>NC_137547.1:15000-712500 GCF_963082525.1 Nesoenas mayeri
TCCTGACCCTGACTCGAACTCTATTCCCTAACCCTCATCTAAACCTAACCCTAAACCTTATCCAACACTAACCCTTATCTAAATGATAACCCTAGTGCTAAACCTAACTCTAAATGCAATCCTAACTCTTAAACCTAACTTAACCCTTAAACTAAGCCCTAACTTGTACCCTAACACTAACCTTAACTGTAATTCCTAAACCTAACTCCAAGTCTAACCCTAAACATCTAACGCTAACTCTACCCCTAACCAAAACCGTAACACCAGACCCTAACTCTAACTCTTCCCCCAACTGGTAATGCCAACTCTAACCCTAACCATCATCCAACCCTAGCTGAAACCCTAACCCTAAGTCATAACTGCTAACCCTATCCTTAACTATAATACTAACTCATTCCCTAATCACTAACCTTTCCCCTAACCCATAAAACTAACCCCTAACCATATCCACATATATGAACATTCATTGCTAAACCTCAACCCTGATCCTAACCTCTAAACCATAACTCTAACCCTAACCTAATCTCTACCCCCATCCCCATTTCACACCTAATCCTAACTGTAAGCCTACCCCCTAACACCTAGCCCTAAAAAAAATCTAACCATAATGCTTAACCCATACCCTCATTCTAATCCTAAATCAAAGCCTGAGTCTAAGCCTAAACTCAAACCCTAACCCTACCTCTAACTTTAATCAAAAACCTAAATCTAAATCTAAACTTAACCCTAACCCTATCCCTTTCCCTAACCCATACACCTAACCTCTAAACCTAACCACTTCAACTGACCCTAAAACTACACCCTAACCCCCAAACCTAACACTATTCCAACCCTTAACCCTAACCTTAATCCTAACCACTACCACTAATTCTAACCATAAATCTAAAACTGAGCCCTAACGCTGACTCTAACAGTAACCCTAAACTCTAACCCCAATACTAAACTCTAACCCTAACCTAACACTAACTCTATCACTAACCTAACCTTAATGGTAAGCCGTAACTAACCTAACCTAACCTAACACTAACACAGACCAACACTAACCCTAATTCTAACCTGAAATCTACGCCTAATTCCTAAATTCACCTCTAACCCAAACCTTAAACCTAAACATAACCCTAATCTAATCCTAGCCCCATTCATATCCCTAGCCCATGAACCCAGCCACCAATCGTAAGCACTTAGACTAAAATTAACGCTAACCCAACCCCAATATCTAACTCTAACCATTAACTCAACCTCTAAGCCTAACCCTAAAGCCTAACCTAAACCTAGCTCTAATCTAATGCTAAAGCCTAACCCATCATTCTAAGACTAACTATAACCCTAAGCCCCTATCCCAAAAATAACACTAACACTACCTCTAACCCTAAACCAGTGTCCTAGCCCTAACCCTTCAGTATAAATCTAAAACCTAAAACTGACCATTCAAATAACAAAACTCCCTAAGCCGTAACCCTAACACTTATCCATCCCTTACCCTATCCATAATCCTAACCCCTAAACCTAAATCTTACCCTACACCTATCATTCACCTAACCATAACATTCACCCAAACACCACCCTAACCCTACCTCTTGCACAAAATCTAACCTAAACCAAACCCCCTCAACCCAAAAACTAACCCTAGTATAACCCAAAACCTAAACCTAACCCTAAACCTAAGCCTATCCCTACCCCTAACCTTAACCACTTACACTAAAACTAACCCTAACTCTACCTTACCCTAACTCAAACCACTGAAATCTTACCCTAATGCGACCTCTAACCCTAACCCATAACCCTAGCCTAACCCTAAAACTAACCCTAACCCATCATACTAACACCAGCCTTAAACCAAACACTAAATTAAACCAAGCCCTAGCCCTAAATCCTAACCTGCAACTCTTACGACTGATTCTAACCCTAAACTAACCCAAATTCAAACCCTAACCCATTATCCTAACCGTACAGCTATCCCAACCCCTAACCCCTAAACTTAACCCCTTACACTAATCCTAACGACTTACACTAACACTACCCCCTAACCACTAACCAGAATTGCAACCCTTAATGCCAACCCCAACCTCCATCTCCCGTATAAATCTAAAACCTAACTCTGACCATTCCACTATCACTACTGCCTAACACTAACGCTAACCCTAATGCTAACCCCATCCCTAACTCTAACCTAAATCTAAAGCTAAAACGTAATCCTAACTCTAACCCAAAACATAAAGCTAACCTCTAACGCTAACTCCAACCCTACATTCTAACCCTCTTCTAAACCTAATCTAACTCTAATACTTACCCATAAGCTTAACTCTAACCCTAACCCTAACCCTAGTCCTACCCTTCAACCCTAATATTAAAACCTAACCCTAACTGCTTACACTAACACTATTCCCTAACCCTAAAACCTAATGCTTAGCCCTAACACTAACTATATCCTAACACTAATCTAATCCTAACTGTAAACCTCATCCAAACCCCTAACCATAAGTCTAACTGGAAACACCATCCCCTAACTCTAATCTAACCCTAACCCTAAAACTAATCTGAAACTTAACCCTAATTCAAACCCTAAATCCTAAAACTAACCCCTAACCTAAACCACTTCCACTGACACAACACCCTGGCCCCTAAACCTAACCCTAACTGTAAATCTAAAACTAACCACTAACCCTAACTCTAAACAAACCCTAAACATAAATCTAACCCTAGTACCTAAACCTACTCCTAACCACTTCCACTACTCTGTATCCCCAACCCCTAACACTAACGCAACACTTACCAAAAGCCTAATCCTTATCCTAAACCCTAACCCTGAATCTAATCTGAACCCCAAAACCCTGTCCCGAAACCTAACTCTACCCCCAATCCCAAACCCTAACTGCAACCCTAACCCATCATTCTAACCTTAACCCTATCCCCATCCCTAACCCTACCCCCTTACAGTAATCCTAACCACTTATAATAACGCTACTCCCTAACCTCTAACCCTAAATAAGCCCCTACCACCAACCCTAACACTAACCTAAAACTAATCTAACTGTAACCCCAAGCCCTTACCCCAATTCTAACCCTAACTCTAACTCCTAACCCTAACTGTAAATCTAAAACTAACCACTAACCACCAACCCTAACTCTAACCTGAACACTAACCAAACCCAAAATGTAAATCCAAACCCTAACCCTAAATCTAACCCTAGTACCTAAACCTTTCACTACTCCGTATCCCCAACCCGTAACACTAACCCAACACTATTCCCTAACCCCTAACCTTAATCCTTACCTCTAACACTAACCCTAATACTAACCTTTACCACTAACCACATCCCTACCCTTAAACCCTAAACCTAATCCTCATCAAACCCTAATAATAACACTAACACTACCTCTAACACCTATCCCTAAATCTAAACCTCTAACGTTAGTCCAATCACTTCCTGTAATCCTAAAGCAAAGGCTAAATCTAAGACCAACCTCTCACCCTAACTCTAAAACTAATTCAATGCCCTAACCCTGACTCTAAATCTAAACCTTAATCTAACCCTACCCCTAAATCTAACCCCAAAACTTAACTCTACCCCTAAGACAACACCGGAACCCCTAATGCTAACCCTAATCCAACCATTACCCTAAACCAAATCCTAAAACTTAAGCCTAAATGTAAACCTAAATACTAATCCTAAATCTAATCCTAAAATTTAAGACAAACCCCTAACTCTAACCCTAAGACTAACATCACATAAACAGAAATCCAAACCCTAACCTAATAATATCCCCAACCCAAAATCTAACGCTAACATCAAACCCTAACTCTAACCTTTCTCCCTGACTGGTAACGCTACCCAATAACTGACTCTAATCTAACCCTAAAAGGAACTATAACCCTAAGCCTAAGTCCTAACCACTTATCCTAGCCATAATCTTATCCTTCCTTATCCTAACTCTTCTCCCTAATACCTAAGCCTAACACCAACCCCCTAAAGCTGACTCTAAAGCTCAGCCCTAAACCTTAACCCTAACCCTAGCCAGTTACCATCATTCTAAACCTCACTCTTACTCGAGCAATAACCCCTAAACCCTGAAACTAACCCTACCTAACCCTAACCAGTTCCACTAACCGTAACACTGCTCCCTAACACAAACCCAGCACTTATGATAACTCTAATGCTGACCCCTAACACTAACTATAACCTTAATGGTAAGCCTTAAACCCTAATACTAACTCTAACCCTAACTTGAAACCTAGTCCTAACACTAAAACTAAACCCTAACCATAACCTAACCATAACCCTATCACTAACCTAACTTTAACCACAACCCTTAAACCAACCTAACCCAACACTAACCCTAACATGAAATCTAACCCTAACCTGACCTCTGAACAGAATCCTAACTCTAACTCTAACCCTAACTCTAGCCTCACCCCTAAACCTAATCTCCTATGCTAATCTTAACCATTTACAATAACATTACTCCCTAACCATGAACCCGAACCCCTATCTCCAACAGAACTCTAAAACCTAACCCTAACCACCTTTTCTAACACGACTGCCTAACCCCTAAACTTTAATCTAACCCTTACTCTAATCCTAATTATATTTCCTATCCCTAACTCTAACCCCAACCCCTAAATCTTGCTCCAAGCCCCAACTCCTACACCTAAGCTACTCCTAACTATGTCACTAATGCTACTCCCTCAACCCCAAGCCTAACCCTAAATTCTACCCAATTCTCTTCACCCTAAGAGAACGCTAATGCAAACCCCTACCTCTAACTCCAACTCTAAACCTAATGCTTAGCCTTCTTACTGTAATCACAAATCTAAGCCTCAACCTAAAACCAAACTCCACCCCTAACCCAAACCCAAAAGCCCTAACCTTAATTCTAACCCTAATCCTAATCAAACCCTGACCCTACCCCTAACTCTAACCCTAAACCTGACTCTAAACATAACCCTAACCCTAGCCCTACCTCCTAAAACTAACCCCTAACCCTAACCACTTCCACTGACACTACTCTCCAACTCCAACACTAATCAAATCCTACCCCTAATACTTGAACACCTAACCCAAACCCCAATGCAAACACATACCCGAACCTCAAACCCTACCTCTCAGACTAATCCCTAGCTCCTAACTCTAGCACCAACCATAACGCTTAACCCTAAAGCCTAAGTCTAACACATACCCCTAATCCTAAACCTCATCTAACTAAAACACAGTAATTCTAACCCTAACTCTGACCCCTTGCCCTACCTTTAACCCTATTTCTAACCCTAAATGTAACCCTTCCCCCTAACCCTAGCTCAAACCCCTAACCCCAAAATCTAACCCCAAACACTAATTCCTAAGCCTAACCCTAACTGTAACTCCTAACACTTACCTTTACCCTAAATCTAACCCTATACATTAACCCTAACACGTAACCCTAACCTAAACGTCATATAACCCAAACACAAACTCCTAACCCTTAACGCCATACTCTAACCTCTTGCCCAAAATTTAATCCCAACTCTAAGACTAACTCTAACCCAAAACCTGACCCATAACCCTCACTCAAAACCTTAACCCCAAACACTAACCCTAACCATGCTCCCTAAGCCTATCCCAAACTCTAACCCTAACTCTAGCCCCTAACCCAAAACCTTATCTAACACTAACCCTCAACCTTATCTAAGCCTAACTATAACCATAACCCTAACTGCTTACTGTAACCCTGTCCTTAACTCTACTTCTAACTCTAACCACAAAAACAAACCCCTAACACTTATTCTAAACCTAACTCCTAAACCTTAACCCCAACCATAGCTTGCAAGCCTCATTCTAAACCTCATACCTACTTTAACAATAACCCCTACACCTTAACACTAACCCAAATCCTATCTCTACAACTAAAATTAATTCTTTTCCCTAAGGCTAAGTTTAACCCTACCTCTAATTAGAACTCGAAAACTAACCACTAACCCTAATCACAAACCCTAATCCTAACCATAACCCTAACCCCTAAACCTACCTGTAATCTAAACCCAACCTGAAACCTTACCTAATGCTAACTCTAACTCTACACCCAAACCCCTAACCCGTATCTAAGCCTCACCATACACTTTATCTCAACCTAACACTAATCCTAACTCCTAACTGGTAACTCTAATCCTGACCCTGTGCTTTACCCAAAGCCCTATCTATCCCTAAATCTGATGAAACACTAGCCCCCTCTGATGCTAATACAAACCTACTCCCAACCTGTAGCACTAGTTCTCAACCTAACATATCCTCTAACCCTAGCCCCTAACCCTAACACTGAAACCTAACTCTAAACACTAATCCTAACTCTAAACCTAACTAATACACACTAGCCAAGAAACAATCACCAACAAATGATAACCCTAAGCAAAACTCTGACCCTGGTCCTAACCGCTAACCCCAGCTCTGCCCCAAATTCCAACCCTTACTTTAACACTCTTAACCCTAACCACTATTCCAAGCACTACCAGGCCCCTAATCCTAACCTCAAACCCAAAATCTAACCATTTCCCTTATCCCCAAACCCTATCACTAACTACAATGCCAATTCCTCATCCCTATCCCTACCCTAATCCTAACCACTAACACTAACTCTAAACCTAAACCATAAACCTACGCTAACCAAAACCCAACCTCAACTCTGTCCCTACCCCTAACCCTAACTACTTACCATAATACTCTTCACTAAGCCCTAACACTTGTCTAACCCTAACTCTAACCCTAGCACCTAACAGCAAACTGTAACTCTAATCCTAATCCTAACCCATCAACCTAACTTTAACCCTATCACTACCTCAAACCCTAAACACTAAAGCTAAACCCAAGCCCTCATTCTAACTCTTACCCACAGTCTGTAACCCTAATGCTAAACCTCATTCTAACCCTGAGCAGCCCTCTTCTGTCTCCTCCATCTCCTCCTTTTCTTCCTCTTGAGGGGGCAGATCGGCTCTGTGTTCAGACAGGTCCTGGGGCCTGACACTTGCACCACGGGTCTGATCTTTCGGTGCTGACAGCTGGGTGCCTCCCTGCCACCGCTGGGACCCTTGCCTGCCACCTCCTTCCCCCCAGGGGACACTGAGCCCTCCTGCGAGATTCTTCTTCTTCTTCCCTGGGGGCTGGAGACTTGATCCTTGTCCTTCAGAGCCAGAGCACAGGGGCTGCTGTCTGCTCCACGGGGCTGCTTACACTGCCTCTTTTTGGAGGAACCAGCGGTGACCTGGCTGGGCTTCTTCTCGCTGCTGCAGGGAGGAAGGTGGTGCGAAGGGTGAGCAGTGGAACAGGTGGTCACGGGGAGGCTGGGAGCCAAAAGGCTGAGCTGAGGATGAAGCTGAAGGTCGGCTTTTCAGGATTTGGCCAATGGAGAGCAGACAAGGACAGCCTGCAGAACAGGAAAAGAGGTTGATATGATCTGATGGCCAGGTCAGGAGCAGGAGCCCCCCTCTTCCTCCACACTCCACGGTGCACAAGCACAGCACCCAACTGCTCCCATCTTAGCCAATGCAAGAGAACAGGACAGGTGGCTGCTGAAATCACTCCCGCGGGCCACCTGCCATGTCAGACAGTTGCCTCCTGGACTACTGGCCTTGCTGCCGTGCAGGAGCCTGGGAGCGACTGGCACCACTTACCTCGACTTGCCAAAAGGCCAAGGAGTTGGGGTGGGTGGTGTCCATGGGGTAGGTGTGAGTGGCAAATTGTGAATGAGGTGGTGTGCAATGGTCACTTCTGCTCGCCTTCCACAGGATGCTGTGCTGCAGTTATTGACATGAAAAAAAAAACAACAAACTTGATGATCTAAAGAAAAGAGGTTTCCATGAGCCAAGAGAAGAAAATAAGAAGGTGAGCCCAAGGAAAAAGGAAGGATAAAGACACAGGAGGGGAGAGGAAAGTGGGGGTGGTCAACTAATCAGAAGTGTTTTCTCTTAGAAGCAGAAACGATAAAAGGAAGGAGGGAAATTTAAACAACAGAAACGCCAGCACACTGTCCTGAGCCCTGGTTGCACAGTGGCGCCCAGAGGGCCGGTCCCAGCCCCTGTGTGGGGAGGAGGAGATTCTGCAGCCTCCAGCTGGGGAGTCACCTGCTCCCATCACCCCAGGGGACAAGACACTCAGAGAAGATTGGTGAGGCCACCCCGCTCCAGGGACTGGCACAGCCGCCCCTCTGTCCTGAGCAAGAAGACAGGAGGCGTTTCTCCAGCCTTAATCAGGGATGGAAACAACAGCGGGGACCTGGCCCTGTACCCCAAACCAGAGCAACTGCTGCAGCCCTGGGGCTGAGGGGCTCTCCCTGTCTGCCTCCAGCTTAGCAAGACATCCAGCATCCGGTCTACACTCTCCCCAACACAATCTCCAGCTCAGAAGACACAAGGCACCTATTGAAGACTCCAGGCAGAAGCTCAGACTCACTTTTTGGCAGAAAGCACCAGCTTCATGGCTGGCGGTGGAGACATGGTGATGTTCAGCTCCAGAGCAGTACTGGCCAACAGGGAGGATTTCAATGTTGCCAGTTTGGAGTCTCTGGGGGCAGGTAGCTTGGTGCTGGAGCCAGTAGGGAGGTCTATGCTACAGTCCATTTCCTGAGAGGTGCAGAAGCTGCTGGTTCCACTCTGGGCCTTCTGGGACGCTTTGGGCAGGTCCCCGCTGTGCCGTGCGCTGGGCTGGCAGCACCGCTGCTGCAGGAGTCCCTCTCCAGGGTCCCAGCATTCTCCCCACTGCCCCTGGGCTCCTGGCTGGGGATGGGCTCCAGCAGCAGCTTGGCTGAGGTAGGTGGCTGCTTGCTCTCCGAGGAGCTCTGCCAGGACAGCTCTGCTTTGGCCCCACTTGTGCTGCTGCTGTTGCAGGAGCTCTGAACTGGTCTGGGCACAGGAGGCAGCTGCAGGAGGGCGAGCAGCTTTTTGGCTTCCAGGCTGAATCACTGTGCCAAGGACACAGGGTGATACTGCAATCCCATCCCCTCCAAGCTCACACAGCAACCCTTAACTGAGCAGGATCCTTCCTGCAAGTCATCCTCCCTCACCCCTGTCCATTGGGTGCAGTGCCTGCCTCCCTGCCAAGCTGCAGCCCACCTGCCCTCGCAGAGCAGGCATAGGGGCAGCAGCTCCCTGCAGCTCTGGCCCAGAACAGCCTTCAGGACTCACCTGGCCTGTCGCTGGTGAAGACCCGGCTCTGTTGGTCTCAGCTTTTTTCACCTGATCAGAGACACTGGCCCCAAGAGATAAAACAGAGCATGAGCACAGGGCCACGGACTGCACCAAACCCCTGAGCCTGCCCCCAGCCAGGCACTGGCCAGCATGCCATGAGGGACGGCTGTACTGTCCCCAGTCCCATGGAGCCTCAATGGAGGAGTCGTGGCTCATGCTCAGGCAACAGGCTCTGCTCTGCCAGACAGAGGCAGCACAACAACAGAAGCTGCTTCCCTCTTGCCTGCACCCTGCCTGACACTGGCAGTTAAGCAGCCTCGAGAGCAGTAACGGTGCAGCTGCAGGAACATCCCCTGTGAGAGCAGAGCTCCCCCCACACACACCCTGCCCCACTACCTGATCTCCAGCACCAGGTCCAGGAAAGGGTCAGAGCTCTCCCAGATGCTCTTGCCTGCAAAAGCAAGAGCAGTAAGCACACCCTGGCACAACACCTGCACCCAACACCACCCCAGCACAGCACAGGCAGCTGCCGTGTTCCCCCTCTCCAGCTTTGGGCTCTGGGATGTTGGCACCAGGATTCACAGCGTGCAATTCCACTGTGTGCTGGGACAGCAAATGCTGCTACATCACTGCCAACATGGGCTCCTCAGCTGGTGGCAAAGAGCTGGGGGACCCCAGCCAACAGCTTTTTTCATCACTACAACACCCGCCACAACCCACAGGAACCACAAGACTGACCAGCTGCACCTCTGGATAAGTTACACACACTCAGCAGTTTTCCCAAAAGATTTGTACTGCAGGGCTCTCAGGGAAACCGCTGCCCTGAGAGTCACAGGCCCAGGACCTGGCAGCCAGCGCTCACCACGGAACCATAGGGATCCGCCAAAGATCTGGTGAACCAGCATGGTGGCCTGGGTCTGGTGATCCAACCTGGAGACAGCAGCACCAGAGCTCACACTGCCCCTCCGCAATGGCCACCCCTGTCACCCACCGCTGCGTCCTCAGGATCCAAACCCATCCCAGTGGCAGCTCCTCTCTCCCTTCCCGGCAGGAGCATCTTGCCAACATTTATCCAGCACTTGCAGTGGCCACTAACCAGGTCTGGAGCTGTCAGGAGAAAGGACTCCCTGGAGCTCACCCAGCTCTAAACTCAGCCCAACCTGCCACTGGCTCGGCAGCCGGCACTGCGAGCAGCGCAGAGATGGAGCGGTTGGCAAAGAGCTTTGCGAGGCAGAGCCCTCTGGGGCACAGCACTGAGGTGGACCCACTTCCCCTCTGCGTGATCGAGCGTCAGCCAAGAAAGTAGCAAGCTAAATTTCACAGGAACAGAAAATTAACATGGAAACGCTCATTTGTTCCAAGGTCGTACCTGTGGGATCGCCCCGAGGCTCACGGACAGACTCAAGTTAAGAAGTCAAGTAGCCGCTGCCTACAGGGACGTCTGGAATCAAGTAGAAAGGAAAAGAGTTGTCATTTCACGTTGTGATCTACCTTGTTCTCAGTGACCTGCAGTGCCTGGACGGGGATCAGGCAATAACACGGGACCCAGACGCATGCTGAAATTTCCAGAGCTGCAGAGGGGCTGCAGACCCCTTGGCTGGGACCTGGCAGCTTCCAAACCACTGTGTCCAGGCCACATGCAACACCGCTCAAGGACCAGATGGACAAACATGGGGCCTCTCAGGGCCTTCTGACCAGGACACCTCTCACACACACAAAAGAAAACCCACACTAAGGTGGAAGCATGGAGCACCAGGGCAAAAAATGATCATCCATGTTTCCTCTAGCAAAGAGCCTGCTGGCTACTGCAAGGCGCAGCTATTGCAGGAAAATGTTAACAAATAATAAACCAAATATTAACAAATGCAAAAGGCCAGTGACCAATGAAGACTGAACACTTACCCTGGGATTGCCCTCAGGCTCAGGAACAGGATTACACCAAGAGGCTTGATCACCATGGACTGCAGGAACCAAACAGGGAGTCAAACACAGGGGAGGAGCTTCCATGGCATGTTGTGATCTCCTTCTTCCTCAGTCACCTGCAGTGATGGGAGGGGGTGAGGTAATAACACAGGACACATACAAAGGTGTACGTTTCCACAGCTAGAAATGGAACATGGGTGACTTTTTGCTGAGACCTAGCAGGTTTTCTTGTCTGTGTAACACCACCAAGGCACAAAAAGCTTTTGGAAAGCCTCTGAGATGATCTTGGGTACAATCACACGTGAATAACCTATTAAAACGTGAGTGTTTATTCCTTCAAGCAAACAGACAGTGACAACTCACCCCTGGGACAGCCCAAGGCTCATAAACAGGATCCAGCTGAGGAGCTCGATCAGCTCTGCCAATGCCATGGCCTGGAGACATCACAGATCAGAGAGGTTTCCAGGCGCACAGAGCAATACTCCTGCATTTCGGGTAAAAGAGGACATAAAGAAGAGAGAAAAAACAAAACAAAACACAGCACAACATATTTAGGACAACAATGCCCATATATTGCAGATAAATAGCCCTATTTAGGGAGAAAACTGGAAAAATGACAAAATATTCCAAATATTTGGGGGCTAAATTGGCCGATACAGGCAAAAGAGTATTTGGGCAAAAAGTGGCCAAAAGAGGCAAAAATGTCTACATTTGGGAGCAAAACTGCTGGCAAAGGTGAAAATATCCCATATTTGAGAACACAGCGCCTCCATTAGGGGAAAAAATGGGTAAAAGCACCTGAGTATATCGGGTAAAAAGAGCCAGAAAAACCAAAGCACCACTAGATTTGGATCAAAAGTGGCAAGAAAGAGGTATAACATCCCCATATTTGGGGTGAAATTGGACCAAAAAGTCAAAGTATGCCCAGATTAGGGTAAAAAGTGGCCAAAAGTGGCCCAAACACCCCCAGATTTGGGTAGAAACTGGACTGCAAAGCCAAAGAGCTCCCAGATCTAGGCAGAAATGACCCCAAAGGGCACAAATGTGCCCAGATTGAGCTCAAAACTGGCCCAAAGGGCCAAAGCAATCCCAGCTTTGATTTGAAACGGGCCCAAAGGCTCAAAGCGTGCCCTGGGATGGGGCCGTGTGGCACGGGGCTGGGGGGCAGGGAGGGCCCCACAGGGACTCAGTGCTGGTTTCTGCCCCTGTGCCACCACTCCCAGCCCCCGCGTGCCCATAACTTGCCCCTGAAGCAGCCGCAGCCCCTCTCCCCTCCCTGCGGGGCGTCTGACCCCTGCCCACACCCTGGTGCTGCCTGGCTCGCCCTGCCCGGCCCAGCCCGGCTGCTCTCCCGGCCCCAGCCCCAGCCCTGGCCCCACTGCTGCCCTGCTGAGCTGCTCGGGGCTGGGTGCTGCCCCTGCCTGCCCACCTGCTCCCTGCGCTCGGCTGGAGCAGCCTGGGCCTCCCGGGCTGGCAGGGACACCAGCAGGAGGAGGAGGGTGAGGACCATGGCCCCCACGCTCGCACCGTGATGCTGCTGCTGCTGCTGCTGCTGCCGAGACACAGCACAGCACGTCACCGTGGGGCTGTGACCTCATAGTCACATTGGAATCACCACATCTGCACACGACTGCATGGCCTTGTTCTACACGAGCATGGAAGGAACAGAAGTGGAGAAGGGTGAACCTATTTTGGGAGGCAGCGCTGCCTATGGGAGTGCACAGGCTCTCACTTCTTGCTTCCCAGAAGTCAATCAATCAATCAATCAATACCAAAAGCTCCATATTAAGAGTAAATTACAAAAAGAAAAAAAAAAAGGCCAACTTCAAGGGTCTTTACTTGTAACTATTTGTGTCAGGCAGCTCTCTAGGAAGAAACGAGCTTTACCTGCTAGTTTTACCACAGCTTCAATGCCTTTAAAGCCACCACTTCTTACCTCTGCTGCTTCCACACAGCCTCACAGCCCAGCAAAATCATAGTGCAGGCAGAAACCTTCACCATACAAAGAGGGAGAGTCAGGAATACGTTACTCTCAAAAAACAGACACTGTCAACCACTCTTGCTCTCACTTACCAAATTCAGACAGTGTAAGAAAACAACAAGGAAGCGAGATTCTTATTTTATGGACCCCATTATACTGACCATTCAACATCAAGTCCAACCAGAGTCTGAACCTCTGAATAAGAAACATCATCTTAAAATTTCTAGGAAAATGAAGGGCTTTCAAGTGGCAAGACCCTAAAATGTTCATAAAAGCACTGCCATGCAAGTCCACACCCCTGATCACAGACCACCTGCCCTGGTACCTAAGGCAGTGATGTTCTCAGCTGATTCACAGTCACTGACATCTGGAAAACAGCACAAACTCTCATGTTCTTCAGTGCCAAACTTGTAGTTTAGAACTGAAACAGGCAAGAAAACCATCTACAGTCAGTCAGGTTTCATTCAAGGCCATCAGAACAAGTTGAGTTCACAATCACCAGGAGTCACAGCAGGTCCCACCTGTCCCTGCAGACCCCAACACCGCTCCTGCGCAGGGTCCCGAGGAGCAGGAAGCACAGAACAAGAAACCTCCCTTCCAAAGAAGGCCCACAGCCGCTCTTCCAACAAGCTGCATAAGCAGCAGCTGAGAACAACCTCTGCTGTAGGTGCCCCCGGCTCTGCCGTCTGCACAAAGAGACCAGCTCCTAAATGATGCCCAGCCCTACAGACACAGATCTTCCCCAGAGCAGGGATGAGGAAACACCAGAGTGCACGGACACCTGGTCATTCAGTTGAAGCTACTGGGGAGAAGGACAGAGGACTAGAGAGAGACAAATGAGACAAGAGAGAAGACAGAGGAGCTGAGAGAGAAAGAAACACACAGGGAAAAGGATGGAGAGATGGAGAGATCAAGGTAGAAAGGGACAAGAAGCCAAGAAGAAACAGGGAGGAAGAAACAGCAGGGCTGATGAGCAGGACAGAGGGATGGAGAGGGGGGAGGAGGGGGAGCAGGAAGGGGGTAGAGAAAGACAGGGAGGGGGATGTACAGATGGAGAGACAAAAAGAAAGTCTTTACTGAGAAATAAAGCAAAGTTTGGATGAAAACGAAGAGACTGGAAAGGGGAAACATGCAGCAATGAGCTGGAGGAAGAGGAAAAGAGGGCTGAGGAGCAGGAAAGAGGAAGAGAAGAAAAATAAAAGGCAGAGCCAGCTGGACAGGGGAGATACAGTGAGAAAGGATGGGACTGGGAACAGGCAAGGAAGACAGAAAGAAAACCAGGACAGAAAGACATCAAGAAGGAAAAGGGGCAGTAATCTGGACAGAGATGGAGAAAGAAGAACAGGGAAAGGGAAGACAGGCAGAAAGACAGAAAGGGAGCAGGAGAGACAAACAACAACAAGAGTTGGGGGCAGGATAGAGATTGGGGAAAAAATCCTGGGGTGGGCAGCAAGACAGAGAGGGAGTAAAAAAGAAGAGGGACAGGAATAGGTGCAGGGAGCAGGACAGAGAGATACCGTGAGAAATGATGGGGCAGGGAGCAGGACAGAGCAACAGACCAGAGTGACAACAAAGAGAAACCAGGGATGATGAGAACCACAGAGGGGTGGAGACAGAGAGGGAGATACGAGAAACCCTGCACAGAGATGGAGAAGGGTGGGGAAACAGTGAGGAAGCAGCAGAGAGGGACAGAGAGAGAAGAGATGAAGAGGAAGAAGGACACAGAAGGAAAGAGGAGGGAGCAGGGAGGGACTGGAACACAAAACAGGATGAAATGACCCCAAGGGCACAGGACTCACCGCAGTTCCTGCTCTCTGCACTGCCAGGCAAGCTGTGGAGTTCAGGCACTTCTGTCTGTCTGTCTTTTCCTCCCCTCCTATTCTGTAGCTCCAGTCGCTCGCCCATCCTGCACCCAAGAGAACACATCGGTGTTTGACAGCTCTTGCAGCATGTGTCTTCCCAGATACACACCACACACACACACTATACGGCCGTACAGTCATTCTCCTCACTGACACAGACCCTGCGGTGCACGTTTGTGATCTGCTCTGCTGAGGCTGCTCACAGGGACTCTTCCTCACCCAGAGGGGCAGCTGTCTCTGTGCAGCTGCAGCAGCAGCTGTGGGGATCCCCTGCACTTCACCCTCCAGCTGCTTCCCCTTCTCCTGCTCTCTCCAGCTCCAGCCCCAGCAGCTCCTCTCCAGCAAGTGCCCCCTGCCCCCTCCCTCGCCCAGGAGAACAAGGCCAGAGCAGCCCACACACACCTGAGCCAGAGGCAGCAACAACATCCCCAGGGCCCCAGGGCTGGGCCGGGGGCTGCTCAGCCTTGGGGCAGCTCCACAGGCCCATGGCAAAACTCACCCTGGCCGCCTGCAGAGCAACCGCCTGCGCTGCGCCACCATTGGGCGGGAGGGCTGTCAGTCTCCTCCCCTGAGCTGATCCTGCAGCTGATTGGCTGCCTGGGCTGTGACTCTGCCCTGGTTTGGGGCTCACCCTGCCCTGAGGCAATCCTCTCTCTGATTGGCTGCCTGAGGGCTCACTCCCTCCACAGTGTCCGCCTTCCCTGAGGCACTGTTTCCTCTGATTGGCTGACTGGGATTTCCCGCTTGCTGTCCCCACCAAATGATTGGTCAGACCGTTTGTCAATCATCCATGTGCCACACTCCCACCAGGTGTGATTGGTGGAACCAGCACAGCCCGCCCCTGATCGCTGCCCAGTTTGTTCCACTGTTGCCAACTGTCCTGCAGGTCTCAAAGCTTGATTGGCTGCTTACATTTCAATCACATGACTTGCCCCGCCTCCTCCAATGTGATTGGCTGCATTTCATCCCCTGACTGGCCCCAGACTTCCGGGCGGTTGTTGCCGGGCAGCGAGCTCCACCTGAAAATGAAGCTGCGGGCCCTGAGCAAAGGCCACGGGTGATGAAAGACACGTCGGGACCCTAAACATGAGGATTTGGCCCCAAGAAGGAGGCTCTGGGCACTCAGAAGGACGGGTAGATGCTACGGATGGCGCTTTGGGCCTGAACACGAGGGGACCCTCTTGGTTCCACCCGAGCTGGGTTTGGTGCCCGTGACCCCACGTCCCAGCTGTCTGCTGCGCTTTCTGACCGCATGGGCCCTCTGGTCCTGCCAAACTGCTGCTGCAGATCCTGCTGTAGGAAACAATCACCTTGCCAACGGAACAGGCCTGGGCAGCATCTCTCAGCAAAGCGTATTTTATAAACCATTTTGCAAGACCAGGTGTTCTACCCCAAGACAGGCACCGGGAACAGGACAAAAAGCCCCCGCTCACAGATCCGCCGATCCCAGCTGCACATGCGCTCCCCTGCTCCCATCGACTGGTGCTGCAGGGTTTACAGACTACCCACTGCCTGCCTCAGTTTACCTGTCTCATTCATCTAATTCTAACAACCCTCTAACCTTATTGATTTATTCAAAATATGGATTCCTGGCTCTTTGGTTACCCTTCCCCCTAGATTAACTTTTTAAATACAGTAATCAGTTTGGATTCTGGGATTATTTCCAATGGACTTTGTTTTACGTTAAGGATTCGTAGGCTGATGTCTCGGAGTCCTTCCCCTGCTGGGGTCAGGTGCCAGAGCAGTTCCAAAAACAACATTCCCCCTTCCAGTGGCTCCTTACAACTCCACATTGAAACAGAAGGGACGGCAAGATGGGCACACACAACACACAGCTCCCAAAACCCACCACAGACACTTCTCAGAATGGGGATTTCTCCAATTGCCTCAAAACCCACAGAGAAGCAAACACCCCATGAATGACACACACGAGGCCAACAGGAGTTTGTTTTTAATTGTGGCTTTGGCTTTTCTGCCCGCTGGTGCGCAGTGAGTGTTTCTGAGCAGCGATCCCAGCCGTGGCACGCAGGTCGCAGCTCTTCCTCCAGGGGCCTGTGGGCAGGCGGGCCGGCCAGCAGAGCTGCCCGTGGCTCTGGAAGGGCTCTCTGAGCTCTTCCTGCCAGAGGCAGCACTGGCTGCTGGTGCCCTTGGGGCAGCTTGGTCCTGCTGGGGCAGCTTTGCTGCTTCCTGGACTCTTCCTCCTCCTCTTCCTCCTCGCCAGCATCACAGGCGTCAGATGCTGTGTACTCCCTCGTCCAGGCTGCAATCTGCCCCCGTCACCACCGACCGTTTTCCTCATCTGCCTCTGCAGGACACTGAAGCCTTCCTGCTCGTCCTCCTCCTCTGTGCTGAGGGGTCACAGTCCGTGATCTCCACAAACTGCCTGTGGAGATCATAGCGGCGCCGCGGGGATCTGCTCCGCTCCCTCTGCCTCAGCTGGGTCTGCCCCCGAGCAGCTTTGCGTGAGGAACGACACCGGAAGCTGCCGCTGGAGGGCCCTGGAGCCGCATCATCCCTTAGGGCTCGGTCAGACCGTGGAGGACTTGTTCTCCAGCTCCTCGTCCTCCTTGCTGAGTGATGCTGGTCTGTGATCTCCAGAAACTGGCTGTGGAGATCATAGTCCCGCCACGGGGATCTGCTCCGATCTCTCCACCTTGGCCGGGTTTGCCCCTGAGCAGCTCTGGGGGCAGGAGCAGACTGGGAGCTGCTGCTGGAGGGCACTGGAGGTGCTGGTGCAGGCTGGGAGCTGCCATTGGAGGGTCTTGGAGCTGCCTCGCCCCTCTGAGTGGGGTCACAGCTCAGGGGACTGGTTCTCCCCCTCCTCCCATCTGAGTGTTCATAGTCCGCGGTCTCCACAACCCAGCTGCGGAGATCGTTGCCCCAGTGCGGGGATCTGCTCCTGGGCCTCTCCCTGGCGCCGTTCTTCTGGCGGGGGGCAGAAGGGCTGAATCCCTGCTCTTCTTTGCTGCTGTCCTCTCGTGCAGAGTGGAGCACACGGTCACGGGGGTGACAGCGCAGCGGGCACGCAGCTTTCCTTCTGGACACCAGCCTGAGAAAGCCGTGGAAGAAGCGATGCAAGCAGGAGCCCACGGAGGAGCTGCTGTTGATCCTGCCTGGCCAGATGGGGCACGGCCAGCCCGCAGCTGCCTCCTGGGCTCCTGCCCGGCTTTGCTGGCTGGTGATGGTTGGTGCGGGAGAGCTGCTGTCCTCTGGAGAGTCCTCCATGCCCCCCGCCATGTCCTGCAAAGAGAGCTGTGAGAAGCTCCTGCCCTTTCCTCCTGACAGGACCCACCAGTGGGGAACCCCCAGAAGCTGTGAGGGAACAGCTAATGGCCTCCCAAAGGCTCCTGGAGGCTGCAGAGGGGCCAAGGAGGACAAATGGGATGGATCCAGGTGGATGCTGGGAGTGGGAGCCGTGCTGCAACTGTGCAGAAAGCTGCCGTGTGGGAGGGAAAAGGGAGCGCTGCCAAGATCCCCAAAAGAAACCCGCTGTCCATCTGCTGCCCTGACCACCTCCCCACAGCCACCTTAGTCCTACGGGGCAGATGCTGCTGTCCCACAGAACCCACCTGCTTGCTGCCGGCCGCCCACTGACTGAGGAGGGAACGGGCTTCTGATGGTGCTGGTGAGGGAGAAGCCCTTTGTCCAACTTCCAAATCAGAGCACCTGGGGAAAAAAAGAGGGATCTCTGTTGAGGGCTGTTCCTGCAGCCTCCTCTGGGTTCCAGCATTTTCTTGGAACAGTTTATATGACAGGGAGAAGATGCAACTAGGACCACAAATGGGAAATGTGGTTGGGCTGAAGGATGCAGGTGGTAATTTTCTGCTATGTCAGAAACACTCAACAGGATAAGAAGAAAAATAGCAAAGCCAAGAAAAGGAAACGTGTTCTGAACACAGTTTAAAACTTGTGATTACCTGACGTAAAACAGTAAATAGGCTTGCTGCGTGAGGACTGTGTCACTGTCACAAAGATCCACAGTCTCATCGTTCATGTGGTACCACAGTCCATCACTGGCCTGCAAAGAAAAACGTCGATATCTGGAGATGAATGGCACGGCTTCTCCACAAAACACAGCCAAAACCTGCTGAACCAGCAGTGTTCAAAACATATGCATTCCAGCCCCTGAGGAAACCTTCTCCCCTCAAATCCTTGGCTGCCAGTAACACGGCCAGGAAAGTCAGTTTTCCCCAGGATACATTTTTCCTTTGTTCAGAAGGAAGTCACTTTTCACCTTAATGTAGCAGAAGTAGTGTCCTGCACGGCAGCTGCCACCTCCATGCACCAGGACGGCGTATAAGGAGTAGAGGAGCGGTTCTCCGGCTGCCTGAGACATGTACGGGTGAAGATCCAGGTACTGGGGATACTCCACAACCTACGGAGAGACCAGGAGGGCTCAGCAATGACCCCGGAACACTTCAGGGCACAGCAATATGTCCCGAGTTGGGTGGCAGGAAGCCCATGTGGACCAAAGCAGCTCTGTGGGAGCAGAGGACACACTTGTCTTCCCACGGGAACTGTCCCCAGAAGGGAACGTGAAAACCTCAACATGAGCAGCTTGTGACAGAGCGTCCGGCTTTGGGAAACCCGCTCCAGGAAGAGAACGTTGCACTCCAGTTGTGCACACACCTTGCTGATCTTCTCGCCGGTGAAAGCTTCAAACCTCTTCAGACACACCGTGAGAACCTTGGGCGCGCGATGGACTGTGAACCTCTTGGAGACGGCAGTCATCTTGTCACACCTTGAAAGCCAGGACAGAGCCAAGGGCTGAAACACACCATTTTTTCCCCCAAAGGCCAGACAGCCTTTCCTGTCTCACACATCCTTGTGCTCTTTTAAGGCTATTCAGTACCATAACGCCCTGTTAAAAAACCTGCGTCTCATTACTGTGCCTTAATCCAATGTGAAAAGATGACTTCTGCTCAATGACACCTTCGCACAGGATCCAGTATGAATACATCATCAATAATAGCCTTACTTGCTACATTTAAAGCAGTTTTCACCATCCAGGTGCTCAGGTTTCACAAAGTCTTCCAGAGCTGCGGTGACAGATGCGGCTGCCTGGAGGAGTGAGAAGGGAGAGGACTGAGCTCCGGGAAATTCCCACACCCAAACACTTACAAGGAGTTCACGCAAAAAAACAGCTCGATGACGCTGAGGAGACCCCCTGTGAACCCGCAAGCAGTCCCCAGGAGGCAGAAAGAGGGTGTGATGCTGAACATCTCCCTCATTTCCCAGGGATTCCCAGGGTTCTCCAGAGCCACCTCTTTGTGACATCGCACAGTTCAGCTACGATGGTATGGGTGTCACCAGTGATGGAAACAACACCCTCACGAGCCTGGGAGCCAGACGGGTGTTGAGGGAGGGCAAGGGAAGAAGGAGGTGGGTACGTCACAGTGCAGAGAGGGGCACGTGTGCCTGGCCAGCTGAAACCAGCACCGACAGGGAGACCACTGCCATGGCCTCTGCAGAACACAGGCCATTCCACCTCCCACCCACCACCAACCTCTCTTGTCAGATACATTTTTAAGCCAACTGTTTGGGATCTGGAATGCTACAGGGGCCTTGGGACATCTTGAAGCACAATTACAAACTCTCTTACTTTGATACCCAGAGGAACATCCAGGAAGGCCTCGTAGGAATCAGAAACCGCTTGGCAGCTCCCAGCATGTGACTGGAAGGCAAATGGAAATGCTCAGTGACGGGGGAAGTCGACTGACTGTGCCAGGTTACGCTCTTCACACCCACTGCGCCAGTCACACCATCGGCTGTTATCGCAGGCATGCGAGAACAGGAGGGCACAGACGATTCCAAGGAGAGCAATAGCAGTGGAAAAGTACCTCTGGATCTCAGAAATTTAATGAAATAGAACAAGGGAAAGTGTAGAGTCTTGAATCTGGGCAGGAACAACCCCATGTTCCAGTGTAAGTTGGGGAATGACCTATTAGAGAGCAGCGTAGGGGAAAGGGACCTGGGGGTCCTGGGGACAGCAGGATGACAATAAGCCAGCACTGGGCCCTTGGGGCCAGGAAGCCAATGGTACCTGGGGTGGGTTAGAAGGGGGTGGTCAGTAGGTCAGAGAGGTTCTCCTGCCCCTCTGCTCTACCCTGGGGAGACCACGCCTGGAATATTGTGTCCAGTTGTGGCCCCTCAGTTCCAGCAGGACAGGGAACTGCTGCAGAGAGTCCATCGCAGCCACCAAGATGCTGGAGGGAGTGGAGTATCTCCCGTGTGAGGAAAGGCTGAGGGAGCTGGGGCTCTGGAGCTGGACAAGAGGACACTGAGGGGTGACCTCATTAATGTTTATAAATATATAAAGGGTGAGTGTCAGGAGGATGGAGCCAGGCTCTTCTGGGTGACAACCAATGATAGGACAAGGGGTAATGGGTTCAAACTGGAACACAAAAGATTCCACTTAAATATGAGAAGAAACTTGTTCCCGGTGAGGGTGGCAGAGCCTGGCCCAGGCTGCCCAGGGGGGTTGTGGAGTCTCCTTGTCTGCAGACATTCCAACACGCCTGGACACCTTCCTGTGTAACCTCATCTGGGTGTTCCTGTTCCATGGGAGGATTGCACTGGATGAGCTCTCCAGGGCCCTTCCAGCCCCTCACATTCTGGGATTCTGTGGTTTTCTTGAATGTAAGAAAGATTGAATAGTAAAAAAACCCAAAAATACTCCATAATAATAGATGATTTTTTCAAAGCCATTTATAATGACTGATACGCATGAGGAAGAAATCTTAGATATAAATAGGAACAAAATAATTAACTTAAATCAGGCAGATAATTTCTTATATATTTTTAAAATTACAGTGTTAGCAAGAACCATACTCCAGGAGATTTCAAGCTGGTTTCTAACAGCATGTTTTGCTGGTCAAATGTTGAGGACTACAAGTTTCTGGGACTTCTAGGACAATATACCTGGGACTCCAGAGCTTCCAGTGCCTTGGAAGCCTAAACTGTATTAATGGTCTTTAGTCTTTGCTTTCACAGGAGGGATAAAATAAGCAATAAAGAAAAATAAGTAGGTATAAAATTATACAGAGAAATTTCCATAAGATAATATAGTGAGAAGACTGAAACATAGTGGCCCATGTTGTTCTAAAACAACAGCAAATGGGTTCTCTTTTTAGGAAAGCATTGCTTAAGCATTTTATTTTTTCCCCTTTTCCCAACTGTTTAGCTCTACAATAATAGCAGCAGTAGAGAAAAACAAGGAAATTAGCTTTTTTGCTTTATTATGCAGTAGAACTGGTTTATTGACAAGACTGTTGTTGCAGTCACTGACTCAAACTGAATCTTGTGAAGATCCTGTTCTTTGCTGTTTCAAAACAGAATCTTGGCACTTCTTCATTCTTTGTTCATGGTCAACTGCATTTCTATTGTTGGTGGTTACTCTGTGAGCACCTCTATTAATGTATATGGTACTACTTGTAATTAATACTGACATATAGTAAAGGTGATAGGGTCAAATTTCTAGCAGCACTTCGCACTGATGTGGAGTTGTCTTTCAAAAGATTGTTGGGACAATCTGTCCAAACGTAAACATCTGAGATCTATTCTGAAAATATAGCATGGTATTCAGTGGGAACATGTGGAAAGAATTGTATCTTGTCAAGAATAATTGGCTATGCAAAAATAGGATGGCAAATAACCAGCTGTTTACCAGTTCTTCACAAAAATTTCTGCATATTGTGGATGATAAACTGAGCTTGAGATAACAACTTTGTGCTATGACACAATAGGCAGATGTAGTATTGGCCTATATATGGAGAAACTTAGTCTTAAGGACACATAAAATCCTGCTGTAGTCCTGTACTGAGATGAAATGCTATCAAAGGTACTTGACCCCATAAGTTAAGAAATACATCAACAAAATGGTGGTGGTCTTAAATATAAAATGTGCTCAGACAGACTGAAAGATCTAGGGCTCTTTAGTTAATAAAAGACCAGAAGGGAAAGTTGCAGCAATTTACAAGTAGGTAAAGAAATGTTGCAGCAAACAAGGGAAAAATCTGTTTCCCACATCCATATGGGCTATGCCAAGATGTAATGTGTGTAAACCGAACCACAGAAGATTAAGTGTAACAGTAAGGAATGGTTGCATGTTCTTTATCAGGCTGGACAGAGATCAGGCAGTAATGATGCAGCGTGTGGTAGGGATAAAATCTCTTTTTTTATGAAGAAAAAAGCTTTTTAGTTCTCTGCCACAGTGCAGTTTCCTTTAGTAAAAGGTTCACATGGACAGTGAGTCATTTCTGGTGGTACTTCAAAAATACTTTCAAATTTTCACTCACGTTAAACCATCGCGTAGCTGCATCCATGACACCATCACAGCCCAACACTTGCTGCGGTTTTAGGTAGCAAGGTGGCATCTGTTACACACACAGTTGTTTTTTGGCTGAGATGCAAACCCTATCTGTGCAGTAAAGCTTAAAAATACTCCAGACAGGTGCTACACCACCCTCCATTGCCATAAAGCACATCAGATTGGGCCACTCTCTTTCAACGCTTTTTCCACTGAATTTTAATATGTGTTGAGTCCGTGTTTTCATTATGTTGTGTGATGTGCTGTTAATGTATCTAGAAAACTGCATGAAGTGGAGTGAAGGCTATGGGATTAACCCATGTCCCTTTGGCACCATGCATTTTTTGTATAATCTTGTAGAAAGCTCTAAAAAATCTGCTCTAGAAACAGAAATTTATCTGGTATGAACATGGCTTGAATTTCCTCAGGAACCAGTGACTATCATCTCAAACATTACCCATTTTAAGATGAGCATACCATTTCCTACTGGTTTTCTTCAAAGCAGTTCATAACAACGTAAACAATGTTTTCAAAAACAGCACATACAAACAAAACAGTTGACATTTTTTTTTCCCCTGTGAGGGGAGAAGAAAACAAAACATGGTATAAACATTAATCTTGGTGCTCAGTGCATTTCTGGAAAATGGCTGCTGTTGGCAATGTAAAACAAAAAAAGAATGGAACTATATAATGTGTTCAGGGTGAGAATTTGACAGGTTCAGGAGGCTTTGACACTGCAAAAGCTGACAGGGTCATCTGCTCTGAGGGAATGCCTACCACTGGTTCAGTCTCAAACAGTTGATAAAAACAGCATTTTCCTGCATGCAGTTTTAAAGTAAATGAACGTTATTTTTGTTTTGCTTTAAAAACCTCTGCTTTAAAGCTCGGCTGCTCGCCCTCCCCCTCTATTCAGCCCCAGCGAGACCACACCTGGAATCTTGTGTCCAGTTGTGGCCCCTCAGTTCCAGCAGGACAAGGAACTGCTGGAGGGAGTCCAGTGCAGCCACCAAGATGCTGAAGGGAGTGGAGCATCTCCCGTGTGAGGAAAGGCTGAGGGAGCTGGGGCTCTGGAGCTGGACAAGAGGACACTGAGGGGGGACTCATTCCTGGGGATCAATATGGAAAGGGGCAGTGTCAGGAGGATGGAGCCAGGCTCTGCTGGTGACAACCACTGATAGGACAAGGGGCAATGGGTGCAAACTGGAACACAGGAGGTTCCACTGAAAAAGGAGAAGAAACTTGTTGGGGGTGAGGGTGGCAGAGCCATTTATTAGTTGTACCTCCTTTTCTGTCATGTATATGTTTTTCCTAGTCCTCCGGATTTATCCTGGGTATATACTCTTGAGTAGAGTCACATCTGGTCTGGTCATTTGCAGGTTTTCAGGAAAACATCATGGTCCCAGGATCGCTAGCCCTGCAAAACTCTGCTTTTAGTAATAGTTGTCAATTCTCTTGGCAGTAGTCCACAATCTTCCCAGAGAGCTTGTCATACTCTTTTCTTATTCCTGGAATATTACTATAGAAGAATAGGATTAAAACAAAGTTGTAGTGGAGAATAAACACAAATAAATAGAATTTGCCAAATCCAAATTTAAGCAATATGCACACTTCTCATCACCCTGTCTGGGACACCAAATAGATGAGGTTTCCCTTTCATGTTCATTTTTACTGCTCCAGAATTGCTCTGTTACTAGTTATGTTGTTCTACGTGGTGACTAATGTAGCTTGCTTAGGTCAGAGAATTCTCCTCAAGCAGAAGGCTAGAAGAAAGGGCAATGGGACAATCAATAATTAATTATCTCTTAGATCAGGCAGCTCTTCCTCCTCAAAAGTGAGTGCTGGAAAATAGTGTGAATACTGTTTTATGAAGTATGTCAACTCTGCCTCTAGCTAAACCCTTCCAAAGCTGTACATCGAGTTTGCCGGACAAGAGACTTCAGTTTGAACTGGTTCAGTTTGCCAGCCATTCAGCAAACATACTCTGTTGACTGATTATTCTGCTATATATATAGAAGCCAACTTCTCAAAAATTAGCCTTGACAGAAGCCAAGTCTGAAGCGTGCATTGGGTGAACAAATATTTAAGTTTGCAACAGGAAAGACTGCTTATGAAAGAAGTCTGGTGGTAGAAAAGCAGGATGGTTGGACTTGGCTGAAGTAACTGGAGGGTGAAATACACATACATAAGAGATTGTTGCTTTCTCTTGACAGTCCTAATATGTGAATACAGAAATTGGAGGTGAGAAAGACAGCAATCCAGTACACATTATTTTATTTTCCAACTGTTTGCTAACCTTTCATAGTTTCACAAAAAGAATTGGAAAATATAACAGAAAAATTTGAATTGAAAGATCACCTGCATTACTTTTCTGATAATACCTTTGTGAATGGATGACTTCAATTTATTGAACAAAATGTGGTGGCATAATTTTTGTGCCCTACACATAAACATGCAGTAGAACTTACCTGGTTCAGATATCATCATTGTGAATGTGCCAGAAATAATTTAAAGATTCAAACTTTATGTTGCCAAAATAAAACTTCATAAAGAATGCCTTAGATATTTAGCCATAAAAAATTAACTATCATTTTGCATGTTTCTTCATATGTATTTCTTTGATGTATTTACTGTCACACAATTCCAGATCATGACAGAACATATTTGATGGTCCAGCGATAAATTCTACCATCTGATCTTCTCAAGAAACAAACTGTACAAAACGCAAGTGCAGGACATTCCAACCATGACAGAACATATTTGATGGTCCAGCGATAAATTCTACCATCTGATCTTCTCAAGAAACAAACTGTACAAAACGCAAGTGCAGGACATTCCAACCATGCTTCTGTGCTCAGGAAATGATGCTGAGGACAGGGCTTTCAATTCCGAGTGAGAATGTATATCTAAATGTGTAGTTACATGTCTTCCTTTTCCTGTGATCTATATGCTAAAATCTTTATCTTGCATCATAAGATACATATCACATGTGTGAGAAAACTGAAGGAACAATGAGTTGCAAGGGTGCGTTTATCTTGAGATGACAACATGCATCTAGAAATCAGGACCCAGATGTTGGCTGCTGCTGAACTAAGAGTTATGTAAAGTACTCACAGTATTAATCACGGTCATGTATTGGATATAATATTTTAGTCTTTGTAGTGCTCCAGGGTCTTTTAAATATTTTTTGTAATTAGGAGAAAAATAAATCTTTAGCTCTGTGATTTTTACATACACAGTTAAGACAAAATGCACAAGGATAATTACAAGCTGAAATAAAGAACAAAGATCTGAGGAGGATAATAACGTAATGCATCATCTGCACTCATGTAATTTACATTGTTTGCACTGTTTCACATGCCCAAATTAGCTTTTTCCTTTAAAGAAATCTGCAGAAGCAAGTTAATTTGCATGAGTTAGTTATGTCTGTACAGTTGTGAATTTAGCACTCATTCAATATTTTGCATAATACTTCTGAATAGTTTTATTATATGGAGATAAGCAAATTCAAACCTTTTTTTATTTTTTTTTTTTCTGTAATTCTGGGATTTCCCTATATAACAGTAATAGCATGAGCTAAAATAAGATGGCTGGTCTTTCATTTGATTATACCATAAGGTGTCTTAAAGATGTATGACAAAGTTTGCCAAAAAACTGAGATTTAGTGGAAAGGTTAGAGAGGTCAGTCTTCTATGTATATATTCTTTATGCTTAATGGGAGGTGTGCTTCTTTTTTGGGAGGTATTCTTTAGTTTCAAACTCTTCCTTGTCACAAGGAGCAGCAGATCAAAAAATAAAAAAGAAGCAAACCCAATATTTTAACAGCTTTGCTGCTTCTTGTCTTTAAAAATTATGAATAGTTTTGTCCAGTTGGATTTCATGGACATGTGCCTACCAGCTTCCTGATCTTTGGTATCAGCTACTGTTAAATTCTGCACATATTTAACATTCCCAATCTGGAATGAGAGGATTTGTCATGAGTCACTGATTACACGTTGGTGGTGGTGGCGGTATTTTTTCCTTTGCACTCTGAGGAAATCTGTTAGCTACATTGTTTTGGAAACAAAGTCATGTTATCAAACTCCCTTTCTACAACAGTTGTCAAAGGCAATTGAAAATGGAGGCAGCAGGATTTGGAACATGGTTATTCAAGTTTATCAGGGAAAAAAAAAAAAGGTCTTGTGGTATTTTCATAGTTATGTTGCTAAGTTTAACCCATCATTTCTTAAGCAATAGCCTGTAAATGTTTTACTAATTTAAGTCTCCCACAAACTGGTGAAATTCTGTGAAGGAATGCATTCTCCCCAATCACCTAGAAAAAAATGTTTGTTAAGATCTTTCAGTTTTTGCAGCAGATCTTCGTGCCTAGCCAAGAATAATTAAAAGCAATTAAAGTGTATTATCAGTTTAACAACCTAAGGGAAAGGCACATAGTAAATATTTATAGGTAAACTCAGAGATCTTTGAATCCATATTATTCAATTGCTTCTCTTATTGACTTTCCTATTTTTAGAAAAAAAAAAAACAAAAAAACAAACACTTCAGGCAATAAAAAAAAAGACGTAATATGGTCCAACACAGTGGTGAGAATACAAGCATTTGGATAAATTATTAAAGCATAGTGCATTATTTTCCATAGTTAAATTGTCTAGGTGTTTACTGCGAAGGCACACTTAGCATTACACTTCAGAGTTTTAATAGTATTTAATAATTTCCAGTTTTATTAATTTCTGTTTTATCTAATGTTTTTCATTGCTCAGAGTCGTTGTCATTGTCCTGGAGAATTTTATCTATGATATCAGATATGGAAGACTGAAGAAAACCTTCAGGTAGTCTGCTTGACAGTTTCGTAATGAAACAGTCTGAATACATAAAGTTAAGGAATAGTTCTAACTCTACTGACAAAAAATGGAAAATTTTCAATTCCAGAATATGGAGTTTATTTTCTTTTGAATTACATTTCTATTCTAGGAGGAAGGTAATATATTACACTCCAAAGTAAATAATCTAATTTGAACTGAAAAGTTATGCTTTTGTCTGGCTAGCAGTAGCAAAAACATCATCAAAACCCACCTGCTTGACTGAACGCGGTGTTCTGAAGGGACTAATCCTGATGTCCTAAAGAGAGCTCCAGTGCTGGCAATCTATAAAAGCAGTGTGTTGTTTTGAGTTCATTTCAGTTATTTTTCCTAGTGGTGCTACGGATTTTCTCAGAGCAACGAGCTGATGGAATTTCATAGGTCTTATGAGTTATTTCTGTTTTGGTGCCTTTGTTCAAGTGAGTTGTTGGTTCATTCACAGAGTAGGTTTTCTCTCTGCCCAAGTGCTCATCCATTGTTTTTCCCTAACTGTAAAGTAGAAAATATATAACAAGAAAGCATTTTTAAAGAATATTTTACTATGAACCACAGTCTGTTGTTGACTGAAATCGTGCAGGAGCATTTTCATTGCTGCTTCCTTCCCTGGTAAAAGATGTTGTGGCAGGCACCATCAGATTATTCTTTCATAATTGACAGGCACTACACAGGGATAAGAGAAGTCAGCAATGTGAACTGTCCCATCGTTAGCTGAAATTACCATGACATATATATAATTCCACCTCAATCTTCAACTTGCCATTAGGTGAACCATCAAAGGCGTGATAGTGGATCAGCATGGAGAACACTGCAAGGCTCCTCGTTGCCTTCTTGTTCCTCTTTGCAGCTTCTTCCATTTATTTCTTCTTCATCCCTCCTCACCATCCCATCCTTGGACTACCAAGAGGCCACAGAGTTGTTAGTGCTGTCAGGTGCAGGGGCAGAGTTTGGCAGGTACCTCCTTCCCATGCACCAAAATTGGTGTATCCTGCATATGAAGTGAGTTAGTGTTCAGGGTACTTTTGACACTAGAAAATTATTTTTCCTTGACTCTTCTTTCTCTGCAGTGTCTAAACCAACACTACTCACTGGCAGAATCCATTCCAGGCCCCAGCTATGAATAAATTTTAAGCATTCTCATCCAGTGTTATAAAAGTTAGTTCTCACTATTTTTCCGGTCCTTTTGGGCACATAGATGTGACAACTGTTGAAGAGGGTGGCTGGACCACAGTCCTGTGGTGGTAAACTTCTCTGTGGACCTCGATGAGCTGCTGCAACCTGCAGGTTGTAGTAGATGAAGGTGTAGACAGGAGCCCCACTATTAGATTATTTCTCTTCATAGGTCAGTACACGGTAGCTCAACAGAAGATGAACTTAAAACTCTTCACCGTAGTTTTCCATTGTAAGGTTTATTTCAAAAACATAATTCTGTGTGTTTATTTTGTTACAGATTTAAAGGTGAAAGTATAGCTGTTTGGAAATGTTCTAGGTCTTCTTGTTTCCTTCCGTTTCTTGTTCTTGCTTCTGCTATAAAGAAACCAAACAATAAACACAAGGCAAGCAGCCCAGCACTCTGGCATTTTATTACCTGAATCTTACACTGCTTCTTTGGAGTTCCTTGCCACGAGATACTCTGAATTATCCAAGTTCACCATAATTAGTGCAAGATGAGTTTGTGAAAGAGAAGTCCCCTGAAGATTACTGAATAGAAACTATGTCTGGCTCAGGAAGCTCCCGAATTGTAAATGGGGAAAATGCTGGGAGAAATATCACATCTGGGCAGCTTTTTTGGTCCTTGTTGGAGGCAAGACCAGATAAACTTTTGTTCATATCCAGTACAGCTCCTATTAAGTTCCCATTGAGGCAAGCCAGTTTTTCCAGCACTTTAATACTTTCCCTGGTTCAGGAATTTTGTAATCTAATCCAAACCCATCATGAAAATATTGCAGCCTATTTTGCACATTCTCACCAGCCTTATTTTTATGTAAATTGCTGAACAAAATCTTGAGTTTATTCTAAGGACTCCCCTTCTGTAGTAAAACCACAGTTTTACCACCCATAAAAACCAATTCCAGTGTACTGCAGCCCTCAGAACAGTAAGCATTGCAGAAAAATAAATTTTACACATAAGTTAATAAGGAAAATATTATTTTCTCAGCAATGGGTAAGAAACAAGAAACAGTGGACACTTTTAGTTGTTTGGTAAATTGAATGTATGTAATTTCACCTCATCAAATAACGAGCTGGACTATGGTAAGTTTTCGAGCTCTAAAAACCTGCAACTAGTTCTGCATAAGCTGCATTTATCTGTATTGAGTTGTCAACTCAGACAATTTTTCTCAAGCTTGTAGTTAAGCAAAAGGGGAGATATTTCAGCGAGAGACATGAACAGTCAGGATGGTGATGTATGCATGCATACATATATATATTATATATATTTAAGGAGTGGGTGGACTGACTGTTGCTTAAATATAACCTTTCTTCTTTCCTAGTACTAAAAAAAGGTGTGATAATGGTGTCAAAAAAAAGTGTGGATCAGCATGATTTGAATATATAATGCCCAACAGAGCTGCTTGATGATGTTTCCCCTACATCACACTGATGCTGAGTTGGCTGCTCCACAGCGGTCTTTTATGTTCCAAGGTTTGCTCAAATAGTCTTAGGGTGACTCCTTGCACTTGGGTTTAGAGCAAAATTCTTGTCGGTGAAGGTTCACCTGCTCAAAAATACCCTTTGAGTTTGTTTGGGAGGGAGCCGTTGGTTTTCTTTCCATTGAAGGAAACCACCTCTAGCTAGACTGCCTATTTTGGTTCATTTCAAGCCTATTTATTGGCATCCTTTTACTTTATGCAGGCCTGGTTTTACAAATGGAAGAGACATTGTTGCTGATTTTCTGATATATGTTTTATTAATTGTGCTTTTTTTTTTTATTAACTGCAACAAATTGTCTGATCAAAATGGGCTAAGAGAACTCAAATAGTTGAGACTTTAAGTGCTGACAGAGTTTCAACTCTGTATTAACCCTTTACAATACTGATAATGAAATGATTGTTACTGACAGAGTAAAAGCTGAATTGTAAATTATATATACATTCAGCATCTGGCAAAAAGCAGGTATCTTCAGGCCATCTTTAATGTTATAATGCATACATAAATTGACTTCTTTGTACTGAGTAGTATTAATTACATAAACTCTTACCTGAATTACTGAAGGTACTCTCCATGGAGTTCTTGTTAGCTTCAGTGAGCTTGATTCTGTATCACACGTGCTAACTTTATTCCAATGAAATGGCTCTGAATTTATCAATTTTCCTCCTCACCTACACTTGAAGATAACAAAGCCAGAGCATTGTACATCAAAATTATATGATCTAGATATATTGCTCCATTTCCTTTAGCTTTGTGTACACAGCTATTTCAGTGAGCTCTGGTTTCAACAATCTGGAGGTGCTGCGTTCTGATTAGTATTGTGTTATTTTTCCTCAGGTAATATTTACATCAGCAGAAATCATGGTGTTAATTTTTGGCATGTTCTACTGCTTGCAATTTGTCCTACACAATTTGCTTTCTTCCCCCTCCTGCCATCCACCTGAGCTGAACCACATTGCAAAGTAATGCAAAAGCCAAATCATTATTCAACATCCTGAGATAATTATTTTAATTCTTAGCTTTGGTTTATGTACAGTATTAGAATTGTGTGCATTGCCAATAGTTAATTGCCTGTCCATTCCTTCAGTTGAACTTCACAAGCAGCTAAATTTTATCGCATTAATTTGCAATCTAAGCAATAATATTGTGTCATTCCATTAATATATGTGAACAAATAATTAGGTACTCCACAGGTAATAGCTGAATTTACCTTTAGAATTACATTTACAAAGAGCAACATTTCTTGATGTATGTTTTCTTTTTTTTTTTTTATTTTGGTAATTTTTTTTTTATTATAACCTCAGTACTTTGAGATTACAAGTTCTTTGCTGATTTTTGTCAACATTTTTAAGTACATATCTAGAAAGTATCTGGATTCATTAGTGTACACACTGTGGTTTTAAAAGAAATATTTGATGCTCTGCACCTTACTGGACCACCTGGTACTTTAGAACACTTTGCACTTTCAATTATTGTAAAAGCATTTTGATGTTGGTCATGTATGTTAGTAGCTGTTAGAGAAAAGCTTGTTTCAACATCTGTCAAGGCAACAAGGAGTTTTTTGATAGTGCCCAAGGGACTTTGGGACAGATGCTTTGCATGTAAGGAATACTAGTGACTCTGGAGTGAGGTTTGAGATATACGTTGCATTTCCATTCTACTCATCCAGTGAAATCAAGTTCCTCCCCGACAAATAACAGAGGTGCAGAGCCTTAATCTGATGCTGCTTTGAAAAACTCAAATATATTATTAGTGTTATGTTCTGGATCAGGGATTCTCGGGAAGTCTCAGACCATTAATGGTTTTTGGCCAGACCGCACCTCCCCGTGGGAGAAGTGATTCAGCTGCTTAATGAGCATCAGCTGTCATTTGAGAAAACCACGGTTATCCGTTCTGGCCTCTATCTATCTCTTCATAAGTAGTAGATCTTCCACAGGTCCTGTGTTGTATGTAATGATCACGTACAGATACTTTAGATCTCCCGTGACATGAAATACGTGACTCTAATGCCATTCCAATGCACCGATACACACCACAATGCCTCCTCATGTCCTACTGGAGGTTCCCAGCTGCTCACAGTGCTGCATCCTCCATCCATGGAGACCACAGAAACAGCACCATTTACAAATGACCAAACCACAAAGGATTTACATCGTGTCCTCAGACATCAATGGGAAAACAGGAGTACCTTAGCAATGATTAAAACTGAGCTTTCAAACACATTTCCTTAGGGAATCTGATTTTCTTAATGCTGTTATGTCCTTTTTATTCCAGTAAAACCGAGTAAGTTGATGGGGTTTTTTGTTTGCCTTTGTTTATTTGTTTGGTTTTTTCTCCATAGAAAAATCATGACTTTGTTAACTGCTCCAAAGAGCTAAGCTTATTTTAATATTTTGGTTTTATTTCCTCTAGTCCTAGGCTACCACTACGCTAATATTAATTTATATGCGTAACGCAGTATCTCACTATAATTCATTAAGGAAATACATGTCTTTCTTAAACATTATGTCATACTATCAAGCAGCGGTTGCAAAACAGCCCAGGCTGAGGTTTCCACCCCAGGTTTTACTGAGCGATACTGGGCTGTAATAAACTTTAGGAACACAGTATCTTCTCGCATTGTGCTTTGCTTCAAGTCATTTCCTTGTTTATAAAAATATACACACACATTTCTGCCAAATAAATAGTTACAGCACTGAAGCATCTACTGCCTGACTTTGGCTTTTTCCTGCATTCAGGATGTACTCGGCATTTGTACAGTATTAAACAAATGCCCAAAGTGCCCCCAAACTGCTGTTTCGGGAATGCCGTCTGCCAAAAGTGCGTCCCCACTCTTTGCTGATGCCACGTAATTAATTAAAAGAGGGGCAGTGCGAGGCCGAGCTCCTCAAACACGGACTTTGGAGCATCCCCATGAATACGGTCAACACGGTGGGGTCAGCAACAGGAGCACGTGGGTGCGAAAGGTAATTTCTGCTGCCCTTTCTGCAAACTTTGTCCATGCGGACGTGGCTTCCTGCCAGCATTCCTTTCATGTTGTAAATGCAGTGGGGAATACAAAATACCGTTGTATTTATGTGCGCTTAAGGATGGATCCTGCACGTATTTTTGAAGGCGAGTGGAGTTAACTGGTGCAAAGTCTGTCGTTGTGGGGCTACTTGGCTGAGTGGAGGTTGTCACTTTAAAGTTTTGTAGGGCCAGATGCCTTCTCATGTTCAGCTTGCACTAAAATTAACAAAAAAATCAGAGAATAAGCTATTCTTGTAATTTCCATGTAATTCTGTAAATTGCCAGAGCCATGGCAGTTTTTGTATTGATAATGGTTTGGAGGTTTTTTTTCTTTTCCCTTTTCCTCTCAATTCTTGAAAAAGTGTTTCGTCCCGACATTTCCAGCACTTGCCAGGAGCCCTCTCATGCTCCCCCCGAGGTCAGCGTGTTTTCTGACCCCACGTGTGCTCGTCCCACCTGCAAACCACACACGCCTAGTTTGCCGAGCTGGGCTGTGCCCCCCTGGCCCCTCCATCTCCATGTCCTATATCTGGCCATGCCCTTCTGGTGGTCTCCTGGTCCTCTTTGGGTTCCCTAAAGCCCTGGGAACCCCAACTGCTGGGGCAGGTGAAGGGCTGCCCATTGCTGCAGAACAAACTCCAAGGTTGGCCAGAAACAGCGAAACTGGGTCCTGCAATGGTGATGCTTAAAAATAAGTAGTGTTTTTTCCCCAGGGCTCAGACAGCTGAAATTCTGTGTTTGTGGTTTTCAGAGATCCCCTTGGTCTTGTACCTCTTTGCCCTGATTTCTGTCACCTGGCTGTGGTGAAGACTGCACCTGGCTTACCGGCACCTCTGGATGTTGGTCTTCTTCATCATCTTCAACAGCCTGCAGGTAAGAGATGGCACCTTTTCCTTCGATGCTTTCACAGAGCTGGGGATTGTCTCCCCCACTCATATATTGGGCATCTCAGCTTCAGCAGAAGCATTAATTTTGTGTTCTGTTTATTTCTGAAAAAAATGCAAATTAAACCAAGGGATGCATTGTTTTGAAACAATAGCAGTACAATTGCATAGACTTAATTTCATCGCTAATACACTGGGAAAGTCGCTTGCTTTTGTATGTGATATATTACTGGGATAGTTATAGCAGTAAAACTGAAATATCTGCAGCCTTTGCAAAAATATTGTGTATTTCAATTTTCTGTATCTGTTAACTCTACTTAAAAGAAAAAAAACATATATATAACCATAATATTGATTTGTTGTTGTTGTTGTTGTTATTAGAGGTGACCCTCAAAGCTTAGGTTTTCTCTTGCAGTATACGTATTGATAAAGCAAAGCTCTTTTCGTCTGAAAAAAAATCAAATACAGACTAGATGTTGATTATGAGTTTTAAGAAAAGCAAATAGCCTTTTGCAGAATTTTAAACGTACAAGTGCTTCAGCTGGACTCAGTGCTGCACGACACTGCATTCAATGCTATACTGCACATTATGGAACTGTTTATAGAACAGAGGATAGTATATCACAGATGACAAAATTATGTCTGGAAACAGGGAAATGATGAGGAAATAAAAATAGATGTATCCAAATTCATGGTGTGCAAGTTCTTCTGCCGTTTTTACAAGAGAAATGGGTGTGTTACCATGTTTGATTTACCTGTATTAAAAATTCTTACACCTCATCAAATAAAAATGAATTAAAAAGATATAGTTTCACATAACAGATTTATTTTAGATTTGAATTCAAAAGATGGGAGTTTCCTTAAGGAGAAATCTAAACATTTCCAAAATGTACATGTCAGAAGTATTTTTTTAAATGGAGAAAAAAAAAAAAAAAGTAGCTTATTCTCCTTGCAATACATTTAATTATTCATTACATATTGCCATATAACTATTCTGTGTATATTAATGTTGCCAGTTTCAAGACGCCAATTCACGCAATAGGGTCAAGAAGTAAAACAGGATGTTGAAAGCAAGTCGTGTAACATATGAGACCCACAAGGTCTGCGGGGATTTATTGTGTCAGTGGTTCAATAGGATAGCAGGTGGTATGAAAAACACAGATATAAAAGTGTGCCTAGAATTTTGTTTAAGTCATGACTGCTGCTTGTGATGCACCACTCCAAAGTTAGGATTTTGTTTAGATACAGTTAAAAGTGAGATGAAATATTTTCTCAATTTATGTGAGGTTTTTCAGTTACTTAAATTTACTGCTCTTTATATAGTTTTATTTCCATTCATACACTCAAAAATCATCAAGTTTTAGGAAGTTCGTTTTCTTTCTTTTTCTTTCTCTCTGTCTCTCTTTCTCTCTTTTTTTTTTCTTTTTCTCTTTCTTTCTTTTTCCTTCTTTCTTTCTTTCTCTCTGTCTCTTTCTTTCTTTCTCTCTCTCTTTATTGCTTCCTCTCTCTCCTTCTTCCTTCCTCCCTTTCTCCCTTTCTCCCTCCCTTTCCTTCCTTCCTTCCTTCCTTCCTTCCTTCCTTCCTTCCTTCCTTCCTTCCTCCTTCCCTTCCCTTCCCTTCCCTTCCCTTCCCTTCCCTTCCCTTCCCTTCCCTTCCCTTCCCTTCCCTTCCCTTCCCTTCCCTTCCCTTCCCTTCCCTTCCCTTCCCTTCCCTTCCCTTTCCTTTCCTTCCGTTTCCTCCTCTTTGATAGCTGTCTGGTCTCTTATCAGCATTGCTTGTCCCTTCAAAAGGTATATAACAATAAGACATGTACATAACTCCTGTGTGCTTCTGATGGAACTTTTCAGTGGGTATTGTAATGTCAGAAATATTTCTACCGCAGTTCCATGCAACCCATGAATTCATGTTTCTGTGGGTATTTTGGTACTCAAGGACCCAACATAAATAACTATCAAGAGCTCTGTTTGTCCATGGGCTCTATGCTGCAGCAGCATGGGGTCATGCACAAAGATCAAATAACCTCTGTGGGCAGGTGCATTTCTAATTTTTCAGAGGCATGTCCCCAAATACGTCTCCACTCTCAACTGGACAGCTGGGAAATGTATATTCAGAAACTTCGTTAGGAATCCTTGTGTTCCGTCGTTATCGCCGCTGTGCAACCGCATGCATGGAGCAGAGCCCTAATTTCAAACCCATGGTGATGCTACATTGTCCTGCCCATAATTCTTCTTTTAACTCTCTGCCAGCCTGAGCAACAGCTTCACCAATGGTTATCATCCCTATTCTATCCTAATTACATCAATATTGGTCTTCCACATCAAAAGGAGAAAGGTGTTATCTTTTGCTATTCCTAGCCCTAGAGAATCTGTAAAACCTCGAATATAAAATAAATGTTCCTTTTTTGAAAGGAGATGTGATAATTCCGTAATAATGTATACTCTCTTCCTGCTTAATATTTTAAATTAAAAACATGGAGGTCTGTAGCGCCAACTCAAACAGCTATGGAGAAATCAAGTTCAATTTTTAAAAAACTTTTATTACCCTTTGCCTGAATTTTCAGACTTAATGGCACATTATTCACTAGCTTTTATTACTAGATGTTGGAAATTACTTTTTAAAGCCTAAAGTTACTAAATATTTAAAAGGAAAAGATACCTTGTTAGGGTTCCCACCTCGCTGGCTGAAAAGATCCCAGTGGACTCTTTTGCATGTGAGCTTTCCTTCAAACAGATGTAGGTGTGGGTTTTCTGGGCATTTTCTTTCTTAACGTAACAGTGCAAAAGAGCAGATGTACAGAGCAGCTTGCTGAGGTGAAGTAACAAAAGCTTAAATTGTCTTCCATCAGCACATATCAGTAAAATAACCAACAGCCTTTAACAACAATATCTTACAGATGTTTTTCAAGAGGCCACCGCATCTGAGAAGAACTTTATGTTGCCTGTCTGTGCTCCCACCTTTGGGACAGCCTAATTGTCTGCTTGAAGCAGTTCTCACCTTCTTCCAAGGGAAGTGCGTTACTAACGATTTTTCCTCTTATCTTTTACTGTGATGTTGTATTAAATGTACTATCATAACATAACTGTAAATGACATGGGGTTAAATATTTTGTGAGCGGCCCTGTGGGCTCAGTGCAGAGAAATTGTGTAGTATTATAATTAAATCCTCCAGAGCCTTAGTTCTTTAGCTTAGTCATTCAGTCTGCTTCCACAGAGCCCAGGTCAAGCTCTCAGGTCAGTCATTTCACTCTGAGACCCAATAGTTTATTTTGGCCTTTCCGTGCATGCTTGTGGGCTGAAGAAAATGGCTCTGGGTTTATATGCAACAGCAGAGGCTGTTAGTACTAGGCTGAGGTTTTGTGGGTATTTTAATGAAATCTTCTTAAGAATACAACATTAATATTTACCACATTTTTAACGGAGGTGTCATTGCCTGTATTACTAACTTCAATACCCAGACCTGCCTTCTTTCAATCCCTTTGGAGTGTGTATGTTTCTTCTCTTAACATCTCGCAGGTCTGGCAGACCTGTCAACAGAACGTGACATTTCTCTGCATTTCATACTTGCTGCAACTGGCGAGGACGATGTCTGTGTGTCTCTGGAAAAATAAAGTGGTGCCAACTTGGCCAAAGTTGTTTATATGATAAACATAGAGAAATATTACAATACCAACAGTCTTGTTTTCATAGTGCTTTAGGACTATTTTTACAGTGTTAAAGGTCGAAATGAAAAAGAACACAACTGTCAAAAGTGTGATGAAGGACAATTCAATTCTCAAACTAGTGCTTTTGAAAAAAAAAAAACCCGCTGAGACTGTGAAAGCTGTGGTTGCAGTGACACAACCCGAGTGTCTGCATCCTGCCCATGCTCTTTGAGAATAAACAGCCCGGTAGCTGCTGGTGATAAAATAAGAATGGATCAATATGACTTGATCCATGGCATCTTCATGTGTATGATCGCTGGTAACTCAGTATTGTTTGGGCAGGACCATTTGCCTTGTTTTGATTTCCCAACATTCAGTTGCACTGGTTTCTAATAGAGATGCAGGGTGATGAGAATAAAACCACAAACCCCTTTAGATACTTCAAACAAAACCGCAGTGGTGGCACGCAGGAAGTCAGCTCTACAGAGTGTGTCTTCTTGAGACTCTAGATTTGGATGGGAATGAGTCAAAGAAGGTTCCATCTTTTTTCCAACTAACCTCCTTGGCAGCATTGGGTTTTGTTAGGTATAAGCTTCTGTTTGTAAGACATTGCTGTAATATTTTCAAAGAGTGCTGCCCAGGACAAGGGTCTTAGTCTCTGCATGACAGCGAGGGGCAGAAGTGGTGGCAGCAGGGGGAGTGGCAGCAAGGATGTTTTGCATATCAAAATGCATTTCTGTTGTTCTGGTAGGTTCCTCAGAAATAGCAATGTCTGAAGCACACAGAGAGTTAAATCAGGAGTCCAGGCTGAGTTAGGGAGATGCTGCTGAAGGAGATACCTGCTCTGGTGAGACCCCCTGCAGTGCTGGTCTAGCTCTCGGTCCTCAGCACAGGACACACATGGACCTTCTGGAGAGGGGCCAGAGAAGCCACAGGAATGATCTGAGGCCTGAACAGCTCTGCTGGGGGACAGGCTGAGACAGTTGGGGTGTTCAGCTGGAGAAGAGAAGCTCCAGGGAGACCTTATTGTGGCCTTTTCTTACTTAAAAGGGGCCCATGAGAAAGATGAGGACAGACTTTTGAGCAGAGCCTGTTGTGACAGGACAAGGGGTGATGGTTTAAACTAAAGGAGGGAGATTCAGACTGGACACGAGGGAGAAATTGTTGTCCCTGAGGGTGGTCAGAGCCTATGCCAAGTTGGCCAGAGATGTGGTGGATGAACCATCCCTGGAGACACCCCAGGCCAGGCTGGACGGGGCTCTGAGCAACCTGAGCTGGTGAAGATGTCCCTGCTCATGGCAGGGGTGGCACTGGGGGAGCTGGGAAGGTCCCTTCCAACTCAAAATATTCTATTAATTACAGCATTTTATTTCATGTTTATTTGTTTTAAAAGAGTGAGTGTCCACACTCGGGGCTGCTCAGGAGCGTGACACAGCGTGGGCCTTGCACGCCAGTGCCTCATGTCCCTGTGGTTCTGAAAGACAGGGCTGTGCAGCATTTTCAGCTAATGGCTTTTCTTGAAAAGTACAAAATCGCTTGAAATGTGTGTGCAACTTTTGTGGCTAGGTCCTCAGGGACCAAAACGCCAGAGGCTGCTCTGAATTCAGTGTCATCACTGTTATCTGTTCTTCTTGGGGGTTTTATCCTTTCACATCCATTAAACATCTTAAATTAAAAGAAATACATTTGCTGAACCCATTATGCTTGACCTACATCAGAGTCACTGGATTTGTTTATAGAATGAAAGGAAATCTTTGTTCCTTTTTAGTGTCTTTTAAGTGCAACATGTGTTTGCATCAGATTTTTCGAATGTATTCACTTACATGTATCAAAAATAAATTTCAGTTAACTGCTGTGGGTACTTGTGACAAAAAACCACAATACTCTAGAAAAATTGAAAAATGTTTTCTCAAAATAGTTGTTTTTAACACTTTTTTGTTGGTCCACTGTTAAAAAAAAAGGTGCACATGGATCTCTATGTCTTAATAGCAACTGTATGAGGATATTTCCAGTGTTTGACCATCTGAGACTGAAATCCCATTAACTTCTGTTATATGTCACTTTGGATCACAATGCTTTGTCATATAGTTTTGGAATCAGAAATTATAAATCTGTGGATCATGAAGTGCTGCTGCCTGTCCTAGAGGGATGGAAATAAGCATACCTCTTGGGTATTTGTACTCCCTGTGTATCTTCAAAATTCCTTTCATTAGGAGTTCTCAAATACAATTAGATGAAACTCCTTACTGTTTATAATCCCATTTATTGCTTTCATGCCAATGAGTACCTTTCCAATAAATTGTTCTGTTTAGGGCAGTTGGTTTCAGGGTTCTAGAAAACAACGTGAAGTACAAAAAAAACCCAATTCAAATGTAATTGTATTGCAGCAATTGGGAAGAATTCAGAAGTCTTCTTTCTGTACTCTTTTGGTTAACCCCTTCTTTAGTAATTGTTGAACTGGTTGATTATCAATTGAAATGGATTCTTTTCACTCGGTATTAGTGCAACTTAAAAATTCGAGAAAGTCAGATGTCATAATCAGAAGTTCAATTACTGTATTTCTTTGCAAAAAAAAGAAAAAAATAAAAGCCATGGTTATAATTTGTTTCTTGACTAAGTCTAAAGGTCAGAATTAGCAAGTTTTAAAGAAGAACTGCAGAGAGATACAGCAAGGGCTTTGTAGTAATCACAAATGAAAGACAGTGCTGAATTTGTGGATATCGTAGAGAACCTAATTTATAGTCACAACTTGGTAGCTGTGACGGCAGCTGTGCAGTTTGCACAAGATGGAAATTGGGGCAAGAATTCAAAGAGCCAACAGGTCAGTAAGGAAATAAAGAATTGTGGCTAGGGGCCAGCAGCCAAATCCTATTGTGAGGGCGGCGCTTAACCACATTTTCACTATTATGACAACTGTGAAACTAAAGTTGGTTTTATTATTGTTGAGATCTTGGCTTTGCTTTGCAACCGTGTGGGTTCAACCAAATAATCATTTTCAATAACTCTTTTGCATTGGGTTTTGTGTGTTTGTGTGTTCAGCTGTGGGCCTCAGGATATGAACTTTCTTATAACTTCCAGGTCTCTGACAGTCAGTGGCATCATCTCTTGTTTTCCATAGAAACGCGCTGCAGCCCTTTGAGGCATGAACTGCTGGCGAAGGGAAGGCATCACATAGGACTTCGCCATGACCACCTTCAAACTCTGATCTACACTTTTCCTCTGTTTCAGGGTCTTTATGTCTTTGTGGTGTATTTCATCCTGCACAACCAACTTTGCTGCCCTGTCAAAGCAAGTTATACTGTAGACATGAACGGGCACGCAGCTCCGGGATCGCCTTTCTTCACACATGGCAGTGGTCTGCCGACGGCAGGTGGAGAGATCAGCAAGTCCACTCAGAACCTCATCAGCACTATGGAAGAGGTACCAGTGACTCTATGGTCGTTACCTTGTGTGTTGGAAGTGTACCTGGAGATTTAACTGCAGCACTATATGTAATACACAGGAATAAGAATAATGATAATTATAATTATAATGATGATTATGATGATAATAATAATAATAATTTATTACTATTATTTACTATTATATAATATTAATTATTATAATATTATATATTATAATTTATGTTATGTTATGTAATGTTATGTTATATATACTATATGTTGTATTATATTATATTATATTATATTATATTATATTATATTATATTATATTATATTATATTATATTATATTATATTATATTATATTATAATAAATACACTAATAATTATTAATTATTATATATTATAATATATTTATGTTAAAAGTATATAAATATATACTAATATCTTATTAGTATATATAATGATATTTAAAATATATAAAATATAAAATATATAACATATATAAATATATTAAAATAAATAATATGTAATATATATAAAAATATAGAAAGCTTCCATAAATATAATATAAAATATATACATATAATAATAACTATTATTATTATCATCATCATCATCTGGCTTTGGAGAGGGGAAGATTTTTTTTCCATAAAAATTTTTATCTTTAGCCATTCTGTGAATTTACAATTCCTTGGCAACATCGCCGGTACAGAATTTCCTCCTTTCTACTTGAGTCTTCAGTTTGTTATAGAGGCTGGTTAAAGTGTTGCCAAAACTAGGTAATGCGAAGTCAAAACAGCAAGTTAATTCAGCTTACTATAGGTGTTAGATAAGTTTTAAGTCTTCAGCTTTCCAAAGTCACGCTGTGCAAAATTTCTGGAAGTTTTGATAGAATAGAATAAAATTAGAATAAAGTTGGAATGAAAAAATGATAAAAGGAAGAAGAAGAGGAGGGGAGGGGAGGTGATACTTTGAGGGAGATTGTTTTAAGTCTCTTTGTTGCTGGAGCTGGAATGCTGCTAGTATCACTTTTCACTGTCTGTAGTAAACCAAGGTGATTTTGCTGCTAGGTACAAGTTGATAGAGCTAGTTGAAAATTTTCCAGTTAAACAGGTTTTTTTTTTTTTTTTTTTTCCAGGAAAAACACTGATTTAATGGAATTGAGATATTTCAAGGGAACCTGCCAGTTCTAGCAGTAACTTTTGTGGAAACCAAGCTGCTCACCTGGCAGGTTTGTCTGTATTTTAAAGCTCCTCAGCTTCCTCCTGGCAGATCACTAAGTTTATTCAACTTCTTAGCACCTCATTTAAGGTTGTGCCTGACCCCTCAGTTTAGTGGACAGCACAGCATCTCAGCATTACATGGGAAGTTTTCATGTTCCTGAGCTCCTAAATGGTAGATGAGCAATAAAACAAGAAAACATATTTTGACTATTCAAAAATATATATTTTTTTTAGAGTTCACTATTTTATCTTTTCATCACATTTAAGGGGGAGGTAGATTTTCAAAACTACCTCTTTTCCTATGAAATGGAATTCCAGTTTTTGGTGCCGCTCAAAAAATAAACAGGAGCGGCACAAAAAATAAACTATCACAAAGTTGATATCGAAACTATAGGGCTGTATGCCACCACCAGAACCTTCAAAGACTGGCAAATTGCTTTAAAATATTCTATTGGTAAACACGGGAAGCAGCATGTTGCCAACTGTAGATCATACAATGCAAAATAATTATTAGTGGCTATAGAAAGGAGAAGCGGGGTCCAGCAGAGGAAGAGGCATTGGTAAGAGAGGAGTGAACTGGAACCTTTCAGTCCCTTAATTTAAAATTATCCATAACAGGAGGCAGTGTTCAGAAATAGCAATATTTTTTCAACTTCTTGAGATGGCTGGGAGAAGCATCAAGACCACAAGATTAAATTACTTGTAACCAAGTTTTATATATTTATTTATATATATATGTATATATGGGTTTTTTATTATTTTTATTTTTTAAAGGGCTACCTAGTTCACTATTGAAGTGACAGAATAGCTGGATGCCAAATCCTTTGGTCCTGAGTTGGACTCTGGTCATGGTTTCTAGTTTCTGTACTGTAGTTTTGACTTAACCTTTGCAGGTGCCTGCAGACTGGGAGCGGGCATCCCTGCAGCCTGCCAGTCAAGCTAGTGCTGCCTTTAAGCAGAGCCCACAGAACAGCAACATTTTCCACCCTTCTAGAGGATTTAGTACCGGCTCGTTGTTTGCTGATGAGGAATCACAAGAGTTTGATGATCTAATATTTGCTTTAAAGACTGGTGAGTGACTCTTCGCCTTGCTCCTCAAAGGTTATGTTGCTATTCGCCCTAACGATGTCACCATTCCATGAGATCCAATTAACAAGATCTGTTCATATAATCTGATTGCCAGTTAAAATTACGAAGTAAATTTTTTTTGCCCTTGACTGCTGTTCTATAAAAATCACTGTGCAGGCTCTCTAAAGTAACAGAAGGAGTCTGAAAATATATGTTTTGAGTCATGATGATAAGCAGACCTACAGAAAATAGCAACAGATTGAAGGCTCTGACATTTTTTCACAAGTGCTTATGTGGCTCACTTGCTGCCTCTAAACACGGGCTGTTTTGTCTTCTTTTCAAATTGATATCTAGAGTGTATACAATGACTATCTTTATTGTATATACATATCTCTCTGAGAAACAGCATAACTTCATAAATATTGATTCTCCCACTAAGTGTAAGACAAAATATTTATATAAGATACGTTTGGACCTGAAAAATATTGTATTCTGGAAAGATAACCTAGATAGACTTCTGCCCAAACACAAGAGCCAGCTGTGAGGAGATCACTGTGCTGCTGGAGGACAGAAGCAGGCGAAGCCACTCTAGGTGTCCACACTCAAACTAAATCATAGAATCATTTCAGTTGGAAGAGACCGTCAAGATCAAGCCCAACCGTAACCTAACTCTATCACTAAATCATGTCCCTGAGAACCTCATCTGTGGCATCTTCTAAACCCCTCCAGGGATGGTGACTCCACCACTGCCCTGGGCAGCCTGTTCCAATGCCCGACAGCCCTTTCCAGGAAGAAATTTCTCCTAATATCCAATCTTAAACCTTTCCTGGTGCAACTTGAGGCCATTTCCTCTTATCCTATCACATGCTACTTGAGAGGAGAGGTGAACATCCTCTATGCTCCAACCTCCTTTCAGGCAGTTGCAAACAGCTCAGCCTCCTGTTCTCCAGGCTGAGCTACACCTGCAAAACAAAACACTTGTTATCAGACTCTTCTTTATAGCCTTAGAGTTCAAGTCTTCCAAATCCCAGGCTTTGCCCTCAGTTATGTGTTGCTTTTCTGCCTTCTCACCCACTCCACCAAAGAAACTTCATGTTGTTCAAATGATGATGTAGATAGTCAGAGGTGGCCACAGGTGGCAGAAATTATGTGAAACCTGATTCAAAGATAGGTCAGCATGGGAATGTCTGAGAAGTTGACCACAAAGGCAAAGGAGCACCAGCTGGTAAGACCTGGCAGATGCTAAGCCAAGCCCATCTCCTGTAGGCACCAGACGAAATGTAAATGGAGCAGCTTGGTAGTAGGTCACCTGAATGAACTCTGGAGATATTATGAAGCTTTGCCAGAGACAGATGAGAGGTACTGGTGACATTAGTGGGTTAAGTGCTCTGGAACCTGTCATTTCAGGAGTTTGTTCCCTTTGGTGACACCAAGGAAAACAGTCAAACTGGTTGTAAGACTGGGGATGCCACTGGTGAAGGGGTAGTTTTAATCAGTATATTCATACTACTTTATCTCCTGAGGGTCTTGAAAGTAACATTCGGGGGGGGGAATTAACTGTTTATACCCCACATGATGTAAGAGGGATCTTACAACAGAAAGCAGAGAAATGGTTAACAGATAGTAGGATGCTGAAATATGAAACCATTCTCCTGAGCTCCCCTCACTTAGAGCTGAAAACAACGGGAGCTAGGAATCCAGCACAATTCCTATTTGGAGATGTAGCTGAATCTTCTAAACATGATTGTGTGCAGTTGATAGAATTACAGACTAAAATCAGACCTGATTTAGAAGAAGAGGAATTAACAAAAGGAGAAAAGTATTTTATTGATAGGTCTTCAAGGGTGGTAGACGGGAAACGAAAATCGGGATATGCGATAGTAGATGGAAAAACTATGAGCGTTCTCGAGTCAGGATCTTTAAGCCCTGTGTGGTCGGTGCAGGCTTGTGAGCTTTTTGCTCTATATCGAGCATTAGAACTTTTAAGAGGGAAAAATGGTACCGTATATACAGATTCCAAATATGCTTACAGAGTGGTGCACACATTTGGAAAGCTTTGGGAAGAGAGAGGGCTTGTTAACACTCAAGGGAAGGGGCTAGTACACCAAGAGTTAATAATCAGAGTGTTGCAGGCCCTGAGAGAGCCCTCAGCGATAGCAGTGGTCCATGTAAGGGGACATCAGAGAGGAACAGGGTTAAGAATTAGAGGGAATAATTTTGCCGACCAAGAAGCCAGGAAAGCAGCAGTGCTACCTTTCAGACCAGTTGTTTTACAGCCTCTGAAAGACGGATCAGAAAGTACGGGGGAGAAGTCATTCACTCCAAAAGAAATGCGAGAATTAGAAAAGATAGAAGCACAACTTAAAAATAATAGGTGGGTATTACCAGATAATAGAGAAATGGTTCCAAAAAGTTATGCTAGGGTAATTTTACACCAGTTGCATCAGAGAACTCATTGGGGAATCCGAGCATTGGGTGATCAATTTCTTAAATATTTGGGGTGTTTTGGGATATTTGAACTAGTGAAACAAATCACCCACGGGTGCGTGACTTGTCAAAGGATAAATAAAGGAAACATGAGGAGGGCCCAAGCAGGGGGAAGAAAAACTGCGTATAGACCTTTTGAAAGGATCCAAGTGGATTATACAGAACTTCCAAAAGTGGGACGGCACAAATATCTGCTAGTTATAGTGGATCAGTTAGCACACTGGGTTGAAGCCTTCCCAGCAGCAAGAGCTAATGCTCCGTTTATGGCCAAGATACTGTTAGAACAAATCATCCCCAGGTTTGGGATGATTCTGGCCATTGATTCAGATCAGGGAACGCATTTTACGTCCAAAATACTAAAGGCTGTAGTATCTGCTTTAGGCATAGCCTGGGAATATCATACTCCATGGCATCCCCAGAGTTCCAGAAGGGTAGAGAGAATGAATCAGACTCTGAAACAACAACTCTCTAAACTGATGACTGAAACTCAGTTATCTTGGATAAAGTGTTTGCCTTTAGCTTTACTGAACATAAGGACAATGCCTAATTCAGACACTGGCCTTTCCTCTTATGAAATGTTGTATGGCATGCCGTTTACTCAGTGGATGCCTACATCCTCTCCTGAAATTGAAGATGTATCTTTCCAACATTATGTGATTACGGTAAACAAAAATCCAAATGAACTAAGAGAGAAAGGGATTTTAAATCAGACTCCCCCTTTAGGGTTTCCGATTCATAAAATCCAACCTGGGGATAAAGTACTAATTAAAACCTGGAAAGAAGATACTCTAACTCCACGATGGGAGGGGCCTTTTCTTGTTTTGTTAACTACAGAAACACCTGTTCGGACTGCAGAGAAAGGATGGACACACACATCTCGAGTTAAAGGACCCCTGACGGAAGAAAGAACCTGGAAAGTAACTCAAGAACCAGGGGAATTGAAATTGAAATTAACACAGGATCGGTGATGTAACTACTATCAGTATGGTTCATATGAATGTTCAGTATAAATGAAAATCAGAATGTTTTAATATTTAAGCATGTTAAACTAAGTTGTACATGTGATTCTCTTATCTGTATTTGATGTTTGGGTTGTAATGAACTGTGGTATAAGCATATCCACGAAGGGAAATTACCAACAGGATTGTGTAATAAGCATTTAAGAATAGAAGATAAGGAAACCAAAGCTAGGTTGAGAATTCTAGCAGTCACTGGAGGAATACAAAAAGAATAGTGAAGAATGATGGGAGGTACTTACTAAAGGTGTGGCTGGTAACTTAGAGAGTCCACCAGTGACAGGAAGAATAGAGTTCTGTGTTGTCCTGTTGCTCCTGGGGAGTGAAGGCCAAGAGTTTAGAATACGATCAAAAGTCACCACCTAACGGCAAAAACAGGAAAGGGGGGGACACTACCCTTGCTGCCGAGAAGATGATGAACTCGGCTGCCAGCTGCAACCTGGTAGGCCAGAGAGGCAGAGGGTGTAGAAACCTGGACCTGATCCTCTTGCTAGGACTGGTGACTTATTGTTCCCAACTTAGCCTGGCCAACCCCTGTACCAAATGCTATGAGGCGTGAGAATAGGACGACTGACACAATATGTTCTCAGTTATCACACTCATGTTAATTCTGGGGGTTATGACAGAACGAAATTGGAAAAATGTGAAATCCAAGGGCAGAAGTTATGGGTAGCAACTAACCTAGGGAAAGGTGGACTCGGTGTAGGCTTTGTCTCCTGCCCTAGGGGAGAACAGAATATCTGTTTTACACAAGCTGGTATGTGTGGCTATTCAGATGGAGGGGGAGTGCAAGATCAGTATAAGGAGGAGTTAGTTAAGAATGCCACTCAGGAATTGAAAAGGAGGCAAGAGAAACAGAAATTGGTACCAAAAAATAGTGATTGGTATGAAGAAATAAGGAAAAAAGACAAGGGATTACAATTACCAACAGTAGGGAAAAACCTGGTTATAGATCTTATGGAAAAGATAGCCCGGGAATTAAATGTCACATCATGCTGGATATGTGAGGGGTCTCAAATGGCAGAACAGTGGCCTTGGAGAGGAGAGAGTGTAAGCCCAGAAGGATTACTGGTATGGAACAGGACTCATGTAACTCAGGAAAAAAGACCAGAAGGATGGGTATTAAGTCACTTAATAATAGGGTAGGTATGCATATCAAGGGATGATGGTAAACTGGATTTTACTGAATACGTTGGGCAAACCCCTTGTAAGTTAGTGTTACGAGTAAATTCATCAAATACCTCTATTCCTCCTACTTGGTGGCCAGGTCCACCTAATGGATATTGGTCTCGAAATTGTAGCCTGGGAAATGAAATGATATGCTGGAAGAATCGAAGCAAAGCAAATCCTTTTGAGGAAATTGGGGATTTAAGGAGATATTGGCAGAATCCTGGCTCTACCAATGTAAATGAACCATGGAAAGCTCCCGATGGATTATTTTGGATATGTGGGAATAGAGCTTATAATGAGTTAATGCCTAAATGGAGAGGGTCTTGTACAATAGGGATAATTCAACCAGCATTTTTCCTTTTACCAAAGGAAAAAGGGAGTCATCTGGGGAAACCTCTGTACGAAACTTTAAACAGAGAGAAGAGGGGTTTAATAAATGTTCCCATAGGAGGAACGCAAACTTGGAAAGATGATGAATGGCCTGCAAAAAGGATAATTGAGTACTATGATCCAGCCAACTGGGCCCAAGATGGAAGCTGAGGATACCGTACCCCAATATATATGCTAAACCGAATTATCCGGTTGCAAGCAGTGGTTGAAATAATAAGCAACCGGACAGCTGAGGCACTGAATCTTATAGCAAGACAATTGTCTCAGACCAGGGCTGCAGTGTACCAAAATCGGGTAGCCTTAGGTTATCTTTTACCTGAAGAGGGGGGCGTCTGTGGGAAATGGAATACTTCTGAGTGTTGTTTGGAAATAGATGATAATGGGGAAGCTATAATGAAAATAGCAGAGGAGATAAAATGAGTTGCACATGTACCAGTACAGAAATGGAATTCTATACTTACTAGCCATTGGTGGGATAACTTATTTGGGGGAGCCTGGTGGAAGAAAATAGGGTTCATGATAGTATGTGCATTTCCGGGTTTACTGTTCGTACCATGTATGATCCCGTGCTTTATTCGGTTAATACATTCAGTAGTCCAAGGCATGCAAATCTCAGCCATGCCTATAGATCCTGAAATGGCAACAAAAGGAACAGGGTATAAATTCATGATTTTAAAAGATAACACCAAACTGGACCTAGCCGCCACTAGGCAAGTACTAGCTAACTTTGAGGCCAAAGCACGAATCAATAGGATAAAAAGAAAACGGGGGAATTGTGAAAAATGCAGTTGTGATTCGTGCTAAGATGTTTACAGATATAACCAAATGAGGCATGGTCTCTGAACCTGGAAAAAGGTGGTTAAGTTCTATGTAAAAAGTTATGAAACTTGCTTATGAAGTTATATTGACAGAGGGAACTAACATTTTAAGGGTTAACTAAACATAAAATGGGTGCCTACTAACGAACTAACACTTTAAGGCTTAGCCACACAAGAAATGCTTAGTTTAGAGCTTTATGTTAAGAAGAACAGAACCCCATTGAATGCCAAGATAAGAAGTTTTACTGCACCTAGCTGTAAACTTGAGGAGACAAGATAACGAAGATTAACAGCAAAAGGGGGCGCCAGTCTGGTTTCATTCAACTTGGCAGCTTGGGTCCCAGTCAATTCAACATAATGAACCAAAGGTAAAAAGTTCACTGTGACGAAGCTGAAGGAGCCTTCATCCAAAGACCCCCAAAGACCCAAGTGGCACTGCGCAGGCGCAACAGAGGAGCATCTATGGAAATGGTTCTCTGAGACTCATTTTAATCAGAAGCGGGGAAAGGTTATGAATATGTACAGGCGTTCCTGGGGTCATTATGAATATGTAATACCTTACTGTATTTAAGCACACTTCTTATTGTTTAAAGGTGTGCGTGTTGGGCGGAGCGAATCCCCCGTGCACCCAGCGCTGTTTTGCTTATGCTCTAATGAACACGTGTTTAAGGAATACAAGGAATTGGATTAAACGTTGTTTATCCATAGAAAAAGCGTAAGTTATTTATTTTACTCTGCAACACAGGCGGCTTCACAACGCTCACACCCCTTGCACGTTAAAGCCACGGCAGCTTCTGCTGTAGTTATTGCCGTTCCAGTGCATAGTCAAAACCAAGGCTAAGCCGCATTCTTTACTTCATTTGATGAGGTTAGTTATAACTGTTTAGTTTCTCGCTGACAACACATCTGTTAATTCTTAGTTAAATACAAACTAAGCTCTCAGCTTCTAAACAACGTGTTACTTAACTTTCCGTCTCCCTCTTGTCATGCAGAAGGATCTAAAAGGCGAAAAATGTCCCCTCACCGTGCAGGCGGTCAGAAAGCGTTTCCCTCACGTCAACCGGTTAATGAGGGCTACATCTTCTATAACTTCAGCGCAGCATACGTTAACTTGGCAGCTTCTCTTCAAAAGCGAGAAAACAGGGACAGGCGTCTGAAAAAACAAGGCAGAGAAAAAGCAGCTGGGAACTTCGTGTCACTTACACGTGCACGTACCACAACCCCCCAAAATGGGGGGGGCTCCCCTAGGAAAACAAAGCGGGGGCAGCGCCCCAAACAGCCGCAGCCCCTGGCCCACAGCCCGGCAGCTGCCCCCCGGCACGGCAATGCTGCTGGCCAGCCTGAGAACGGACCTGTTCGTGCCGGCCAACATCGATACCCCCCCTTTTCCAGGCACTTTGGAGAACTCTATTGGCCAGTGTTGCCCTGGTACATTTCCCTCGTCCAGTTGCTCTTGTCTGTACCCTGTATACAGTATTAAGGTGGTTTTCTAGACACATTTCACATTGCCGGGTCACTCGTTCACAAAGAGTTTATAAATTCGCTCTTACCTTTTCATCTAATCTCGATAGAGCGCATCAGCTCCTCACGTCATGAGGCACCGCTACCCTCCCGTCGCCGGTGACAGCTTCTTTGGACCCTAATTGTAATTTGGCTATAAATCTCCTATTCATTTCTTATCCTCTTTGTCACAGTTTCCTGATGGTAGTTGGAGGAGACAGCCACCTGGGATCAGGGACGTGGCTCCTGTATCGGTCTCTGTCCTTTCTGTGGCTGGTTTTACAGCGGCGCCTGCCAATTTATTTCCAGTTTCCTGACCAGTTTTTCCCTTCTGAGGCTCTTTGCAACGCATGGCGGTGACTTTTCTAGCAACAGCACAGCTTCCAGCAACTGGAGCATCATGTTCAATCTGCCTTCCTTGTGCTGTGAATAAACTTTATGCTTTTCAAATGGCTTCAAGGGCATGCACCATTTGAAAAACCTGCTTAGAATCAGTGCAAATATTAATCTTCTTCTCTTTGCATAATTCTAAAGCTCGCGTGAGAGCAATTTCTTCAGCTTTCTGGGCAGAAGTCCCTGCAGGTAAAGGTTTCGCTTCCATTACCCGCTGGGCAGCCGTCACCGCACGCCCGGCTTCGCGTACCCCTGGCTTTACACAAAGCCGCTTCCATCAGTGACCCAGGAGTCTTCGGCATCCTCCAGCGGCCGGTCCCTTCAAGCCACTTCTGCTGTTGCCAAGCACTCGTGGGCCACCGACTGCAAGACGGATCCCCTGAGGAAAGAAGCCGCACCGACAACGTTAGCAGTAGCAATATTTACACCATTAAACATTCTATGGAGGCACCGAGGGAGGGATGTTGTTTGCACACAAACGGGGACCTGACCCCGTTGGGGGGACAGACACTGACACGCAGAGACCTGACTGCGAACCCTGTGGGTCAAACAGCGTCTCTGCCCCCCGGCAGCTTCTCTGCAAAGGCGAGAAGAGAAAGCAGGGACAGGCATCTGAAAAAACAAGGCAGAGAACAGAGCAGCGGGGGGGACAGAGGAAAAGAGGCCGGAAGAGCACCGAGGAACAGGGCAGAGGAAGGGTTAGGTTTAGACACAAGGGCTAACAAGCCCTAGGGGTGGCCCGTGCTTCGGGAATTCGCTGGACCTGTTAGTGTCTGCTGTATGACGTTCTCAGCTGACACCTGGGAAGTTAAAATACCTGCGAGGACAAGGGCAGCTGGTCTAGATATATCCCTTAATTCCTTACAGGATAATTCATCGGTGTTGTCGTCCTGGCTGGGTGGTCGACAGCAGACCCGCACAACATCTGCTTTATTCGCTTTCCCCTCACTCCTTACCCCAGGCTCCCAACTGTTGTGGTCAGCGGCAAGCACCGTGCCACCCGCCCCCACCCTGCGTGCAGCGCCAACCGCCAGCTCGCCCGCCCTGCCGGCCCCGAGTGGCCTGTAACACCCCCCACAGCGCGCCGGCCACGGGACGCAGCCCCCCAGGCCTTGCTCGTGCCAGCGACGCTGTAACTCTGGGACTGGGCCTGAGCTGCTCAGGCCTCCTGTTAACTCCTTACGCTGCGTGCAGCAGCACAGAGACACTGGAGCTGTGCACCCATGTGCCCAGCACGCCAGAACGGACTGGAAGACCCCGCCAGCACAGTGCCCCTGCAGCACCAGCGTGCTGTCCTGTGGCTCATCACCAGCAAGCCTGGTTTGCTTTCCTTCCCCCTTCAAATCTAGTTCAAAGCTCCTCCTACGCGCCCTGCTAACTCCTGTGCAAACACTCCTTTCTCCCTCTGAGCCAGGGGCGCCCCGTCTGCTGCCAGCAGCCTGGGGGCATGTATCGCCATCACAACACCCCAAATTCTGCTGCTGACACCAGCCACGGAGCCAGGGATTGATCAGCTGGGTCCTGCTTCTTCCAACACCATTCCCTGCAACTACAAGGATAGAGGAAAACACAATCTGTGCTCCCGAACCTTCAACCAGTGGTCCCAAGGCCCTGAAGTCTCCTTTGATCACCCATGGACTTATTATTGCAACTTCACTGCTGCCTACCTGAAAAAGCAAGAATGACTCTGAGCACCATACCGGGTAGGAAGTTTTCTTGTAACATTTTCGGCCCGGGCCCACGGGGGCAGCAGACTTCCCTAAGAAGTGGGTCTGCTCAGCGTATTGGGCCTTCTGTTCCCCTCAGAGCAAAGTCTCCTATGACAATGACCCATCTTTTTTTCCTGTTGAAAGTGGTTTTGACTCTGAACGGTCACAGGGAAATCTTATCAACGTGTAAAACGCCTAATGGGAGAGCAGAAAGAAGACGGAGACAGAATGTTCTCAGCAGCAGCCAGCAACAGGACAGGAGGCAATGGGCACAAACTGAAATACGAAAGAAACCCACTTACACACCAAAACCCCTCATGTTTTACCACAAGGGCAGTCGAGCGCTGGTACAGGTTGCCCAAAAAAGTTGTGGAATCTCCACTGCAGAAAAGATCAAAACTCAACTGGACAATATCCTGAGCCACCTGTTCTGGTTACACCTGCTTTGAGCAAGGGTGCTGGACTAGATGATCTCCAGATGTCCCTTCCAGCCCCAGCTGCTCTGAGAACACTGCATTTCAGTAAAGAGCAAAGTGTTCAGAGGTCAGCTCTAACTCAAACCGCCAAGGAGCACGACAACCCCGCCAACGCCACCTGCTTCAAGAGGGCACTACCACTGCGCACCCGCCGCCACGGGCACCCCCGCAGTGGAGGCGCCATCTCCCCGGGCCTGCTCGGCTCTTACCGCGGCGCAGGACAGCGTCTCAGCGCGCAGGAAGCGCCAGTCCTCCAGCACGGGCTCCGCCGCAGAGCGGCCGCCGTACACAAACAGGAACCGCTCGCCTGCAGGCAAAGACAACCGGGTGCGGGAAGTTATAACCTGGCACGCCACAAAGGCAAAAACCTCTGCATACAGAAATTAATGCAGTCGGGCAGAAGTTTTATATTAGGACACCACGCAAACTGACAAACATCTCCAGATTTTAGCAATAAATTGTTTCATAGATACAAGAATTACTCTTGTATCTAAATCTTTTATAAGATGCACGGAAGACCAAGTATCTTCAGGAAGAAGCTGTATTCTTCAATTCCTGGTCAAAAGACCCCCATAATCTCCTTATGCAGTTTCTGGATGTTTAAGGTCTGAATGGGAATCACACACTATGGACTCAAAAGCAAAAGGAGAAAACATGTTTTTAATGGACTTAAGAAATGAATATTTATGCAACAGAAAGATTACATGTGTAGAACTAATAAAACTAGAAATAGCAATCATCACAGCAATACAATGACATGTACGTATCCCAAGAAAACAGATAAATCCTCACACGACAAGAATGTGTATTTGTTAATACAAACGGGAGATAATGATAATCTAAGTGTGTAGGAGTTCATCTGGAGAAACCTTAAAAAGGAAGAACAAAAGGTGAAAAAGTATCATAGAATGGTTCGGGTTGGAAGAGACCTTAAAGACCACAGAACAGTTTGGATTGAAGGGACCGTCCCAGCTCCCCAGTCCCCCTGCCATGAGCAGGGACATTGTCACAGCTCAGGGTGCTCAGAGCCCCGTCCAGCCTGGCCTGGAATGTCTCCAGGGATGGTTCATCCACCACCTCTCTGCCCAACCTGGGCCAGGCTCTCACCACCCTCAGGGCAACAATTCCTTATATCCAGCCTCAATCTCCCTCCTTTAGTTTAACCCATCACCCCTTGTCCTGTCACAACAGGCTCTGCTCAAAAGTCTGTCCCCATCTTTCTTATGGGCCCCTCTTCAGTCCAGAAAGGCCGCACTAAGGTCTCCCCAGAGCTTCTGTTCTCCAGCTGAACACCCCAACTCTCTCACCTGTCCCCAGCAGAGCTGTTCCAGCCTCGGATCATTCCTGGGGCTGCTCTGGCCCCTCTCCAGCAACTCCATGTGTGTCTGTGCTGAGGACCCAGAGCTGGACCAGCACTGCAGGGGGTCTCACAGAGCGGGGCAGAGGGGCAGGATCCCCCAAACCTGCTGCCCACGGGGCTGGGGACGCAGCCCAGGACACGACTGGCTTCTGGGCTGCAAGTGCACGTGGCCGGGTCACGGCCAATCTCTCACCCCCAGCACCCCCAGGTCCTTCTCCGCAGGGCTGGAGCCTGGGTTGATACTGGAGCTCCCTCCATCTGCACTCTGCATTGATCCTGGTGCTTGCTCTGACACAGGTGCAGGACCCTGTACCTTGCTGAACCTCATGAGGCTCGCGTGGGCCCACTTCTCCAGCTCTCCAGGTCCCTGCGGGTGGCATCTTGTCCCTCAGGCGTGCCAGCTGCACCACGCAGCTCGGTGTCATCCGCAAACCTGCTGAGCGTGCACTCGATCCCACTGTCTCTGTCACTGAGGAAGTTATTAATATGGACCCTGACGGGACACCACTTGTCCATCCAGACACTGAGCCATTACCCACTACCCTCTGGATGTGTAATACACAAAGAGAAGCCTGTGCTGGAGACCCATGAACATCCTTCCCCATCCGTGCAGAGAACTCAGGGGATGAGAAGAACAAAAACTCAAACCCTTCCTTGGAGGTTTTGCTGATGTTTCCTCCTCCCTTTCAGCACACCAAGTGGCACTGATTGCATTACCAGGAGCTGACTGGGACTTGCAGGGATTTCCTGAGGTCCTAGTCATAAGACGGGAAGTCCCCAGGAGACACACACAAAGCAGCTTGTTCTCACTTGGCTAACAGACGACACCTCCACTAACCTGCTGTTTTCCATGTAGGTGAGCACCACTTCTGCTATGAAGAGGGTGGGGGTTTCGCTGACCAGTCCTGTTCCCCCCAGGGCTCTCTCCAGCTCACACAGCTCTGACAAATCCACTCCCAGTAACTTATAATCCTCTCCGGAAAAGGCAATGACTCCTGGGAGACAGAAACGGTACCATGTCCCTACAGAGCCAATGCAGTACTGGGGCCAAAAAGGGCAATCGAAGAACCAGCCACACAGGCAAGCGCTCCCGAGACTGTGCACACCGACTCCATCCTCCGGGACAAGTACACGACAATCCCCATCGCTAAACGAACCATTAAGGGATAACGTGAAGGAGCAACCCATTAAATGCAGATATTAAACTCCATTATTCCCAATGTAAACTTCACCCACAGAATTATCACATTTACTATAACCACACAACTTTATCATATTTCCTTTAAAAACGTTTTTATAGAACCACTACAATTCAGAATCAAATCGCAAGTGCTCTCATTCATAGACCTTTCAGCTCAAGCTAAGAAAGTACCACTGCTCTGGCAGGATCTGAATGGTTTGCCCCACAACCATGAAGCCGTTGTCATGTTTTCATGGTTTGTTTGGCTTTTGAACGGATTTCACCTGTGTAACCTGGCGCTGAATCCTGACCGTGCACGTGTGAGTCCCCAGGACCAGTCTCACACGTCGCCATTCTTGGAAATAAGTTCCAGCTCATTATTTGCGAGCACTGTCATGGCATATTTCTGTACTCCATAAAAATACCATAAGCTATAGCTTGTTGGCCTGTTTCAACCAAAAACAAATAATGAACAAAGCAAACTGCAAATTACCTTTAGAAATCACCTACTCTATAGCTCTGTATTAGTGCAACCCAACAATTGTACCTATCTTGAGAACTGTCAATCTCTGCTGCTCCCAAAGGCACCCGTTACTGGAGGCAGAACAGCCTCCTTCAGAAGATCATTTCTATAACAGCTAACTTGTCTATCCCTCACTTCCTGCCCTCTGGACACAGATAACAGGGTATTCCCAACTCTTTTGACATTCCCAACTCTTTTAGTCTGAGTAACTGAAGAAGATTGGTAGGGACAGAACTCTTTGCTGCTGATATTAAAAATGTGCATGGATTCAAGAGGAAACTGAACAAGCTCGTGGCAAAGCAGCTCACTAAGACTTGTTCAGCTGCTCACCGGAGTCAGGGACTCGTGCTCTGTAGCTGTCTTCCATCTCTATTTAAATTGATTATTACAGTCTAAATGCAGGGCTTACATATGTCCCTCTTGTATTTCATTCCACATCTTCCAGACCATTCGTGTACTTTGTCAAAATCCTGCTCTCATCCACCACTGCAACTCCCCCAGATTCCCGCTGGTTTATTACATTTTAACCTTCTATAGCACATCACCTAGAAGACGAATGGAAACCTTGAGGGAAACCGCATGCAGGAGGTGCCTCTAGTAAACCCCGTACTTTCCATTTTCCCACTGAACTGCCCCTTAGTACTTAGCATAATAATCCTTTCAGCTCTGCTTATATTCTATAGCAGTTTCATAAGGCTCATATTTTCCTTCCTTGGAGAGAAGGAAAAGTCGTCAGGTAACATAACACCTGATGTTTTACTACAGTCAAGACAGCTCAGAGTCGCGCCTTCTCTCCTACCCAAAACCACATGAACTGCAGTGTAGTTTAGGCTGGGAGGAGCCTTTGGAGGTCCTCCAGCCCAAACTCTTGCTCACAGCAGGGTCACCTGTACCAGGCTGCTCAAGGCTCTGTCCAGTCGAGCTCTGACTGTCTCCAAGGCGGGAGACTCCACCACCTTTCTAGGAAATCTGTTACCGTTTCTAACTACTCACATGGCAGGAAAACAAATCAAACCACCAAACAGCGCAACACCTGAACATTTTCATTATACGGAACTGAACTGCCCGTATTGCAACGAGCAGCCGCTGCCCGCTGAAGGCGGGCCCTGCGACCGGGAGCCAGTCCGGCTCCTCCGCACACCACCACCCGGCGCCTGAGGCCGCGGCACCGCCCGCTTTCTGCCGCAGCACCCCCGGGCAGGCTCCCGGCCGCCAGGGACCCAGCGCTGGCACACAGACAGACACCGAACCGGGCCTGATGCGACCTGCTCCTAACAAACCCATTCTGCCAGCCTTGCATTTGTTGTCTCACAGAGCTTACCAATCATTTCTTTTTTCCTATTTTTTTTCAGAAAATGAACATGCTTTTCATCTACCACTCTGTAGTTCCTCTACCATCATATCTCACTTGTTAAAAGCTGAAACTGCATTTGCTTTTTCTAAACAGTATCTAGAAAACGTTCCACAAATACCATACCCAGCTCTTCCCCTCCAGCCTCTCCCACCAGCGCCGACAGCTCTTTGGGTGTGTTGATCAGAGCGGCTTTCTGGCGTGCCACACTTGGGAAATCCACCTCGTACACCACAGCGCCGTGCAGAAGGCCCATGTCCTTCAAACGGAAGAATAACGAGTCGAAGCCAGGGCCCAGAGACACGATCTGCAGAGAAAGTACCAGAACAAAGTTATACACAACTCTAGCAGCGTCCTGAGCATCTAGATGTGAGAAATACTCAACAACATACTTTGTAGAGCGACAAGATCAGGCAATCGTCTGCAAGAGGTAAAAGGATTTTGTGTAGTTATTGCTCCCTCCGAGGTATTTCTGCGGAAGCCGCAGGTGGCCAGCACAGCAGCGCCAGACTCCCCGCGCTCCTCTGGGAAAGGCCCCGCGCCGCCGCCGAGCACTTGCTGACGGCGCCGCTGCCGCCGGTGCTCTGGACCTGCCGGGACAAGGACGCAGCGCTACCCTGAGCCCGCCGCGCCGGCTCTGCCGACCGACACCGCTCGGGCGCCGCCTGCGCAGACACCTGGTGGGCTCCCCGCGCGGAGGCGCGGCGCTGCCCGGCGAGCCCACTCGCACGCTGCCCGGCCGGCCCATCCGCGCGCTGCCCGGCCGGCCCACTCGCGCGCTGCCCGCCGGGCCCACTCACGGCAGCGGGGCGCGGGACGCCTGTGCGGCCGCGGCCCATCCTGCCTGCTACCGGGGAGCGCGCCCCCAATGCCAGTCCCGGTCCCCGGGGTCCCGGCCTGGCGTGGCCGCCGATGGGCTCCCGGTCCCGGGGTCCCGGCCCGGCCGTCCCACTCCCAGAGAGGCCGCCGCGGCACCTGGCGGACCCGCGAGCGCAGTCCCGTGCCCGGGTCCGGCAGTGAGGGAGAGCCAGGAGCACGTCGCCATGGCAACGAGCAGCCTGCGCGCGGTGAGCAGAGGAGAAGCGCTGTCAGGAGCGGGAGCGGAGCTGCCCCGAGCCCGGGGGCTCTCGGGGAAGAGTGTCCGAGTCCCCGGGAGGGTGCGGACCTGCCCGGGGCAAGGTGCCCCTCCCCCCGGGGGGGTGGAGGTTCCCCGGGACAGAGTGCAGAGTTCAGTGTCGGGGTGCAGAGCTCCGTGTCGGGGTGCAGAGCTCCATGTCGGGGTGCAGAGTTCAGTGTCGGGGTGCAGAGCTCAGTGTCGGGGTGCAGAGCTCCATGTCGGGGTGCAGAGTTCAGTGTCGGGGTGCAGAGCTCAGTGTCGGGGTGCAGAGCTCCATGTCGGGGTGCAGAGTTCAGTGTCGGGGTGCAGAGCTCCGTGTCGGGGTGCAGAGCTCCGTGGGGGGTGCAGAGCTCAGTGTTGGGGTGCAGAGCTCCATGTCGGGGTGCAGAGCTCCGTGGGGGGTGCAGAGCTCAGTGTCGGGGTGCAGAGCTCAGTGTCGGGGTGCAGAGCTCCGTGGGGGGTGCAGAGCTCAGTGTTGGGGTGCAGAGCTCCGTGGAGGGTGCAGAGCTCCGTGTCGGGGTGCAGAGCTCCGTGGGAGGGTGCAGAGCTCCGTGTCGGGGTGCAGAGCTCAATGTTGGGGTGCAGAGCTCCATGGGGGGTGCAGAGCTCCGTGGGGGGTGCAGAGCTCAGCGTTGGGGTGCAGAGCTCCGTAGGGGGTGCAGAGCTCAGTGTCGGGGTGCAGAGCTCCGTGGGGGGTGCAGAGCTCAGTGTTGGGGTGCAGAGCTCCATGGGGGGTGCAGAGCTCAGTGTCGGGGTGCAGAGCTCCGTGGAGGGTGCAGAGCTCCGTGGGGGGTGCAGAGCTCAGTGTTGGGGTGCAGAGCTCCATGGTGGGTGCAGAGCTCCCTGGGGGGTGCAGAGCTCCGTGGGGGGTGCAGAGCTCAGTGTTGGGGTGCAGAGCTCCATGGGGGGTGCAGAGCTCAGTGTCGGGGTGCAGAGCTCCGTGGAGGGTGCAGAGCTCCGTGGGGGGTGCAGAGCTCAGTGTTGGGGTGCAGAGCTTCATGGTGGGTGCAGAGCTCCCTGGGGGGTGCAGAGCTCCGTGGGGGGTGCAGAGCTCAGTGTTGGCTTGCAGAGCTCAGTGTCTGGGTGCAGAGCTCCGTGGGGGGTGCAGAGCTCAGTGTCAGGGTGCAGAGCTCCCTGGGGGTGCACTGCCCAGGGGCAGCTCTGTGTGTGCAGGGGCTCAGGAGCAGCTCAGACCAGTCCTAACGAGAACTGGGGTCTCAGCGTCTTCTCCAAAGAGAGAAATAAATCCCCATCTCCCACTGCACACCCAGCCAACCAAGAGTGGAAAACTGAAAGCACAGACTCCTTCCCTTGCAGCTGTTGCTGTATCAATGTTGTTGTTCAGAAGGACCCTCTGCCATGTCTGTGGGGGGATCTGGAGCTCTGAGCAGCCCTGACCCACACAGCCCCCTTCAACCCCACAAACTCCCTGCCTGCCCTGCCGGGGGTCGCTCCTTCCCCCCACAGCTGCTGCCATGGGATCTCCCGGGCAGGCTGAGCGCTGACCCTGGCAGGCGGCAGAGTCCCTGCCCGGCACAGCCCTGGGGTGCAAGGACCCTGCTCTGCAGGACAGCCCTGGGCACCCCTGGGTGCTCCCCCTGCAGTCACCCTCATCAGAAGCTGCCATCATGCCCTGTCCCTCTGACAGTGCAGCAGGGAAGCGCTGGTCTGGACCATGTTCTTGTCCTCTACATGAGAAATACTGTGAGAGAGACCTGACAGATCCTGTAAATTGTGGGATGTATCATCTTTAGGAGATCCCTCCAGGAAATGCAGCTGCATTGTCCTACAGCCAGAGACTTACTGTGTTAGAACTGTGAAGATTGGTCTCTCAATGAGCCCTCAGCAACCAACCCCCTACATTGCCTTTCCCCTCTCTGTGCGTGGCTCCTGTGCCCTCGGTGCTGCAGGCAGAGCCCTCAGCCCTGCTGCGTGTGCAGAGGAGCTGCTCCTGGGCAGAGCTGTCTCTCTGCAGCGCTGCCGCTGCCATGAGCTCCCTGTGTCCCAGGAGCCCAGCCCAGCTCACAGCACAGGAGCAGCCCATGATATCCCTTTCTCTGTCCCCTCTGGGCTCCTCCAGGTGTCCCTAGGGACCAGGGGCACATCCTTTCAAACAAACTGAAGTAATCAGTGATGTTGATTCTCTCTCCTCTGAAGAGACATCATTGTGTTCTTTGTATTAAACAAAGAATTAGTATGAGAATCAACTTTTCTTGTCCCATCATTAGACAGGACACCAGGAATATTACAGCAAAGGATCTAATTCTTCCAAGCTGGGGGAGGAATATCTTCAGTTGAATGAGTTCAGGCATTTTATCCTGGTTTTATACTCCTAGGTCTAGAGAGACCTTCATCAATCTCTGGCCATGTCACGTCTGTGCTCTGACTCAAAGCCTTTGCACACATGGGCTCTTGGACACTTGGTACCAGGTTTCTTGTGGCAGGTCAGAGCTGGGCTGGTGCCACAGCTGGGGTGGCTCAGCCCAGATGTGAGGCCATGTCCTCAGCCAGGGACCTGGCTGGGGGAGCTGGAGCTGTCAGTGCTGCAGACAGAGCTGTGACACGGATGGAATGAACTGCCAGGCAGGGTGGCAGGAGTGAGTTCATCTGGTCTGCAAGGACAGCAGCCACCAAGCACAGCAACAGTCCAGATCAGAACTCAGTCCAGACCTGTAAGGCAATTCAAGTTCCCATAATGAGCTGTTACTACTGCAGGAACAGTGAAAGGAGAAACAAAGACACTTTGTAGCTACTAATGAATTTAATAAGGAAGAGAGGTGAGAATTCCTGTGTCCTCTTTTCCTCCCTCTTCACCAGCAAGGTCTCCCAGGCCTCTGTGACCGGAGGCAGAACAACCAGCAGCAGATGGGGATCAAGTCAGAGGTCACCGGAACTAACACAATTCTCTCCAGTCTATGGGTCAGCAGGGGCAGCATCCCAGGAGCTGGGACAGCAGGGCGATGTCACAGTGAGGCCACTCTCCACCATCTTGGAAAGCTCATGGAGACTGGGGGGACTCCCTGACCACTGGCAGCTCTCACACAGTGTGTGCACTTTTCAAAATGGCCCAGGGGTGAGCAGGGGAACTAAGGGCTGTGCCCCAGAGCATGTCCACTGGGACCCCATTTCGGGGTGTCTGGAAGAGAAGATGATGGGGTTTGCGCAGGGCAGGTTATTCCTCTTTGCTTTCTGTGAGGAAAGGACAAGGTTGATGTGGGAAGAGCAGTGGTGGTCTGTTACCTGGAAGTCAGCAAGGCATTCAGCATCATCCCCCACAATATTCTTGTGGCCATGGTAGGATATTATGGTCTGTGTCAGTGTGCAAGTAGATGGGTAAAACCAGTCTGGATGGTTGGGCTTGGAAAGGTGCTGTAGAAAGGGAGAAACTTTCCAGTCATGAGGACAGTCCAGCACTGGAAGCTGTTTCCCAGGAGTGCGCACCCACTCTGTCCCAGAAAGTGACCAAGATGTGTTTGGATAAAGTCCTGAGCAATCTGGTCTGACCCTGCTGTGAGCAGGAGGTTGGTCAAGACACCTCCTGAGGTCCCTATGAGCCTGAATGATGCTGTCCTTCCTTCCCCTTCATGTTCTCAAATTAGGGAGAACTCTCAGGTTCTCCTAGACCACAGAAGTAATTCACATGAGTTGCAGGGCTGCTTTACAAGTGCCCCCAAACAGTCTTGACCACATCTTTTCCATCCTTTTTCTTTTGCCCTGAGCCAAGATCTTTTTTTTTTTTTTTGATGTCCTAATGCCTCTCCAGAAAGAACAGCCCATGTTGTTAATCCTTTCAGAGCAGGTTGTTAAAGCGGTGTCAGCATCCATGCACAGAGTCTGCACATCAGCCAGACACAAATCCATCATTATAGAAATGAAAACGAGGCACTTGACCAGCTCCTTGCACCCAGATATCAGCGTGACATGTCTGCTGAGATGCCAGGGAACACCTGAAATCTACGTGAAGGGTATGTGAGTCCTGGTTGGGTATCCTGGCTTGTCTCCTGACCCATGTGGTGCTTCAGGCTGTGAAGAGAATCAAAACCAGCCATTTGACTGGGGTAGTTCCATTTTACACGTGTCACACAGGGCAGATGAGGGAGCTCAGAACTCCAGACTCTGCTGCACGGTTGGGACTGCAGAGACTGGAAATGCAGGTGACAGTGTGTGTCAGTGCACACACATAAAGATTCTGGCTTCCTTTGGGCCTTTGTACTGACCTGGGATCTGTTCCTTGGCTGCCTTGGTCTCAAAAAGAAACTGTTCTCCTATGCAATCTCCACATCACACCACATAAGAAATAATTAAATGGTAGAAAAATAATGAAAGAAGCACAATTTGGGGGTAATTCTGTCTAAGAGGTGTACTCTTTAAATGATTAAAACAAAAAAGAAGTGAGAGAAAAAGCATTGTTCTAAGAAAGTCTTTCAAGACACAACTGCTGAGGTGTAGTAGATGCTTGGAAAAGCAAGAATGACTGTTAGGACTGAAATTAAAGAGATTTAAATCATCATCAGTGAGAATGAGGAGTTCCCTATTACTGTTACTAGTGACAGCACTACTGTTCACAAACATCCTTCAGAGCATCTCCATTTTTCCTGGGCTCCAGAGCTCATCCTGCTCGGAGTTTGACAGGATTGCTGCAAACCCCTGTGACCCAAATCTCTACAACTGTCTCTGCTCAACAGTCTTTTGCCCCAGGAAGGGGAAAACTGCCAATGCAGGCACCAACCCAGTGCCCAACCTGCCTGGAGAGCCAGGACAGTTGTGCCACACAACAGCAGCCTCTGAGGGAAGCTGGAGGTGATGGAACTGAAATGGTTTCAAACCAAAGCATAGAATCACAGAATCATAGAATCATTTAGGTTGGAAAAGACCATTAAAAACATGGAGTTCAACCATAAATCAAACACTGCCAAGTCCACCACTAAACCATATCCCATAGTGCCACATCTCCGTGTCTTTTAAATACCTCCAGCAATGGAAGCTCCAATCCTGAGCTGGCAGGACACCATTGGCTGCAGTTGGACATAAGATACTGTCATGAGTGAGAGTTCAGCCCTCGCTGGCAGAATGTCTCACATCCCTCATTGAGGAGGGCAGGGGGCTGGGAGATGGGAGCACGTTTCAGTTTCCAGATCCCAGGACAGAGCCCAAACCATCCTGCCCTTGAACTCTGTCATCCCATTTCCTGGGATGCAAAGCTGGTGGCCTTCTGTGGATAATCATGTTAAAAGGCATGAATAATCCTTCAAGTGTTTGTGTAATTTGTCTAGGAATGTCAGTTTTTAAAGAATAATAAAAGTTTAACATGCTTGCATTTACATTTACATATATGTAAAATAGTATTGTGCATCTGTGGTCACCCCTCTGGCAATGACAATTAAATAGGTATTGCCACTATAAGGCTTCATACCTCATCCACAAGCACACATCTAAGTGGTTCAGATGAAGGGTGGTCTGGCAAACGTCACCCTTTGTGTCCCCAGGTGATGGACACTGCTCATGTGCCTCTGCAGAGAGTGGCAGGAGCTGGATCCCCTTCTCAGGACAGACTCCTTCCAGGAGAGACACAGACACAGGGGGAACTCATCAGGTCTTTACGGCATTTCACTCGGCATCAATTTTGACATATTGTGTGCTTTCCTGTGACTACGTATTGTGCACAAATGATCATACAAAGACAGCCATTTAGTAAGACATGGTCATAAAGGGGCTGTTATGGACAAGAAAGCTCCTCATGAACTCTGGAGAGAGAGAGGAAGTTCATAATAAGCACCAGGAAGAACCAAAAAGCTCGAGGCCTCTTCTGAAGAGCAGAAGGCCCTGAGCAGCTGTGATTGGCCATGTGTAGGTGTGGGAGAGGGTCAGGGCATGTCAGGGAGAAGCAATGAGATGGCTGATGGCTTTAGTGAACCCCTACAGCCATGTCTGAGCCCAGAAATGGAAAGCAGTTGATGTCTGCAGGTGGAGGAGGAATAGGAGGAAGATTTTCCTGGGAATATGGAAGGAAGAAAGGCCCCTCTTGGGCTAATCATGTATGGTAGTGACATTTCCATCTTGTGGGCAGGGCTGTGCCTGGGAGATGGGGAATGGCTGCTGCTGGGGTGGCTGTGCTGACCCTGCTCTGCTCTTCTCTTACACTGCCCACACTTGGATGGTCCTCAGGAATCAGCCATGAGCCTGGTGGATACATGAACCTCCTGGAGTGATGGGCTGTGTATCCAAGTAGAGGATTCAAGCAAGTGTGGGACTGGGACATTGAGGTGACTGGTGACCATTGCCAGGTGTATGAAAGAAGCTGGATGCGTTGTGAGGAACTCACAGGCATTTTCAACTCTACAGAAACCAGAGCCTTGCAGTTAAAGTAACAGCAGTTTACATAAAACCCACCCCCAAAACACAAACACTCACACTGACCAGAGGAAAAGCCTTGAAAAACATTGGAGAAAGATTTACCAGGTCCCAGGGATCAGGGCTCAGCCATTCTGGTGATGAACAAGCATCAAGGGCTGACATGGCATCAGAGCCACCTCCACATGGCCCTCACCACCTGTAACCAGTGTCTCCAAGTCTTTCCTTCACCAGCCTCCAGGGACAGGGACCTGCACTGGTTGTTTCCTTCACACCTGTGTCCGTGATGGCCCTTCATGAGGTCCCAAACACCCTCAGGAACTTGAGTTTTACTTCTGCCTTTCACTTCACTAGAGGTTTGTTCATTCTCTCAGTAGCTGCAGTTCAGGATCATGGCAGCAGAGGGCTCATTAACATCGAAAATGCCCTTACAAGCCAAGGCTCTGTGCATCATTTTCCTAAAGGCTTCAAGTCTGCTGTCGCTGATCAGAGAGATTTCAGGAATAGCCAAACAGAGAGCATTTCCATAATAAATAGCAATAAAGCCAAATTTCTTCTATTTCCTTCCCTGCTCACCCTTCCCTCCCTTTCCAGAACACGTGGCATCAGCAGCCTCCAGTTCATAGTGATATGGTACATCTCCTGATAAAGACTGAAAATGTCAGAAAAGTGAGTACCTAAATCACCATGTGAGCGAGGAGACAGGCCAGAACACCTCAAGAGAAGTCACACTCCTCTGGACCAAGAGGTGGGTGTTGCTGGGAATCTCAGGTGTCACAGCACAGCGATACTTGTGTTCAGAGAGCTGGTCAAGTGACCCATCTCCTGTTCTGTAACGGTGTCTGAGTTTGCTCAGGTCACCCCTGACTTGAGCCCCATCCACTGCTGGGTGTTCTCCAGACTCCTGCCTTCAGGAACAAAGGCCTGGGAGACCTTGCTGGTGAGGATGAGGCAAAGAAGCCATGAAGAACCTCAGTCCCGTCTGATTGTACTGTTACGAAGTTCAGCAGCAGACCGACAATCACCCTGTCTATTCTTTTACTGCAAAAGAAGCAATGTCAGCTCATCTTGCTTCCCTCAGGCTCCCCTGCAGGTATCAAGTCCAGGGCAGCTTTGGCATCATCTCCCCCCATACGTGGACCAGGTTTCTGAATTCCTCCTTTGCAGGTTCCCCTGCTTCCACCTCCTGTGTGCTGCCTTTCTGCCCTGGAGCTCCATCAGTTCAGATGAGCAGCCTCACAAGATAATGCTTCTGTTCATGGGAATTTACAGAGATAATTCTTGTCCTTGGAGCAGGTTGTTCTCTAAGGCTTGTCAGATTTCCCGAGCTCCTTCACTCTTCTGAGATGCTTCCCATGGAACCACCTGTATCAGCTCCTCAGGTATGTCGAAGTCTTCTCCTCTGGATTCCACCAGCCTGTGCTCTGCTGCTGGCCTTCCTCCGTCCTCTCTGGTGCCTGGGACGCCACTGTGTCCTGGTCACGACAGCCAAAGTGGACACTGATGTTCACATCCCTCACCAGCTCTGCCTTGTTTCCCAGTTCCAGATCCAGGTGAGAATCACCCTTGTTGCCCACCAAGCAGACATGTTAAGAAGTTTGCCCAAGATCCTTTGAAACTGCACCTGCAACTTTGCCAGGCCAGTGAATGTCAGGTCAATTACAGTTCCCCATAGGAACCTGCTTATTGACAGATGACTTCCTCAGGTTGCTGACAGAAGATCTTTACCATTTCTTCTCCATGATCAAGTAGTTTGTACCACCCAAAATATTGGCACATACATTGGGTTTACATGGCAAAGTCTTGGAACTGGGGGTGAGTGTGGCTGTGCTACAGTTGTCACCTCTCTGAGAAGACAACAGGAGTTTGACCAATGTCAGAGCCGGTTTCAGCTGCTCCAAGATGGACCCAGTCCTTGTCAAATCTGAGCCACTCAGTGATGCTGGCAGCACCTCTGGGATATTGTATTTGAGAAAGGGTAAAAAATGCTGCACAACAGCAGGTGGGAGAGAGGAGGGAGGAAATGTGAGAGAAAAACACTGCAGACACCAAGGTCATATCCCATAGGACCCAAGCAGGTCCCTCAGCAGGCCCAATCCTGCTCTCCTGAAATCCTGCTCTTGGCCTTGTTCTCATCTCCCAGGAGCCTCAGCTCCACTTTCCCACCCCTGACTGTTCCATCCTGACCAACTCTTTCTGGTTTGTAAGTGTGAAGTCCCACAGGGCACCTCAGCCCACTGACTCCTCAGTCACCCGTGTCAGGAAGATGTTGTCAATGGGTTCCAAACCCTCCTGGATGGCCGGTACCTTGCAGATATTGGGATATCTCAGGTCTGCCACAAGGACACGACCTGGAAACATGAGGCTTCTTTCATTTGTCTGAAGGAGGCCTCATCTAATTCCTCTTCCTCATCAGTGAGTCAGTAGCTGATGTCCAGTCACCACAACATTGCCCATGTTGTTCTGCCCTCTCATGCTGACTCCTCAACCTTCAGCTGACATTGTCTGTCCCCAGGCAGAGCTCCACACATTCCTGCTGCTCTCCCACATGAACAGAACCTCTCTCTTTGACTCCAAACCTCTGGCATTATGAGCACCAGATGCAAAAGACCCCACAGTTTCTCTAGGAGATGGTATTTATAGTGTCCTATAACTCCTCATGCTGTTATGTTGGGAGATACACCTCCATTAGGATAAACAATCTGCATGCAAACTTTAACAGATGAGCAAATGGAGATTCAGTCCAGGGAGAGTCCAGACCTTGAGAAAATCTGGCATTTACCCAACAGAAAATTCTTAATTTATAGAAGGAGAAATGGGCAGTGATGTATCAGGGGGGACAACAACCCCGTCCATCAGGACAGAGCAGGACCTGACACGCTGAGCAGTGACCCTGAGAAGAAGGGCCTGGGCACTACAAGGTCCCCACACCAGCCCGTGGTGCACGCTCACCATGAACAAGGTAGCTGCACACGGGGCTGCATGAGGAGGAGCGTGGGGACCCAGACACCTGCAGTTCTCATCCCATTCGGTTCAGCACTGGTGTGACCCCACACACACGGGTGTGTGCCAGTGTGCGGCTTCCCAGTTTGGAGAAGCAGGGAGGAACTGGAGAGTGCAGGGCTGTGCCAAGGCAGGTTCAGCACCTTGTGCACATGGTGTGGGGTGCTGAGGGACCTGGGCTGCTTTGGCCCAGCAGCGCTGGGGAGGCTGCAGCAGTGCAGGAGTAGCCTGAGAGTGCCTGAAGGGCAGTTTCAGAGGTGGTGGAGGTTTCTTCATAGTGGGAAAGAGCATGAGAAAGAAATAATGGCCCAAAGTGCAGCTGAGGAGGTCCAGGCTGGACATGAGCAGAAAGGAATGTGAGTGGAAGGGCAGTGCTGTGGTGGAGCAGGTCAGCAGAGGGAGTCTGCATCAGCCCAACGCTTTGTGGTTCAAGGAGCAGCTGGGGAGGATGGAGAGATCTCAGCAAAGGAAGGAAGATGCTCAGACAAGAGCAAGATGGGGCAGCAGGGGGGATGTCTCCAGCCTGCAGGGACAGAGGTGCAGGACTTGCCACAGCACAGGATAGGCTGTCGTGGAGATGATCACAGGATGTAAAGAGGCTGAAAGCCCCACCAGACATGAGCTCCTTCTCCCCTTGGCTATGGCTGTTGTCTGCACCTCTGATACCTGTGAGGAGACACCTTGTCCTTGCAGCACAGGGGCCTCATGGCCTCCTTGTCCCCAGCCAGGAACCTGGGAGGGGTGGGACTATAGTCCTGCCCTTGGCCTTGCACAGCCCCACATCACACTGTCCAGGAAGGGCCCTGGGCAACGTGGGAGGGACAGGATCTGCCTTCCCATGGTACAAGGTCAGGGCTTGGCTTTTGGTTAAAGAAACACAACCAGGTTTCCTCAGCATCAGAGTCATCTTTACTTTGCTTTTCCTGACCTCCAGTTTTCTTCTCTAACCAAACCTGGATATTGTTTCTCAGTAGGTTCCCTCAGTGGGACCCATTAACAGTACAAGAAACTTTGGAGTTTGCATCTGAATCTGGCTTCTTCAGAGGTTTCTTCAACTTCCTCCAGGGTCTGAGGTCCATGGACTCAGCACCAAACCCACCAGAGGGGTCATAAAAGTGCCTTGGGCTGCTCCTGTGCTGCTGAGCTGGGCTGGGCTCCTGGGACACAGGGAGCTCATGGCAGCGGCAGCGCTGCAGAGAGACAGCTCTGCCCAGGAGCAGCTCCTCTGCACACACAGCAGGGCTGAGGGCTCTGCCTGGGGATCTCAGGAGACGAGCAAGGCAGGGAGAGATTAAAGGTGCTCAGGACTGAAGGACGGCTGAGAGCTCACTGGAGGAGAAGCCTTTGCAGCCCTTGCCATGGTAAGTCTCTGGTGCAGGGCAGTGCAGCTGTAGCTCCTGGAGGCATCTCCTGAAACTGGCACAGGCACAGCTTGTGGGATCTGTAAGGACGGGGCTCTTGTCAGGCCATGTTGAACAGCTGTGAAGCCGGGTGAGCACCCAAGGGTGCCCAGGGCTGTCCTGCAGAGCAGGGTCCCTGCACCCCAGGGCTGTGCCGGGCAGGGACTCTGCCGCCTGCCAGGGTCAGCGCTCAGCCTGCCCGGGAGATCCCATGGCAGCAGCTGTGGGGGGAAGGAGCGACCCCCGGCAGGGCAGGCAGGGAGCTTGTGGGGTTGAAGGGGGCTGTGTGGGTCAGGGCTGCTCAGAGCTCCAGATCCCCCCACAGACATGGCAGAGGGTCCTTCTGAACAACAACATTGATACAGCAACAGCTGCAAGGGAAGGAGTCTGTGCTTTCAGTTTTCCACTCTTGGTTGGCTGGGTGTGCAGTGGGAGATGGGGATTTATTTCTCTCTTTGGAGAAGACGCTGAGACCCTAGTTCTCGTTAGGACTGGTCTGAGCTGCTCCTGAGCCCCTGCACACACAGAGCTGCCCCTGGGCAGTGCCAGGAGGTGTGAGCAGGACAGAGCTGAGCACACAGCGGGTGGGACGGGGTCTGTGACACTGACAGGGAGCAGACCCAGGGACAGAGAAACAGCTCCACACAGCACAGACATGGGCAGGGAGAGAGAGCTACAACCTGAAATACTTGAGATGGGATTCAGGACCCCCCTGCCATCCCCTGCAGTTCAGACACATTTCCCAGTGCAACCCCTGGTCTCCGCTCCTCCCCAGCAGACCCTCTGCCCCAAAGCCATGGGGTCCAGGTCACGAGTCTCCACCTCAGCAGCCGGACCTCCAGGTGAAGGGTTCCTGCAATGTGGTACACAAAAAAGGTGCTAAAAGTACCTGCTCTACAGTGTCATCATTTGAGTGGCAGTAGCATAGCCGGGTCAAGAGATGGTTCCACAACATGCCTGTCTGCCTTTCTGTCCTTGCTTTGTTTTCTGGTAGCACTGCAGGGTCCTTCCCTGTTTCTCCACCTGTCCCTGGTGCTCGTGCACTCTGAGGTTCGGGTGGGAATGTGGGTCAGTATTTATTCTGACACCAACTCAGGGGCTCTTGCCCCAGAGGTGTGTTCACTGAAATGAGATGCCCAAGCTACATTTAGCTGTGATTAACAGTATTTTTCACTTGGTAGAAAGAAAGAATGAACTGAAACATCCCTCATTAAGGGAGGGGGATTTCCATAAGAAACAGCATGTTTATTTTCCTCAGAGAAGTCTCCCCTAACTTGTCACTGTCTTTTCTCCTTGCATAGGTCCTCATGCCCACAGGCAGCCAATGCCCAACAGCAGCTCCATCACCCAGTTCCTCCTCCTGCCATTCACAGACACACGGGAGCTGGAGCTCTTGCACTTCTGGCTCTTCCTGGGCATCTACCTGGCTGCCCTCCTGGGCAACGGCCTCAACATCACCACCATAGCCTGTGACCAGCACCTCCACACCCCCATGTACTTCTTCCTGCTCAACCTCTCCCTCCTCGACCTGGGCTCCATCTCCACCACTCTCCCCAAATACATGGCAAACTCTTTATGAGATAACTGGGCCATCACCTACACAGGATGGGCTGCGCGGACCTTTTTGTTTCTCTTTTTCATTTCAGCAGAGTATTTTCTTCTCACAGTCATGTCCTACGACTGCTATGTTGCCATCTGCAAACCCCTGCACTACGGGACCTTCCTGGGCAGCAGAGCTTGTGTCCACATGGCAGCAGCTGCCTGGGCCACTGGGTTTCTCAGTGTTCTGCTGCACACGGCCAATACATTTTCACTGCCCCTGTGCAAGGGCAATGCCCTGGGCCAGTTCTTCTGTGAAATCCCCCAGATCCTCAAGCTCTCCTGCTCAAACTCCTACCTCAGGGAACTCGGGCTTCTAGTGGTCAGTGCCTGTTTAGCTTTCATGTGCTTTGTGTTCATTGTGGTGTCCTATGTGCAGATCTTCAGGGCCGTGCTGAGGATCCCCTCTGAACAGGGACGGCACAAAGCCTTTTCCACCCACCTCCCTCACCTGGCTGTGATCTCCCTGTTCCTCAGCACTGGCATGTTTGCCCACCTGAAGCTCCCCTTCATCTCCTCTCCTTCCCTGGATCTGGTGGTGTCTGTTCGGTATTCTTTGGTTCCTCCAGCAGTAAATCCCCTCATCTACAGCATGAGGAACCAGGAGGTCAAGGATGCTGTGTGGAAACTCATATCTTAGTGTTTTCTGAAGCAATAAACTGCCCGTCTGCTTCTGCATTGGAGTTTTAATGTAACTAATTACAGGCTCAGCCTGTCATCTGGATTTTCTGTTGTTGTTGGCTGTTTTTTAATTGTGATAATGTTGTCATCCCCTTTCTTAATTCTCTGTCTGCTTTTCTTTTATAACCACTGGCTGTATAAATGAGGAGCCGTGCTCTCCTTGTCTTTAAACAGAATAAAGGCCTCTTTTTTCACTTGTTTTTCACTATATCCTTCCTGCAAGGCCTTTGTGGAGCTGCAGGGACAGTTCCTGTGTACACGGGAGGAGGGTAAAAGAGTCCATCACAGCAGCGCTGCCAGGGAGCAGCAGCGCTTGTTCTCCCAGAGCTGTTCTGGTTCCACTCCACACTCTCCTTCTCATCCCTGGTGTTGGTGCAAGGCCTGAGTGCTCTGGCAGCTTGGTCACCGTCCTGCTGAGTGTCAGTGCTGTGGGCGCAGGCAGGGACAGGCAATGGGCGCTGCTGTGACAGAGCTGGCCTCACAACAGTACTTTTATAAAGAAAAGTGATCTTCTTAGGGCAGTGCCTAAAGGTTTAGGTCTTCTTGCAAAGATTCTCCCAAGAACATGCCCAAGAAAGAGTCCCATAGACGAAACACTGGTGTAGAGCTGAACAGTGTGTGTGTGCAGGGCTGGCACACAGCAGTGTCCTCTCACAGCCAGGCTCCTGCCAGAGACCTGCAGGACCAGCAGAGCAGGGGCTGGGCTGTGCCCCTGTGCACTGGGCACCCTGCAGAAGCTGTCCCAGGGCATCGTCATGAACCACCTCTTAACCACCATTTCTAGCTCTGGCCTCTCTCCCCCACTCACAGAGGATGCTCTTCCCTCCATGGAGGGACACTGAATGAGCAGGTCAGAAATCCATGTTTGCATTGTACAGATGAGATGTGAGCACGCACATCATGGATGTGAGGTGGGATGTATCCAAGAGAGCACAAACAACATCAGCTCTTCCTGGGAGTTCCATGAGGGCCTGTGGGACAGACAGTGTCTTTAGGTCACTTCATGTTGGCAGAAACATCCTATGGGAAACAGCCTGAATGCAGCACTGGGTTGTGCTTCCTTGAACTCAGGTCCCCATGTTCATTCCTAATGACGTGGGACATCTCAGATGAGTGCAGAGCAGGGTGACACACCAGAGGCCTGAGGTGTTTCCCATCCTTTGGAAGTGGCAACAGGAGGCCAGAGGGAAACCAAGGCTACGGCCTCTATGTGCAAAAGGGAAAGATTCTGTCTCTGAACACCCCTGGGTGCAGAAGGAGTTCACGAGGCCAGCTCAGGCATGGATGCCTGACCGACCCAGACATTTCTGTGTGTGACTCCAGGAACAAATCTCAGTGGCTCAGTGAGATTCATCTCAGCTGCTGGAATGGCTCATTGCAAGTGCTCCTGTCTGCTCCTTCACCCTTGCCCATGAGCTTGGGCTGTGCTCTCAAAAGTACCGGAGCACTCAGAGAGTTTCTGGGATCCTTGGAGAAGGCAGACATACAACCCAACTTCAAGAAGGGCTCTTTATTAAAATCCAGCTGTTTTCCTCAAGAAGAGCTGCTCCTCCACCTGGTTTAGCGCCAGCAGCACAGGGCTCTCAGGGTCCATCGTGATCTTGGCCGCTTCCATGAAGAGCAGACAATGACAATGGTCTGAACTGCCAGGGAGCAGATGGAGGGTTCACTGTCTGCCTCCAAGGGTTGAATGGCTGCAACAGAAAGAAGCAGAGCCCAGATGAGCTCCCATGTCTACAGAGACCCCCAGGCATCCCCTCCCGACCACGCTCCCTACTCACCTCTGTAGATCTCAGACAGACTCTCCTTGCTTGGGTCCCTCAGGTGCCGCACAGCCAGCCCTGGGCACAGAGTTCCGTCAGCCCCTGCTCCCTCCCCTCATCAGCGCTGACCCCAGGGGGAGCAGGAGCCGAGTTGGTGGGACCAAGCAAGGTGGCCACCAAGGCCACCTGCGTGGGCAGGGCTGGGAGGGGAGGCCAAGGCCCTGCACGGGGCAGCCGGGGCTCTGGCAGCCACAGGGCTGCTCCTTGTGCCAGGGCAGCGGTGGGGACTGGGGCCGGGCTGCCGAAAGAAGGACCCGGGGGCTCTGACTCACCGATGAACCTCAAGGCAGCCTCTCGCAAGCTGGCCTGAGCATCCCTCAGGTACAGCAGGCTCTGACTCAAGTATTCTTCAGCCCTGCTCCTGTCCTGCTCCAGCTGGAGAGAGCACAAGGGTGTGAGCATGTCACTGTCCCTCCCCACTTGGCTGGATCAGTTTCTCCTCCCAGGAATCCATGTTCCCCTTCCCCTCTGGCCATTCCTGTGTTCCAGTCAGGAGCCCTGTGGGGCTGAGGCTGAGAGAGCGACACAGGCTGAGGAGTCCCAGGGGTGCTGAGTGCCCTCCCTCCTGCTGGGTGTGGGGAGGGCAGTGGGACAGAGAGGAGAGTCCCTAGAGGCTCTGTTCTTGAGGACAGGGAACAAGGATGCAAATCGGGGCTGCAGCAGAGCAGGGGAGGCACATCTGCAGAGCCCACAGCACAGACATGTGGGGCAGCCCCCGTCCAGCCTGGGCCCTGGGTCTTGGGGGTTGTCCTCACCAAGCTCTCTCCAATCCTCCATTTGTGCTGTGTCTGCACCAGATGTTCGAGCTGTTTCCACTTGAGAAGCTCTGCTGCACCGAGGAGGGCTTCCCTGGCGACCTACGGAACAGCAGAAGCTGGAAGATGGCACCACGGTTGGAGAAGGAGACCTGGCGTCCCCCTGCTCTGGGCTTTGTTCCTGGGGTGACTCTGCCCTTAGGGAGCGGGGGACATGCCCTGGCCCAAACGCCCAGGGGTCTCTTCCCTGCATCACTGCTCGGCTTTGAAATCTGTACCTTGGCCACGCTCTGCACTTGGTCACTCATGCGGAAGAAGAGTGGGAGCAGGCCAAGTCGCACTGTGTTCTTCATCTCTCTCTTGTTGTTCCCCACCACCATCTTCATCAGGTCTCTGAAGAGGCTGATGGAGATCTTTCTCAGTTGGCTCAGCTCCTGGGAGGGAGAAGCACAGGAGGACCTGAGCACCAGCAGCTCTCTGTGCACAGTGAGCAGAAGCTCCTGCATGGCTGATGGGAGGGGAGGTGCTCCAGGGTGGCATTCTGCACACTGGAGTTGTGGGCCAGATCTGCGGCCCTGGCTCCATGAAAGGCCACTCGTGAGACTTGCTCAGACAGTGCCTGTGCCTCAAAGTGCTGTCTCAGCATCCCCCAGCAGCTTCAGCAGCCATGGCGGGGAGGAGCTGTAGGAGCAGCTGGCAGGGAGAAGCTGGGGTGGGCTGCAGAACACAGAAACCATCCCACAAGAGCTCGGAGGAGAACACAGAGGAGAAGCCCCTGCTTTGAGTGGCTGGGCTGAAGGGCAGCTGTCATTGTCCAGTGCCCATCCACAAGGCTCAGGCTTACACATCAGCCTTACATCATCAAAGAAGGGCAGGAGAAATTCTGCCAGCAGCACAGCGATGGGGCTGGCCTTCTCCCTCTCCAGCTGAGCCATCACGTTTCTGAAGACCACCAGAGCCTTGATCTTGATAGCCTTATTGCCATACTGCAGGACCCACATCAGGTCTGGCAGCATGACCTCCATTTTTCTGGCCTGTATGAAAAAGAGAGTTTCCCTCTTGGGACCAGGTCCATGTCTGGAGAGCTTCCCAGGCAGCCCCCAGGCCCCACCATGGCAGGGAGGGCCTTTGGAGCAGGCACCCCAGCGCCTGACTGCCAGCCAAGGCCAAGCCCGAACCCGCTGCCCCGGCCCTTGGCTGCCAACATGGCTCCCCTTGGCGACACCCCACTCACCATCTCTTCTCTCTGTGACAGCGTCATCATGCCCCTGAGCAACAGAGAGAGCACTGTTGGTCTTCGTTGCCTCAGAAACCTCATGACTAGGTACATTGGAGCAAACTCCTCAGCTTGCAGGTCACTGCTGGCCAGTATCTGAAAGCAAGCCAGCAGTGAGAAACCAGCAGAGCTGGTGGGGCTCCTGGCACCGTGCAGCTCCTGGGGCACCAGGAGCTGTTCCCAGTAACTCACAGCCAAGCGGAGGATGGCGGTGTCCTCCCAGTGTGTACGTAAGACCCTATAGCGCCGGTCCTGGAGTTGGATATGCAGCTCCTTCAAAACGTTCTGCAGGGTCTGTGGCACGGAGAACATCACCTCCCACAGTGCCAGGGCAGTGCTGCAAGAGAGTGCTCTGTCAGCAGGGCAGCCTGGGCCACAGCAGCGTGTCCGGGCTCAGCACTGCAGGACGCCTGGGATGCCCTGGGCAGCAGCAGAGGTGGAGCTGGTGCTCCCATGGGGCTGGCAGGAGCGCAGTGGGGGGCTCTGGGCTGGCTTGCTCAGCTGTGGCTGCTGCGGGCCTGGCTGACGCCCAGCACTGGAAAGCGTGGTGGGATGGAGGGTCTTGCTCCTCAGGGGTGTCCTGCAGGATTCCTTGGCGCTGGCAGCCAGAGCATCTCTGGGCCCCTCTCCCCACAGGGAACAAGGCCTCATGGCTTTTGGGGCCAGTACCTGTCTCCTGGTGGTGCAATTGTCAGCAGCGTCGACACCACCTTCCCAGGGCACTTGTCAGCCATCCAGACAATTAGGGACACCACACTCCGCCGGGCTGGTGCCGTGTTTATGCACCCCAGGACTTTGTGGATGCAGCTTGTGATCTTTGGCACCTGGAGGAGACACAGGTGAGGACGGTGCTGCCACTGGAGTGGTGCCATTTCCTCAGATGTCCTTCCCATCCCTCTCTGCCACCTTCAGGTGGCTTCACTTTTCCGAGGCACCGGGATTTGAGAGGAAGAGATGGATGGAGGGAGGAACAAGGCCTGACAGGGCCAAAGGGCAGGACAATCCAGCCAAAGGCCACTTACATCCACCAGCCAGAAATCACAGTTTCTCTTGACCATGTCCAGCATGTTTCTGGCCACCTTCATGTCAAAGGTACTGGAGTTGGTCATTGCCTCAATGAACACCAGGACCATGTCTGTCCTCTCAGAAGGCTGGAGGTATTCTGCAAAGAGCTAAGGGAGGAAGGGAGGCAGCGAAGCCAAGTCACACCGAGTGCCCCGGTGCTGCTGCTTAGCCGGGCAGTGCCAGCAGCCCTGCAGAGACGCCCGGCGGTGCTGCGGCAGTGCCCCAGCAAAGCTGGCAGCAGGGGCGACAGTGACTGCACGGGAAGATGAGAAGAGAGGCCTCGGGGTGAGGAAGGAGGGTTGGGGTCCTGGGCACAGGGTGCTGGCCCTGCCGTGAACCAGGGCTTGCTGGTGGCTGGCAGGACTGGGGCTGCTGCTGGGACACTGGAGAGCAGCCCTCGCATCGTCCCTGCTCGGGGACAGCAGGAACCCTCTCAGCAGGGACAGGGAGGCCACGCCAGCCCCCTGATTGTGGAGGCCTTTGCTCTCAAAAGTCCCCTGCTGATGCCACAGCCAAGAGTCCCAGCAAGGTGGGAGCTCATTACCTTGGTAATGAGAGTAGCACTGGGCGAAGAGGTCAAGGAGGTGATACTGGCTTCCCAGTCCTCCTGGAGCTGTGCATTCTCTTCTGACAGTGTCGCACCTAAAAAGCAGGGAAATACAGAACAGTTGGTAAGACACAGCAGCTTCCCCAGTACCGGAAAGAGCTTTGAACTTGGAGTGGCCGAGGAGGGAGGTTATGACCAACAGTCAGGGGAGGAGGTGGTGGAGAGCGGGGCCACGGAAAGGCTGACCCGCCTCCAGTGTACGTGTGCGAATGCTCCTGGCCCTGGAAACTCCAAGGCCCTAGAGCTCTGCATGAAGTCCCACAGTTCAGTCCCCCATGGCTGGAATAACAGTGATGAGGGAGACGTCTCGCATGGCTGCAGTGCTGCGGGTCAGGAGCAGAGGAGGGACAGTGCTGGTGGCATGGTGTTGTCTCTAGCAAGCAGGAGAAGAGTCCATCACAACACCCAGGAAGACAAGCAGAGGTACTGGCTGATGTGGCTGTGCAGAGGGATATATCCCACCACAGCTTCTCTTACAATGTTGCTGACGCTTGAATTGGAAGAGGAAACAAAGCGTGTCCAAAGCCAAACAGCTGGTCTCTTCTTCCTTGAATGACAGGAATAGGAGGAGATGTCCTAGCAGCAGTCCAAGGATTGGCATCTCGATCTCAGCACAGGAATCACTTCTGTCCTCATTTGGATCAGCCTGGACAAGGGCAAAGGAAGTGCAGAAGGGCTGACGGTATGTGGGGCCAAAGCCCTGAACCCAAGAGTGTGCCTAGGGCTGGATCAAGGGTGGTCAGAGCTTTGCAGGGCCCTGCAGACCCCGTCTCTCAGAACAGCCCCATGCGGGCAGAGCTGCCAGACCTGGGCTTCGTCGGTGCTCCTTGGGCAGTCCTGGCCAACACAGGACTGGGGCAGATCTGGGTCCTGGCAGAGCAGGGAGTGCCTGGTCCTTACCTTCAGTGAGGAGTAGTTGGCCAGCAAGAAGCTCAGCACCCTCATCCTGCCCACAGCCCTCTCCCGCACAGTTGCCCTCTCAGAGGTGGTGAAGGTCAAGAGCATCTGGGAAGAGAGAAGCTGCTGGTGAGCCCTGGGAGCAGCCACCGCTCCAGCACAAGCAGCACTGCTCAAATCCAGGGTTGCACTGGCCCAGTCCACTAAGGCTTCCTATGATCTGGAACAAAGCCTGTAATGGGATTCCTGCTCTCAGGCCTCTGGCAGGCTTGGGACAAATGCCCCGGGACAGCCCTGTGGCCAGGCAGGAAGGCAGATGCCATCCTCTGTGGCCACTGTGCTGTGGAAGAGCCTGGAGGGCAGCCCCTGGTTCCCCGGGGAGGTGGGCACCCTCCCGGCAGCGCTCTCTGCACAGCACGGGGTGGGACTGTCCGCTCCAGAGTGGACACCCCATCCTCAAGGGTGAGGAACAGCCCTTGTGAAGCCCACTCTTCACACACCCCAGACCTGGAAGATATCCTGCATCTTCTCGTTGACTTCGGAGGCAGGAGAGTTGAGCACCAATGCCACAAGCATGCTGTCCACAGCCTTCATGGTCTGCAAGGAAGACAATGAGTCGTGGCCATGTTTCCTGCCGTCCCTCTCACACCAAGATTCTGATCTGAACTCCCAGCAGCAAGAGAGGACTCGTGTGCTGCTTCGCTGCGCCTGGGAGAGACCCAGGGGCAAATAATCTGCTGCCGGCAGACCAGCCCATGGCACTGGACGTGGCCAGGCCCACAGGAACAGGGGAAGGGACAACAGTGAGAAAGTAAAGCCTGTCTGGGATGTCTGGTTATAGCACAGCACGGGGTGACCAGAGAGCAGCCCGGAGGGACCGGGTCTCCTGTAGCTCCCCCAGCACTTACCATGAAGTAGAGGTAAGGTTCCAGGCCTCTCATTTCCTCTTTTGAAGGAAGCATGAAGGCGCTGGAGAAGCAGGCCTGGATGTGGCTCATGTCTTTGCCTTCCAGCACCTCCTCTACGAAGCTACAAAGAGAGAGGGGTCAGTAGGACACTGGTGCTGGGAGCAGTGCCTGGGGGTCTCATACAGGTGGACAGGGGGCTCTGGGGCAGAAGTCCCCAGGAAGGATGGACAGGTACCTCATCTCAGACATGGCAAATGTGGCAATCCGCTGCACCACTGCGGGCAGTTGGTCCCTGGGCTCCTCTTCCAGCCGCACCTGCAGAGCACAGCCGGGATGGGACCTGGCAGCTGCCAGCACCCAGCGCCACCAGCCTCCAGCCCTGCCCAACGCTGTCCTCACAGGGTGCCGGTGCTGGGGGCATTGCCCACTTCCCCAGTGCTGACGGGTTTCCACTCACCTCGTTATCCTCTGCCAGCTCGTAACCCTGGCAGAAGAGATCTAGGCCCTGGGACAAGTCGTTGTATGTTGTGGCTCTGAAGATCATGGCAATGCATTTAAGAAACTCCATCTTCTGTTCCTCGTCGGGGCAGTCAGGGGAGAGACAAGCAGGAAGCGTGAGATGGGGACATGTGGCCAGCGGCACCGCAGCATGCGGGTGCAGTGCCCATTAGAGACCTGGGAGCAGCAGCTCTGCCCAGCCAGCACCCTCCAGCACCCGCAGCAGAGCCCCTGTCAGCACACACTGGCTCAGCTGCCTTCCAAATGGCCACGGTTACCTTTTCTGGGTTGCTGACAAAGGACATGATGGAGTCCATGTGTTCCGGTTCCACCTCATACACGGGTAACCAGTCAGCATCTAATAAAGGGGGAGAGCAGTGGGGGCTGCAGAGAGGCTTTGCAGGCAGGACAGAGCAGAAGGAGCTCTGCCCCACGTCCATCCCAGTGCCAGCTGCCCCGGCACAGTCTCCCCATGCGTGTCAGGGCTGGGGGTGCCCAGCAGACGGGCTGCGATGCTGGAGCCAGGCAGGACGGGGAAAGCGCCCAGTGCAGCGGGTGAGGAACTCTCTTCAGAGGGGCAGGAAAGGTCCCCGTCCCGCAGCACGGCTGCCTCCTGCCCGCCCAGCTGCCTCTCGCTGCCCGTGCCCTGCAGCGGGAGCTGGGTTCCCTCTGCCCGCAGAGGCTGTGCTGGGGCCGGCTCCCAGATCGGAGCAGCCCTGGGCTTCAGGCAGCGTAATCACCACCCATGGAACCCCCTGCCAGCGTGTGGGGAACTGTGACCCTGGTGTCGAGCGGGGAGCGATCACTGGGCCCCACCCTGGCCAGACAATCAGGGCCTCTCACTCACCGATCTGCGGTGGCTGGGCCACATCCACCTGGTTGGGCTGCGGTGGAGATGTGACCTCCTGGGGAGCCCCAACCTCCTCCTGCCAGGCCACCCTGGGGCGGCTGGGGGGTCTCTCCTGCCAGGCCAGCCTGCGTTGGGTGGGGGGTCTTCCTGCCATTTTTCAGACAAAGGGAAGGACTGAAAATGGGGAAGTTGGATGCTTTGTCAAAATGGCTCGGTACTGCAGCTCTGCCAGAGGCAGCGGTGAAAGGTGTGGGATGCACCCGTGTGCTCCTCGTCGGGGAAAGACGTGAGCTGTGCTCAGGAGCTCCTAGCTCCTAGTCTGCCAGGGGCAGCAGAGAGTCTGCCGGGGGCAGCTAGAGCTGGGCTGTGGTTGGACTCGATGATCTTAAGGGTCGCTTCCAACCAAAAAGATTCTCTGGTTCTCTGACAGACGTGGGCTACGCTCGGGGGCTCTCGCCAGCTCCGTGCTCGCACCCTGTCCCGTCACCGTCCTGTCGGACAGTGTGGGCTGGGGCCGCAGCTGCACTGATCACATGCGGGGCAGTGGGTGTCACCAAGTGAGGTCACAAAGGCCCCACTGTGACCCTGTGCCTGGGCAGGGAGGGTCAGGAGGTCCCCTTGGGAGGCTCAGGCCAGCTCAGCCCTGGGCACCTGGCTGCTAAATTTCAATCCCAGTTTCTAAAAGTTCACCACCCATTGCTCTGAGCACAGTCTTGAACAGCCTGCTGCACCGCTCCATTTTCCCAGCGGCTGGTGCATGGTGGGGATGTCACAGACCTACTCAATGCCACGCTCCTTGCTCCAGGCGTCTCTGAGGATGTTGCGGAAAGGAGTCCTGTTGTCTGGCTCAGTTCTCTCTGCGCTGCCAGGGGTGGCAGATGCACTCGATCCCCTAGTCACCCCCAGCCAAACCCGCAGCACTTGGGTCCAGGCTCCAGAGGAGGGAAGGGCCTGAGCCGTACCCAGGCCAAGAACTCCTGCCCGGAGACCCACAGTGAAGCAGAAGAGCAGATGAACGCCGGGAACTTGTGGGCGTACAAGTCTCAGACACTTTTCTTACTGTGTGCAATGTGACTAAGAGTCTATCACTTCATTCCATAAATACGACAGCATGGATGAGCCACTGGGAGCTCTCCCTGCTAAATAAGTGAGCTATGTGGCAATGGTTTTACTACTCACAGGTCAGTGGATGAGACCAATTTAAGTTTAGTATTAATCATTTACCTTAAGTAGATGCACACTAAATATAATAAATTCTTTAGGGACTTAAGGTGGTATGATTTTTAATATACTCTTTGATTCATGTTACTTGTAAGCTGGATTTGCTAAAATTTTAAGCTGTGAAGTTCTGCTCATATCTACCAAAAGCAACTACAAACTACACTGATCACTTACAAGATAAGGCCTATATTGCACTTCGCTGAGAAGAAAGGAATTTGCGTCCAGACAAAACAGCACCGGCAAGGTTATGGACAACAATGTCTACAGCTGAACACAACAAAGCCCACGTGGAATCAGAGAAGTTTGCCTCTGGAGCTTTAAACATGGACTCCAGAGCGAACGGTTATCAGGGGGAGAAGAATCCTGACCATGTGCACCATGACGGGTACGGCCTCACCTAAGAGTTTGTCCTCGGAGCTCCAGGACACAGACTCCAGCATGAACGGTTATCAGGGAGGCAAGAATCCGGACAGTTTGCTTCGTGAACGCATACAGGCACCTGGAGAGATGGTCAGCAGCATTTGGCTTGGCATATTTCCCCATGCAGTAAATAATAGAGTGAACCTGCCACTGAATTCTTGAAGTTGCACTTGTCTTTAAGAAATCTAAACGCTGTTCTGCAGTGAGCAGAACCCTCAATTACTCCCTATGGTGCCCCATGTTGCCACAGAACTTGCTTTTCAAGGCCCAGGACCGTGTTGCGGGCAGTGCCGTGGGGCATGGTGCATGTTTCCAGCCATTGGTGGTGGTTTCCACCATTGTAAGCACAGAGCTCTCGCCGTGGTGAGATTGTGGCTCTGTGATATAGACACTTCAGTCATCGTCCCCCATACCACACAGGCTTTAACCGCTGGGCTTCCTTGATCGTAGTGCATGTTTCACAATGGTGGATAACCTGTTACGTCCATGGTCAAGTCCACCCCTCAACCACGAGCCCATCTATGTGTTGCATCCCTTCCTCGGTGACCTGAGGCATCGTGGGCCCAATGGGCCACCAATAATTCACCTTCATCTTGCCAGTGCAAATCTACCTCAGCCACTTTAACCTGGGCAGCTCGATTTCCCCGCTGGTAGTTCGATCAGGTTCTTCACTGGACCGACTCTCGGGCACATGGCTTCTCCGTGGCAAACTCTCACAGGCAGGTTCTCCAGCCGGGCAGCAATGTCTCCGCAATTCAGCAGCCCAGATGGGTTGGGCTCTGCACGGCCAGCGGCTCCACGTCCATTGCCGGGACCAGCGCTACGGGGCATTTCCCACCATCCGTGAGAGAGCAGCGATGGAGCTTCTCAGACGCTGGGGCCTCTTCAGCCCCTGTCAGGATGGCGGTGCTGGGTCTGGGATTTCTCCCTGGCTCCTCACATCAAATGTTTGGTCAGACTGCTTGTCAGTCATCCATGTGCTGCACTCTCGCCAGGCGTGATTGGTGCAGCCAGCACAGCCCGCCCCTCAACGCTGACAAGCTGTTCGACTCTCACCACCTTTCCTGCAGGCCTCAAAGCTTGATTGGCTGGTTACCTATCAGTCACATGACTCACCCCGCCTTCTCAAATGTGATTGGCTGTCCTGGGTCCTCTGACTTCCCATAGATTTGTGGTTGGTTGTTGCCAGGCAACGAGCTCCACCTGAAAATGAAACTGTGGGCCCTGAACAAACGCCGTGGGTGATAAAAGACACGATGGGACCCTGAACATGAGGATTTGGCCCCACGAAGGAGGCTTTGGGCACTCACAGGACGGGCAGATGCTACGGATGGCGCTTTGGGCCTGAACACGAGGGGACCCTCTTGGTTCCACCCGAGCTGGGTTTGGTGCCCGTGAACAGACACCTGTGCTGCCCGGAGCGGCCAAGGGACAGACGGAGCCCAAAGCCACGGACTCCATGAGCTCAATGGCTGTTGTGACATTTCATGGACGTTTCACAGGGGCGGCCCATGGACTGCGGGCAGCTGTCTGTGTGTGACATCAAAGGGCGGGAAGGGGAGTGGTGGTTGGTGAGGACGTGTTGGGTCGTGTGGGACCTGAGTCTGACGTCCATGGGGTGGAACAAGGGGTGCAGAAAGGACCGTCGTGGTGGCGACACTGCTCCTGCGTGGAGCTCCAGAGGCTGCAGGGGCATTTCTGCTCCACCAGGGACCAGCACAAGCCTGTGGCCCCTTCATGTCTGTCACTGCTCTGGAGCTGTGACCCCAGCAGCACCTGCACAGCAGCAGTGTCCTCAGTGCCAGCACCGGCTCTTTGCTCTGTCTGCACCTCTGTGCCCATCTCCCTGTGCTCTCCTCCCTCCCAGGCACCTTTCCCACCTCCTCCAGGACCCACCGAGGCCTCTGTCTGTCCCTATAGAGACTAAAAGCCCCTGCTTATATCTCCCCAAAATCCCGGCCGCAATTTCCCTCCCTGTTCCCCATTGGCTGGTACTTCAGGGTTTACAGACTCCCTCGGCGCAGACAATAACCCTTCCCCTTATCAATATGGATTCCTGGTACTTTGGCTGCACTTCCCCTAAATTAACTTGTCAATACAAGTATCAGTATATATACAGGTGTCAGTATATATACAGGTATCAGTATATATTCTGGGAAGAGATTGTGTTTTACATTAAGACTTCATAGTCTGATGTCTCTTGGTCCTTCCCCCTAAATTAACTTGTCAATACAGGTATCAGTATATATACAGGTGTCAGTATATATTCTGGGAAAGGACTGTGTTTTACGTTAAGGATTCATAGTCCGATGTCTCTCAGTCCTTCCCCCATGTTGGGCTCAGGTGCCAGATCCTCAGTGATGTAAAAACAACAATTCTTCATTAAATGTTCCTTAAAATAGTGCAGCTTTAGTTTCTACCAGGAGGGCGTGTTCTGTGCGCTGTTGCCATCTCACACATACTATACCAATTGATTTATTCTCCCTATTCAGTTCTTTCTACGCATGTCTTGTTGTGTCCATAGGGAACCACCCAGAATTTGTACTTAGTTTGATATTGTTCGGTCACCTGCTGCTCCACATTATCTAATCTTTCGTTTTCCAGTGCTCTCCTGTTGCGTCCTTTGGCAGGTGATGTTCTTGTCTCCAGGTAGATCATCCTTCCCACATGTAGTTTGGAAGGTCCCTAGCTGACCCACGGTGCTTCATGTGTTCTAACTTCTGCCTTCTGCATCATGTGCTGATGCATCTGTGTCTGTGTTTGTGTGGCAGGTGGCACATCAGCAGCATTGTCCCAGCCAGGTCACTGCATCTCTTTCTGTTCTCCCTCTGCTGTCACCATGACTGTACCAGTGCTCTGATGTGCTTTCTGACCTCACGGACCCTCTGGTCCTGCCTGTGGCCTCTATGGGTCCCTATGGGTGTCTATGGGTCTCTATGGTCTCTACAGGTCTCTATGGTCCCTATGGGTCTCTATGGGTCTCTATGGTCTCCATGGGTCTGCATGGGTCTCTGTGGGTCCCTATGGGTCTCTATGGGTCCCTATGGGTCTCTATGGGTCTCTGTGGCCTTGGGGATTGGGGAACTCAGGTGAAAAGGAAGGACAGACTCATGTGGGTATGGGATCTCTTAAGTGTCCTGGGATTGCTTTACTAATCACTCTGTAACAGTTCCTGGGCTATTAACTCGAGATGTGCCCAGAGGGGCAAATAAGTCCATGAACCAACTTTCCAATTAAGGCTTCCTTCTTACAAAAACACACACTTCCATTTTCTCATCGGCAACAGACTGAAAGATGGCAGCTGAAGCAGCACGTGCCTCTTGTGAAAGCAGGTAACAACAGATGGTTCCATTCAGTGGATCCTTAGTTGCTTCCTGCACAGGAAACCTGTCCATTAATTTAATCTTTGGTGTACAGTCAGGGCCTTCTTGATGTTCCTGTGTTGCAGCAAGTGTGTGCATGTCAGGCTTCCTGCAGGTTTGTGACTGAGTTTTCCTGTTTTCCCTAACAAGGACAATCTTGCTGTGGAGTCCTGAAGTCTCCCATAAGCTGGTGGGTGTAGAGAAGGCCGGGGAGCTCCAATGAGCTCAGGGAGGACCAGGCAGCATCACAGGCAAAGCAGACGGGAACTCGACTGGGTGAACATTAATGGAATTTATTGACAGATGCAACTGCTGTGTCTCCCCCGTCTTTGGGCGGATCACCGTGCACCCTGAACCGATACAGGCAGGTGTAGTCCGGGTGGCCCCAGTTGCTCAGCACTTGCAGCCTGATGTAATTCACGACCCCAGGGAGCTCGTTCTGCAAGGACAAGAAGAAATGAGTCGCCTTTTCCTCTCTGGCCCGTGAGCACTGACAGAAGTGCCGCAGCGACGGCCTCGATCAGCAGCTTCCTTCCTGCTGCCCCGTGGGGACTTTGACCTGTCGTGGTGCAGATGTTCCCTCATTGGGCCATGAGAACAGCAAAGGAAGAAGCAGCGACCAGACGCCTCAGCAAATACACTGGAAAGTTCTCGCCTGCTTTGGGGCACAGGCTTCCACAGTCAGAGGACCCAGTGCTGGCGTACAATTTCACCTCAAAACTGACAAATTTCACCTCGAATTTGACAAATTTTGCTCTGGGGAGGCTTGAAACCAACAAATTTCTCAATGGGGTCAATGGGAGTCAATGGGAGTCAATGGGGACAAATGGGAGTCAATGGGAGTCAATGGGGATCAATGGGAGTCAATGGGAGTCAATGGGGGTCAATGGGGATCAATGGGGGTCAATGGGGGTCAATGGGAGTCAATGGGAGTCAATGGGGATCAACGGGGAACCTTAACACTGCCTTTAATCCCAATGGGGAGCTCCAAAAATGGCTTTTATCCCAACTGGCAGCCCCAACATGTCTCATTGCCTTCTCTAGAAAGCCACGGAAACAGAATGGCCTCCCTGTCACTGCTCACTGCCAGCACCAACAGAACCCTCAGGAAGCCCAGTATTTCTGGTCTCTAACTGGCAGACCAGCAGTCCCGCATCCTACGGGATGTGGCCGCTTGTGTGCACTTGGGGTCCAGACAGTCAAGCTGATTCCAGCTTCAACTGTGGTGCTTCTAAGCACTGAAGTTTAACCCCAAAATGAAAGAGAAGACGGCAGTGCAGCCATTCGCCACCAGGAAGTCAAAGCAGAAGAAAGGCAGCGTGGCACTCGCTCAAGGACAGGGCTGCCTGTACCCTTTGGCAGGGAAGCCTCTCCCTATCCAGCCGTATTTCTCCTCCTCTCCTGCAGTTCTCCTCCCTCTGTGTCCCCATACCTTCAGCTGGAAGGTCTGACTGGGATTCAGCGCCGCCAGGAAAGTGAACTGTCCCAGGAACGTTCCCTGCTCCTCGTGTTCTTCCTTGAAGCCCTACAGAACAACAGCGGTGGAGAAAACAAGAGCGTCTGGTGCACCATGGGAGACTGAACTTCAGCTGGTGAAGTACGGGGTTATTTCAGCTACGGAGTCCAAGGACCATGAGCACAAGGACAAGATGAGAAGCTGTGTGTGGGCAGCACGTCACACTTGCCCACTCAACGAGTCCAGGCTGCCTGTCAGAAAAGGAGCAGACGCTCCCAGTGAGAGGGAGGTGACCTGAGGATCACAAATGCACTGGGACTGGAAGACAAGAAGGTCTAGGACCATGCACTGTCCAGCTCCTTTTCCCTGTGGCTCCTGGAGTAGCATCTTGTCCCAGAAGCTTTGAGTGGTACATTGAATAAAAGAGGAATACAATGGGAAGGGAGCAACTCCAAGGAGCCTGTTTGTTCTGAGAGACAGGAGGAAGCTTCAGGCCACCAGAATCTTTGACCCATCTTCACCCCCTGCTTAGCAATGCTGTGCAACCCCTGCCCCCGACTCCAGAGAAATCACTTACGTAGACAGCAAAGTCCTTGGGAGCTCCGGAGATGCTTTCTCCATGGAACGCTGTCCCTGAGACATGGGCCATGGTGACGGCTCTGGGAACAATCGGCATGGACAGCTTGATGAAGACGTGTCCCTGACTCCCTGGGAAGGGCCAGCAGTTGCCAGGATGATTGTCCGGCTGAAAGGACAAGAAACACTCAGCAGGGAGACACAGGAGGAGAGCAGGTTCATGCGGGAAGGGGGCAGGAAAAGAAGCTTCGAGGAGCAAAGACGGGGGGAAGGACACTCGGAGCAGTGTGTGTGGTTCATTCTCCCAGCCTTTGTGTTACTGCTTCTTGGTGCTCCTACCTCCAGAATCAGCTCAGGAGACCTCATGTAATCCATCAATGGCAGGGAATACAAGAACACCTTTGCTTTGTCAGTCCGGAGGGATGGAGAAGTCTTGGACCGAATGATGGCTGCCCCTGGAAATTCAAACATGAGCACAATCATCAGACAGTGTCAAAGGAATATTACACTGTTGACTTGGAAAAGGCTTCTCAGTTGTCATCCATGTCCTACAGTGGGTTCCCCTCTGTCTTGCTGGCACAACCCCTCTGGAACACACAGTAGTGAGTCATCAAACTGTCATATTTGACCGTGGAAATAGGCAAGAATGTGAACCAGCCTTTCTGTTCCTCCCATGGGGTCTGGCCCGTTACAGGCTCTGTCAGTGGGGGCACTTTTAGGACACGAGGTGACCTGTGACTTCTCGCTCCTTCTCTCCTACCCCTGGGCACATTCTAATGCCCATCTTGTCAATCTGGACAGGACGTGCTTTGAAACTGGTTTGTTTGTACAATGTCACGGCACCTGCTGATTTCAGGGCGTAATCCGGCATCGAGACCTGCATTTCTTCCAGCTTCTCCAGGGCTTGAGTGATGATCTCGTGAACAGCCTGGGAAGGAACACAAAGGAGAGCGCCTGTTGGAAGGAGAAGGACCGGGGCAAGCAGCTCCCCTGCAAGGCCAGCCAAGGTGAGCGGGGACAAGGCCCGTTTCAGATGGAGGGAACGCCCACATTGCCTGGAAGCCTCCCAGGTTTGCTCTGATTGTCGGGGTCAGAAAGGGGGGCTGCTCACTCCAGTGCTCTGAATGCTGGAGCTGTGGGAAGGGGCTGTTCCTGTGGAGAGGCCCCGGGCCAGGCAGCACGGACAGACAAGCCTTCTGGGCATGAGATAGGCCTGGCTTAACTCTGGACCTCTGAGACCATTCTTTCTTTCCAGCGCTCCCCTGAGGAGGACCCGAGATCTGGGCGCAGAGGAAGGTCCGACTCAGACAGCTGTCATTCCCGTCACGCTCTCTCTTCCCCATAAGGAAGTGTGGAGCAACAGGAAAAGGAAGCGTGGCCATGGCAGCACTTGTTCCAGCACCACCAGCCTGTTGGCTGTGACAGGAATGGAGTAGGATACGTGCGGATGGAGGATAAAACCCCTGAGCAGATCCTTCTGCCTTGTGCCCTTACCCGTCCGGTAACGCCTGTGAGCTTTGCCTGCTTCAGTCCTTCCTGCAGAGCCCGCTCGGTGACATCCTTTGTGCTCCAGCGCAGATGATAAAGCTGTTCCTGGAGCTTACAGAGCTGAATGGGCAGGGACAGGGCTTCGCTGAGGTCTCCCAATGCGGTTGTGGTGCTCCAGGTTAAGGTGCCGAGTCGTCCCACATGGTAAACACCTGTCAGACACACACCAGAGCTTAGAACTCGGTCTAAGGCTGGGCTGTGCCTTGGGCTGCCCGCTCCCCTTTCTGTGTCTCTCCAAAGAGCCATAGTTGTCTCTCCTCTTGTTGTCTTTGACAGTGGCCATCATGGCGTACAGGCTCCACAATAGATGGACGTTCCCTGCCCTGGACTGTGCTCCTTGTCCTGCAGAAGATCCTCAGCCCCTGGGGCAGGAGAGCTGAGCCACGGCCTCTCCCTGGGCTGAAGAGAACTGGCTCAGCCCTCCTGAGGAAGGCAACTCAGCCCTTCCTCACCCACACCCGTCCTGCTGGAGCAGGGACCGGCACAGCTCTGCGGGGACTTTCTGCTCTTGGCTGAGCTCCTCTGCTCACAGCGGAACAGGGCAGGATGGAGCCCCGAGTATCTCCTAAAGCACCGTCCTCAGGTCAAGATCTGCAGAGACTCACCGAAAGAGAATAGACCGAGAAGCAGCACCAGGGTCGTTGCCTTGAGAGCCTTCATCGTCCTGCAGAGCAGATAAAGAAAAGGCTGGTGAAGCTGGCGGTTCCCGTGCAGATCAGCAGCAGACTGGAGAGCAGCAGCAGGGACTGCAGCCCTGGAGCCTGGCCTTCCTGCCGTGTGCATTGGCTTGGTCCTGCACCAGCTCCAGTCACTGCTGGAGGTGTCACCAGCTGCACCAGTGGGGGATTTGTCACGGCAAAGATTGTTTCCTTCGGGACAAAGGGCTCAAGGTTGACTCCGGACTAAGAGCAGGAGTTGCAACAAGAGCTGTGTCCACACTTCATGTCTGTGGGGCTGGAGAGGGATTCTCTGGAAATGGAAGGACATAACGAATGCCTGTTTCTCCTGCCCAGCATCCGATGGACACTTGTGCTGCTCCTGTTGTCCACCCTCTCAAGAGAAGGTTCAGCCTGTGCCCCTACAGTTCAACAGCTGCCAGGGGGGTGTGTGTTTCCCCTCTCGCAGCGTTTCTTTAGTAGCCAGGTTATCTCTGGCCCTTCTCTTGGCAGAACTGCAGACAAATGCAGACTGGAAAGAGGGAGGGCGGCTGAATGTCAACGCGTGCTGGCAAGCAACGGGCAACCAAGGAAGCGCCAAAGAAACCCTCTGATGTCTAGGCCCTGCTGCCCTGAGCCTGATCTGCCAAGACACAGCACACACCGCTCTGCAAGGGGGAAATTCCTCCTGCCTGTTCCAGGAGGCTCTCAACAGGCTCACAGTGACACTCATCAGGAATAAACAATCCCTTTTGTTCTCCTAGAGAACTCCTCGCACCCCTCTGAGGCTCTCGAGCCCCTTTCCTGAGGCAGAGCCCTGGTGAGGAGCTGACCAGGTTTCCCAAGGAATCCTCCTCTGTCAGGAACACAAGTCAGAGCCGCGGCCAACAGAGGACACGCTGGTGTCCTGCTGGTCCCCGTGGAGAGGAAAATCAAGCAGGCTCAGGGACAGAACCCACCCTGCAGAGCACAACACAGGACGGGGCTGAGCTCTCACAATCACTGCGGCAGGCTGTGTCTGGGCCACCCCTGGGACTCTCTCTGTCCCATCCAAAATGGAGCTGTCCCTCATTCTGCAGAGATCAAGGGCTTTCTGGGCCCAGCCCTTGTGTTCATGAAGAGACTGAAAGGCGGCTGCTGCCTTCCAGCAGCTCCAGACCCAGCTCTCAGGCTGCCCTCGTGTTCCTCTCCTGCCCACCCGCCACCCACCCCAGCTCATGAGGTGGAAAACACACCTGGGGAAAGGGGAGGAGGATTTTTCAAACATACCCATTCCGACGTTCAGCCGTCTCCATCTGTCTCTTGGTACCTGCTGAGATGCAGGTAACAAGCATCTTGCTCGCTCAGGAGTGAGCCAGAAACTCTGCGATCTCAGTTCCCTCAAGATCGAGAGCGACCGAGGCGCAGGGAGACCCCTGGTCTTATACCCTGCTGTGCCGACCTCAGCGCTGACGCTGCTTTGTGACACAACGGCAGTGGCTGATGTCACAATGGACGAGGCTGCGCCACGTTTGGAGGGAAAGTCCCACCTGACAGGCGCAGGTCTCGCAGTCCTGTCTGCAAGGGAAGGAATCCTTCACCACAGAAAGACGGGAAATGTACAGGAACACGTTGCTCTCAGATAACTGACTCTGTCACCACTCTTCCTCTTGCTGACCAAAGTTCAGACGGTGTTGGAAAACAACAACAAAACAGCAAGATGTGCTCCTCAGGGAGCACATTATATCAGCCGTTCAACAGTAAGTCCAACTCCCGTCTGAGCCTCGGAGTAAGAAATGCCGTCTTAAATTTCCAGGAGTAGGAAGGGCTTGAAATGGCAAGACCAGGAAACGTTCATAAAAGCACTGCCTGCAAGTCCACAGCCCTGATCACAGACCACCTCCACACAGAGGGGTGGAGACAGAGAGGGAGATACGAGAAACCCTGCACAGAGATTCAGAAGGGTGGAGGAAAAGGTAGAGCAGCAGAGGGCCAGAGGGAGAAGAGATGAAGAGGAAGAAGGGCACAGCAGGAAAGAGGAGCGAGCAGGGAGGGACTGGGACACAAAACAGGGTGAAATGTCCCCAAGGGCCCAGGACTCGCCGCACTTCCTGCTCCCTGCACTGCCAGGCAAGCTGTGAAGTTCAGGCACTTCTGTCTGTGAGAAATGCAGTTGTGATTCGTGCTGAGATGTTTCATGTTTACAGATACAACTCTGATACGGGCTCTGAACCTGCAAAAAGGAAAAGGTGGGTAAGTTCTATGTAAAAAGTTCTGAAACTTGTTTATGAGATTATATTGATAGAGGGAGCTAACATTTTCAGGGTTAACCAACCGCATAAAAAGGGCCTACTAACGAACTAACACTTGAAGCCACATCATGAATATCTAGTTTAGAGCTGTATGTAACCAGTTGTGTTAAGAAAAACCAGAACCTCATCGAGTGCCGAGATCAGAAGTTTTACAGCACCAGCTGTAACTTTGAGGAGACAAGACAGCCAAGAGTTACAGCAAAAGGGGGGCCAATCTGGTTTCGGTCGACTTGGCAGCTTGGAGACCCATAGAGACCATAGAGCCCATAGAGACCACAGAGACCCATAGAGACCCACAGAGACCATAGAGATCCACAGACACTACAGAGACCCATAGAGACCCACAGAGACCATAGAGTCCCATAGAGATCACAGAGACCATAGAGACCACAGAGATCCCTCCTCAAAGCCACCAAGTGACACTGCACAGGCGCAACAGGAGCGGGTCAAGGAGGAGACTATGGAAATGGTTCTCTGAGACTCATTTGAATGAGAAGCGGGAAAGGTTATGAATATGTACAGGCGTTCCTGGGGTCATTATGAATATGTAACACCTTACTGTATTTAAGCACACCTCTTATTGTTTAAAGGTGTGCGTGTTGGGCGGAGCGAATGCCCCGCACACCCAGCGCTGTTTTGCTTATACTCTAATGAACACATGTTTAAGGAATACAATTAAGGAATTGGATTAAATGTTGTTTATCCATAGAAAAAGCCTAAGTTATTTATTTCATTGCTTTACAACAAGTGATTGAATCTGCTATAGAAAAGTTCAACCACCTCCTGTATACAAAGGATAAAAGAAAGTATGGATTTTTGTTGCATCTAATCCATAATGCAAGTACCAATTGAAAATACATTAGCAGTGGGTTCCTTCAAATATTCACTGTGAAGGCAGTTCCTGGCACGATTATATTAGCGTTCTTACTATTTTACAGGAGAAACACAGGGCACGGCTGATTTTGCCCACGTGCAGTGCAATGATCACATGAGTGCGGTGAACCAGGTGAAAGGCCCTAGAGAAGGAAAATCAGGCTCCGTGTGCAGAGCCAAAATAGAAATCCTTTTCAAACTATTGAATTTTTAAGAGCTACAATGGGTATAAAGCAGAAAAAAGAGCAGTGAATGTGTATAATGACACAATTAGATGGTTTTTCAGTTCCATGATGTGCTCTTTTACTAAAAAGTGTCTGCTGGAGTGGATATCCTGGAGACAAACAGGCAGGTTCCTGGTGTTGTGCCCATGGTGATTCATCCACTGTGGCCGTGGGTGTCAGGCCTTGATACAACAGACACAAAACCTTGGGAGGGAGGTGATCACAGTAAAACGCTAACAGATAATGAGCTAGCAGATTTGATTTAATCTTTATTTAAAAATACACATGGCTGCTGTCTTTTTTCCAGTTTAGCTAGGACGGGCTCCAATATCTCTATTAATTCTAATTACAATACATGACAAAAATTAAGGGGGGGAAGCTTTGTTTTTACAACGGTAAGTACAGTCTAAATCGTCCACCCTGGACTGACTGAGGGACAATTTTGATCTCATGTTCTCTGTGTATTCTACACCAATAGCTGTTCTTCAACAAGCCTTTTACTGGTTTCCATTTCTTTCCCTGATTAACCTTTTTCAAAACAAATGGATCTGAAGGGGATAAATACAATGCATATGTAACATTATGTATTGTGTAATATGCCTTATGGAATAGGCAACATATGATTTAAAATATATATCTTATTATACATTGCATGTAATGCATACCTGTACTACACATCTGCAAAGATGCAAATGAAGACCCAAGGCCCTGGTTTCACCACACGTCTTCTGTAGGCAGTATGCAAACCAAACCAAACAATCAAAGTGCCTTATCTCATTGATGGGGTTTTACCCACGTCCCGAGCTGGTCCGAGGAGCTGTGGTCCCTTCCAGGAATTCCCCGGTGCCGGCACAAGGTCCCAGAGATCCTGGGATCCACGGGAGATCAGGCAGATTATCCCATCCTCGTCACCAGAAATGATACCGAAAAGTCGGCAAATAGACTCTTTAACACTGTTTTGAAAGTGTTAAAAAAGCAGGCACTTTTATTACAGCGCGCTGGGGGATCGCTCCTCTAATTGAGCGTGTGTTCCGCTTTCCTCTGGTTTTACAGATCATGGAACTCCTCAAACAGCAAAACATGCCAACCAATGTTACAGACGTCTCGTGCTCTTTCACCAGCGCGTGCAGCAGCAACAAGAAATCTGGAATGAGCATCTACAGAAACACGTACGTATTTACCCAATTCAGAACAATGCGTTACATCCGCTGGCCATACTTCATTGGCAGTAACCCCTCCTGGATTAACACCCTCTGTGGATGGCACCGGCACCAACTGTTGGAAACCAGGGCAGGACATAAGAACGCTCCTGGCCTGATCCACTCTCATTTGAAATTGTCGTTTTAATGCCTTTGCACTCTGGTGAAAGAATTTATGTGATCATTTAGCTTGCTCCAAGGCTTTAGGCACAGTGGGCGGTACAGCTTGTGCATCGGCCCTCCTACTGCCTTCCGCACGAGGTCCTGGAAGGGCCGTGTGAGAGCGGGTGTGCATTGCATAATAACCATGCTGTCAATGATTTATTAGAAATCATAGCATTCTCAATTCAGCCATCGAAAGAGCATTATCCTCTTCCTTAAGAAAAGAAGCTTCCAGGCGGTTAAGTATGCCAGCTGCATAATATGAGCCAGTGACAACATTCAAAGGCTCGTTACAGAACACCTCAAAGCGATCCTAACAGCTGTCAGCTCAAGAACTTGTTTGACCCTTGGTCTCTTTTTCTACCTTGTGTTTGCAGCACTGGGTATCTGAGTTTAGCCATGTAATTACAACTTCACGTGAGCGACCAGAGGCATCAGTAAATACAGTCTTGTCGCTTACTGGTCGCTGCTGACAGCAGCATGTATTGCAAATTCTCCTTCCTTGTAGAAAGAAATATACCTTCAGGTCTACCCCATACATAGCATATAAACATTCTCTGCCTTTAATTATTGGGTTTGCATACATTTCTTTTATTATCCAAACTGTTTTCACTGGTGTGTGAGCTAGAAAAACCCATACAGCCACAGTCACCTTTCTCCCTCCTTGAGCTCTCCTGACCTGCGGTTCCACCACTGCTGTCTTCTTTCTTGATCCCTCTTGACTGGCAGGTGTGCTCCAACCCTCTTTATCCATCACTCTTCCTCACGGGTTCACCTCCTTCCTTGCTTTTCCTTTGCACGCTGCTCCCCCTGAAGAGAAACACACAGAGGACTGAGCTACACCAGCCCAAGGGCACTACAGTCAGACAGGGGCTGAGTCCGGGACTGACACCTCCCCACACCCCACAGCGCGCCCACCTTGCCTTGGCACCAGCCCCTCGCATAGCCCTTCCCCTCAGCTCTGCCCTCCCTGCAGCACAGCTTCCGCAGGTGCCCTGCTCAGGCTGGACCCCAATGTCACGGGTTAGAGATGTCACAGCTCAGTACAAATGCCCACGGTCCTCACCTGCTCTTTGGTACTTGCGGAGGGTCACGTCGCTGTGCCCCAGGGCACTGGCCTGCACGGCCCTGCCCGGCAGCGGGAGCGTCTGGAGCTGCCGGCTGGTTCTCCAGCTTTAGGGTCACCCGCAGCAGCCCGCTCTCCTCAGCTCTGCACACCCAGCCAGTTGCACTGCCCAGGCAAAGTCAGCTTCACCCTCTGCCCTACACCTCACCTGCAAACAGCCAACTCTTCAGCTGACAACCGTCCAAAACCCACCGACAAACCCTCCAAATCTCAGCCTTTCGCTTTCAACTGCTGCCTCTAGTGCATCTCACAGACAAGCCTCCAAAATCCCCTCATCCTGCAATAATGCTCCAGCACTCATCACCTGCAGGAACAACCGCCACAATACCATGCAAACACCAACCAGTTCTGGCACGGAAATATCGCTTTCTCCTCCAGATTCCACCTACACCAACTGCTGACAAACACACGCTGTCCTCAACAAAGCCAAACGCTGCAACAACCAGCGACAACTCAAATCTGCGTGTGCGGCGCAAAACCGCAGGTGTGAGCTAACGCAGAGCTGGGCTTGACAGCTGCACAGTGTGCACCCTGCGGCTTAACGTGGCCAGTCGCTGCCATTCCGCCTTCTCCCTGGGAGAAGCGCATGAGCACAGGCTGCTTCAAGGCACGATGCAAACGGTTTGGATCTCCGGGTCTCTGAGGGCGAGAGCGATAAATGTGATCTGTGTGTGGCGCAGGAACTTCCCGTCCACTTGCTCCTCCATTCAGTCAGGTGCTGCAAGAGAGGGACAGAGAAAGAAACAGTTGGACCGAATTAACAACCTCGTCATCCCTGTCCCCAAACCTGCAGGCGTCCTAGGAGGCCTGATCTAAGTTTGGCTCTTCTCCCTCTCTTTGCTGGAATACTTCACTGCACAAATTTCTGTCATGAACACTCTCTTAACCAGTCTGATGTGTTCATAGCTCCCAGCCCAGCGTCCATTCCTCAAGGTACCTCAGCATTTCCCTTTGAAACCAGACCTGAGTGCCATCCCGTCCTGAGCTCCCTCAGCATTGCCCCCTGCAGCCTCCCCGACGCCATCTCCTCCCCGAGGTGCCTCAGCCTTTCCCGCCAAAGCCCCCCCGATGTCACCCCCTCCCTGAGGTCCCTCAGCCTTTCCCGCCAAAGCCTCCCCAATGTCACCCCCTCCCTGAGGTCCCTCAGCCTTTCCCGCCAAAGCCTCCCCGATGTCACCCCCCCGAGGTCCCTCAGCCTTTCGCGCCAAAGCCTCCCCGATGTCACCCCCTCCCTGAGGTCCCTCAGCCTTTCCAACTAAAGCCCCCCCGATGTCACCCCCTCCCTGAGGTCCCTCAGCCTTTCCCGCCAAAGCCTCCCCGATGTCACCCCCTCCCTGAGGTCCCTCAGTTTTTCCCGCCAAAGCCTCCCCGATGTCACCCCCTCCCCGAGGTCCCTCAGCCTTTCCCGCCAAAGCCTCCCCGATGTCACCCCCTCCCTGAGGTCCCTCAGTCTTTCCCGCCAAAGCCCCCCCGATGTCACCCCCTTCCTGAGGTCCCTCAGCCTTTCCCGCCAAAGCCCCCCCGATGTCACCCCCTCCCCGAGGTCCCTCAGCCTTTCCCGCCAAAGCCCCCCCGATGTCACCCCCTCCCCGAGGTCCCTCAGCCTTTCCCGCCAAAGCCTCCTCGATGTCACCCCCTCCCTGAGGTCCCTCAGACTTTCCTGCCAAAGCCTCCCCGATGTCACCCCCTCCCTGAGGTCCCTCAGCCTTTCCCGCCCAAGCTCCTTCCGCGCCGTCCCGCCCTCAGGCTCCTCCGTCGCTCCCCCCATTCCCGGCCCCTCCCGACCCGGCGCCGCCCCCTCCCGCCCCGGCGCCGCCCCCTCCCGCTCGCCTTCCTCCCTCTGTCCTGTGGCACCACGGGCTCCCCCCTCCGCCCCACGGCCCCGCCCGAGCCCCGCGCAGCGCTCAGCCCGGGGCTCCCTTCCCTCACAGCCGCCCGCGTGTTTCCCCCTCGCCCCTTGCTCGGCCCGGCCCGGGGCCGCGCTGTTGCGGCTGCCTGCCCCTCGCCTTCCTCCTGTCCAAACCAGCCCGTCCCTCCCCCTCCAGCCTCCCCCCTCAGCCGGGACCGGGGCGGCCCCGGCCGGTCTCCCCGGTGTCCGCCCGCCTCTCGCTCACCGCAGGCCCCGCCGCCGCACCAACGACACGCACTCCTCCGCCCCCGCACTTACGCAGCGTGGTCCCGCCCATCCGGCGCAGGAGCCAATCCCGTCCGCACCCGCCACCGGGCCCCGCCCCCCCTCCCGGCCCGGAGCTGCCGGCGGCCGCAGAGCGGCGCTGTCCGCCCGCAGCGCGGCCCCGGCCCCGGCGGGGCAGCGGCAGCGAGGCCGGGAGCGCTCGGGCTGCGCCTGCCCGGGACGGCCCGGGACCGAGGGCTCCGCCGCCTGCCCGGGATGGCCCGGGACCGAGGGCTCCGCCGCCTGCCCGGGACGACCCGGGACCGAGAGCTCCGCCGCTGCAGCCCGTTTCGTGCCGCTTGCACCCCCGGCTTACACGGCTGCAGCCTTCCTGCTGCTTTAGCTCACACATCTTTCTTCCTTCTACCTGCACAGCAGTTCACACTCACAAACGTTGCAGAAGAATCTACAAACATTACAAAGATAGACCACGGACCACAGCTTCCTGAGCTTTCGGGTTAAAGTTCCTGTAGATCCCCATGTTTCAATAAAACAGACACCACCAGTAGAGCTGCTGCCTCTGCCGTCTTTGGTCAGAAAGAAGTGACAACACCAGAAAACACATTGGCAGCCGGTGCTTTGACCAGTGAAGGTGGGATCTACAAAAGTCTGATTAAACCAAACAGCCTGAGGGCTTTATCAAGCTGCAGATCTGCCAGGCATGCTGAAATGCAAGAGTTTACTCCTGCAATATTCCACAATGGAACAGCCCTTCATCTGAAATCTCATCTCAAAGTTCCAAACCAGTACATTAAAAGCTGTCACTAGGTATTAGAAGACCACTGCAAGATCGTATTGCTTTTTGAGTTCAATAAGAATTTTTCAATAAACCAAAACCCAAGCAGTTTCTGCAGTCTGTTGCTCATCCTCCTGTTCATTCCTTAGCACTGCATCAATCGGTTTTTATACGACGTGTCAGCAGAGGCGTTTGTAAAACCCCAAACAAAACCTAGTCCAGTCCACGGACCCCCCCGCCTCCCTGCCCCCCCTCACCCTGAGCCCCACGATCAGCACTTGGTGCGGGAGAGGAGCACAGCTCGACATGTTGTATCTGGGATGCTGTATCTATTATGCTGTACCTAGGATGCTGTATCTGGGATGCTGTATCTAGGGTGCTGTATCTGGGTTGCTGTATCTGGGATGCTGTATCTAGGATGCTGTATCTGGGATGCTGTATCTGAGTTGCTCTATCTAGGATGCTCTATCTGGGATTCTGTATCTAGGATGCTGTATCTAGGATGCTGTATCTAGGGTGCTGTATCTGGGATGCTGTATCTGGGATGCTGTATCTAGGATGCTATATCTAGAATGTTGTATCTGGGATGCTGTATCTAGGATGATGTATCTGGGATGGTGAATCTAGGATGCTGTATCTGGGATGGTGAATTTAGGATGCTCTATCTAGGATGCTGTATCTGGGATGCTGTATCTGGGATACTGTATCTGGTATGCTGTACCTGGGATGCTGTATTTGGGATGCTGTATCTGGCGTGATGTATCTGAGATGCTGTATCTGGGATGCTGTATCTAGGATGCTGTATCTGGGATGCTGTATCTGAGTTGCTCTATCTAGGATGCTCTATCTGGGATTCTGTATCTAGGATGCTGTATCTGGGATGCTGTATCTAGGATGCTGTATTTGGGATGCTGTATCTAGGGTGCTGTATCTGGGTTGCTGTATCTGGGATGCTGTATCTAGGATACTGTATCTGTGATGCTGTATCTGAGTTGCTCTATCTAGGATGCTCTATCTGGGATTCTGTATCTAGGATGTTCTATCTAGGATGCTGTATCTGGGATGCTGTATCTGGGATGCTGTATCTGGGATGCTGTATTTGGGATGCTGTATCTAGGATGCTGTATCTAGGATGCTGTATCTAGGGTGCTGTATCTGGGATGCTGTATCTGGGATGCTGTATCTGGGATGCTGTATCTAGGATGCTATATCTAGAATGTTGTATCTGGGATGCTGTATCTGGGATGCTTTATCTGGGATACTGTATCTGGTATGCTGTACCTGGGATGCTGTATTTGGGATGCTGTATCTGGCGTGATGTATCTGAGATGCTGTATCTGGGATGCTGTATCTAGGATGCTGTATCTGTGATGCTGTATCTGAGTTGCTCTATCTAGGATGCTCTATCTGGGATTCTGTATCTAGGATGCTGTATCTAGGATGCTGTATCTGGGATGCTGTATTTGGGATGCTGTATCTGGGATGCTGTATCTGGGATGCTGTATCTAGGATGCTGTATCTAGAATGCTGTATCTAGGGTGCTGTATCTAGGATGCTGTATCTAGGGTGCTGTATCTGGGATGCTCTATCTAGGATGCTGTATCTGGGATGCTGTATCTGGGATGCTGTATCACAGTATGTTTGGGATTGGAAGGGCCCTGGAAAGCTCACCCAGTGCAATCCCCCCATGGAGCAGGAACACCCAGATGAGGTTACACAGGAAGGTGTCCAGGTGGGTTGGAATGTCTCCAGAGAAGGAGACTCCACAACCCTCCTGGGCAGCCTGGGCTAGTGTCCATCACCCTCACTGAGAAGAAGTTTTTTCTCAGATTTAAGTGGAACCTCTTGTGTTCCAGCTTGATTCCATTACCCCTTGTCCTATCATTGTTTGCCACCGAGAAGAGCCTGGCTCCATCCTCATGACACTCACCCTTTATATATTTATAACCATTAATAAGGTCATCCCTCAGGCTCCTCTTCTCCAAACTAAAGAGACCCAGCTCCCTCAGCCTTTCTTCATAAGGGAGGTGCTCCACTCCCTTAATCATCTTTGTTGCCCTACGCTGGACCCTCTCCAGCAGTTCCCTGTCCTTCTGGAACTGAGGGGCCCAGAACTGGACACAATATTCCAGATGGGGTCCATCAGGCCGGAGTAGAGGGGAAGGAGGACCTCTCTCGATCTACTGACCACCCCCCTTCTAATACACCCCATGTCCCATTGGCTTCCTGGCTACAAGGTCCCAGTGCTGGCTCAGCCCACAGCACCCAGCTGGTCTCCCATCCAAGCACTGACCGGGCCCAACCCTGCTTAGCTTTCCAGATCAGACAAGATGGGGCGTTCTCAGGGTGCTATGGCTGTGTGTGTATATATATATATATACATATATATTTATATGGTCTCCCATCCAAGCACTGACCAGACCTGACCCTTCCCAGACCAGCCATTCTCAGGGTGCTCTGGCTGTATATATTACATATATGTATGTTCCCCAAGTATATACTGGCAGTATATGAACTAAACCCTTTCTCAAGGACAGAGCAGAGGGGCAGGAGAACCTCTCTGACCTACTGACCACCCCCCTTATAACCCACCCCAGGTACCATTGGCTTCCTGGCCACAAGGGCACAGTGCTGGCTCATGGTCATCCTGTTGTCCACCAGGACCCCCAGGTCCCTTTCCCCTACGCTGCTCTCTAATATGTAATTTCCCAACCTATACTGGAACCTGGGGCTGTTCCTGCCCAGATGCAGGACTCTACACTTGCCCTTGTTAAATTTCATCAGGTTATTTCCTGCCCAACTCTCCAGCCTGTCCAGGTCTCTGATGGCAGCACAGCCTTCTGGCGTGTCAGCCGCTCCTCCCAGCTTAGTGTCATCAGCAAACTTGCTGACAGTCACTCTATTCCCTCGTCTAAATAGTTAATGAATATATTGAATAATACTGGCCCCAGTACTGCCCCCTTAGGCACTGCACTGGATACTGGCCTCCAACTGGACTCCGCACCATTGACTACCACTCTCTGGCTTCTCTCCTTAAGCCAGTTTGCAACCTTGCAACCCACCTCACTACTCTATTGTCCAGACCACCCCTCCTCAACTTAGCTCTGAGGATGCTGTGGGAGACTGTATCAAAGGCTTTACTGAAGTCAAGGTAGACCACATCCACCGCTCTGCCATCATCCATCCACCTTGTTACATTCTCATAAAAGGCTATGAGGTTGGTCAAGCATGACTTACCCTTGGTGAAGCCATGCTGACTGCCCCTAATAACCCTCTTATCTTTGATGTGCCTTGAGATGGCACCAAGGATAAGCTGTTCCATTGCTTCCCCAGGGACATCAGTCATCAGATGTCATCAGAAAAGCAAGGCTGGTCTCTTCTCTACCCAACAGCTGCCGGCATTGCATGGACAAGCAGCACATCACACACGGATCTTCACTCAGTCTCTTGATGATACAATCAACAAAAAGACCAAATACTTTCACAATATGCCTGGATACATCTAGTTTTCAAGGACAGCGTCCTCCAGGCACAGCAATGGTTCAGATCAAAACACAATTAAAACTCCAAAAGGAATTGAAGGTCATCAAGATAAGCTGTTGCAAATTCAGAAACAGCTAAAGGAGAATCCTAAATACTGAGAGACTACTACTGAATTTAGTAAGACAAGGTGTAGGTAGACCTGAGATGTTTCCGTGTCTTTGCATCAGTTGTCACCAGCAAAGTCTTCCAGGCCTTTGTGCTTCCAGGCAGAACTCTGGAGGGCAACAACTGTGGTGGATGGAGATCAAGCCAGGGGTTTCATGAGCAAACTGCAGCCTTACCAGCCCTTGGGACCAGAGGGTTTGCATCCAAGAGTGCTGGGAGAGTGTTTTTCCCCAGTTGATGCTGGTCTGGTATGATCCCAGAAGGAAATGCACTCAGAGTCTGATGTATTGTTTAAAATGCTGTTCATTAGGTCTGGCTCTACAAGAGGGGTATCACAGAGGCAATCTATGTCCCTCTGGATGGTGGAAACCCAGGTGGTGTAGCACTGAACAAGCTTCCGAACATCCACTGCCAGGAGGTGCCCCATGTCTTGTCAAACACTGTGACAGTTTTGGATTGTATGAGGTGAGGTGGGGCAGCTTGCTGAGCTGTGGTGTTTCAGCTGAAGGACACAGGGTCTGCTGGAGAGAGTCCCAGGGAGAGTGAGGACAGAGGGATCCCCCTGTGTGAAGGATCAGCTCAGATCTATGGAGCTGCTCAATGACATGGGCAACAGGTTGATTTATCTTGTGTGAGTGAGGATGACAGAGAAGTTGGTCAGGATGACACTGTTTGAGCAGTGAGCACTTTGAACATGTGATAGAAGAATTCCCCCATGGATACCGACGCAAAGTGTCTCCTGAGGAGGTGTGGACAGACAGGAAAAGCAGATTCAACTCCAGCAGATCCCCACCACAGATGACCTGTGTCCATCAGTGCCAGCCCCTCTCCTCAGACCAGAACAAGAGTCCTGCTCCAGCAACAGAGCAGCCTGACCCCAATGAGTGTCTGCAGAAAGAGGTTTCTCTTGCTCCTGGATTCCTCCCTGCAGGCACAGAAATGCTGCCTTGCTCTTCTCCAGGGACATCCCTTTCCCCAGGTGAGGGTGTCCAGCCTGGCCTGGCCGGCTGGTCCTGGTTCCCTCCCTGTGCTCCCCACAGGGCCCTGAGCTGGCCATGCTGCTCTGCAGAGCGAGGGGCTGTGGTGCCCTGGGGCCATGGGTGACTCTGCTCTGGCCACGCTGGTTGGGCTGGGAAACAGACCCAGCTGGAGGAGGATCACTGCTGCTGAGCCCTTTCCATCTTCCCAGCTGGCTCAGGAGCCCAGGACAAGGCTGGGCAGGACCATGGGGTGTCTCTCATGGCACAAAGGGCAGGGGAGGGCTGAACCAAGATGGTGTCCTGAAACATTCTCCAGTCTGACATCTTTTGGCATCCTGGCTCCTCACAGCCTGTCCTGGCATTGAAGGGCCCTTGTTACCCTGTGCCCTCCTCAGGTTCACCTCTTCCTCTGGGACACCTGCATGATCACTCCTTTGACCAGGACTGTTTTATTTAACCCAGCGGGCAGCTGAACATCACACACAGCCCTTCTCTTCCTCCCTCCAGCCCAGTGGGATGGGAGATGGAATCAGGAAAGAAAGAAACAGCTTGGGTTAAAATGAAGACAGTTTAATGAGACAGAAAGGCAAAACAATAACAATAGCAACAATAGCAACAATAGCAACAATAGCAACAATAGCAACAATAGCAACAATAGCAACAATAGCTACAACAGTAACAATAGCTGCAACAGTTGCAACAGCTGCAACAAATATAATATAATAATGATAATAAATAAAATAATTATAGTAATAGTAATAGTAATTATAATAATAATGATGGCAGTAGTAATAGTAGTAATTGCAAAAATGGTAATAATAATAACAGGAGATATAAACCAAGTCACGCACAATGCAATTGCTCACAACCCATTGAGTGACACCCAGCCAGATCCCAAACAGCGGTCCCCCAGATAACTTTTCTCTAGTTTACATGCTAAGCATGACATCATATGGTGTGGAATATCCCTTTGGCCACTTGGGCCAGCTGTCCTGCCTGTGCCCCTTCCAGCTTCTTGTGCATCTCCAACCTCCTTGATGAAAAGTCCTTGGTTTGGTATAAACATGGCTTAGCAACCACCAAACATCCCTGTGCTATCAACATTCTTCTCAGATTAAATCCAACACACCGCACTCTACCAGCTACTAGGAAGAAAATTAACTCTCTCCCAGCTGAAACCAGGACAGTGCCCCCCCCCCCCCCCCCTTATTCTGTACCATCTGTGTTGTGCCCGGGTCCCACACTCTCCAATACATTCCAGTTAATCAACAGCGCTTTTCCTATCTCTGGATATACACACAGATCTCATTCCTCAGTCTATAGGCCCCGCCTCTAAAATGTCCAATGAGTTCATGTGGTCCATGGCTTTGGGCTCCAGGGGTCATAAGAGTCTGTCAGGACAGGAGAGATGGTCTTTGCTGTTGGACTGTTGTGTCCTGTGTCCAGAGCTCGTAGCTGGTGTATCTGTCCCAGCCAGGGACAGTGTGTGAGTCTGGGTGGGCAGCGAGTGGCACCTCAGGGAGATCCTCTGACAGTGCCTGGCAGCTCCACTCCTCTCCAGGATGCATCTGCCACTGCTGGTGGGACAGCGCCAGGCAGATCAGTCACAGACGTGTCCCTGTCTTTTGGGATGTGTGCGACCAAGAAGGGAGCTCTTCATCCAGGCCTTGGTACCTCACAAATCCCCCTGGGACCCTGAGCCAGACCCCAACCCCAACCACTTCCACTGACACCACTGCCTAAGCCCTAACCTAACACTTACCCATCCCTTACCCTAACCCTAATCCTAACCCCTGCACTTCAAACTTACCCTACACCTATCATTCACCTAAAACTAATCATAACTTTAAACCAACCACCACCCTAACCCTACCTCTTAGCCCAAAATCTAACCTAGACCAAATCCTCCCTAACCCTAAAACTAAACCTAACCCTAGCCTTACCCTAACTCTTACCTGAAATATCACCCTAATGTTACCACTAACCCTAACCCATAACCCTAGCCTAATCCTAAAACTAACCCCAACCCATCATACTAACACCAGCCTTAAACCAAACACTACACTAAACCAAGCCCTAACCCGAACTCCTAACCTGCCACTCTTACGACTGACTCTAACCCTAAACTAACCCTAATTCAAACCCTAACCCATTATCCTAACCCTAAAGCTATCCCGACCCCTAACCCCTTACACTAATCCTCACGACTTACACTAAGACTACCCCCTAACCACTAACCAGAATTGCAACCCTTAATGTCAAAACCAACCTCCATCTCCAATATAAATCTAAAACCTCACTCTGGCCATTCCACTAACACTACTGCCTAACACTAACCCTAAATCTAATGCTAACCCCATCCCTAACTCTAACCTAAATCTAAAGCTAAAACGTAATCCTAACTCTAACCCAAAACATAAAGCTAACCTCTAACGCTAACTCCAACCCTACATTCTAACCCTCTTCTAAACCTAACTCTAATACTTACCCATAATCCTAACTCTAACCCTAACCCTAGGCCTACCCTTCAACCCTAATATTAAAACCTAACCCTAACTGCTTACACTAACACTATTCCCTAACCCTAAAACCTAATGCTTAGCCCTAACACTAACTATATCCTAACACTAATCTAATCCTAACTATAAACCTCATCCAAAGCCCTAACCATAAGTCTAACTGTAAACACCTTCCCCTAACCCTAATCTAACCCTCACCCTAAATCTAATCTGAAACTTAACCCTAATTCAAACACTGAATCCTAAAACTAACCCCTAACCTTAACCACTTCCACTGACTCAACTCCCTGGCCCCTAAATCTAATCCTAACTGTAAATCTAAAACTAACCACTAACCATAACTCTTACCTGAACACTAACTAAAGCCAAAATGTAAATCCAAACCCTAACTCTAACCCGAAATCTAACCCTAGTACCTAAACCTACTCCTAACCACTACTCTGTACCCCCAACCCATAACACTAACCCAATACTTACCAAAAGCCTAATCCTTATCCTAAACCCTAACCCTGACTCTAATCTGAACCTCAAACCCCTGTCCCGAAACCTAACTCTACCCCCTAATCCCAAACCCTAACTGCAACCCTAACCTGTCATTCTAACCTTAAACCTATACCCACCCCTATCCCTACCCCCTTACAGTAATCCTAACCACTTATAATAACGCTACTCCCTAACCCTAAATAAACCCCTACCACCAACCCTAACACTAACCTAAAACTAATAAACCCCTACCACCAACCCTAACAGTAACCTAAAACTAATCTGTCACCCCAAGCCCTTACCCAATTCTAACCCTAACCCTAACTCCTAACCCTAAGCCTAACCCTAACAGTAAGCCTGACCCTATCTTGAAAACTAACCCCTAACCCTATCTCAAATGCCTAACCCCAAGCACTAACCATAGGCCCTTACCCCTAAACCTAACCTGTACTCTAGCCCTGACCCTGACTCTACCTCTACTCCCTAACCCTAATCTAAACCTAACCCTAAACCTTATCCAACACTAACCCTTATCTAAATGATAACCCTAGTGCTAACCTTAACTCTAAATGCAATCCTAACTCTTAAACCTAACTTAACCCTTAAACTAAGCCCTAACTTGTACCCTAACACTAACCTTAACTGTAATTCCTAACCCTAACTCCAAGTCTAACCCTAAACATCTAACACTAACTCTACCCCTAACCAAAACCGTAACACCAGACCCTAACTCTAACTCTTCCCCCAACTGGTAATGCGAACTCTAACGCTAACCATCATCTAACCCTAGCTGAAACCCTAACCCTAAGTCATAACTGCTAACCCTAGCCCTATCCTTAACTATAATACTAACTCATCTCCCTAATCACTAACCCTTCCCCTAACCCAAAAAACTAACCCGCAACCATAACCACATATATGAACATTCATCGCTAAACCTCAACCCTGATCCTAACCTCTAAACCATAACTCTAACCATAACCTAATCTCTACCCCATCCCCAAACCCTAACCCTATTCACCACCTAATCCTAAATGTAAGCCTACCCCCTAACATCTATCCCTAAAAAAATGTAACCATAATGCTTAACCCATACCCTCACTCTAATCCTAAATCAAAGCCTGAGTCTAAGCCTAAACTCAAACCCTAACCCTACCTCTAACTTTAATCATAAATCTAAATCTAAATCTCAACTTAACCATAACCCTATCCCTGTCCCTAACCCATAAACCTAACCTGTAAACCTAACCATTTCATCTGACCCTAAAACTACACCCTAACCCAAAACCGAACAGTATTCCAACCCATACCCTAAACTTAATCCTAACCCCTACCACTAATTCTTATCATAAATCTAAAACTGAGCCCTAACGCTGACTCTAACAGTAACCCTAAACTCTAACCCCAATACTAAACTCTAACCCTAACCTAACACTAACTCTATCACTAACCTAACCTTAATGGTAAGCCCTAACTAACCTAACCTAACGCTAATTCTAACCTGAAATCTCCACCTAACCCCTAAATTCACCTCTAAACCAAACCTTAAACCTAAACATAACCCTAATCTAATCCTAGCCCCATTCATATCCCTAGCCCATGAACCCAGCCACCAGCTGTAAGCACTTAGACTAAAATTAACACTAACCCAACCCCATTATCTAACCCTAACCATTAACTCAACCTCTAAGCCTAACCCTAAAGCCTAACCTAAACCTATCCCTAATCTAATGCTAAATCCTAACCCATCATTCTAACTATAACCCTAAACCCCTATCCCAAAAATAACACTAACACTACCTCTAACCCTAAACCAGTGTCCTATCCCTAACCCTTCAATATAAATTGAAAACCTAAACCTGACCATTCAAATAACAAAACTCTCTAAGCCGTAACCCTAACACTCATCCATCCCTTACCCTAACCATAATCCTAACCCCTAAACCTAAAACTTACCCTTACACTAATCCTCACGACTTACACTAAGACTACCCCCTAACCACTAACCAGAATTGCAACCCTTAATGCCAAAACCGCCCTCAATCTCCAATATAAATCTAAAACCTCACTCTGACCATTCCACTAACACTACTGCCTAACACTAACCATAAATCTAATGCTAACCCCATCCCTAACTCTAACCTAAATCTAAAGCTAAAACGTAATCCTAACTCTAACCCAAAACATAAAGCTAACCTCTAACGCTAACTCCAACCCTACATTCTAACCCTCTTCTAAACCTAATCTAACTTTAATACTTACCCATAATCCTAACTCTAACCCTAACCCTAGGCCTACCCTTCAACTCTAATATTAAAACCTAACCCTAACTGCTTACACTAACACTATTCCCTAACTCTGAAACCTAATGCTTAGCCCTAACACTAACTATATCCTAACACTAATCTAATCCTAACTGTAAACGTAACCCTAACTGTAAATCTAGAACTAACAGCTAACCCTAACTCTAACCTGAACACTAACCAGACCCTAAATGTAAATCCAAACTACATCCTAACCCCGAAACATAACACTATTCCAACCCATACCCTAACCTTACCCCTAACCTCTACCACTAACTCTAACCATAAATCTAAAACTGAGCCCTAACCCTGACTCTAAACCTAACAGAAACCCTAAACCCTAACCCCAATACTAAACTCTAACCCGAAACTAACCTAACCTTAGTGGTAAGCCGAAACCACCCTAACCTAACCCTAACCTAGACCCAACACTAACCCTAATTCTAAACTGAAATCTACACCTAACACCTAAATTCACCTCTAAACCAATTTTTAACCTAAACACAACCATAATATAATCCTAGCCCCATTCATATCCCTAGCCCATGAACCCAGCCACCAACCGTAAGCACTTAGACTAAAATTAACACTAACCCAACCCTAATATCTAACCCTAACCATTAACTCAACCTCTAAGCCTAACCCTAAAGCCTAACCTAAACCTATCTCTAATCTAATGCTAAATCCTAACCCATCATTCTATGATACACTTTAACCCTAAACCGCTATCCCAAAAATAACATTAACACTATCTCTAACCCTAACTCAGTGTCCTATCCCTAACCCTTCAATATAAATCTAAAACCTAAACCTGACCATCCAAATAACAAAACTCCTAACCCCAACATCTAACTCTAATGCAACCCCCTTACCCCAACCCTAATCCTAATCCCTATCTTTAACTCAAATCTTAACTCTAAGTCTAAAATCTAAGCCTAATTCTATCCCTAAATCTAATCAAAATTATAATGGTAACCCCTAAGCTGACCTCTAACCCTTACCCCTAACCCTAACGCTAATTCTAACTCTAACCCCTAACACTCACCCCTAACCTAAACCTAACTATAACTGTAATACTTACAAATAGTGCTAACCTTAACCATATTCCTACCCTTTTCCCCGAAACATGAAGTCTAATTGCTTATACTAACACTATTCCCTAACCCCTAACCTTAATTCTTACCTCTAACACTAACCCTAATACTAACCTTTACCACTAACCACATCCCTACCCATAAACCCTAAACCTAATCCTAATCAAACCCTAATAATAACCCTAACACTACCTCTAACACCTATCCCTAAATCTAAACCTCTAATGTTAGTCCAATCACTTACTGTAATCCTAAAGCAAAGGCTACATCTAAGACCAACCTCTCACCCTAACTCTACAACTAATTCAATACCCTAACCCTGATTCTAAATCTAAACCTTAATCTAACTCTACCCCTAAATCTAACCCCAAAACTTAACTCTACCCCTAAGACAACTCTGGAACCCCTAACGCTAACCCTAATCCAACCATTACCCTAAACCAAATCCTAAAACTTAAGCCTAAATGTAAACCTAAATACTAATCCTAAATCTAATAGTAAAATTTAAGTCAAACCCCTAACTCTAACCCTAAGACTAACATCACATGAACAGAAATCCAAACCCTAACCTAACAATATCCCCAACCCAAAATCTAAGGCTAACATCAAACCCTAACTCTCACCTTTCTCCCTGACTGGTAATGCTACCCAATAACCGACTCCAATCTAACCCTAAAAGGAACTGTAACCCTAAACCTAAGTCCTAACCACGTATCCTAGCCATAATCTTAATCTTCAATCTAACCCTAATTCTTCTCCCTAATACCTAAGCCTAACACCAACCCCCTAAAGCTGACTCTAAAGCTCAGCCCTAAACCTTAACCCTAACCCTAGCCAGTAACCATCAATCTAAACCTCACCCTTACTCGAGCAATAACCCCTAAACCCTGAAACTAACCCTACCTAACCCTAACCAGTTCCACTAACCGTAACACTACTCCCTAATATAAACATGATAACCCTAATGCTGATGCCTAACACTAACTATAACCTTAATGGTAAGCCTAAACCCTAATACTAACTCTAACCCTAATTTGAAACCTAGTCCTAACACTAAACCTAAACCCTAACCTTAACCTAACCATAACCCTATCACTAACCTAACTTTAACCACAACCCTTAAACCAACCTAACCCAACACTAACCCTAACATGAAATCTAACCCTAACCTGACCTCTAAACAGAATCCTAACCCTAACTCTAACCCTAACTCTAGCCTCACCCCTAAACCTAGTCTCCTATACTAATCTTAACCATTTACAATAACAGTACTCCCTAACCATGAACCCGAACCCCTATCTCCAACAGAACTCTAAAACCTAACCCTAACCACCTTTTCTAACACGACTGCCTAACCTCTAAACTTTAATCTAACCCTTACTCTAATCCTAATTATATTTCCTATCCCTAACTCTAACCCCAACCCCTAAATCTTACCCCAAGCCCCAACTCCTACACCTAAGCTACTCCTAACTATGTCCACTAATGCTACTCCCTCAACCCTAAGCCTAACCCTAAATTCTACCCAATTCTCTTCACCCTAATGGAACACTAATGCAAACCCCTACCTCTAACTCCAACTCTAAACCTAATGCTTAGCCTTCTTACTGTAATCACAAATCTAAGCCTAAACCTAAAACCAAACTCTACCCCTAACCCAAACCCAAAAGCCCTAACCTTAATTCTAACCCTAATCCTAATCAAACCCTGACCCTACCCCTAACTCTTACCCTAAACCTGACTCTAAACATAACCCTAACCCTAGCCCTACCTCCTAAAACTAACCCCTAACCCTAACCACTTCCACTGACACTACTCTCCAACTCCAACACTAATCAAATCCTACCCCTAATACTTGAACACCTAACCCAAACCCCAATGCAAACACATACCCGAACCTCAAACCCTACCTCTCAGACTAATCCCTAGCTCCTAACTCTAGCACTAACCATAACTCCTAACCCTAAAGCCTAACTCTAACACATAACCCTAATCCTCAACCTCATCTAACTCAAACAAACTAATTCTAACCCTAACTCTGACCCCTTGCCCTACCTTTAACCCTATTTCTAACCCTAAATGTAAACCTTCCCCCTAATCCTAGCTCAAACCCTAACCCCAAAATCTAACCCAACCCCCTAATTCCTAAGCCTAACCCTACCTGTAACTCCTAACACTTACCTTTACCCTAAATCTAACCCTATGCATTAATCCTACCACGTAACCCTAACCTAAACGTCATATAACCCAAACACAAACTCCCAACCCTAACCCTTAACACTATACTCTAACCTCTTGCCTAAAGTTCAATCCCAGCTCTAAGACTAACTCTAACCCAAAACCTGACCCATAACCCTCACTCTAAACCCTAACCCCAAACACTAACCCTAAGCATGCTCCATAAGCCTATCCCAAACTCTAACCCTAACTCTAGCCCCTAACCCAAAACCTTATCTAACACTAACCCTCAACCTTATCTAAAACCTAACCCTCATTTAAATGCTAAACCTAAACCAAATTCTAACCCTAACTCTCAATCTAACCCTAACTTAACCCTTAAATTAAGCCCTAATTTTTACCCTAACTCTAACCTTTACTGTAAATCCTAACCCTAAGTCTAAACCTGAAACCTAATGCTAACTCTAGCCCTAACCAAAGCCCTAGCACCAAACCCTAACAATAACCCTAATCTAACCCTAAGCCTAACTATAACCATAACCCTAAGTCCTAACTGCCTACTATAACCCTGTCCTTAACTCTACTTCTAACTCTAACCACAAAAACAAACCCCTAACACTTATTCTAAACCTAACTCCTAAACCTTAACCCCAACCCTAGCCTGCAAGCCTCATTCTAAACCTCATACTTACTTTAACAATAACCCCTACACCGTAACACTAACCCAAATCCTATCCCTAAAACTAATTCTTTTCCCTAAGGCTAAGTCTAACCCTACCTCTAATTAGAACTCGAAAACTAACCACTAACCCTAACCGCAAACCCTTATTTTAACTAGAACCCTAACCCCTAAACCTACCTGTAATCTAAACCTAACCTGAAACCTTACCTAATGCTAACTCTAACTCTACACCCAAACCCCTAACCCATATCTAAGCCTCACCATACACCTTATCTCAACCTAACACTACTCCTAATCCCTAACTGGTAACTCTAATCCTGACCCTGTGCTTTACCCAAAGCCCTATCCCTACATCTGACGAAACACTAGCCCCCTCTGACGCTAATACAAACCTAATCCTAACTCTAACCTGTAGCACTAACTCTCAACCTAACATATCCTCTAACCCTAGCCTCTAATCCTAACACTGTAACCTAACCCTAAACAATAATCCTAACTCTAAACCTAACTAATACACACTAGCCAAGAAACAATCACCAACAAATGATAACCCTAAGCAAAACTCTGATCCTGGTCCTAACCGCTAACCCCAGCTCTACCCCAAATTCCAACCCTTACTCTATCCATCGCTCTAGCACTAACTCTTAACCCTAACCACTATTCCAAGCACTACCAGACGCCTAATCCTAATCCCAAACCCAAAATCTAACCATTTGCCTTATCCACAAACCATACCACTAGCTACAATGCCAATTCCTCATCCCTAACCCTACCTAATCCTAACCACTAACACTAACTCTAAACCTAAACCATAAACCTACCTCTAACCAAAACCCAACCTCAAATCTGTCCCTACCCCTAACCCTAACTACTTACCATAATACTCTTCACTATTCCCAAGTCTAACCCTAGCACCTAACAGCAAACTGTAACTTTAATCCTAATCCTAACCCCTAAACCTAACTTTAACCCTATCACTAACTCAAACCCTAAACACTAAAGCTAAACCCAAGCCTTCATTGTAACCCTTACCCACAGTCTGTAACCCTAATGCTAAACCTCATTCTAACCCTGAGCAGCACTCTTCTGTCTCCTCCATCTCCTCCTTTTCTTCCTCTTGAGGGGGCAGATGGGCTCTGTGTCCAGACAGGTCCTGGGGCCTGACACTTGCACCACGGGCCTGATCTTTCGGTGCTGACAGCTGGGTGCCTCCCTGCCACCGCTGGGACCCTTGCCTGCCACCTCCTTCCCCCGGGGGACACTGAGCCCTCCTGCGAGATTCTTCTTCTTCTTCCCTGGGGGCTGGAGACTTGATCCTTGTCCTTCAGAGCCAGAGCACAGGGGCTGCTGTCTGCTCCATGGGGCTGCTTACACTGCCTCTTTTTGGAGGAACCAGCGGTGACCTGGCTGGGCTCCTTCTCGCTGCTGCAGGGAGGAAGGTGGTGCGAAGGGTGGGCAGTGGAACAGGTGGTCACGGGGAGGCTGGGAGCCAAAGGGCTGAGCTGAGGATGAAGCTGAAGGTTGGCTTTTCAGGATTTGGCCAATGGAGAGCAGATGAGGACGGCCTGCAGAACAGGAAAAGAGGCTGACATGATCTGAAGGCCAGGTCAGGAGCAGGAGCCCCCCTCTTCCTCCACACTCCACAGTGCACAAGCACAGCACCCAACTGCTCCCATCTTAGCCAATCCAAGAGAACAGGACAGGTGGCTGCTGAAATCACTCCCGCGGGCCATCTGCCATGTCAGACAGTTGCCTCCTGGTCTACTGGCCTTGCTGCCGTGCAGGAGCCTGGGAGCGACTGGCACCACTTACCTCGACTTGCCAAAAGGCCAAGGAGTTGGGGTGGGTGGTGTCCATGGGGTAGGCGTGGTTGGCAAATTGTGAATGAGGTGGTGCGCAATGGTCACTTCTACTCGTCTTCCACAGGATGCTGCGCTGCAGTTATTGACATGAAAAACAACACAGCAAACTTGGTGATCTAAAGAAAAGAGGTTTCCATGAGCCAAGAGAAGAAAATAAGAAGGTGAGCCCAGGGAAAAAGGCAGGCTAAAGACACAGGAGGGGAGAGGAAAGTGGAGGTGGTCAACAAATCAGAAGTGTTTTCTATCAGAAGCAGAAATGAAAAAAGGACGGAAGGAAATTTAAACAACAGAAACGCCAGCGCACTGTCCTGAGCCCTGGTTGCACAGCGGCGCCCAGAGGGCCGGTCCCAGCCCCTGTGTGGGGAGGAGGAGACTCTGCAGCCTCCAGTTGGGCAGTCACCTGCTCCCATCACCCCAGGGGACAAGACACTCAGAGAAGATTGGTGAGGCCACCCCGCTCCAGGGACTGGCACAGCCGCCCCTCTGTCCTGAGCAAGAAGACAGGAGGCATTTCTCCAGCCTCAATCAGGGATGGGAACAACAGCGGGGACCTGGCCCTGTACCCCAAACCAGAGCAACTGCTGCAGCCCTGGGGCTGAGGGGCTCTCCCTGTCTGCCTCCAGCTTAGTAAGACACCCAGCACCCAGTCTACACTCTCCCCAACACAATCTCCAGCTCAGAAGACACAAGGCACCTATTGAAGACTCCAGGCAGAAGCTCAGGCTCACTTTTTGGCAGAAAGCACCAGCTTCATGGCTGGTGGTGGAGACATGATGATGTTCAGCTCCAGAGCAGTACTGGCCAACAGGGACTATTTCAATTTTGCCAGTTTGGAGTCTTTGGGTGCAGCCATCTTGGTGCTGGAGCCAGTAGGGAGGTCCATGCCACAGCCTGATTCCTGAGAGGTGCAGAAGCTGCTGGTTTCACCCTGGGCCTTCTGGGACGCTCTGGGCAGATCCCCGCTGTGCCGTGCACTGGGCTGGCAGCACCGCTGCTGCAGGAGTCCCTCTCCAGGGTCTCAGCATTCTCCCCACTGCCCCTGGGCTCCTGGCTGGGGATGGGCTCCAGCAGCAGCTTGGCTGAGGTAGGTGGCTGCTTGCTCTCCCAGGAGCTCTGCCAGGACAGCTCTGCTTTGGCCCCACTTGTGCTGCTGCTGTTGCAGGAGCTCTGAACTGTTCTGGGCACAGGAGGCAGCTGCAGGAGGGCGAGCAGCTTTTTGGGCCTCCAGGCTGAATCACTGTGCCAAGGACACAGGGTGATACTGCAATCCCATCCCCTCCAAGCTCACACAGCAACCCTTAACTGAGCAGGATCCTTCCTGCAAGCCATCCTCCCTCACCCCTGTCCACTGGGTGCAGTGCCTGCCTCCCTGCCAAGCTGCAGCCCACCTGCCCTCGCAGAGCAGGAAGAGGGGCAGCAGCTCCTGCAGCTCTGGCCCAGAACAGCCTTCAGGACTCACCTGGCCTGTCGCTGCTGAAGACCTGGGTCTGTTGGTCTCAGCTTTTTTCACCTGATCAGAGACGCTGGCCCCAAGAGATAAAACAGAGCATGAGCACAGGGCCACAGACTGCACCAAACCCCTGAGCATGCCCCCAGCCATGCACTGGCCGGCATGCCATGAGGGACAGCTGTACTGTCCCCAGTCCCATGGAGCCTCAATGGAGGAGTCGTGGCTCATGCTCAGGCAACAGGCTCTGCTCTGCCAGACAGAGGCAGCACAACAACAGAAGCTGCTTCCCTCTTGCCTGCACCCTGCCTGACACTGGCAGTTAAGCAGCCTCGAGAGCAGTAACGGTGCAGCTGCAGGAACATCCCCTGTGAGAGCAGAGCTCCCCCCACACACACCCTGCCCCACTACCTGATCTCCAGCACCAGGTCCAGGAAAGGGTCAGAGCTCTCCCAGATGCTCTTGCCTGCAAAAGCAAGAGCAGTAAGCATACCCTGGCACAACACCTGCACCCAACACCACCCCAGCACAGCACAGGCAGCTGCCGTGTTCCCCCTCTCCAGCTTTGGGCTCTGGGATGTCGGCACCAGGATTCACAGCGTGCAATTCCACTGTGTGCTGGGACAGCAAGTGCTGCTACATAACTGCCAACATGGGTTCCTCAGCTGGTGGCAAAGAGCTGGGGGCCCCAGCCAACAGCTTTTTTCATCACTACAACACACGCCACAACCCACAGGAACCACAAGACTGACCAGCTGCACCTCTGGATAAGTTACACACACTCAGCAGTTTTCCCAAAAGATTTGTACTGCAAGGCTCTCAGGGAAACCGCTGCCCTGAGAGTCACAGGCCCAGGACCTGGCAGCCAGCGCTCACCACGGAACCACAGGGATCCGCCAAAGATCTGGTGAACCAGCATGGTGGCCTGGGTCTGGTGATCCAACCTGGAGACAGCAGCACCAGAGCTCACACTGCCCCTCCGCAACGGCCACCCCTGTCACCCATCACTGCATCCTCAGGATCCAAACCCATCCCAGTGGCAGCTCCTCTCTCCCTTCCCGGCAGGAGCATCTTGCCAACATTTATCCAGCACTTGCGGTGGCCACTGACCAGGTCTGGAGCTGTCAGGAGAAAGGAGTCCCTGGAGCTCACCCAGCTCTAAACTCAGCCCAACCTGCCGCTGGCTCGGCAGCCGGCACTGCGAGCAGCGCAGAGATGGAGCGGGTGGCAAAGAGCTTTGCAAGGCAGAGCCCTCTGGGGCACAGCACTGAGGCGGACCCACTTCCCCTCTGCGTGACCGAGCATCAGCCAAGAAAGTAGCAAGCTAAATTTCACAGGAACAGAAAATTAACATGGAAACGCTCATTTGTTCCAAGGTCGTACCTGTGGGATCGCCCCGAGGCTCACGGACAGACTCAAGTCAAGAAGTCAAGTAGCCGCTGCCTACAGGGACGGCTGGAAACAAGCAGAAAGGAAAAGAGTTGTCATTTCACGTTGTGATCTACCTTGTCCTCAGTGACCTGCAGTGCCTGGACGGGGATCAGGCAATAACATGGGACCCAGATGCATGCTGAAATTTCCAAAGCTGCAGAGGGGCTGCAGACCCCTTGGCTGGGACCTGGCAGCTTCCAAACCACTGTGTCCAGGCCACATGCAACACCCCTCAAGGACCAGATGGACAAACATGGGGCCTCTCAGGGCCTTCTGACCAGGACACCTCTCACACACACAAAAGAAAACCCACACTACGGTGGCAGCATGGAGCACCAGGGCAAAAAATGATCATCCATGTTTCCTCTAGCAAAGAGCCTGCTGGCTACTGCAAGGCGCAGCTATTGCAGGAAAATGTTAACAAATAATAAAACAAATATTAACAAATAATAAACCAAATATTAACAAATGCAAAAGGCCAGTGACCAATGAAGACTGAACACTTACCCTGGCATTGTCCCCAGGCTCAGGAACAGGATTACACCAAGAGGCTTGATCACCATGGACTGCAGGAACCAAACAGGCAGTCAAACACAGGGGAGGAGCTTCCATGGCATGTTGTGATCTCCTTCTTCCTCAGTCACCTGCAGTGATGGGAGGGGGTGAGGTAATGACACAGGACACATACAAAGGTGTACGTTCCCACAGCTAGAAATGGAACACGGGTGACCTTTTTGCTGAGACCTAGCAGGTTTTCAGGCAAATGAATATTCATTACTTGTCTGTGTAACACCACCAAGGCACAAAAAGCTTTTGGAAAGCCTCTGAGATGATCTTGGGTACAATCACACGTGAATAACCTATTAAAACGTGAGTGTTTATTCCTTCAAGCAGACAGACAGTGAAACTTACCTCTGGGACAGCCCAAGGCTCATAAACAGGATCCAGCTGAGGAGCTCGATCAGCTCTGCCAATGCCATGGCCTGGAGTCATCACAGATCAGAGAGGTTTCCAGGCTCACAGAGCAATGCTCCTGCATTTCGGGTAAAAGAGGACATAAAGAAGAGAGAAAAAACAAAACAAAACACAGCACAACATATTTAGGACAACAATGCCCATATATTGCAGAGAAATAGCCCTATTTAGGGAGAAAACTGGAAAAATTACTAAATATTCCAAATATTTGGGGGCTAAATTGGCCAATACAGGCAAAAGAGTATTTGGGCAAAAAGTGGCCAAAAGAGGCAAAAATGTCTACATTTGGGAGCAAAACTGCTGGCAAAGGTGAAAATAATCCATATTTGGGAACACAGCGCCTCCATTAGAGGAAAAAATGGGCAAAAGCACCTGAGTATATTGGGTAAAAAGAGCCAGCAAAACCAAAGCACCACTAGATTTGGATCAAAAGTGGCAAGAAAGGGGTATAATATCCCCAGATCTGGGGTGAAGTTGGACCAAAAAGTCAAAGTATGCCCAGATTTGGGTAAAAAGTGGCCAAAAGTGGCCCAAACACCCCCAGATTTGGGTAGAAACTGGACTGCAAAGCCAAAGAGCTCCCAGATCTAGGCAGAAACGACCCCAAAGGGCACAAATGTGCCCAGATTGAGCTCAAAACTGGCCCAAAGGGCCAAAGCAATCCCAGCTTTGATTTGAAACGGGCCCAAAGGCTCAAAGCGTGCCCTGGGATGGGGCCGTGTGGCACGGGGCTGGGGGGCAGGGAGGGCCCCACAGGGACTCAGTGCTGGTTTCTGCCCCTGTGCCACCACTCCCAGCCCCCGCTTGCCCACAACTTGCCCCTGAAGCAGCCGCAGCCCCTCTCCCCTCCCTGCGGGGCGTCTGACCCCTGCCCACACCCTGGTGCTGCCTGGCTCGCCCTGCCCGGCCCAGCCCGGCTGCTCTCCCGGCCCCAGCCCCAGCCCTGGCCCCACTGCTGCCCTGCTGAGCTGCTCGGGGCTGGGTGCTGCCCCTGCCCGCCCACCTGCTCCCTGCGCTCGGCTGGAGCAGCCTGGGCCTCCCGGGCTGGCAGGGACACCAGCAGGAGGAGGAGGGTGAGGACCATGGCCCCCACGCTCGCACCATGATGCTGCTGCTGCTGCTGCCGAGACACAGCACAGCACGTCACCGTGGGGCTGTGACCTCATAGTCACCTTGGAATCACCACATCTGCACACGACTGCATGGCCTTGTTCTACACGAGCATGGGAGGAACAGAAGTGGAGAAGGGTGCACCTATTTGGGAGGCAGCGCTGCCTATGGGAGTGCACAGGCTCTCACTTCTTGCTTCCCAGAAGTCAATCAATCAATCAATCAATACCAAAAGCTCCATATTAAGACTAAATTAGAAAAAAAAAAAAAAAGGCCAACTTCAAGGGTCTTTACTTGTAACTGTTTTTGTCAGGCAGCTCTCTAGGAAGAAACGAGCTTTACCTGCTAGTTTTACCACAGCTTCAATGCCTTTAAAGCCACCACTTCTTACCTCTGCTGCTTCCACACAGCCTCACAGCCCAGCAAAATCATAGTGCAGGCAGAAACCTTCACCATACAAAGAGGGAGAGTCAGGAATACGTTACTCTCAAAAAACAGACACTGTCAACCACTCTTGCTCTCGCTTACCAAATTCAGACAGTGTAAGAAAACAACAAGGAAGCGAGATTCTTATTTTATGGACCCCATTATACTGACCATTCAACATCAAGTCCAACCAGAGTCTGAACCTCTGAATAAGAAACATCATCTTAAAATTTCTAGGAAAATGAAGGGCTTTCAAGTGGCAAGACCCTAAAATGTTCATAAAAGCACTGCCATGCAAGTCCACATCCCTGATCACAGACCACCTGCCCTGGTACCTAAGGCAGTGATGTTCTCAGCTGATTCGCAGTCACTGACATCTGGAAAGCAGCACAAACTCTCATGTTCTTCAGTGCCAAACTTGTAGTTTAGAACTGAAACAGGCAAGAAAACCATCTACAGTCAGTCTGGTTCCATTCGAGGACATCAGGACAAGTTGAGTTCACATTCACCAGGAACAACAGCAGGTCCCACCCGTCCCTGCAGACCCCAACACCGCTCCTGCGCAGGGTCTCGAGGAGCAGGAAGCACAGAACAAGAAACCTCCCTTCCAAAGAAGGCCCACAGCCGCTCTTCCAACAAGCTGCATAAGCAGCAGCTGAGAACAACCTCTGCTGTAGGTGCCCCCGGCTCTGCCGTCTGCTCAAGGAGACCAGCTCCTAAATGATCCCCAGCCCTACAGACACAGATCTGTCCCAGGGCAGGGATGAGGAAACACCAGAGTGCACGGACACCTGGTCATTCAGTTGAAGCTGCTGGGGAGAAGGACAGAGGACTAGAGAGAGACAAATGAGACAAGAGAGAAGACAGAGGAGCTGAGAGAGAAAGAAACACACAGGGAAAAGGATGGAGAGATGGAGAGATCAAGGCAGAAAGGGACAAGGAGCCGTGATGAGACAGGGAGGAAGAAACAGCAGCGCTGAGGAGCAGGACAGAGGGATGGGGAAGGGGGAGGAGGAGAAGCAGGAAGGGGGTAGAGAAAGACAGGGAGGGGGATGTACAGATGGAGAGACAAAAAGAAAGTCTGAGAAATAAAGCAAAGTTCAGATCCAGATGAAGAGACTGGAAAGGGAAAACACGTAGCAATGAGCTGGAGGAAGAGGAAAAGAGGGCTGAGGAGCAGGAAAGAGGAAGAGAAGAAAAATAAAAGGCAGAGCGAGCTGGACAGGGGAGATACAGTGAGAAAGGATGGGGCTGGGAACAGGCAAGGAAGACAGAAAGACAAACAGGACAGAAAGACATCAAGAAGGAAAAGGGGCAGTAATCTGGACAGAGATGGAGAAAGAAGCAGCAGGGAAAGGGAAGACAGGCAGAAAGACAGAAAGGGAGCAGGAGAAACAAACAACAATAAGCGTTGGGAGCAGGATAGAGATTGGGGAAAAAATCCTGGGGTGGGCAGCAAGATGGAGAGGGAGTAAAAAAGAAGAGGGACAGGAATAGGTGCAGGGAGCAGGACAGAGGGATACCGTGAGAAATGATGGGCAGGGAGCAGGACAGAGCAACAGACCAGAGTGACAACAAAGAGAAACCAGGGATGGTGAGAACCACAGAGGGGTGGAGACGGAGAGGGAGATACGAGAAACCCTGCACAGAGATGGAGAAGGGTGTGGAAACGGTGAGGAAGCAGCAGAGAGGGACAGAGAGAGAAGAGATGAAGAGGAAGAAGGGCACAGCAGGAAAGAGGAGGGAGCAGGGAGGGACTGGAACACAAAACAGGATGAAATGACCCCAAGGGCACAGGACTCACCGCAGTTCCTGCTCTCTGCACTGCCAGGCAAGCTGTGGAGTTCAGGCACTTCTGTCTGTCTGTCTTTTCCTCCCCTCCTATTCTGTAGCTCCAGTCGCTCACCCATCCTGCACCCAAGAGAACATATCGGTGTTTGACAGCTCTTGCAGCACGTGGCTTCCCAGATACACACCACACACACACACACTATACGGCCGTACAGTCGTTCTCCTCACTGACACAGACCCTGCGGTGCAGGTTTGTGATCTGCTCTGCTGAGGCTGCTCACAGGGACTCTTCCTCACCCAGAGGGGCAGCTGTCTCTGTGCAGCTGCAGCAGCAGCTGTGGGGATCTCCTGCACTTCACCCTCCAGCTGCTTCCCCTTCTCCTGCTCTCTTCAGCTCCAGCCCCAGCAGCTCCTCTCCAGCAAGTGCCCCCTGCCCCCTCCCCCACCCAGGAGAACAAGGCCAGAGCAGCCCACGCACACCTGAGCCAGAGGCAGCAACAACATCCCCAGGGCCCCAGGGCTGGGCCGGGGACTGCTCAGCCTTGGGGCAGCTCCACAGGCCCATGGCAAAACTCACCCTGGCCGCCTGCAGAGCAACCGCCTGCGCTGCGCCACCATTGGGCGGGAGGGCTGTCAGTCTCCTCCCCTGAGCTGATCCTGCAGCTGATTGGCTGCCTGGGCTGTGACTCTGCCCTGGTTTGGGGCTCACCCTGCCCTGAGGCAATCCTCTCTCTGATTGGCTGCCTGAGGGGTCACTCCCTCCACAGTGTCCGCCTTCCCTGAGGCACTGTTTCCTCTGATTGGCTGTCTGGGATTTCCCGCTTGCTGTCCCCACCAAATGATTGGTCAGACCGTTTGTCAATCATCCATGTGCCACACTCCCACCAGGTGTGATTGGTGGAGCCAGCACAGCCCGCCCCTGATCGCTGCCCAGTTTGTTCCACTGTTGCCAACTGTCCTGCAGGTCTCAAAGCTTGATTGGCTGCTTACATTTCAATCACATGACTTGCCCCGCCTCCTCCAATGTGATTGGCTGCATTTCATCCCCTGACTGGCCCCAGACTTCCGGGCGGTTGTTGCCGGGCAGCGAGCTCCACCTGAAAATGAAGCTGCGGGCCCTGAGCAAAGGCCACGGGTGATGAAAGACACGTCGGGACCCTAAACATGAGGATTTGGCCCCAAGAAGGAGGCTCTGGGCACTCACAGGACGGGCAGATGCTACAGATGGCGCTTTGGGCCTGAACACGAGGGGACCCTCTTGGTTCCACCCGAGCTGGGTTTGGTGCCCGTGACCCCACGTCCCAGCTGTCTGCTGCGCTTTCTGACCGCATGGGCCCTCTGGTCCTGCCAAACTGCTGCTGCAGATCCTGCTGTAGGAAACAATCACCTTGCCAACGGAACAGGCCCGGGCAGCATCCCTCAGCAAAGCGTATTTTATAAACGGTTTTGCAAGACCAGGTGTTCTGCCCAAAGACAGGCACCGGGAACAGGACAAAAAGCCCCCGCTCACAGATCCGCCGATCCCAGCTGCACATCCCTCCCCTGCTCCCATCGACTGGTGCTGCAGGGTTTACAGACTACCCACTGCCTGCCTCAGTTTACCTGTCTCATCCATCTAATTCTAACAACCCTCTAACCTTATTGATTTATTCAAAATATGGATTCCTGGCTCTTTGGTTACCCTTCCCCCTAGATTAACTTTTTAAATACAGTAATCAGTTTGGATTCTGGGATTATTTCCAATGGACTTTGTTTTACGTTAAGGATTCGTAGGCTGGTGTCTCGGAGTCCTTCCCCTGCTGGGGTCAGGTGCCAGAGCAGTTCCAAAAACAACATTCCCCCTTCCAGTGGCTCCTTACAACTCCACATTGAAACAGAAGGGACGGCAAGATGGGCACACACAACACACAGCTCCCAAAACCCACCACAGACACTTCTCAGAATGGGGATTTCTCCAATTGCCTCAAAACCCACAGAGAAGCAAACACCCCATGAATGACACACACGAGGCCAACAGGAGTTTGTTTTTAATCGTGGCTTTGGCTTTTCTGCCCGCTGGTGCGCAGTGAGTGTTTCTGAGCAGCGATCTCAGCCGTGGCACGCAGGTCGCAGCTCTTCCTCCAGGGGCCTGTGGGCAGGCGGGCCGGCCGGCAGAGCTGCCCGTGGCTCTGGAAGGGCTCTCTGAGCTCTTCCTGCCAGAGGCAGCACTGGCTGCTGGTGCCCTTGGGGCAGCTTGGTCCTGCTGGGGCAGCTTTGCTGCTTCCTGGACTCTTCCTCCTCCTCTTCCTCCTCGCCAGCATCACAGGCGTCAGATGCTGTGTCCTCCCTCATCCAGGCTGCAATCTGCCCCCGTCACCACCGACCGTTTTCCTCATCTGCCTTTGCAGGACACTGAAGCCTTCCTGCTCGTCCTCCTCCTCTATGCTGAGGGGTCACAGTCCGTGATCTCCACAAACTGCCTGTGGAGATCATAGCGGCGCCGCGGGGATCTGCTCCGCTCCCCGCTGTCCATCTGCTGCCCTGACCACCTCCCCACAGCCACCTTAGTCCTACGGGGCAGATGCTGCTGTCCCACAGAACCCACCTGCTTGCTGCCGGCCGCCCACTGACTGAGGAGGGAACGGGCTTCTGATGGTGCTGGTGAGGGAGAAGCCCTTTGTCCAACTTCCAAATCAGAGCACCTGGGGAAAAAAAGAGGGATCTCTGTTGAGGGCTGTTCCTGCAGCCTCCTCCGGGTTCCAGCATTTTCTTGGAACAGTTTATATGACAGGGAGAAGATGCAACTAGGACCACAAATGGGAAATGTGGTTGGGCTGAAGGATGCAGGTGATAATTTTCTGCTATGTCAGAAACACTCAACAGGATAAGAAGAAAAATAGCAAAGCCAAGAAAAGGAAAGGTGTCCTGAACACAGTTTAAAACTTGTGATTACCTGATGTAAAACAGTAAATAGGCTTGCTGCGTGAGGACTGTGTCACTGTCACAAAGATCCACAGTCTCATCGTTCATGTGGTACCACAGTCCATCACTGGCCTGCAAAGAAAAGCGTCGATATCTGGAGATGAATGGCACGGCTTCTCCACAAAACACAGCCAAAAACTGCTGAACCAGCAGTGTTCAAAACATATGCATTCCAGCCCCTGAGGAAACCTTCTCCCCTCAAATCCTTGGCTGCCAGTAACACGGCCAGGAAAGTCAGTTTTCCCCAGGATACATTTTTCCTTTGTTCAGAAGGAAGTCACTTTTCACCTTAATGTAGCAGTAGTAGTGTCCTGCACGGCAGCTGCCACCTCCATGCACCAGGACGGCGTATAAGGAGTAGAGGAGCGGTTCTCCGGCTGCCTGAGACATGTACGGGTGAAGATCCAGGTACTGGGGATACTCCACAACCTACGGAGAGACCAGGAGGGCTCAGCAATGACCCCGGAACACTTCAGGGCACAGCAATATGTCCCGAGTTGGGTGGCAGGAAGCCCATGTGGACCAAAGCAGCTCTGTGGGAGCAGAGGACACACTTGTCTTCCCACGGGAACTGTCCCCAGAAGGGAACGTGAAAACCTCAACATGAGCAGCTTGTGACAGAGCGTCCGGCTTTGGGAAACTCGCTCCAGGAAGAGAACGTTGCACTCCAGTTGTGCACACACCTTGCTGATCTTCTCGCTGGTGAAAGCTTCAAACCTCTTCAGACACACCGTGAGAACCTTGGGCGCGCGATGGACTGTGAACCTCTTGGAGACGGCAGTCATCTTGTCACACCTTGAAAGCCAGGACAGAGCCAAGGGCTGAAACACACCATTTTTTCCCCCAAAGGCCAGACAGCCTTTCCTGTCTCACACATCCTTGTGCTCTTTTAAGGCTATTCAGTACCATAACGCCCTGTTAAAAAACCTGCGTCTCATTACTGTGCCTTAATCCAATGTGAAAAGATGACTTCTGCTCAATGACACCTTCGCACAGGATCCAGTATGAATACATCATCAATAATAGCCTTACTTGCTACATTTAAAGCAGTTTTCACCATCCAGGTGCTCAGGTTTCACAAAGTCTTCCAGAGCTGCGGTGACAGATGCGGCTGCCTGGAGGAGTGAGAAGGGAGAGCCCTGAGCTCCGGGAAATTCCCACACCTAAACACTTACAAGGAGTTCACGCAAAAAACCAGCTTGATGACGCTGAGGAGACCCCCTGTGAACCCGCAAGCAGTGCCCAGGAGGCAGAAAGAGGGTGTGATGCTGAACATCTCCCTCATTTCCCAGGGATTCCCAGGGTTCTCCAGAGCCACCTCTTTGTGGCACTGCACAGTTCAGCTACGATGGTATGGGTGTCACCAGTGATGGAAACAACACCCCCACGAGCCTGGGAGCCAGACGAGTGTTGAGGGAGGGCAAGGGAAGAAGGAGGTGGGTACGTCACAGTGCAGAGAGGGGCACGTGTGCCTGGCCAGCTGAAACCAGCACCGACAGGGAGACCACTGCCATGGCCTCTGCAGAACACAGGCCATTCCACCTCCCGCCCACCACCAACCTCTCTTGTCAGATACATTTTTAAGCCAACTGTTTGGGATCTGGAATGCTACAGGGGCCTTGGGACATCTTGAAGCACAATTACAAACTCTCTTACTTTGATATCCAGAGGAACATCCAGGAAGGCCTCATAGGAATCAGAAACTGCTTGGCAGCTCCAGCATGTGACTGGAAGGCAAATGGAAATGCTCAGTGACGGGGGAAGTCGACTGACTGTGCCGGGTTACGCTCTTCACACCCACTGCGCCAGTCACACCATCGGCTATTATCGCAGGCATGCGAGAACAGGAGGGCACAGACGATTCCAAGGAGAGCAATAGCAGTGGAAAAGTACCTCTGGATCTCAGAAAGCCCCCAAAGATCTGGTAGACGATGGTAGTTGCTTGAGAGGACATGTCCAAGCTGCAAACCAATGGGAAGGTGGAGTTATCTCCTCCAAGAGTCTGGCTTTGTCTGAAAACCCTGGGCATAGTTCTCCTTGAGGGGAGGACATCAAGGACCCCAAGGGGTTTGGGAACGCTGGAAACACAATTTGCTTGCGCTTACTCGCTGTTTCCGCTCAGACAAGCTCTCTGCATGGCGTCCACGGTGCAGCGTAAGAACTCGTGGGCGTCCTCCTGCCTGCCATGCTGGAAATCTTCTCCTATTTCTAAGAAAGAAGAAATTACTAGTTCTCTCCTACAAGAACGGCATCAATCATGTCACAGCACCTGCACTGACTCACCTGTGAGAAAATCGATGACAGCCCAAGGCTCGATGGCACTGGCTGAGGAATGCAGGACCTGTTGAACATGCACTTCCATCCTGCACATCACGCAGAAGCCTTTCTGGCGACCTGGAGAGGGAGGGAGGAACGGGAGAGGGAAGCTCCTGAGGTTTGCAAAATATCCACAGCGATGGGAAACCTAAGGGGGGTCTTGCAGTTCTAAGAATTCTCCATTCCTCCCAAGGTGCCCAAGTCCCAACAAGCCCAGGACATTTTAATGCACAGAAAGCTTTCTTCAGAGGGATGCTGAACTGACGGAAGCTTTCTGTGCAGTAAGCAAAGGAGCAGGAACAGGGACCAAGAGCCTGGGATAGAAAGAGGTGCCTTTCTGAAGATGGACACATCCAGATACAACAAGCTGCTTCTAGGCTTGAGTGTTCAGAGAACACCAACTCAGGGACCTGACAAAGAAGGGCCACTTTTCTCCTAGATCAGCTTCCAGATTCTGGGAGCCCTTGGGCCCTGCTCAACAGATGTACAAGGAATGTTCCCAAAAGTACTGACAGGCCCGGCTGTGCTCCCCAGAGAGCAGGTGGTTGGCCAGAGCGGGGGTGTAGGTCAGGCACTGCAGGACGGAGTTGAGCCAGCACGTGTTGCCCAGGTTGTGCAGTCCCGCTCCAGCTCTCTGGCTGTGCTGCCAGGCCATGCAAATCTTCTCTGGGGGAAAGAGGATCCTCTGCGGCGGAGCCATTCCCTCAGCAACGACTGCCAAGAAACCACATTGGAAGAGAGATGAGTCCATGTTCTTGCACAAAAGCAGATTGAAAAGTTGAGTTCTGGACAGAGCACCCAGGAAAACAAGCTCTAACCTCCCACGCAGAAACACTGGGGGAAGCCTAACACTGCTCTTGAAAGTTCCTGGTCAAGGAACAGTTTTGAAAAATAGCGTGTCCCTCTGCTCACTTTGCCAAAAGTGCAACAAATCCGCACTCTGACTTCTGTGCCCTGAGCAACCTTCCTTTCCCTCTGGAGTCTTGACCTGGATCAACCCCCGGCACAGTCTCCTCGTGAGTGTCAGGGCTGCAGGGTGCCCGGCAGACGGGCTGCGGTGCTGGAGCCAGGCAGGACGGGGAAAGCGCCCAGTGCAGCGGGTGAGGAACTCGCTTGAGACGGGCAGGAAAGGTCCCCGTCCCACAGCACGGCTGCCTCCTGCCCGCCCAGCTGCCTCTCGCTGCCCGTGCCCTGCAGCAGGAGCGGGGTCCCCTCTGCCCGCAGAGGCTGTGCTGGGGCCGGCTCCCAGCTCGGAGCAGCCCTGGACTTGAGGCAGCATCATGGCCAACACCTGTGGAACCCCCCTGCCAGCGTGCAGGGAAACGTGATCCTGGTGTTGAGCAGGGAGCGCTCGCTGGCCCCCGCCCTGCCCAGACACTCAGGGCCCCTCACTCACCCATCTCCAGGTGCTGGGCCATGCACAGCTCCTGGGGCTCTGCTGGAGAGCTGCTCTCCTGGGGAGCCCTGTCCTCCTCCAGGGCCACCATGGGGCAGGTGGGGTGTTTGTCTGCCATCTCGTGGGTTTGGGGAAGGAGGTATAGGTGAGGAATTGGGAAGACTTGGTGAAACACCACGAGTCTGCCAAGGGCAGCCGGGAAAGACGTGGGCTGCACTTGGGGAGTCCTCAGCACAAGTCTGCCGGGGGCAGAGGGGAGTCTGCCAGGGGCAGCTAAAGTGAGGGTATGGTTGGATTCAATGATCTTAAAGGTTCGCTTCCAACCAAAAAGATTCTCTAAATCGCAAACTCAATCAAAGACGTGGGCTACGCTCGGGGGCTCTCGCCAGCTCCGTGCTCACACCCTGTCTCGTCACCGTCCTGCCGGACAGTGTGGGTTGGGGCTGCAGCTGCACTGAGCACATGCAGGGCAGTGGGTGTCACAGTGTGAGGTCAAAAAGGGCGCCACTGTGACCCTGCGCCTGGGGAGCGAGGGGCAGCATGTCCTGTTGGGAGGCACAGGCCAGTTCAGCCCTGGGCACCTGGGTGCTCTCAGGTGTCTCCAGGTCCCCCTTTGCCCTCATGTCCCCTCGGGACTGCCCTGTTGCCCTGTGGTATGTTCCAGAGCTCCATGTTCACCTGCTGGTTGATCTGAACAGCAGTGAAGCTGCTCCTTGAGTGGGTTTGTAGAGATTTCTAGGGAATTCCAAGGGTGGGCAGCAGAGGGGATGGGCGTTGTGTGCTGTCTCACCGCTTACAGAAGCTCTCAGTGGCTTGAGGATAAACTGGCCATATAACCAAGTGACAAACTGTTGGAGCGGGCAGAGCACAAAAGGAGGAATCCAGGTGGTGGGGGGTGAAAAAGGTGGAAAGACTGAGGTACTAAATGCCTTCTTCGCCTCAGTCTTTAACAGTCAGAACAGTTGTGCTCCAGGTACCCAGCCCCTTGAAGCAGAAGACAGACATGGGGAGCAGAGTGAAGCCCCAGTGATCCAACGGGAAATGGTTGGCAACCTGCTACACCACAAGTCTGTGGGGCCAGATGGGATACACCCGAGTGTTCTGAGGGAACTGGCGGAGGGGATCACTGAGCCACTTTCCATTATTTACCTGCAGGAGGACAAGAGACACAGAGAATATTGCTGCTTTCCCTTATTAAATTCATCAGTGGCCACACAGTGTCTTTCTTTCTCATTTAACTGTTCCTGCAGTAGTAACAGCTCATTATGGGGCCCCTGAATCGCCTTACAGGTCTGGACTGAGTTTTGATCTGGACTGTAGCTGTGCCTGGCAGCTGCTGTCCTTGCAGACCAGATGGACTCACTTCTGCCACCCTGCCTGGCAGTTCATTCCATCCGTGTCACAGCTCTGTCTGCAGCACTGACAGCTCCAGCTCCCCAGTCAGGTCTCTGGCTGAGGACATGGCCTCACATCTGGGCTGAACCACCCTAGCTGTGGCACCAGCCCAGCTCTGACCTGCCACAAGAAACCTGGTACCAAGTGTCCAAGAGCCCATGTGTGCAAAGGCTTTGCTGCAGAGCACAGACATGACATGGCCAAAGACTGATGAATGTCTCTCTGGACCTGGGAGTATAATCCAGAATAAAATTACTAAATCCATTCAACTGAAGATATTCCTCCTTCAGCTTGGAAAAATTAGATCCTTTGCTGTAACCTTCCTGGTGTCCTGTCTAATGATGGGACAGGAAGAGATGATTTTCATACCAGTTTATTTTCTAAGAGGAAGAATATAATGCTGGCAAGAAGTGTCTGTGCAGAGGAGAGAGAATCAACATCACTGATTACTTCAAGTTGTTCGAAAGGATGTGCCCCTGGAGCCCCAGGGACACCTGGAGGAGCCCAGAGGGGACAGAGAAAGGGACATCATGGGCTGCTCCTGTGCTGCTGAGCTGGGCTGGGCTCCTGGGACACAGGGAGCTCATGGCAGCGGCAGCGCTGCAGAGAGACAGCTCTGCCCAGGAGCAGCTCCTCTGCACACGCAGCAGGGCTGAGGGCTCTGCCTGCAGCACCAAGGGCACAGGAGACAGGCAGAGAGAGGCAGTGGCGTGCGCCTGTTGTCCCAGCTGTCCATGGGAGGCAGAGTCTGTCAGATCGCTTGAGCCCAGGTTTCGAGTCCCGCAGAGCGGCGCTGAGGCTGCTGGAGCTGTGTTCGGTGTTGAAACCCCGGAGGGGTGGGGCCGGGGGCACCAATGTAGTAATTGAGGATAGGTGGGAGGATGAGAGCAGTCTAGGCTCAGGGCTCAACCTGAACAAAAACATAAAACATGATAATTTGTGATGTCTTGTCTAAGTACTTCTCCAAGCTTCATTTGTTTTGATGCTGTTTTAAGGATAAAACCTTTCTGAAGTGTCTTTCCAGACGCTACTTTTTTTGTTAAGTTTTATTTCAAGGGCTACAGCACTCACAGTATCCAGTTATTTACTGGCTGAACTTACAAGGAGTCCCTTGTAAACCTTAATTATTTGTTACAGGTCGAGTCATGTTTTGTCTTTAACCCAACACCTGCCAGTGAACCCAGTCAGACAAAATAGTGGGTTCTGCTTTGAGTCTCCCCAGGTTGCACGACTCTTTCACTGCTGATGCACATTCTGGGCACAGATCCCAAAAACGGAGCCCTCTTTCTTAAACATGAGGGCTTGTGACACTACAAATAACAGGAACTTTTTAACCTTCAGCGAACATTTGGATGAATCTCTTGTGTCCTTCCTCCTCTATTATTTCAATAGTGCTGAATTTAGCCCTGAACCTTAGAACAACATACTTGAAACACCAGACTTTTACAGGCAGGAATAGCTAAGAAAATAGCTAAGAAAAGCCAGAAAAAAGCGTTCGGGAATTGTAATTGAACTGTCAGACGTGCTAAGAGGAAGAGGTTTATGTGACGAATGGAAGTGGAATTCCCATCCCCTAATGCTTGAGCTTTATATTCTGCACAGACTTGGAAGTGTCTCCAAGCCTGGTCCTCCCTCTCCAGCTTCTGCTTCCTATTATCCCGATTTTTCCACCTCTCTTCTCCTCAGTTCACTGGCAGATCACCTAGGGTTTCAAAGCTTTTGCAAACCACAGTTGCCAGATCTCAGCGCAGAATGGTGCTTGGACATCTGGATATGAGGCCAAATGCTGTGTGAACCGCTCAGGTGAACCAGTGGGGAAGAAAATAAAAAACCTGCATTTTTCACTGGCCAATTTCTCACCTTTCACTATTCTTTCACCTTCTCAGTAGGTTAAATTAGCCCATGCTGAGCTCTTTGTTACTGTAAGAGAAATGATAGAGTCTCCCGCAGCATCCTCACAGCTAACCTAAGGGAGTGTGGTCTGGGTGAGCGGGTAGTGAGGTGACTGTGAACTAGATGAAGGGAAGAAGCCAGAGAGTCGTGGTCAGTGGGGCAGAGTCCAGTTGAGGCCTGGATCTAGTGCAGTTCCTCAGGGGTCAGCGCTGGGGCCTATATTATTCAATATATTCATCAATGACTTGGATGAGGGAACAGAGTGACTGTCAGCAAGTTTGCTGATGACACCAAGCTGGGAGGAGTGGTGACACTGGAAGCTGTGCTGCCATTGAGAGACCTGGACAGGATGGAGAGTTGAGCAGGGAGAAATTTAATGAAATAGAACAAGGGCAAGTGTAGAGTCTTGAATCTGGGCAGGAACAACCCCAAGTTCCAATGTAAGTTGGGGAATGACCTATTAGAGAGCAGCGTAGGGGAAAGGGACCTGGGGGTCCTGGGGACAGCAGGGTGACCATGAGCCAGCACTGGGCCCTTGTGGCCAGGAAGTCAATGGTACCTGGGGTGGGTTAGAAGGGGGTGATCAGTAGGTCAGAGAGGTTCTCCTGCCCCTCTGCTCTGCCCTGGGGAGACCACACCTGGAATCTTGTGTCCAGTTGTGGCCCCTCAGTTCCAGCAGGACAGGGAACTGCTGCAGAGAGTCCAGCGCAGCCACCAAGATGCTGGAGGGAGTGGAGAATCTCCCATGTGAGGAAAGGCTGAGGAGCTGGGGCTCTGGAGCTGGACAAGAGGACACTGAGTGGTGACCTCATTAATGTTTATAAATATATAAAGGGTGAGTGTCAGGAGGATGGAGCCAGGCTCTTCTGGGTGACAACCAATGATAGGACAAGGGGTAATGGGTTCAAACTGGAACACAAAAGGTTCCACTTAAATATGAGAAGAAACTTGTTCCTGGTGAGGGTGGCAGAGCCTGACCCAGGCTGCCCAGGGGGGTTGTGGAGTCTCCTTGTCTGCAGACATTCCAACCCGCCTGGACACCTTCCTGTGTAACCTCATCTGGGTGTTCCTGCTCCATGGGGGGATTGCACTGGATGAGCTCTCCAGGGCCCTTCCAGCCCCTCACATTCTGGGATTCTGGGATTCTGTGGTTTTCTTGAATGTAAGAAATATTGAATAGTAAAAAAAACCAAAAATACTCCATAATAATAGATGATTTTTAAAAAGCCATTTATGATGACTGATACACATGAGGAAGAAACCTTAGATATAAATAGGAACAAAATAATTAACTTAAATCAGGCAGATAATTTCTTATATATTTTTAAAATTACAGTGTTAGCAAGAACCACACTCCAGGAGACTTCAAGCTGGTTTCTAACAGCTTGTTTTGCTGGTCAAATGCTGAGGACTACAAGTTTCTGGGACTTCTAGGACAATATACCTGGGACTCCAGAGCTTCCAGTGCCTTGGAAGCCTAAACTGTATTAATGGTCTTTAGTCTTTGCTTTCACAGGAGGGATAAAATAAGCAATAAAGAAAAATAAGTAGGTATAAAATTGTACAGAGAAATTTCCATAAGATAATATAGTGAGAAGACTGAAACATAGTGGCCCATGTTGTTCTAAAACAACAGCAAATGGGTTCTCTTTTTAGGAAAGCATTGCTTAAGCATTTTATTTTTTCCCCTTTTCCCAACTGTTTAGCTCTACAATAATAGCAGCAGTAGAGAAAAACAAGGAAATTAGCTTTTTTGCTTTATTATGCAATAGAACTGGTTTATTGACAAGACTGTTGTTGCAGTCACTGACTCAAACTGAATCTTGTGAAGATCCTGTTCTTTGCTGTTTCAAAACAGAATCTTGGCACTTCTTCATTCTTTGTTCATGGTCAACTGCATTTCTATTGTTGGTGGTTACTCTGTGAGCACCTCTATTAATGTATATGGTACTACTTGTAATTAATACTGACATATAGTAAAGGTGATAGGGTCAAATTTCTAGCAGCACTTCGCACTGATGTGGAGTTGTCTTTCAAAAGATTGTTGGGACAATCTGTCCAAACGTAAACATCTGAGATCTATTCTGAAAATGTAGCATGGTATTCAGTGGGAACATGTGGAAAGAATTGTATCTTGCCAAGAATAATCGGCTATGCAAAAATAGGATGGCAAATAACCAGCTGTTTACCAGTTCTTCACAAAAAATTCTGTATATTGTGGATGATAAACTGAGCTTGAGATAACAACTTTGTGCTATGACACAATAGGCAGATGTAGTATTGGCCTATATATGGAGAAACTTAGTCTTAAGGACACATAAAATCCTGCTGTAGTCCTGTACTGAGATGAAATGCTATCAAAGGTACTTGACCCCATAAGTTAAGAAATACATCAACAAAATGGTGGTGGTCTTAAATGTAAAATGTGCTCAGACAGACTGAAAGATCTAGGGCTCTTTAGTTAATAAAAGACCAGAAGGGAAAGTTGCAGCAATTTACAAGTAGGTAAAGAAATGTTGCAGCAAACAAGGGAAAAATCTGTTTCCCACATCCATATGGGCTATGCCAAGATGTAATGTGTGTAAACCGAACCACAGAAGATTAAGTGTAACAGTAAGGAATGGTTGCATGTTCTTTATCAGGCTGAACAGAGATCAGGCAGTAATGATGTAGCGTGTGGTAGGGATAAAATCTTTTTTTTTATGAAGAGAAAAGCTTTTTAGTTCTCTGCCACAGTGCAGTTTCCTTTAGTAAAAGGTTCACATGGACAGTGAGTCATTTCTGGTGGTACTTCAAAAATACTTTCAAATTTTCACTCACGTTAAACCATCGCGTAGCTGCATCCATGACACCATCACAGCCCAACACTTGCTGCGGTTTTAGGTAGCAAGGTGGCATCTGTTACACACACAGTTGTTTTTTGGCTGAGATGCAAACCCTATCTGTGCAGTAAAGCTTAAAAATACTCCAGACAGGTGCTACACCACCCTCCATTGCCATAAAGCACATCAGATTGGGCTACTCTCTTTAAATGCTTTTTCCACTGAATTTTAATATGTGTTGAGTCCGTGTTTTCATTATGTTGTGTGATGTGCTGTTAATGTATCTAGAAAACTGCATGAAGTGGAGTGAAGGCTATGGGATTAACCCATGTCCCTTTGGCACCATGCATTTTTTGTATAATCTTGTAGAAAGCTCTAAAAAATCTGCTCTAGAAACAGAAATTTATCTGGTATGAACATGGCTTGAATTTCCTCAGGAACCAGTGACTATCATCTCAAACATTACCCACTTTAAGATGAGCATACCATTTCCTACTGGTTTTCTTCAAAGCAGTTCATAACAACGTAAACAATGTTTTCAAAAACAGCACATACAAACAAAACAGTTGACATTTTTTTTTTTCCCTGTGAGGGGAGAAGAAAACAAAACATGGTATAAACATTAATCTTGGTGCTCAGTGCATTTCTGGAAAATGGCTGCTATTGGCAATGTAAAACAAAAAAAGAATGGAACTATATAATGTGTTCAGGGTGAGAATTTGACAGGTTCAGGAGGCTTTGACACTGCAAAAGCTGACAGGGTCATCTGCTCTGAGGGAATGCCTACCACTGGTTCAGTCTCAAACAGTTGATAAAAACAGCATTTTCCTGCATGCAGTTTTAAAGTAAATGAACGTTATTTTTGTTTTGCTTTAAAAACCTCTGCTTTAAAGCTCGGCTGCTCGTCCTCCCCCTCTACTCAGCCCCAGTGAGACCACACCTGGAATCTTGTGTCCAGTTGTGGCCCCTCAGTTCCAGTTCCAGTAGGACAGGGAACTGCTGGAGAGAGTCCAGTGCAGCCACCAAGATGTTGAAGGGAGTGGAGCATCTCCCGTGTGAGGAAAGGCTGAGGGAGCTGGGGCTCTGGAGCTGGACAAGACGACACTGGGCGGGGACTCATTCATGGGGATCAATATGGAAAGGGGGAGTGTCAGGAGGATGGACCCAGGCTCTTCTGGTGACAACCAGTGACAGGACAAGGGGCAATGGGTGCAAACTGGAACACAGGAGGTTCCACTGAAAAAGGAGAAGAAACTTGTTGGGGGTGAGGGTGGCAGAGCCATTTATTAGTTGTACCTCCTTTTCTGTCATGTATATGTTTTTCCTAGTCCTCCGGATTTATCCTGGGTATATACTCTTGAGTAGAGTCACATCTGGTCTGGTCATTTGCAGGTTTTCAGGAAAACATCATGGTCCTAGAACCGCTAGCCCTGCAAAACTCTGCTTGTAGTAATAGTTGTCAATTCTCTTGGCAGTAGTCTGCAATCTTCCCAGAGAGCTTGTCATACTCTTTTCTTATTCCTGGGATATTACTATAGAAGAATAGGATTAAAACAAAGTTGTAGTGGAGAATAAACACAAATAAATAGAATTTGCCAAATCCAAATTTAAGCAATATGCACACTTCTCATCACCCTGTCTGGGACACCAAATAGATGAGGTTTCCCTTTCATGTTCATTTTTACTGCTCCAGAATTGCTCTGTTACTAGTTATGTTGTTCTACGTGGTGACTAATGTAGCTTGCTTAGGTCAGAGAATTTTCCTCAAGCAGAAGGCTAGAAGAAAGGGCAATGGGACAATCAATAATTAATCATCTCTTAGATCAGGCAGCTCTTCCTCCTCAAAAGTGAGTGCTGGAAAATAGTGTGAATACTGTTTTATGAAGTATGTCAACTCTGCCTCTAGCTAAACCCTTCCAAAGCTGTACATCGAGTTTGCCGGACAAGAGACTTCAGTTTGAACTGGTTCAGTTTGCCAGCCATTCAGCAAACATGCTCTGTTGACTGATTATTCTGCTATATATATAGAAGCCAACTTCTCAAAAATTAGCCTTGACAGAAGCCAAGTCTGAAGCGTGCATTGGGTGAACAAATATTTAAGTTTGCAACAGGAAAGACTGCTTATGAAAGAAGTCTGGTGGTAGAAAATCAGGATGGTTGGACTTGGCTGAAGTAACTGGAGGGTGAAATACACATACATAAGAGATTGTTGCTTTCTCTTGACAGTCCTAATATGTGAATACAGAAATTGGAGGTGAGAAATACAGCAATCCAGTACACATTATTTTATTTTCCAACTGTTTGCTAACCTTTCATAGTTTCACAAAAAGAATTGGAAAATATAACAGAAAAATTTGAATTGAAAGATCACCTGCATTACTTTTCTGATAATACCTTTGTGAATGGATGACTTCAATTTATTGAACAAAATGTGGTGGCATAATTTTTGTGCCCTACACATAAACATGCAGTAGAACTTACCTGGTTCAGATATCATAATTGTGAATGTGCCAGAAATAATTTAAAGATTCAAACTTTATGTTGCCAAAATAAAACTTCATAAAGAATGCCTTAGATATTTAGCCATAAAAAATTAACTATCATTTTGCATGTTCCTTCATATGTATTTCTTTGATGTATTTACTGTCACAAAATTCCAGATCATGACAGAACATATTTGATGGTCCAGCGATAAATTCTACCATCTGATCTTCTCAAGAAACAAACTGTACAAAATGCAAGTGCAGGACATTCCAACCATGCTTCTGTGCTCAGGAAATGATGCTGAGGACAGGGCTTTCAATTCCGAGTGAGAATGTATATCTAAACGTGTAGTTACATGTCTTCCTTTTCCTGTGATCTATATGCTAAAATCTTTATCTTGCATCATAAGATACATATCACATGTGTGAGAAAACTGAAGGAACAGTGAGTTGCAAGGGTGCGTTTATCTTGAGATGACAACATGCATCTAGAAATCAGGACCCAGATGTTGGCTGCTGCTGAACTAAGAGTTATGTAAAGTACTCACAGTATTAATCACGGTCATGTATTGGATATAATATTTTAGTCTTTGTAGTGCTCCAGGGTCTTTTAAATATTTTTTGTAATTAGGAGAAAAATAAATCTTTAGCTCTGTGATTTTTACATACACAGTTAAGACAAAATGCACAAGGATAATTACAAGCTGAAATAAAGAACAAAGATCTGTGAAGGATAATAACGTAATGCATCATCTGCACTCATGTAATTTACATTGTTTGCACTGTTTCACATGCCCAAATTAGCTTTTTCCTTTAAAGAAATCTGCAGAAGCAAGTTAATTTGCATGAGTTATGTCTGTACAGTTGTGAATTTAGCACTCATTCAATATTTTGCATAATACTTCTGAATAGTTTTATTATATGGAGATAAGCAAATTCAAACCTTTTTTTAAATTTTTTTTCTGTAATTCTGGGATTTCCCTATATAACAGTAATAGCATGAGCTAAAATAAGATGGTTGGTCTTTCATTTGATTATACCATAAGGTGTCTTAAAGATGTATGACAAAGTTTGCCAAAAAACTGAGATTTAGTGGAAAGGTTAGAGAGGTCAGTCTTCTATGTATATATTCTTTATGCCTAATGGGAGGTGTGCTTCTTTTTTGGGAGGTATTCTTTAGTTTCAAACTCTTCCTTGTCACAAGGAGCAGCAGATCAAAAAATAAAAAAGAAGCAAACCCAATATTTTAACAGCTTTGCTGCTTCTTGTCTTTAAAAATTATGAATAGTTTTGTCCAGTTGGATTTCATGGACATGTGCCTACCAGCTTCCTGATCTTCGGTATCAGCTACTGTTAAATTCTGCACATATTTAACATTCCCAATCTGGAATGAGAGGATTTGTCATGAGTCACTGATTACACGTTGGTGGTGGTGGTGGTATTTTGTCCTTTGAACTCTGAGGAAATCTGTTAGCTACATTGTTTTGGAAACAAAGTCATGTTATCAAACTCCCTTTCTACAACAGTTGTCAAAGGCAATTGAAAATGGAGGCAGCAGGATTTGGAACATGGTTATTCAAGTTTATCAGGGAAAAAAAAAGGTCTTGTGGTATTTTCATAGTTATGTTGCTAAGTTTAACCCATCATTTCTTAAGCAACAGTCTGTAAATGTTTTACTAATTTAAGTCTCCCACAAACTGGTGAAATTCTGTGAAGGAATACATTCTCCCCAATCACCTAGAAAAAAATGTTTGTTAAGATCTTTCAGTTTTTGCAGCAGATCTTCATGCCTAGCCAAGAATAATTAAAAGCAATTAAAGTGTATTATCAGTTTAACAACCTAAGGGAAAGGCACATAGTAAATATTTATAGGTAAACTCAGAGATCTTTGAATCCATATTATTCAATTGCTTCTCTTATTGACTTTCCTATTTTTAGAAAAAAAAAACAAAAAAACAAACACTTCAGGCAATAAAAAAAAGACGTAATATGGTCCAACACAGTGGTGAGAATACAAGCATTTGGATAAATTATTAAAGCATAGTGCATTATTTTCCATAGTTAAATTGTCTAGGTGTTTACTGCGAAGGCACACTTAGCATTACACTTCAGAGTTTTAATAGTATTTAATAATTTCCAGTTTTATTAATTTCTGTTTGATCTAATGTTTTTCATTGCTCAGAGTCGTTGTCATTGTCCTGGAGAATTTTATCTATGATATCAGATATGGAAGACTGAAGAAAACCTTCAGGTAGTCTGCTTGACAGTTTCGTAATGAAACAGTCTGAATACATAAAGTTAAGGAATAGTTCTAACTCTACTGACAAAAAATGGAAAATTTTCAATTCCAGAATATGGAGTTTATTTTCTTTTGAATTACATTTCTATTCTAGGAGGAAGGTAATATATTACACTCCAAAGTAAATAATCTAATTTGAACTGAAAAGTTATGCTTTTGTCTGGCTAGCAATAACAAAAACATCATCAAAACCCACCTGCTTGACTGAACGCGGTGTTCTGAAGGGACTAATCCTGATGTCCTAAAGAGAGCTCCAGTGCTGGCAATCTATAAAAGCAGTGTGTTGTTTTGAGTTCATTTCAGTTATTTTTCCTAGTGGTGCTATGGATTTTCTCAGAGCAATGAGCTGATGTAATTTCATAGGTCTTATGAGTTATTTCTGTTTTGGTGCCTTTGTTCAAGTGAGTTGTTGGTTCATTCATAGAGTAGGTTTTCTCTCTGCCCAAGTGCTCATCCATTGTTTTTTCCTAACTGTAAAGTAGAAAATATATAGCAAGAAAGCATTTTTAAAGAATATTTTACTATGAACCACAGTCTGTTGTTGACTGAAATCGTGCAGGAGCATTTTCATTGCTGCTTCCTTCCCTGGTAAAAGATGTTGTGGCAGGCACCATCAGATTATTCTTTCATAACTGACAGGCACTACACAGGGATAAGAGAAGTCAGCAATGTGAACTGTCCCATCGTTAGCTGAAATTACCATGACATATATATAATTCCACCTCAATCTTCAACTTGCCATTAGGTGAACCATCAAAGGCGTGATAGTGGATCAGCATGGAGAACACTGCAAGGCTCCTCGTTGCCTTCTTGTTCCTCTTTGCAGCTTCTTCCATTTATTTCTTCTTCATCCCTCCTCACCATCCCATCCTTGGACTACCAAGAGGCCACAGAGTTGTTAGTGCTGTCAGGTGCAGGGGCAGAGTTTGGCAGGTACCTCCTTCCCATGCACCAAAATTGGTGTATCCTGCATATGAAGTGTTAGTGTTCAGGGTACTTTTGACACTAGAAAATTATTTTTCCTTGACTCTTCTTTCTCTGCAGTGTCTAAACCAACACTACTCACTGGCAGAATCCATTCCAGGCCCCAGCTATGAATAAATTTTAAGCATTCTCATCCAGTGTTATAAAAGTTAGTTCTCACTATTTTTCCAGTCCTTTTGGGCACATAGATGTGACAACTGTTGAAGAGGGTGGCTGGACCACAGTCCTGTGGTGGTAAACTTCTCTGTGGACCTCGATGAGCTGCTGCAACCTGCAGGTTGTAGTAAATGAAGGTGTAGACAGGAGCCCCACTATTAGATTATTTCTCTTCATAGGTCAGTACACGGTAGCTCAATAGAAGATGAACTTAAAACTCTTCACCGTAGTTTTCCATTGTAAGGTTTATTTCAAAAACATAATTCTGTGTGTTTATTTTGTTACAGATTTAAAGGTGAAAGTATAGCTGTTTGGAAATGTTCTAAGTCTTCTTGTTTCCTTCCGTTTCTTGTTCTTGCTTCTGCTATAAAGAAATCAAACAATAAACACAAGGCAAGCAGCCCAGCACTCTGGCATTTTATTACCTGAATCTTACACTGCTTCTTTGGAGTTCCTTGCCACGAGATACTCTGAATTATCCAAGTTCACCATAATTAGTGCAAGATGAGTTTGTGAAAGAGAAGTCCCCTGAAGATTACTGAATAGAAACTATGTCTGGCTCAGGAAGCTCCCGAATTGTAAATGGGGAAAATGCTGGGAGAAATATCACATCTGGGCAGCTTTTTTGGTCCTTGTTGGAGGCAAGGCCAGATAAACTTTTGTTCATATCCAGTACAGCTCCTATTAAGTTCCCATTGAGGCAAGCCAGTTTTTCCAGCACTTTAATACTTTCCCTGGTTCAGGAATTTTGTAATCTAATCCAAACCCATCATGAAAATATTGCAGCCTATTTTGCACATTCTCACCAGCCTTATTTTTATGTAAATTGCTGAACAAAATCTTGAGTTTATTCTAAGGACTCCCCTTCTGTAGTAAAACCACAGTTTTACCACCCATAAAAACCAATTCCAGTGTACTGCAGCCCTCAGAACAGTAAGCATTGCAGAAAAATAAATTTTACACATAAGTTAATAAGGAAAATATTATTTTCTCAGCAATGGGTAAGAAACAAGAAACAGTGGACACTTTTAGTTGTTTGGTAAATTGAATGTATGTAATTTCACCTCATCAAATAACGAGCTGGACTATGGTAAGTTTTCGAGCTCTAAAAACCTGCAACTAGTTCTGCATAAGCTGCATTTATCTGTATTGAGTTGTCAACTCAGACAATTTTTCTCAAGCTTGTAGTTAAGCAAAAGGGGAGATATTTCAGCGAGAGACATGAACAGTCAGGATGGTGATGTATGCATGCATACATATATATATTATATATATTTAAGGAGTGGGTGGACTGACTGTTGCTTAAATATAACCTTTCTTCTTTCCTAGTACTAAAAAAAGGTGTGATAATGGTGTCAAAAAAAAGTGTGGATCAGCATGATTTGAATATATAATGCCCAACAGAGCTGCTTGATGATGTTTCCCCTACATCACACTGATGCTGAGTTGGCTGCTCCACAGCGGTCTTTTATGTTCCAAGGTTTGCTCAAATAGTCTTAGGGTGACTCCTTGCACTTGGGTTTAGAGCAAAATTCTTGTCGGTGAAGGTTCACCTGCTCAAAAATACCCTTTGAGTTTGTTTGGGAGGGAGCCGTTGGTTTTCTTTCCATTGAAGGAAACCACCTCTAGCTAGACTGCCTATTTTGGTTCATTTCAAGCCTATTTATTGGCATCCTTTTACTTTATGCAGGCCTGGTTTTACAAATGTAAGAGACATTGTTGCTGATTTTCTGATATATGTTTTACTAATTGTGCTTTTTTTTTATTAACTACAACAAATTGTCTGATCAAAATGGGTTAAGAGAACTCAAATAGTTGAGACTTTAAGTGCTGACAGAGTTTCAACTCTGTATTAACCCTTTACAATACTGATAATGAAATGATTGTTACTGACAGAGTAAAAGCTGAATTGTAAATTATATATACATTCAGCATCTGGCAAAAAGCAGGTATCTTCAGGCCATCTTTAATGTTATAATGCATACATAAATTGACTTCTTTGTACTGAGTAGTATTAATTACATAAACTCTTACCTGAATTACTGAAGGTACTCTCCATGGAGTTCTTGTTAGCTTCAGTGAGCTTGATTCTGTATCACACGTGCTAACTTTATTCCAATGAAATGGCTCTGAATTTATCAATTTTCCTCCTCACCTACACTTGAAGATAACAAAGCCAGAGCATTGTACATCAAAATTATATGATCTAGATATATTGCTCCATTTCCTTTAGCTATGTGTACACAGCTATTTCAGTGAGCTCTGGTTTCAACAATCTGGAGGTGCTGCGTTCTGATTAGTATTGTGTTATTTTTCCTCAGGTAATATTTACATCAGCAGAAATCATGGTGTTAATTTTTGGCATGTTCTACTGCTTGCAATTTGTCCTACACAATTTGCTTTCTTCCCTCTCCTGCCACCCACCTGAGCTGAACCACATTGCAAAGTAATGCAAAAGCCAAATCATTATTCAACATCCTGAGATAATTCTTATAATTCTTAGCTTTGGTTTATGTACAGTATTAGAATTGTGTGCATTGCCAATAGTTAATTGCCTGTCCATTCCTTCAGTTGAACTTCACAAGCAGCTAAATTTTATCGCATTAATTTGCAATCCAAGCAATAAGATTGTGTCATTCCATTAATATATGTGAACAAATAATTAGGTACTCCACAGGTAATAGCTGAATTTACCTTTAGAATTACATTTACAAAGAGCAACATTTCTTGATGTATGTTTTCTTTTTTTTTTATTTTGGTAATTTTTTTAATTATTATAACCTCAGTACTTTGAGATTACAAGTTCTTTGCTGATTTTTGTCAATATTTTTAAGTACATATCTAGAAAGTATCTGGATTCATTAGTGTACACGCTGTGGTTTTAAAAGAAATATTTGATGCTCTGCACCTTACTGGACCACCTGGTACTTTAGAACACTTTGCACTTTCAATTATTGTAAAAGCATTTTGATGTTGGTCATGTATGTTAGTAGCTGTTAGAGAAAAGCTTGTTTCAACATCTGTCAAGGCAACAAGGAGTTTTTTGATAGTGCCCAAGGGACTTTGGGACAGATGCTTTGCATGTAAGGAATACTAGTGACCCTGGAGTGAGGTTTGAGAAATACGTTGCATTTCCATTCTACTCATCCAGTGAAATCAAGTTCCTCCCTGACAAATAACAGAGGTGCAGAGCCTTAATCTGATGCTGCTCTGAAAAACCCAAATATATTATTAGTGTTATGTTCTGGATCAGGGATTCTCGGGAAGTCTCAGACCATTAATGGTTTTTGGCCAGACCGCACCTCCCCGTGGGAGAAGTGATTCAGCTGCTTAATGAGCATCAGCTGTCATTTGAGAAAACCACGGTTATCCGTTCTGGCCTCCATCTATCTCTTCATAAGTAGTAGATCTTCCACAGGTCCTGTGTTGTATGTAATGATCACGTACAGATACTTTAGATCTCCCGTGACATGAAATACGTGACTCTAATGCCATTCCAATGCACCGATACACACTACAATGCCTCCTCATGTCCTACTGGAGGTTCCCAGCTGCTCACAGTGCTGCATCCTCCATCCATGGAGACCACAGAAACAGCACCATTTACAAATGACCAAACCACAAAGGATTTACATCGTGTCCTCAGACATCAGTGGGAAAACAGGAGTATCTTAGCAATGATTAAAACTGAGCTTTCAAACACATTTCCTTAGGGAATCTGATTTTCTTAATGCTGTTATGTCCTTTTTATTCCAGTAAAACCGAGTAAGTTGATGGGGTTTTTTGTTTGCCTTTGTTTATTTGTTTGTTTTTTTCTCCATAGAAAAATCATGACTTTGTTAACTGCTCCAAAGAGCTACGCTTATTTTAATATTTTGGTTTTATTTCCTCTAGTCCTAGGCTACCACTACGCTAATATTAATTTATATGCGTAACGCAGTATCTCACTATAATTCATTAAGGAAATACATGTCTTTCTTAAACATTATGTCATACTATCAAGCAGCGGTTGCAAAACAGCCCAGGCTGAGGTTTGCACCCCAGGTTTTACTGAGCGATACTGGGCTGTAATAAACTTTAGGAACACGGTATCTTCTCGCATTGTGCTTTGCTTCAAGTCATTTCCTTGTTTATAAAAATATACACACACATTTCTGCCAAATAAATAGTTACAGCCCTGAAGCATCTACTGCCTGACTTTGGCTTTTTCCTGCATTCAGGATGTACTCGGCATTTGTACAGTATTAAACAAATGCCCAAAGTGCCCCCAAACTGCTGTTTCGGGAATGCCGTCTGCCAAAAGTGCGTCCCCACTCTTTGCTGATGCCACGTAATTAATTAAAAGAGGGGCAGTGCGAGGCCGAGCTCCTCAAACACGGACTTTGGAGCATCCCCAGGAATACGGTCAACACGGTGGGGTCAGCAACAGGAGTGCGTGGGGGCGAAAGGTAATTTCTGCTGCCCTTTCTGCAAACTTTGTCCATGCGGACGTGGCTTCCTGCCAGCATTCCTTTCATGTTGTAAATACAGTGGGGAATACAAAATGCCGTTGTATTTATGTGCGCTTAAGGATGGATCCTGCACGTATTTTTGAAGGCGAGTGGAGTTAACTGGTGCAAAGTCTGTCGTTGTGGGGCTACTTGGCTGAGTGGAGGTTGTCACTTTAAAGTTTTGTAGGGCCAGATGCCTTCTCACGTTCAGCTTGCACTAAAATTAACAAAAAAATCAGAGAATAAGCTATTCTTGTAATTTCCATGTAATTCTGTAAATTGCCAGAGCCATGGCAGTTTTTGTATTGATAATGGTTTGGAGGTTTTTTTTCCTTTCCTTTTTCCTCTCAATTCTTGAAAAAGTGTTTCGTCCCGACATTTCCAGTGCTTGCCAGGAGCCCTCTCATGCTCCCCCCGAGGTCAGCGTGTTTTCTGACCCCACGTGTACTCGTCCCACCTGCAAACCACACACGCCTAGTTTGCCGAGCTGGGCTGTGCCCCCCTGGCCCCTCCATCTCCATGTCCTATATCTGGCCATGCCCTTCTGGTGGTCTCCTGGTCCTCTTTGGGTTCCCTAAAGCCCTGGGAACCCCAACTGCTGGGGCAGGTGAAGGGCTGCCCATTGCTGCAGAACAAACTCCAAGGTTGGCCAGAAACAGCGAAACTGGGTCCTGCAATGGTGATGCTTAAAAATAAGTAGTGTTTTTTCCCCAGGGCTCAGACAGCTGAAATTCTGTGTTTGTGGTTTTCAGAGATCCCCTTGGTCTTGTACCTCTTTGCCCTGATTTCTGTCACCTGGCTGTGGTGAGGACTGCACCTGGCTTACCGGCACCTCTGGATGTTGGTCTTCTTCATCATCTTCAACAGCCTGCAGGTAAGAGATGGCACCTTTTCCTTCGGTGCTTTCGCAGAGCTGGGGGTTGTCTCCCTCACTCATATATTGGGCATCTCAGCTTCAGCAGAAGCATTAATTTTGTGTTCTGTTTATTTCTGAAATAAATGCAATTATAATATATTTAATTATAAAATTAAACCAAGGGATGCATTGTTTTGAAACAATAGCAGTACAATTGCATAGACTTAATTTCATAGCTAATACACTGGGAAAGTCGCTTGCTTTTGTATGTGATACATTACTGGGATAGTAATAGCAGTAAAACTGAAATATCTGCAGCCTTTGCAAAAATATTGTGTATTTCAATTTTCTGTATCTGTTAACTCTACTTAAAAGAAAAAAGCATATATATAACCATAATATTGATTTGTTGTTGTTGTTGTTATTAGAGGTGACCCTCAAAGCTTAGGTTTTCTCTTGCAGTATACGTATTTGTGGCAGAATGCAACCCCCCCCGCCGCCTCTCTCCCCCTCTCTGCCTCCACTCTCCCCCTCCTTCCTTCAGTATGGAGGAGTGGGCACATCCCCTCTCTCCTGGCTGCCGTGGGCCTAACAGCTTCTTTGTCTGGCCCCAGAGCACCCATACCAGAGTCGTTAGTGGCAAAAGCCGCTGGGCGCCCACACCCAGGGTGGGGGATGTTTTCGGGGGGCTTCCGGGAATAGGAGGAATGACTGCAGTCAGGTCAAGGTCTCTTATAAAACGGGACTCTCATCGAAAACTTCCCTTTGGCCTTGGAGTTTTCTCGGAGAACGAGCTTGGCCGCTGCCCCCAGGAGCCACGGCCCCCGCAGCTCCCCGGGATGGAGACTCCGCTTGCCTCGCCGCCACGGCTGTGAGTAAAACTTCTCGCAGGATTGCGAGTATATTTATACTTTTTGTGCACGTTTGCACACATACTTTAAATTATTTCCTCGCACGACCGCGAGTGTGTTTTCCTCCTGTGCTTCCACGTAAGCACGTGTAATATTCCGTGCACACTTGCACGTGTAAGTAAACTAACTCTCGCACAATTGCGAGTGTATTACAAATTTACACTCGCAGAATCACGAGTGTACACTTTCCGTACTCATTACAAGTACGCGTATCTCTTTAAAATAATTCTGCTACGGGCTTGGGCAAGTGTGTGCTTCTCCGGGACTCAGGGGCGACTCCGGCATTGTTTTGAGTGAAGCCACGTGCATGCACTCTGTGGACCGCCTGCGGTAGTGGTTGCTGACCCTAAATAAGTTTCCTCAGCTGATATTTGAACCTGTATTTAAGTCACTTTTGGAATACTAAAACCCTGTTCTCACCGGTTTAATAAAAGTTGTTTTGGACCCTGCTGTCCCTTAAATTAACCTCGGGGTAATATTCCGTGACAGTATTGATAAAGCAAAGCTCTTTTCGTCGGAAAAAAAATCAAATACAGACTAGATGTTGATTATGAGTTTTAAAAAAAGCAAATAGCCTTTTGCAGAATTTTAAACGTGCAAGTGCTTCAGCTGGACTCAGTGCTGCACGACACTGCATTCAATGCTATACTGCACATTATGGAACTGTTTATAGAACAGAGGATAGTATATCACAGATGACAAAATTATGTCTGGAAACAGGGAAATGATGAGGAAATAAAAATAGATGTATCCAAATTCATCGTGTGCAAGTTCCTCTGCCGTTTTTACAAGAGAAATGGGTGTGTTACCATGTTTGATTTACCTGTATTAAAAATTCTTACACCTCATCAAATAAAGATGAATTAAAAAGATATAGTTTCACATAACAGATTTATTTTAGATTTGAATTCAAAAGGTGGGAGTTTCCTTGAGGAGAAATCTAAACATTTCCAAAATGTACATGTCAGAAGTATTTTTTTAAATGGAGAAAAAAAAAAAAAAAGTAGCTTATTCTCCTTGCAATACATTTAATTATTCATTACATATTGCCATATAACTATTCTGTGTATATTAATGTTGCCAGTTTCAAGACGCCAATTCACGCAATAGGGTCAAGAAGTAAAACAGGATGTTGAAAGCAAGTCGTGTAACATATGAGACCCACAAGGTCTGCGGGGATTTATTGTGTCAGTGGTTCAATAGGATAGCAGGTGGTATGAAAAACACAGATATAAAAGTGTGCCTAGAATTTTGTTTAAGTCATGACTGCTGCTTGTGATGCACCACTCCAAAGTTAGGATTTTGTTTAGATACAGCTAAAAGTGAGATGAAATATTTTCTCAATTTATGTGAGGTTTTTCAGTTACTTAAATTTACTGCTCTTTATATAGTTTTATTTCCATTCATACACTCAAAAATCATCAAGTTTTAGGAAGTTTGTTTTCTTTCTTTTTCTTTCTCTCTGTCTCTCTCTCTTTTTCTCTTTTTTTCTTTTTCTCTTTCTTTCTTTTTCCTTCTTTCTTTCTTTCTGTCTCTCTCTCTCTTTCTTTCTCTCTTTCTTTATTGCTTCCTCTCTCTCTTCCTTCCTTCCTCCCTTTCTCCCTTTCTCCCTCCCTTTCCTTCCTTCCTTCTTTTCCTTTCCTTTCCTTTCCTTTCCTTTCCTTTCCTTTCCTTTCCTTTCCTTTCCTTTCCTTTCCTTTCCTTTCCTTTCCTTTCCTTTCCTTTCCTTCCCTTCCCTTCCCTTCCCTTCCCTTCCCTTCCCTTCCCTTCCCTTCCCTTCCCTTCCCTTCCCTTCCCTTCCCTTCCCTTTCCCTTCCCTTCCCTTCCCTTCCCTTTCCCTTCCCTTCCCTTCCCTTCCCTTCCCTTCCCTTCCCTTCCCTTCCCTTCCCTTCCCTTCCCTTCCCTTCCCTTCCCTTCCATTCCCTTTCCCTTCCCTTCCCTTCCCTTCCCTTCCCTTCCCTTCCCTTCCCTTCCCTTCCCTTCCCTTCCCTTCCCTTCCCTTCCCTTTCCCTTCCCTTCCCTTCCCTTCCCTTCCCTTCCCTTCCCTTCCCTTCCCTTCCCTTCCCTTCCCTTCCCTTCCCTTCCCTTTCCTTCCGTTTCCTCCTCTTTGATAGCTGTCTGGTCTCTTATCAGCATTGCTTGTCCCTTCAAAAGGTATATAACAATAAGACATGTACATAACTCCTGTGTGCTTCTGATGGAACTTTTCAGTGGGTATTGTAATGTCAGAAATATTTCTACCGCAGTTCCACGCAACCCATGAATTCATGTTTCTGTGGGTATTTTGGTACTCAAGGACCCAACATAAATAACTATCAAGAGCTCTGTTTGTCCATGGGCTCTATGCTGCAGCAGCATGGGGTCATGCACAAAGATCAAATAACCTCTGTGGGCAGGTGCATTTCTAATTTTTCAGAGGCATGTCCCCAAATACGTCTCCACTCTCAACTGGACAGCTGGGAAATGTATATTCAGAAACTTCGTTAGGAATCCTTGTGTTCCGTCGTTATCGCCGCTGTGCAACCGCATGCATGGAGCAGAGCCCTAATTTCAAACCCATGGTGATGCTACATTGTCCTGCCCATAATTCTTCTTTTAACTCTCTGCCAGCCTGAGCAACAGCTTCACCAATGGTTATCATCCCTATTCTATCCTAATTACATCAATATTGGTCTTCCACATCAAAAGGAGAAAGGTGTTATCTTTTGCTATTCCTAGCCCTAGAGAATCTGTAAAACCTCGAATATAAAATAAATGTTCCTTTTTTGAAAGGAGATGTGATAATTCCGTAATAATGTATACTCTCTTCCTGCTTAATATTTTAAATTAAAAACATGGAGGTCTGTAGCGCCAACTCAAACAGCTATGGAGAAATCAAGTTCAATTTTTAAAAAACTTTTATTACCCTTTGCCTGAATTTTCAGACTTAATGGCACATTATTCACTAGCTTTTATTACTAGATGTTGGAAATTACTTTTTAAAGCCTAAAGTTACTAAATATTTAAAAGGAAAAGATACCTTGTTAGGGTTCCCACCTCGCTGGCTGAAAAGATCCCAGTGGACTCTTTTGCATGTGAGCTTTCCTTCAAACAGATGTAGGTGTGGGTTTTCTGGGCATTTTCTTTCTTAACGTAACAGTGCAAAAGAGCAGATGTACAGAGCAGCTTGCTGAGGTGAAGTAACAAAAGCTTAAATTGTCTTCCATCAGCACATATCAGTAAAATAACCAACAGCCTTTAACAACAATATCTTACAGATGTTTTTCAAGAGGCCACCGCATCTGAGAAGAACTTTATGTTGCCTGTCTGTGCTCCCACCTTTGGGACAGCCTAATTGTCTGCTTGAAGCAGTTCTCACCTTCTTCCAAGGGAAGTGCGTTACTAACGATTTTTCCTCTTATCTTTTACTGTGATGTTGTATTAAATGTACTATCATAACATAACTGTAAATGACATGGGGTTAAATATTTTGTGAGCGGCCCTGTGGGCTCAGTGCAGAGAAATTGTGTAGTATTATAATTAAATCCTCCAGAGCCTTAGTTCTTTAGCTTAGTCATTCAGTCTGCTTCCACAGAGCCCAGGTCAAGCTCTCAGGTCAGTCATTTCACTCTGAGACCCAATAGTTTATTTTGGCCTTTCCGTGCATGCTTGTGGGCTGAAGAAAATGGCTCTGGGTTTATATGCAACAGCAGAGGCTGTTAGTACTAGGCTGAGGTTTTGTGGGTATTTTAATGAAATCTTCTTAAGAATACAACATTAATATTTACCACATTTTTAACGGAGGTGTCATTGCCTGTATTACTAACTTCAATACCCAGACCTGCCTTCTTTCAATCCCTTTGGAGTGTGTATGTTTCTTCTCTTAACATCTCGCAGGTCTGGCAGACCTGTCAACAGAACGTGACATTTCTCTGCATTTCATACTTGCTGCAACTGGCGAGGACGATGTCTGTGTGTCTCTGGAAAAATAAAGTGGTGCCAACTTGGCCAAAGTTGTTTATATGATAAACACAGAGAAATATTACAATACCAACAGTCTTGTTTTCATAGTGCTTTAGGACTATTTTTACAGTGTTAAAGGTCGAAATGAAAAAGAACACAACTGTCAAAAGTGTGATGAAGGACAATTCAATTCTCAAACTAGTGCTTTTGAAAAAAAAAAAACCCGCTGAGACTGTGAAAGCTGTGGTTGCAGTGACACAACCCGAGTGTCTGCATCCTGCCCATGCTCTTTGAGAATAAACAGCCCGGTAGCTGCTGGTGATAAAATAAGAATGGATCAATATGACTTGATCCATGGCATCTTCATGTGTATGATCGCTGGTAACTCAGTATTGTTTGGGCAGGACCATTTGCCTTGTTTTGATTTCCCAACATTCAGTTGCACTGGTTTCTAATAGAGATGCAGGGTGATGAGAATAAAACCACAAACCCCTTTAGATACTTCAAACAAAACCGCAGTGGTGGCACGCAGGAAGTCAGCTCTACAGAGTGTGTCTTCTTGAGACTCTAGATTTGGATGGGAATGAGTCAAAGAAGGTTCCATCTTTTTTCCAACTAACCTCCTTGGCAGCATTGGGTTTTGTTAGGTATAAGCTTCTGTTTGTAAGACATTGCTGTAATATTTTCAAAGAGTGCTGCCCAGGACAAGGGTCTTAGTCTCTGCATGACAGCGAGGGGCAGAAGTGGTGGCAGCAGGGGGAGTGGCAGCAAGGATGTTTTGCATATCAAAATGCATTTCTGTTGTTCTGGTAGGTTCCTCAGAAATAGCAATGTCTGAAGCACACAGAGAGTTAAATCAGGAGTCCAGGCTGAGTTAGGGAGATGCTGCTGAAGGAGATACCTGCTCTGGTGAGACCCCCTGCAGTGCTGGTCTAGCTCTCGGTCCTCAGCACAGGACACACATGGACCTTCTGGAGAGGGGCCAGAGAAGCCACAGGAATGATCTGAGGCCTGAACAGCTCTGCTGGGGGACAGGCTGAGACAGTTGGGGTGTTCAGCTGGAGAAGAGAAGCTCCAGGGAGACCTTATTGTGGCCTTTTCTTACTTAAAAGGGGCCCATGAGAAAGATGAGGACAGACTTTTGAGCAGAGCCTGTTGTGACAGGACAAGGGGTGATGGTTTAAACTAAAGGAGGGAGATTCAGACTGGACACGAGGGAGAAATTGTTGTCCCTGAGGGTGGTCAGAGCCTATGCCAAGTTGGCCAGAGATGTGGTGGATGAACCATCCCTGGAGACACCCCAGGCCAGGCTGGACGGGGCTCTGAGCAACCTGAGCTGGTGAAGATGTCCCTGCTCATGGCAGGGGTGGCACTGGGGGAGCTGGGAAGGTCCCTTCCAACTCAAAATATTCTATTAATTACAGCATTTTATTTCATGTTTATTTGTTTTAAAAGAGTGAGTGTCCACACTCGGGGCTGCTCAGGAGCGTGACACAGCGTGGGCCTTGCACGCCAGTGCCTCATGTCCCTGTGGTTCTGAAAGACAGGGCTGTGCAGCATTTTCAGCTAATGGCTTTTCTTGAAAAGTACAAAATCGCTTGAAATGTGTGTGCAACTTTTGTGGCTAGGTCCTCAGGGACCAAAACGCCAGAGGCTGCTCTGAATTCAGTGTCATCACTGTTATCTGTTCTTCTTGGGGGTTTTATCCTTTCACATCCATTAAACATCTTAAATTAAAAGAAATACATTTGCTGAACCCATTATGCTTGACCTACATCAGAGTCACTGGATTTGTTTATAGAATGAAAGGAAATCTTTGTTCCTTTTTAGTGTCTTTTAAGTGCAACATGTGTTTGCATCAGATTTTTCGAATGTATTCACTTACATGTATCAAAAATAAATTTCAGTTAACTGCTGTGGGTACTTGTGACAAAAAACCACAATACTCTAGAAAAATTGAAAAATGTTTTCTCAAAATAGTTGTTTTTAACACTTTTTTGTTGGTCCACTGTTAAAAAAAAAGGTGCACATGGATCTCTATGTCTTAATAGCAACTGTATGAGGATATTTCCAGTGTTTGACCATCTGAGACTGAAATCCCATTAACTTCTGTTATATGTCACTTTGGATCACAATGCTTTGTCATATAGTTTTGGAATCAGAAATTATAAATCTGTGGATCATGAAGTGCTGCTGCCTGTCCTAGAGGGATGGAAATAAGCATACCTCTTGGGTATTTGTACTCCCTGTGTATCTTCAAAATTCCTTTCATTAGGAGTTCTCAAATACAATTAGATGAAACTCCTTACTGTTTATAATCCCATTTATTGCTTTCATGCCAATGAGTACCTTTCCAATAAATTGTTCTGTTTAGGGCAGTTGGTTTCAGGGTTCTAGAAAACAACGTGAAGTACAAAAAAAACCCAATTCAAATGTAATTGTATTGCAGCAATTGGGAAGAATTCAGAAGTCTTCTTTCTGTACTCTTTTGGTTAACCCCTTCTTTAGTAATTGTTGAACTGGTTGATTATCAATTGAAATGGATTCTTTTCACTCGGTATTAGTGCAACTTAAAAATTCGAGAAAGTCAGATGTCATAATCAGAAGTTCAATTACTGTATTTCTTTGCAAAAAAAAGAAAAAAATAAAAGCCATGGTTATAATTTGTTTCTTGACTAAGTCTAAAGGTCAGAATTAGCAAGTTTTAAAGAAGAACTGCAGAGAGATACAGCAAGGGCTTTGTAGTAATCACAAATGAAAGACAGTGCTGAATTTGTGGATATCGTAGAGAACCTAATTTATAGTCACAACTTGGTAGCTGTGACGGCAGCTGTGCAGTTTGCACAAGATGGAAATTGGGGCAAGAATTCAAAGAGCCAACAGGTCAGTAAGGAAATAAAGAATTGTGGCTAGGGGCCAGCAGCCAAATCCTATTGTGAGGGCGGCGCTTAACCACATTTTCACTATTATGACAACTGTGAAACTAAAGTTGGTTTTATTATTGTTGAGATCTTGGCTTTGCTTTGCAACCGTGTGGGTTCAACCAAATAATCATTTTCAATAACTCTTTTGCATTGGGTTTTGTGTGTTTGTGTGTTCAGCTGTGGGCCTCAGGATATGAACTTTCTTATAACTTCCAGGTCTCTGACAGTCAGTGGCATCATCTCTTGTTTTCCATAGAAACGCGCTGCAGCCCTTTGAGGCATGAACTGCTGGCGAAGGGAAGGCATCACATAGGACTTCGCCATGACCACCTTCAAACTCTGATCTACACTTTTCCTCTGTTTCAGGGTCTTTATGTCTTTGTGGTGTATTTCATCCTGCACAACCAACTTTGCTGCCCTGTCAAAGCAAGTTATACTGTAGACATGAACGGGCACGCAGCTCCGGGATCGCCTTTCTTCACACATGGCAGTGGTCTGCCGACGGCAGGTGGAGAGATCAGCAAGTCCACTCAGAACCTCATCAGCACTATGGAAGAGGTACCAGTGACTCTATGGTCGTTACCTTGTGTGTTGGAAGTGTACCTGGAGATTTAACTGCAGCACTATATGTAATACACAGGAATAAGAATAATGATAATTATAATTATAATGATGATTATGATGATAATAATAATAATAATTTATTACTATTATTTACTATTATATAATATTAATTATTATAATATTATATATTATAATTTATGTTATGTTATGTAATGTTATGTTATATATACTATATGTTGTATTATATTATATTATATTATATTATATTATATTATATTATATTATATTATATTATATTATATTATATTATATTATATTATATTATATTATATTATATTATATTATATTATATTATATTATATTATATTATATTATATTATATTATATTATATTATATTATAATAAATACACTAATAATTATTAATTATTATATATTATAATATATTTATGTTAAAAGTATATAAATATATACTAATATCTTATTAGTATATATAATGATATTTAAAATATATAAAATATAAAATATATAACATATATAAATATATTAAAATAAATAATATGTAATATATATAAAAATATAGAAAGCTTCCATAAATATAATATAAAATATATACATATAATAATAACTATTATTATTATCATCATCATCATCTGGCTTTGGAGAGGGGAAGATTTTTTTTCCATAAAAATTTTTATCTTTAGCCATTCTGTGAATTTACAATTCCTTGGCAACATCGCCGGTACAGAATTTCCTCCTTTCTACTTGAGTCTTCAGTTTGTTATAGAGGCTGGTTAAAGTGTTGCCAAAACTAGGTAATGCGAAGTCAAAACAGCAAGTTAATTCAGCTTACTATAGGTGTTAGATAAGTTTTAAGTCTTCAGCTTTCCAAAGTCACGCTGTGCAAAATTTCTGGAAGTTTTGATAGAATAGAATAAAATTAGAATAAAGTTGGAATGAAAAAATGATAAAAGGAAGAAGAAGAGGAGGGGAGGGGAGGTGATACTTTGAGGGAGATTGTTTTAAGTCTCTTTGTTGCTGGAGCTGGAATGCTGCTAGTATCACTTTTCACTGTCTGTAGTAAACCAAGGTGATTTTGCTGCTAGGTACAAGTTGATAGAGCTAGTTGAAAATTTTCCAGTTAAACAGGTTTTTTTTTTTTTTTTTTTTCCAGGAAAAACACTGATTTAATGGAATTGAGATATTTCAAGGGAACCTGCCAGTTCTAGCAGTAACTTTTGTGGAAACCAAGCTGCTCACCTGGCAGGTTTGTCTGTATTTTAAAGCTCCTCAGCTTCCTCCTGGCAGATCACTAAGTTTATTCAACTTCTTAGCACCTCATTTAAGGTTGTGCCTGACCCCTCAGTTTAGTGGACAGCACAGCATCTCAGCATTACATGGGAAGTTTTCATGTTCCTGAGCTCCTAAATGGTAGATGAGCAATAAAACAAGAAAACATATTTTGACTATTCAAAAATATATATTTTTTTTAGAGTTCACTATTTTATCTTTTCATCACATTTAAGGGGGAGGTAGATTTTCAAAACTACCTCTTTTCCTATGAAATGGAATTCCAGTTTTTGGTGCCGCTCAAAAAATAAACAGGAGCGGCACAAAAAATAAACTATCACAAAGTTGATATCGAAACTATAGGGCTGTATGCCACCACCAGAACCTTCAAAGACTGGCAAATTGCTTTAAAATATTCTATTGGTAAACACGGGAAGCAGCATGTTGCCAACTGTAGATCATACAATGCAAAATAATTATTAGTGGCTATAGAAAGGAGAAGCGGGGTCCAGCAGAGGAAGAGGCATTGGTAAGAGAGGAGTGAACTGGAACCTTTCAGTCCCTTAATTTAAAATTATCCATAACAGGAGGCAGTGTTCAGAAATAGCAATATTTTTTCAACTTCTTGAGATGGCTGGGAGAAGCATCAAGACCACAAGATTAAATTACTTGTAACCAAGTTTTATATATTTATTTATATATATATGTATATATGGGTTTTTTATTATTTTTATTTTTTAAAGGGCTACCTAGTTCACTATTGAAGTGACAGAATAGCTGGATGCCAAATCCTTTGGTCCTGAGTTGGACTCTGGTCATGGTTTCTAGTTTCTGTACTGTAGTTTTGACTTAACCTTTGCAGGTGCCTGCAGACTGGGAGCGGGCATCCCTGCAGCCTGCCAGTCAAGCTAGTGCTGCCTTTAAGCAGAGCCCACAGAACAGCAACATTTTCCACCCTTCTAGAGGATTTAGTACCGGCTCGTTGTTTGCTGATGAGGAATCACAAGAGTTTGATGATCTAATATTTGCTTTAAAGACTGGTGAGTGACTCTTCGCCTTGCTCCTCAAAGGTTATGTTGCTATTCGCCCTAACGATGTCACCATTCCATGAGATCCAATTAACAAGATCTGTTCATATAATCTGATTGCCAGTTAAAATTACGAAGTAAATTTTTTTTGCCCTTGACTGCTGTTCTATAAAAATCACTGTGCAGGCTCTCTAAAGTAACAGAAGGAGTCTGAAAATATATGTTTTGAGTCATGATGATAAGCAGACCTACAGAAAATAGCAACAGATTGAAGGCTCTGACATTTTTTCACAAGTGCTTATGTGGCTCACTTGCTGCCTCTAAACACGGGCTGTTTTGTCTTCTTTTCAAATTGATATCTAGAGTGTATACAATGACTATCTTTATTGTATATACATATCTCTCTGAGAAACAGCATAACTTCATAAATATTGATTCTCCCACTAAGTGTAAGACAAAATATTTATATAAGATACGTTTGGACCTGAAAAATATTGTATTCTGGAAAGATAACCTAGATAGACTTCTGCCCAAACACAAGAGCCAGCTGTGAGGAGATCACTGTGCTGCTGGAGGACAGAAGCAGGCGAAGCCACTCTAGGTGTCCACACTCAAACTAAATCATAGAATCATTTCAGTTGGAAGAGACCGTCAAGATCAAGCCCAACCGTAACCTAACTCTATCACTAAATCATGTCCCTGAGAACCTCATCTGTGGCATCTTCTAAACCCCTCCAGGGATGGTGACTCCACCACTGCCCTGGGCAGCCTGTTCCAATGCCCGACAGCCCTTTCCAGGAAGAAATTTCTCCTAATATCCGATCTTAAACCTTTCCTGGTGCAACTTGAGGCCATTTCCTCTTATCCTATCACATGCTACTTGAGAGGAGAGGTGAACATCCTCTATGCTCCAACCTCCTTTCAGGCAGTTGCAAACAGCTCAGCCTCCTGTTCTCCAGGCTGAGCTACACCTGCAAAACAAAACACTTGTTATCAGACTCTTCTTTATAGCCTTAGAGTTCAAGTCTTCCAAATCCCAGGCTTTGCCCTCAGTTATGTGTTGCTTTTCTGCCTTCTCACCCACTCCACCAAAGAAACTTCATGTTGTTCAAATGATAATGTAGATAGTCAGAGGTGGCCACAGGTGGCAGAAATTATGTGAAACCTGATTCAAAGATAGGTCAGCATGGGAATGTCTGAGAAGTTGACCACAAAGGCAAAGGAGCACCAGCTGGTAATACCTGGCAGATGCTAAGCCAAGCCCATCTCCTGTAGGCACCAGATGAAATGTAAATGGAGCAGCTTGGTAGTAGGTCACCTGAATGAACTCTGGAGATATTATGAAGCTTTGCCAGAGACAGACGAGAGGTACTGGTGACATTAGTGGGTTAAGTGCTCTGGAACCTGTCATTTCAGGAGTTTGTTCCCTTTGGTGACACCAAGGAAAACAGTCAAACTGGTTGTAAGACTGGGGATGCCACTGGTGAAGGGGTAGTTTTAATCAGTATATTCATACTACTTTATCTCCTGAGCCAATTTCTATTGCAGAAAACTCCTCTAGTTATGAAGATAAATGGATGATTAATAACTTGCCTAGTGCTAAGAAATACTAATTTTTATGAAGACCACCACGAAATCTGTGCTATTAATTTTCCTGGACATTTTGCAGACTACTTCTACTTTATTATGCAGTTAAAGATTTTAGGCAAGACTTTCAAATGTAGATGCATAAGCTAATAGTTGCAAACCTTTTTTTTTTTTAAGTACCTAAGAATGTAGCTTTTACTTTTTTACTGTGTTCTGAACATTTTGAAGGAAAACAGATAATTCATAGATTGCTAATAAGATGTGAAGCCATTCACATCTAACACTCTCACCTTCGCTTACAGCGTTTACTGCTTTAGCAGCTCAGATGACATCAGTTGGCCTATTTTCTGCAGCAAACTCTACACACTGTGGAAGACTGAGCCTTAAATCATGAAGAACTATCTAGGCAACAGCAGTAGTCAAAACTCATGGTTAATATAATTTGCCATAACTTCAGCATTTAATGATTTTTTAACAAATCTTCAAGCCCCATCCATATTTAATATGTTTTCAGTCCTTCCAAAGGAAGCAGGTCTAGAACACGCTTTTTATTATGCCACCTAAATTTTGTTATTGCTTTCTTTAATATTTTATTATCATTTGTTCTTATGAGCCTTTGTATTTATGTGATTTGAAGCGGAGACCTCAGGCCATAGTCAGAGGAAGATATTTTTGCTTTCACCACTGATTCAAGTAGTACCTCACCTTTTCACCCCAGTGCTTATTGATGTGTCAAAACTGTGTCCCCAGCAACATCGCAGAGGCAAAAAAAAAGAAGATTGTTTCTAAGCCAAACCAGTTGTGCCATCTGGTTTCAGCTCCACGTGTATTTGAATAAACCAAACTGATGAGGCGGTGTTGAGTTTAGAGTAGCTTTCACCACGAAAGTAAATGTTTATCAGCTACTGCCTTGGATACAAGCTGTAGCTCTACACATCCTTTTGAACAAAACCCATGAGATTTTCTGTAAATACAAGGCATATCTGTTTTATTATTCTCATCCAGACTTGCTCTCCAGTCCAGCTTAGTGGACAAGGAGTCGAGGTGCTCCAATTGGCATGAGGGAGGAACTGTGAAGCAATAAAAAGGGAGATGAAGCAGTGGAAAGTGGGATTTCTTTTCTGTTTGGCAGGACAGGTTTATGCTGCTAAAGTGCTCACTGAGCTGTGGTCTGACGGCAATTTTGAATCATAGAATCATTTTGGCTGGAAGAGACCCTCAAGATGATTGAGTCCAACCATAACTCTGGTGTTAACCCATGTCCCCAAGAACCTCGTCTAAAAGCCTTTTAAACACCTCCAGGGATGGTGATTCCACCACTTCCCTGGGCAGCTTGTTCTACTGCTTCTCAACCCTCTCCATGAAGAGTTTTTTCCTAGTGTTTTGTGGCACTGAAAGGAGCTGGTCTCCTGCTCCCTCCTGGCAGCACATTCCTTCTTCCTCCATTACATCGTTGCTTGTACTCACATGAAACCACAACCACTCAAGTGAGAAACTCCTCTCCACACCAGTCTGATGCCCTTTGGGCACTGGTCCTGGCTCTGAGGAAGCCATTGGACATCAGCAACTAGAAGACCAGCACCTCTTCTCTAAACAGGCTAAAATGCACAGGCAGCTGAGATGCCTTTTTTCTGCCTTGCTCTTGTCTGTCACTTGCTGTAAGCACTGCTTCTCAAAGCTTTTTAGACCAGGTTTTATCTCAGTAGGCTGAGAATTCCTCATCTGGAGCCTCTAGGAGAGCAGGGGAAAGGTGCTTTGCACCACATTGGCTGTTTTTATCACTCCCAAAATGAGAAGTGTGGTTTTTAGGTATAGATAAACTGAAACAGAAACGCCCATTATCTATTCCCTAAAGCTGTCAATCTGTAACCAAACTCAGCCTCAGCTGTGCTAAAATATCTCCCACTCTGAAGGCTGGCTGAGGATCAGCACTGATTAGCGGAGGGATATGCAAAAAAAACCCCTTTATGCCTCTTTGCACTTCATCCGTCCAATCTGCTTATGTAGTTTGGAGCTGTCTGGAGGTTGCTTTAATTTATGCCCACTGTCTGTAGCTGCGAGGTTTAATCTGGCAGCCAGGATCAGTGAGAATGAGGGTATAATCGCAGCAAAGCTACAATCTCATTCCTGTCCTCCTGCCCCACTTACACACTGCAGCTGTAGAAATGAAAAACGACTGATGCAGGTTAAGAAAAACATCATAAAAAATGAAACAGATCCTTACAGAACAACTTTATTCTTTAACTTGCGGTGGTTTAGTAATTCGCAGCTTGCAGTGCAGCTCCACAAATAGATGCGTTGGCACACTTGGCCTTGTCGCCAAAAAAATGTGTTTTAGAACTATGCACTTAGCCCTTGGTTCCATAATCATTAATACTGGGCCTAATTACAGATTAACCTGAAGTATGGACTGGGTCAGATGAAGGCATACAACTGCATTTCTAGCAAATCAGGTGGACGACAGTGCACTGTTTCTTAGCCAGCTTTCATGCTAGCTTTATGCAAGCTTTGCATCACGTGTAGAATTTTTTGTTCGATGCAAGAAATATGAAAGCCGGACTTCTTACATTGTAAAACCATGGCCTCTGAATGCCTTATCAATAAATTGCTCCTTTCCATTAAATGCGTTCATGTCCGTACAGGAATATATAGTTAGGATTCACTATGCTCACTATATCACCTCGTTTCTTATACTGTAGGTATCTTTTGGAAGGCCAGGCAGCTCTGAGGAAGTTTATGTGAAAGAAATAATAGAAGAAAAAAGATAATGTAATTGCATGTCCTGCCTATTGATATGTGCTAAAACCTTTTTTTAAAAATTATTTTTATTGTTTATGAATTTGGCTTAAAGCATGTATTTTATTATATTTAATTAATGGCCTTTATAATGAATCAAAGTGTAAGCTACTGATCTCTGAACTTCCATCCATATTCCCATCTCCTGCATATGCTCTTGTCCTGCCCCTTCCGTGATGCAGAAAACCAAACCCATTCATTGGTTTGGGTGAGAAGTGAATTTAAAACACAACAAAGCCTTTGAAAGAGGCCCAAACCCCTCCAGTGATGGTTGATGACCCACCCCTGTAGGATTTGTTTGCAAAGACATTTATGGGTTAGAGCAGAGAATACCAGTCTAGCACACGGTACTTTCCAAATATATATTGGTCGCTATCAATGGAGGATATTGCTACATCCACATCTCAGTGTACTTTTGGCGCTTGATAGAGCCAAATATGATAAATCCTAAATAAATATTCTACATGGATAATACCTGGGGAAAAAAAAAAATCTACCGTATAAGTTAAAAACCCCACACAAATGCAGCTATTACAGTAACGATGCTATACAAACCAACTCCTTATTTTCAATCTAATGCAGCTAGGGTTCTGAAGTCAGCACTGGTTAAACCTTGGTGTTGCTGCTGTAGGTGCCTGGCTTAAGAATATAAAGAAATATACACATAGTGTAATACCATATTAGACCAGTATCTGATCTTTATATAGTGACCAACATGAGATTCTTTAAGAAACCTCATTCTGAATAATTGCAGTGTAGCCACCAGGAAGATAAGTATTTTTCTAACCCTCACAGTAAGTGTTCACCTTAAAATCCGAACCCAGGTTGATCACATTTATATATTATTTGAAACATTTTCAATGGTGTATTTTTCCCTTTTTGAAATTTGTACCCTCTTAAGACTAAATAAGTGTTTTGAGTAAATTCCAGTGTTGATGGTACATAAGCACTGTTGTTTTGTTTCACAATTCAAAACGTTTTATTTACCTCAAGGTTATTACCTTGTTCTTCTGTCCCCAAATGGTAAATACAGGAGTTTAATTTATCTTCTCTATTACACTCGTGTTTCCTTTCTAAAACAAACAGTTTTAGAGAAGATAAGGGAAAAAACAAACAAACAAACAAACAAAAAAACAGAACAAAACCAAGTAATTTGCTTATGCGATTGCTGTTTTTCCCAGGACTTTCAAGCAGTTTTTAGTTATTAGAACCATGATTAAATAAAAAGGTTAAACATGCATGTAAATTTAAATCAGTAAGTACAACTTGATCACCCACAGTACCCTTATAAACAAGGATTTTAATGATTCTGAGCCTGATCTTCTTGTCCGTATTATTGTGTCTCTGTACATTGATAGATTTTTACTCTTGCCATACTCGGACAGCAATTCCTGGCCTCTCAAGAGCTTGGGTCAGAACCCCAGAGTGTCAGGGGTTGAAGGGCCCTCGAAATCTCATTCAGTGCAATCCCCCCATGGAGCAGGAACACCCAGCCGAGGCTACACAGGAAGGTGTCCAGGCGGGTTGGAATGTCTGCACAGAAGGAGACTCCACAACCACCCTGGGCAGCCTGGGCCAGGCTCTGCCACCCTCACTGGGAACAAGTTTCTTCTCAAATTTAAGTGGAACCTCCTGTGTTCCAGTTTGTACCCATTGCCCCTTGTCCTATCACTGGTTGTCACCAGAAGAGCCTGGCTCCATCCTCCTGACACTCCCCCTTTCCATACTGATCCCCAGGAATGAGTCCCCCCTCAGTGTCCTCTTATCCAGCTCCAGAGCCCCAGCTCCCTCAGCCTTTCCTCACACGGGAGATGCTCCACTCCCTGCAGCATCTTGGTGGCTGCGCTGGACTCTCTCCAGCAGTTCCCTGTCCTGCTGGAACTGAGGGGCCACAACTGGACTCGTGCAGTAAATCACAGTATCACAGTATCACAGTATGTTTGGGATTGGAAGGGACCTCAAAAGATCATCTAGTCCAATCCCCCTGCTGGAGCAGGAACGCCCAGGTGAGGTCGCACAGGAACATGTCCAGGCGGGTTTTGAATGCCTCCAGAGTAGGAGACTCCACAACCCCCCTGGGCAGCCTGTTCCAGTGTCCATCACCCTCACTGAGAAGAAGTTTTTTCTCAAATTTAAGTGGAACCTCTTGTGTTCCAGCTTGATCCCATTACCCCTTGTCCTATCATTGTTTGCCACCGAGAAGAGCCTGGCTCCATCCTCGTGGCACTCACCCTTTATATATTTATAAACATTAATAAGGTCACCCCTCAGTCTCCTCTTCTCCAAACTAAAGAGACTCAGCTCCCTCAGCCTTTCTTCATAAGGGAGATGCTCCACTCCCTTAATCATCTTTGTTGCCCTGCGCTGGACCCTCTCCAGCAGTTCCCTGTCCTGCTGGAACCGAGGGGCCCAGAACTGGACACAATATTCCAGATGTGGTCTCACCAGGGCAGAGTAGAGGGGAAGGAGAACCTCTCTCGATCTACTAACCACCCTCCTTCTAATGCACCCCAGGATGCCATTGGTCTTCCTGGCCACAAGGGCCCAGTGCTGGCTTATTGTCATCCTATTGTCCCCAGGACCCCCAAGTCCCTTTCCCCTACACTGCCCTCTAATATGTAGTTTCCCAACCTATACTGGAACCTGGATGCCAAAGAACACACGTTCACTCCATAACCCAGACACCAAAACCAGCCGTAAGGAGGATCACAGTGCAGAAATACCCATTTCTCACCTGGATGCAGTAGGGCTGGGTTCACACGGTGCTGCACCCAAGTTTGGCCCCTACCAGCACTTCTTCCAGACCTCCGCAGGGAAGTCTACCCAGACCTGCAGGTTCTTCTGCCCAGGCTCTCTGACCAAAGCTCCATGTTCAGAATTGCAGCCTGAATTCCCATAGAAAAGGAGCATCTCACTGCTGCCCCATTTTCCATACTTCTTTTGTGCTTGATTTCATAAAAGTGGAACAATATGGGGCATAGAAAATTAAGTAAAATCAAGTAAGCTACCCTTATATTGTCTGTTGCTGAACAAGCCAAAGCCTGGAATGTCAGCAGAGGAAGAAATAAGGGAGGCACTGTACAATTGATAGAAACTCCTGAAAATATTTTTTTAGTATGAAAATGCAGATTCGCGCTTCTCCCAGCACACCCTTTTTGGGGCTTTTTTGAGCCAAATGTAATTCTTTTGCAATTCCCTTGAACCATGACTACTTACAGACCTGCTTCTGCGCAAAATGAACAACTTCCCTAGGTATTTGTGAGATCGCTATAAGACCATGCCTTAAATTAGTCTGTCTTGAAATTACCATGTCTAATCATACTGATGTGCAGTTGTCCATAAATATAAAGCTCTGCGGCCGCCGGCGGCTCCGGGCCGGGAGGGGGGCGGGGCCCAGTGGCAGGCGCGGACGGGATTGGCTCCTGCACCGGATGGGCGGGGCCACGCTGCAGAAGCGCGCGGGCCGAGGAGCGCGTGCAAGCGGTGCGGCGGCGGGGCCGGCGGTGAGCGAGGGGCGGGCGGACACCGGGGAGACCGGACGGGGCCGCCCCGGTCCCGGCTGAGGGGGGAGGCTGGAGGGGGAGGGACGGGCTGGTTTGGGCAGGAGGAAGGCGAGGGGCAGGCAGCCGCAACAGCGCGGCCCCGGGCCAGGCCGAGCAAGGGGCGAGGGGGAAACACGCGGGCGGCTGTGAGGGAAGGGAGCCCCGGGCTGAGCGCTGCGCGGGGCTCGGGCGGGGCCGTGGGGCGGAGGGGGGAGCCCGTGGTGCCACAGGGCAGAGGGAGGAAGGCGAGCGGGAGGGGGCGGCGCCAGGGGGCGCGAGGGGCGGGGGCGGCGCTGCCGCGGGGAGGGGCCGGGAACGGGGGGAGCGGCGGAGGAGCCTGAGGGCGGGACGGCGCGGAAGGAGCTTGGGCGGGAAAGGCTGAGGGACCTCAGGGAGGGGGTGACATCGGGGAGGCTTTGGCGGGAAAGGCTGAGGGACCTCAGGGAGGGGGTGACATCGGGGGGGCTTTGGCGGGAAAGGCTGAGGGAGCTCAGGACGGGATGGCACTCAGGTCTGGTTTCAAAGGGAAATGCTGAGGTACCTTGAGGAATGGACACTGGGCTGGGAGCTATGAACACATCAGATGGTTGAGAGAGTGTTCATGACAGAAATTTGTGCAGTGAAGTATTCCAGCAAAGAGAGGGAGAAGAGCCAAACTTAGATCAGGCCTCCTAGGACGCCTGCAGGTTTGGGGACAGGGATGACGAGGTTGTTAATCCGGTCCTAACTGTTTCTTTCTCTGTCCCTCTCTTGCAGCACCTGACTGAATGGAGGAGCAAGTGGACGGGAAGTTCCTGCGCCACACACAGATCACATTTATCGCTCTCGCCCTCAGAGACCCGGAGATCCAAACCGTTCGCATCGTGCCTTGAAGCAGCCTGTGCTCATGCGCTTCTCCCAGGGAGAAGGCGGAATGGCAGCGACTGGCCACGTTAAGCCGCAGGGTGCACACTGTGCAGCTGTCAAGCCCAGCTCTGCGTTAGCTCACACCTGCGGTTTTGCGCCGCACACGCAGATTTGAGTTGTCGCTGGTTGTTGCAGCGTTTGGCTTTGTTGAGGACAGCGTGTGTTTGTCAGCAGTTGGTGTAGGTGGAATCTGGAGGAGAAAGCGATATTTCCGTGCCAGAACTGGTTGGTGTTTGCATGGTATTGTGGCGGTTGTTCCTGCAGGTGATGAGTGCTGGAGCATTATTGCAGGATGAGGGGATTTTGGAGGCTTGTCTGTGAGATGCACTAGAGGCAGCAGTTGAAAGCGAAAGGCTGAGATTTGGAGGGTTTGTCGGTGGGTTTTGGGCGGTTGTCAGCTGAAGAGTTGGCTGTTTGCAGGCGAGTTGTAGGGCAGAGGGTGAAGCTGACTTTGCCTGGGCGGCACAAATGGCTGGGTGTGCAGAGCTGAGGAGAGCGGGCTGCTGCGGGTGACCCTAAAGCTGGAGAACCAGCCGGCAGCTCCAGACGCTCCCGCTGCCGGGCAGGGCCATGCAGGCCAGTGCCCTGGGGCACAGCGACGTGACCCTCCGCAAGTACCAAAGAGCAGGTGAGGACCGTGGGCACTTGTACTGAGCTGTGACATCTCTAACCCGTGACACTGGGGTCCAGCAAGTACCAAGGAGCAGGTGAGGACCATGGACATTAGTACTGAGCTGTGACATCTCTAACCCGTGACACTGGGGTCCAGCAAGTACCAAAGAGCAGGTGAGGACCGTGGGCATTTGTACTGAGCTGTGACATCTCTAACCCGTGACACTGGGGTCCAGCAAGTACCAAAGAGCAGGTGAGGGCCGTGGGCATTTGTACTGAGCTGTGACATCTCTAACCCGTGACACTGGGGTCCAGCCTGAGCAGGGCATGTGCGGAAGCTGTGCTGCAGGGAGGGCAGAGCTGAGGGGCTCTTGGGCTGGTGTAGCTGGTGTAGCTCAGTCCTCCGTGTGTTTCTCTTCAGGCGGAGCAGCGTGCAAAGGAAAAGCAAGGAAGGAGGTGAACCCGTGATGAACAGTGATGCATAAAGAGGGTTGGAGCGCACCTGCCAGTCAAGAGGGATCAAGAAAGAAGACACCATGGTGGAACCGCAGGTCAGGAGAGCTCAAGGAGGGAGAAAGGTGACTGTGGCCGTATGGGTTTTTCTAGCTCACACACCAATGAAAACAGTTTGGATAATAAAAGAAATGTATGCAAACCCAATAATTAAAGGCAGAGAATGTTTATATGCTATGTATGGGGTAGACCTGAAGGTATATTTCTTCCTACAAGGAAGGAGAATTTGCAATACATGCTGCTGTCAGCAGCGACCAGTAAGCGACAAGACTGTATTTACTGATGCCTCTGGTCGCTCACGTGAAGTTGTAATTACATGGCTAAACTCAGATACCCAGTGCTGCAAACACAAGGTAGAAAAAGAGACCAAGGGTCAAACAAGTTCTTGAGCTGACAGCTGTTAGGATCGCTTTGAGGTGTTCTGTAACGAGCCTTTGAATGTTGTCACTGGCTCATATTATGCGACTGGCATACTTAACCACCTGGAAGCTTTTCTTAAGGAAGAGGATAATCCTCTTTCGATGGCTGAATTGAGAATGCTATGGTTTCTAATAAATCATAGACATCATGGGTATTATGCAATGCACACCCGCTCTCGCACGGCCCTTCCAGGACCTCTTGCGGAAGGCAGTAGGAGGGCCGATGCACAAGCTGTGCCACTCACTGTGCCTAAAGCCTTGGAGCAAGCTAAATGATCACATAAATTCTTTCACCAGAGTGCAAAGGCATTAAAACGACAATTTCAAATGAGAGTGGATCAGGCCAGGAGCGTTCTTATGTCCTGCCCTGATTGACAACAGTTGGCACCCGCGCCATCCACAGAGGGTGTTAATCCAGGAGGGGTTACTGCCAATGAAGTACGGCCAGCGGATGTAACGCATTGTTCTGAATTGGGTAAATACGTACGTGTTTCTGTAGACGCTCATTCCAGATTTCTCGTTGCTGCTGCACGTGCTGGTGAAAGAGCACGAGACGTCTGTAACATTGGTTGGCATGTTTTGCTGTTTGAGGAGTTCCACGATCTGTAAAACCAGAGGAAAGTGGAACACACGCTCGATTAGAGGAGTGATCCCCCAGCGCGCTGTAATAAAAGTGCCTGCTTTTTAACACTTTCAAAACAGTGTTAAAGAGTCTGTTTGCCGACTTTTCGGTATCATTTCTGGCGACGAGGATGGGATAATCTGCCTGATCTCCCGTGGATCCCAGGATCTCTGGGACCTTGTGCTGGCACCGGGGAATTCCTGGAAGGGACCACAGCTCCTCGGACCAGCTCGGGATGTGGGTAAAACCCCATAAATGAGATAAGGCACTTTCATTGTCTGGTTGGGTTGGCACGCTGCCTGCGCGAGATGTGGGCGACACCAGCGCGTTGGGTCTGCGCATTCGCGTCTGCACATTTTGGTGAACTGGGTAACTTAAAAAAAGAAAGAAATAAAAAATTAAAGAGAAAAATGAGAAAACAATAAATAAAAGAGAAAAACGAGGGAACAGTAATTTGATAAGGGTACCTTTAGTGATTTTGCTGTTTGTGCCTTAACAATTGTATAATTGTTTGTGTCTTTAGTGGTTTGTTGTTGTTGTTACTTGTGTCTTGGGTTATTTTATAGTCCAGTACTTAGGGTTCAGCAATTGTCTGTCATTGTGATTGTGAAGTAGGTAGTGGACAATCGGCAGGAGGATTCGGGAGAAATCCCCCCTGGGCTGTGTTTTCTGACATTGGAAAAGGATCGTTTGCTGTTCAACAGGGCATCAACCAGGGAGAATCTGATTGAATATTGTAATTAATGGCGGCCACTGTAAATAATATTAATATGCTGCACAGGTCTAGGTGGGTATACTTTGAGATCTGTAGTATAGTAATGTGCTACATGTAATATGTAGTAAGATATATATTTTAAATCATATGTTGCCTATTACATAAGGCATATTACACAATACATAATGTTACATATGCATTGTCTTTATCCCCTTCAGATCCATTTGTTTTGGAAAAGGATAATCAGGGAAAGAAATGCAAACCAGTAAAAGGTTTGTTGAAGAACAGCTATTGGTGTAGAATACACAGAGAACATGAGATCAAAATTGTCGCTCGGTCAGTCCAGGGTGGGATCCTGATATCCTTATATCGGGGCACAGGCTGCATTGGTATCGCCAGTGCATTTTATACGGGATTAGACACGCTGCGTCTAAAGCTGTAAATACACCAAAACCTTCTGAGATTAAACAGGTTCGTGAGGAGTCTCCCACTGAGTTTTTACACCGTCTTAAACTGACAGCTCAGTAATATATTAATATAGATCCTGACTTGGAGAACAGAGAATGAGAATTCTTAGTTGACTGGGAGCTCATTATTCTGTGTTAAACACTATGCAGGGAATATTAAGTAGCGATTCTGTAACAGTTATGGGTGCCACAAAAATTGCAAAACACGGCCCTTTAACCTGCTGCGTAGAATGTTTGTATGTGGAGTCTGTACTTATTGATTGTGTACCATGTGTCTTCTCTTGTGCACAACGAATGGTTGAAAAAAGCTTTAATGGTGCAATGGCTGTGCAGTTACACGCTGCTATGGCTGCAATTGTTAAACAAAGAAGGGGAGATGTGGCAGGGTTGTGACATCAGGCCCGTGAGAAACTGCAAGAGTCACAGTGTGAGAACAAGCGCTGGTGGAACAACAAGCAGCAAAGACTGTGTAGGACATGAACCATCAGGGACAGAGGGACTGATACGGGATTGGTACATCAGGGACAGAGGGATTGATACGGGATTAGTACATGAAGGACAGAGGGATTGATACGGAATTGGTACATGAAGGACAGAGGGATTGATATGGGGTTGGTACATGAAGGACAGAGGGATTGATACGGGATTGGTACATCAGGGACAGAGGGATTGATACGGGATTGGTACATGAAGGACAGAGGGACTGATACGGGGTTGGTACATGAAGGACAGAGGGATTGATACCTGATTGGTACATCAGGGACAGAGGTACGCGGTGTTTGTATTAAATGTCTCTCTGAATCTTAAAGAGAGTCTGTGCCTCATCTGCTACACCCCTTCATCTGTTTCCCAAATTACGATTTAGACTGTATTTACCGTTGTAAAAACAAAGCTTTCCCCCCTTAATTTTTGTCACGTGTTGTAGTTAGAATTAATAGAGATATTGGAGACCGTCCTAGCTAAACTGGAAAAAGACAGCAGCCATGTGTATTTTTAAATAAAGACTAAATCAAGTGTGCTAGCTCATTATCTTTAAGTGTTTTACTGTGATCACCTCCCTCCCAAGGTTTTGTGTCTGTTGTATCAAGGCCTGGCACCCACGGCCACAGTGGATGAATCACCATGGGCACAACACCAGGAACCCGCCTGTTTGTGTCCAGGATATCCACTCCAGCAGACACTTTTTAGTAAAAGAGCACATCATGGAACTGAAAAACCATCTAATTGTGTCATTATGAACATTCACTGCTCTTTTTTCTTCTTTATACCCGTTGTAGCTTTTTAAAATTAACCAGTTTGAAAAGGATTTCTATTTTGGCTCTGCTCACGGAGCCTGATTTTGCTTCTCTAGGGCCTTTCACCCGGTTCACCGCACTCGTGTGATCATTGCGCTGCACGTGGGCAAAATCAGCCGTGCCCTGTGTTTCTCCTGTAAAATAGTAAGTAAAATAGTAATATTCACAGTGAATATTTGAAGGAACCCACTGCTAATGTATTTTTAATTGGTACTTGCGTAATGGATTAGATGCAACAAAAATGCATACTTTATTTTGTCCTTTGCTATACAGGAGGGGGTTGAACTTTTCTTTTGATCTGAACTTTGCTTTGTTTCTTAGCCCCTTGTTCTGTTCCCTGCCTTTCTTTTTGTCTCTCCATCTGTACATCCCCCTCCCTGTCTTTCTCTACCCCCTTCCTGCTTCTCCTCCTCCCCCCTCCCCATCCCTCTGTCCTGCTCCTCAGCGCTGCTGTTTCTTCCTCCCTGTCTCATCACAGCTCCTTGTCCCTTTTTGCCTTGATCTCTCCATCTCTCCATCCTTTCCCCTGTGTGTTTCTTTCTCTCTGGGCTCCTCTGTCTTCTCTCTCGTCTCATTTGTCTCTCTCTAGTCCTCTGTCCTTCTCCCCAGCAGCTTCAAGTGAATGACCAGGTGTCCGTGCACTCTGGTGTTTCCTCATCCCTGCCCTGGGGAAGATCTGTGTCTGTAGGGCTGGGGATCATTTAGGAGCTGGTCTCCTTCTGCAGGCAGCAGAGCCGGGGGCACCTACAGCAGAGCTTGTTCTCAGCTGCTGCTTATGCAGCTTGTTGGAAGAGCGGCTGTGGGCCTTCTTTGGAAGGGAGGTTTCTTGTTCTGTGCTTCCTGCTCCTCGGGACCCTGCGCAGGAGCAGTGTTGGGGTCTGCAGGGACGGGTGGGACCTGCTGTGGTTCCAGGTGAATGTGAATTCAACTTGTCCTGATGGCCTCGAATGAAACCAGACTGACTGTACATGGTTTTCTTGCCTGTTTCAGTTCTAAACTACATGTTTGGCACTAAAAAACATGAGACTTTGTGCTGTTTTCCAGATGTCAGTGGCTGCGAATCAGCTGAGAACATCACTGCCTTAGGTACCAGGGCAGGTGGTCTGTGATCAGGGATGTGGACTTGCATGGCGGTGCTTTTATGAACATTTTAGGGTCTTGCCACTTGAAAGCCCTTGATTTTCCTAGAAATTTTAAGATGATATTTCTTATTCGGAGGTTCAGACTCTGGTTGGACTTGATGTTGAATGGTCAGTATAATGGAGTCTATAAAATAAGAATCCCGCTTCCTTGTTGTTGTTTTCTAACACTGTCTGAATTTGGTAAGCGAGAGCAAGCGTGGTTGACAGTGTCTGTTTTTTGAGAGTAACGTATTCCTGACTCTCCCTCTTTGTATGGTGAAGGTTTCTGCCTGCACTATGATTTTGCTGGGCTGTGAGGCTGTGTGGGAGCAGCAGAGGTAAGAAGTGGTGGCTTTAAAGGCATTGAAGCTGTGGTAAAACTAGCAGGTAAAGCTCATTTCTTCCTAGAGAGCAGCCTGACAAAAACAGTTACAAGGAAAGACCCTTGAAGTTGGCTTTTTTTTTTTTTTTTTTAATTTACTCTTAATATGGAGCTTTTGGTATTGATTGATTGATTGATTGATTGACTTCTGGGAAGCAAGAAGTGAGAGCCTGTGCACTCCCATAGGCAGCGCTGCCTCCCAAATAGGTGCACCCTTCTCCACTACTGTTCCTCCCATGCTCGTGTAGAACAAGGCCATGCAGTCATGTGCAGATGTGGTGATTCCAATGTGACTATGAGGTCACAGCCCCACGGTGACGTGCTGTGCTGTGTCTCGGCAGCAGCAGCAGCAGCAGCAGCATCACGGTGCGAGCGTGGGGGCCATGGTCCTCACCCTCCTCCTCCTGCTGGTGTCCCTGCCAGCCCGGGAGGCCCAGGCTGCTCCAGCCGAGCGCAGGGAGCAGGTGGGCGGGCAGGGGCAGCACCTAGCCCTGAGCAGCTCAGCAGGGCAGCAGTGGGGCCAGGGCTGGGGCTGGGGCCGGGAGAGCAGCCGGGCTGGGCCGGGCAGGGCGAGCCAGGCAGCACCAGGGTGTGGGCAGGGGTCAGACGCCCCGCAGGGAGGGGAGAGGGGCTGCGGCTGCTTCAGGGGCAAGTTGTGGGCAAGCGGGGGCTGGGAGTGGTGGCACAAGGGCAGAAACCAGCACTGAGCCCCTGTGGGGCCCTCCCTGCCCCCCAGCCCCGTGCCACACGGCCCCATCGCAGGGCACGCTTTGAGCCTTTGGGCCCGTTTCAAATCAAAGCTGGGGTTACTTTGGCCCTTTGGGCCAGTTTTGAGCTCAATCTGGGCACATTCGTGCCCTTTGGGGTCATTTCTGCCTAGATCTGGGAGTTCTTTGGCTTTGCAGTCCTGTTTCTGCCCAAATCTGGGGGTGTTTGGGCCACTTTTGGCCATTTTTTACCCAAATCTGGGCATACTTTGACTTTTTGGTCCAATTTCACCCCAAATCTGGGGATGTTGTACCCCTTTTGGGCCAGTTTTGATCCAAACCTAGTGGTGCTTTGGTTTTTCTGGCTCTTTTTACCCGATATACTCTGGTGCTTTTGCCCATTTTTTCCCCTAATGGAGGCGCTGTGTTCCCAAATATGGGATATCTTCACCTTTGCCAACAGTTTCGCTCCCAAATGTGAACATTTTTGCCTCTTTTGGCCACTTTTTGCCCAAATACTCAGAATCTTTTGCCTGTATTGGCCAATTTAGCCCCCAAATATTTGGAATATTTAGTAATTTTTCCAGTTTTCTCCCTAAATAGGGCTATTTCTCTGCAATATATGGGCATTGTTGTCCTAAATATGTTGTGCTGTGTTTTGTTTTGTTTTTTCTCTCTTCTTTATGTCCTCTTTTACCCGAAATGCAGGAGTATTGCTCTGTGCGCCTGGAAACCTCTCTGATCTGTGATGACTCCAGGCCATGGCATTGGCAGAGCTGATCGAGCTCCTCAGCTGGATCCTGGTTATGAGCCTTGGGCTGTCCCAGAGGTAAGTTGCCACTGTCTGTCTGCTTGAGGGAATAAACTCTCGCGTTTTAATAGGTTGTTCATGTGTGATTGTACCCAGGATCATCTCAGAGGCTTTTCAAAAGCTTTTTGTGCCTTGGTGGTGTTACACAGACAAGTAATGAATATTCATTTGCCTGAAAACCTGCTAGGTCTCAGCAAAAAGTCACCCATGTTCCATTTCTAGCTGTGGGAACGTACACCTTTGTATGTGTCCTGTGTCATTACCTCACCCCCTCCCATCACTGCAGGTGACTGAGGAAGAAGGAGATCACAACATGCCATGGAAGCTCCTCACCCGTGTTTGACTCCCTGTTTGGTTCCTGCAGTCCATGGTGATCAAGCCTCTTGGTGTAATCCTGTTCCTGAGCCTGGGGACAATGCCAGGGTAAGTGTTCAGTCTTCATTGGTCACTGGCCTTTTGCATTTGTTAATATTTGGTTTATTATTTGTTAATATTTGTTTTATTATTTGTTAACATTTTCCTGCAATAGTTGCGCCTTGCAGTAGCCAGCAGGCTCTTTGCTAGAGGAAACATGGATGATCATTTTTTGCCCTGGTGCTCCATGCTGCCACCTTAGTGTGGGTTTTCTTTTGTGTGTGTGAGAGGTGTCCTGGTCAGAAGGCCCTGAGAGGCCCCATGTTTGTCCATCTGGTCCTTGAGGGGTGTTGCATGTGGCCTGGACACAGTGGTTTGGAAGCTGCCAGGTCCAGTCAATGGGTCTGCATGGAATGGGCGGGTTCTAGGACCCTGGGCGTTCCCTGGGAGGTTTTTAGGACCCTGGGGGTTCCATATAGATTCATAGAGCCCTATAGGGACCCCTGTAGGAGCCCATGGAGCCCTAAGGAGCCCCATGGAGACCCATAGAGCCCCATAGAGACAAGAGAAAGGAAGGATTAAAGCTCTTTGCCACCCGCTCCATCTCTGCGCTGCTCGCAGTGCCGGCTGCCGAGCCAGCGGCAGGTTGGGCTGAGTTTAGAGCTGGGTGAGCTCCAGATAGTCCTTTCTCCTGACAGCTCCAGGCGTGGTTAGTGGCCACTGCAAGTGCTGCATAAATGTTGGCAAGATGCTCCTGCCGGGAAGGGAGAGAGGAGCTGCCACTGGGATGGGTTTGGATCCTGAGGACGCAGCGGTGGGTGACAGGGGTGGCCATTGCGGAGGGGCAGTGTGAGCTCTGGTGCTGCTGTCTCCAGGTTGGATCACCAGACCCAGGCCACCATGCTGGTTCACCAGATCTTTGGCGGATCCCTGTGGTTCCGTGGTGAGCGCTGGCTGCCAGGTCCTGGGCCTGTGACTCTCAGGGCAGCGGTTTCCCTGAGAGCCTTGCAGTACAAATCTTTTGGGAAAACTGCTGAGTGTGTGTAACTTATCCAGAGGTGCAGCTGGTCAGTCTTGTGGTTCCTGTGGGTTGTGGCGTGTGTTGTAGTGATGAAAAAAGCTGTTGGCTGGGGGCCCCCAGCTCTTTGCCACCAGCTGAGGGACCCATGTTGGCAGTTATGTAGCAGCACTTGCTGTCCCAGCACACAGTGGAATTGCACGCTGTGAATCCTGGTGCCGACATCCCAGAGCCCAAAGCTGGAGAGGGGGAACACGGCAGCTGCCTGTGCTGTGCTGGGGTGGTGTTGGGTGCAGGTGTTGTGCCAGGGTGTGCTTCCTGCTCTTGCTTTTGCAGTGAAGTTCTCAGCATGCAAGAGCATCTGGGAGAGCTCTGACCCTTTCCTGGACCTGGTGCTGGAGATCAGGTAGTGGGGCAGGGTGTGGGTGGGGGAGCTCTGCTCTCACAGGGGATGTTCCTGCAGCTGCACCGTTACTGCTCTCGAGGCTGCTTAACTGCCAGTGTCAGGCAGGGTGCAGGCAAGAGGGAAGCAGCTTCTGTTGTTGTGCTGCCTCTGTCTGGCAGAGCAGAGCCTGTTGCCTGGGCATGAGCCACGACTCCTCCATTGAGGCTCCATGGGACTGGGCACAGTACAGCCGTCCCTCATGGCATGCCGGCCAGTGCCTGGCTGGGGTCAGACTCAGGGGTTTGGTGCAGTCTGTGGCCCTGTGCTCATGCTGTTTTATCTCTTGGGGCCAGTGTCTCTGATCAGGTGAAAAAAGCTGAGACCAACAGAGCCAGGTCTTCACCAGTGACAGGCCAGGTGAGTCCTGAAGGCTGTTCTGGGCCAGAGCTGCAGGAGCTGCTGCCCCTCTGCCTGCTCTGCGAGGGCAGGTGGGCTGCAGCTTGGCAGGGAGGCAGGCACTGCACCCAATGGACAGGGGTGAGGGAGGATGACTTGCAGGAAGGATCCTGCTCAGTTAAGGGTTGCTGTGTGAGCTTGGAGGGGATGGGATTGCAGTATCACCCTGTGTCCTTGGCACAGTGATTCAGCCTGGAGGCCCAAAAAGCTGCTCGCCCTCCTGCCTCCTGTGCCCAGAACAGTTCAGAGCTCCTGCAACAGCAGCAGCACAAGTGGGGCCAAAGCAGAGCTGTCCTGGCAGAGCTCCTGGGAGAGCAAGCAGCCACCTACCTCAGCCAAGCTGCTGCTGGAGCCCATCCCCAGCCAGGAGCCCAGGGGCAGTGGGGAGAATGCTGAGACCCTGGAGAGGGACTCCTGCAGCAGCGGTGCTGCCAGCCCAGCGCACGGCACAGCGGGGATCTGCCCAAAGCGTCCCAGAAGGCCCAGGGTGGAACCAGCAGCTTCTGCACCTCTCAGGAAATGGACTGTGGCATAGACCGCCCTACTGGCTCCAGCACCAAGCTACCTGCCCCCAGAGACTCCAAACCGGCAACATTGAAATCCTCCCTGTTGGCCAGTGCTGCTCTGGAGCTGAACATCACCATGTCTCCACCACCAGCCATGAAGCTGGTGCTTTCTGCCAAAAAGTGAGTCTGAGCTTCTGCCTGGAGTCTTCAATAGGTGCCTTGTGTCTTCTGAGCTGGACATTGTGTTGGGGAGAGTGTAGACTGGGTGCTGGGTGTCTTGCTAAGCTGGAGGCAGACAGGGAGAGCCCCTCAGCCCCAGGGCTGCAGCAGTTGCTCTGTTTTGGGGTACAGGGCCAGGTCCCCGCTGTTGTTCCCATCCCTGATTGAGGCTGGAGAAACGCCTCCTGTCTTCTTGCTCAGGACAGAGGGGCGGCTGTGCCAGTCCCTGGAGCGGGGTGGCCTCACCAATCTTCTCTTCACCTACCCCATGGACACCACCCACCCCAACTCCTTGGCCTTTTGGCAAGTCGAGGTAAGTGGTGCCAGTCGCTCCCAGGCTCCTGCACGGCAGCAAGGCCAGTAGTCCAGGAGGCAACTGTCTGACATGGCAAGTGGCCCGCGGGAGTGATTTCAGCAGCCACCTGTCCTGTTCTCTTGGATTGGCTAAGATGGGAGCAGTTGGGTGCTGTGCTTGTGCACTGTGGAGTGTGGAGGAAGAGGGGGGCTCCTGCTCCTGACCTGGCCTTCAGATCATGTCAGCCTCTTTTCCTGTTCTGCAGGCTGTCCTCGTCTGCTCTCCATTGGCCAAATCCTGAAAAGCCGACCTTCAGCTTCATCCTCAGCTCAGCCCTTTGGCTCCCAGCCTCCCCGTGACCACCTGTTCCACTGCCCACCCTTCGCACCACCTTCCTCCCTGCAGCAGCGAGAAGGAGCCCAGCCAGGTCACCGCTGGTTCCTCCAAAAAGAGGCAGTGTAAGCAGCCCCATGGAGCAGACAGCAGCCCCTGTGCTCTGGCTCTGAAGGACAAGGATCAAGTCTCCAGCCCCCAGGGAAGAAGAAGAAGAATCTCGCAGGAGGGCTCAGTGTCCCCTGGGGGGAAGGAGGTGGCAGGCAAGGGTCCCAGCGGTGTCAGGGAGGCACTCAGCTGCCAGCACCGAAAGATCAGGCCCGTGGTGCAAGTGTCAGGCCCCAGGACCTGTCTAGACACAGAGCCCATCTGCCCCCTCAAGAGGAAGAAAAGGAGGAGATGGAGGAGACAGAAGAGTGCTGCTCAGGGTTAGAATGAGGTTTAGCATTAGGGTTACAGATTGTGGGTAAGGGTTAGAATGAAGGCTTGGGTTTAGGTTTAGTGTTTAGGGTTTGAGTTAGTGATAGGGTTAAAGTTAGGTTTAGGGGTTAGGATTAGGATTAAAGTTACAGTTTGCTGTTAGGTGCTAGGGTTAGACTTGGGAATAGTGAAGAGTATTATGGTAAGTAGTTAGGGTTAGGGGTAGGGACAGAGTTAAGGTTGGGTTTTGATTAGAGGTAGGTTTATGGTTTAGGTTTAGAGTTAGTGTTAGTGGTTAGGATTAGGTAGGGTTAGGGATGAGGAATTGGCATTGTAGTTAGTGGTATAGTTTGTGGATAAGGCAAATGGTTAGATTTTGGGTTTGGGATTAGGATTAGGGGTCTGGTAGTGCTTGGAATAGTGGTTAGGGTTAAGAGTTAGTGGTAGAGCGATGGATAGAGTAAGGGTTGGAATTTGGGGTAGAGCTGGGGTTAGCGGTTAGGACCGGGATCAGAGTTTTGCTTAGGGTCATCATTTGTTGGTGATTGTTTCTTGGCTAGTGTGTATTAGTTAGGTTTAGAGTTAGGATTAGTGTTTAGGGTTAGGTTTCAGTGTTAGGGTTAGGGGCTAGGGTTAGAGGATATGTTAGGTTGAGAGTTAGTGCTACAGGTTAGAGTTAGGAGGTTATTAGCATCAGAGGGGGCTAGTGTTTCATCAGATTTAGGGATAGATAGGGCTTTGGGTAAAGCACAAGGTCAGGATTAGAGTTACCAGATAGGGATTGGGAGTAGTGTTAGGTTGAGATAAGGTGTATGGTGAGACTTAGATGTGGGTTAAGGGTTTGGGTGTAGAGTTAGAGTTAGCATTAGGTAAGGTTTCAGGTTAGGTTTAGATTACAGGTAGGTTTAGGGGTTAGGGTTATAGTTAGGATTAGGGTTTGCGGTTAGGGTTAGTGGTTAGTTTTCGAGGCCTAGTTAGAGGTAGGGTTAGACTTAGCCTTAGGGAAAAGAATTAGTTGTAGGGATAGGATTTGGGTTAGTGTTAAGGTGTAGGGGTTATTGTTAAAGTAAGTATGAGGTTTAGAATGAGGCTTGCAGGCTAGGGTTGGGGTTAAGGTTTAGGAGTTAGGTTTAGAATAAGTGTTAGGGGTTTGTTTTTGTGGTTAGAGTTAGAAGTAGAGTTAAGGACAGGGTTATAGTAGGCAGTTAGGACTTAGGGTTATGGTTATAGTTAGGCTTAGGGTTAGATTAGGGTTATTGTTAGGGTTTGGTGCTAGGGCTTTGGTTAGGGCTAGAGTTAGCATTAGGTTTCAGGTTTAGACTTAGGGTTAGGATTTACAGTAAAGGTTAGAGTTAGGGTAAAAATTAGGGCTTAATTTAAGGGTTAAGTTAGGGTTAGATTGAGAGTTAGGGTTAGAATTTGGTTTAGGTTTAGCATTTAAATGAGGGTTAGGTTTTAGATAAGTTTGAGGGTTAGTGTTAGATAAGGTTTTGGGTTAGGGGACAGAGTTAGGGTTAGAGTTTGGGATAGGCTTATGGAGTATGGTTAGGGTTAGTGTTTGGGGTTAGAGTTTAGAGTGAGGGTTATGGGTCAGGTTTTGGGTTAGAGTTAGTCTTAGAGCTGAGATTGAACTTTAGGCAAGAGGTTAGAGTCTAGCATTAAGGGTTAGGGTTGGGAGTTTGTGTTTGGGTTATATGACGTTTAGGTTAGGGTTACGTGTTAGGGTTAATGTATAGGGTTAGATTTAGGGTAAAGGTAAGTGTTAGGAGTTACAGGTAGGGTTAGGCTTAGGAATTAGGGGGTTGGGTTAGATTTTGGGGTTAGGGGTTTGAGCTAGGGTTAGGGGGAAGGGTTACATTTAGGGTTAGAAATAGGGTTAAAGGTAGGGCAAGGGGTCAGAGTTAGGGTTAGAATTAGTTTGTTTGAGTTAGATGAGGTTGAGGATTAGGGTTATGTGTTAGAGTTAGGCTTTAGGGTTAGGAGTTATGGTTAGTGCTAGAGTTAGGAGCTAGGGATTAGTCTGAGAGGTAGGGTTTGAGGTTTGGGTATGTGTTTGCATTGAGGTTTGGGTTAGGTGTTCAAGTATTAGGGGTAGAATTTGATTAGTGTTGGAGTTGGAGAGTAGTGTCAGTGGAAGTGGTTAGGGTTAGGGGTTAGTTTTAGGAGGTAGGGCTAGGGTTAGGGTTATGTTTAGAGTCAGGTTTAGGGTAAGAGTTAGGGGTAGGGTCAGGGTTTGATTAGGATTAGGGTTAGAATTAAGGTTAGGGCTTTTGGGTTTGGGTTAGGGGTAGAGTTTGGTTTTAGGTTGAGGCTTAGATTTGTGATTACACTAAGAAGGCTAAGCATTAGGTTTAGAGTTGGAGTTAGAGGTAGGTGTTTGCATTAGCATTCTCTTAGGGTGAAGAGAATTGGGTAGAATGTAGGGTTAGACTTAGGGTTGAGGGAGTAGCATTAGTGGACATAGTTAGGAGTAGCTTAGGTGTAGGAGTTGGGGCTTGGGGTAAGATTTAGGGGTTGGGGTTAGAGTTAGGGATAGGAAATATAATTAGGATTAGGGTAAGGGTTAGATTAAAGTTTAGGAGTTAGGCAGTCGTGTTAGAAAAGGTGGTTAGGGTTAGGTTTTAGAATTCTGTTGGAGATAGGGGTTCGGGTTCATGGTTAGGGAGTACTGTTATTGTAAATGGTTAAGATTAGCATAGGAGATTAGGTTTAGGGGTGAGGCTAGAGTTAGGGTTAGAGTTAGGCTTAGGATTCTGTTTAGAGGTCAGGTTAGGGTTAGATTTCATGTTAGGGTTAGTGTTGGGTTAGGTTGGTTTAAGGGTTGTGGTTAAAGTTAGGTTAGTGATAGGGTTATGGTTAGGTTAAGGTTAGGGTTTAGGTTTAGTGTTAGGACTAGGTTTCAAGTTAGGGTTAGAGTTAGTATTAGGGTTTAGGCTTACCATTAAGGTTATAGTTAGTGTTAGGCATCAGCATTAGGGTTATCATGTTTATATTAGGGAGTAGTGTTACGGTTAGTGGAACTGGTTAGGGTTAGGTAGGGTTAGTTTCAGGGTTTAGGGGTTATTGCTCGAGTAAGGGTGAGGTTTAGATTGATGGTTACTGGCTAGGGTTAGGGTTAAGGTTTAGGGCTGAGCTTTAGAGTCAGCTTTAGGGGGTTGGTGTTAGGCTTAGGTATTAGGGAGAAGAATTAGGGTTAGATTGAAGGATAAGATTATGGCTAGGATACGTGGTTAGGACTTAGGTTTAGGGTTACAGTTCCTTTTAGGGTTAGATTGGAGTCGGTTATTGGGTAGCATTACCAGTTAGGGAGAAAGGTTAGAGTTAGTGTTTGATGTTAGCGTTAGATTTTGGGTTGGGGGTATTGTTAGATTAGGGTTTGGATTTCTATTTATGTGATGTTAGTCTTAGGGTTAGAGTTAGGGGTTTGACTTAAATTTTAGGATTAGATTTAGGATTAGTATTTAGGTTTACATTTAGGCTTAAGTTTTAGGATTTGGTTTAGGGTAATGGTTGGATTAGAGTTAGTGTTAGGGGTTCCGGAGTTGTCTTAGGGGTAGAGTTAAGTTTTGGGGTTAGATTTAGGGGTAGGGTTAGATTAAGGTTTAGGGTTAGCATCAGGGTTAGGGCATTGAATTCATTTCAGAGTTAGGGTTAGAGGTTGGTCTTAGATGTAGCCTTTGCTTTAGGATTACAGTAAGTGATTGGACTAACATTAGAGGTTTAGATTTAGGGATAGGTGTTTGGGGTAGTGTTAGGGTTATTATTAGGGTTTGATGAGGATTAGGTTTAGGGTTTATGGGTAGGGATGTGGTTAGTGGTAAAGGTTAGTATTAGGGTTAGTGTTAGAGGTAAGGATTAAGGTTAGGGGTTAGGGAATAGTGTTAGTATAAGCAGTTAGACTTCATGTTTCGGGGGAAAGGGTAGAAATATGGTTAATGTTAGCACTATTTGTAAGTATTACAGTTATAGTTAGGTTAGGTTAGGGGTGAGTGTTAGGGGTTAGAGTTAGAATTAGTGTTAGGGTTAGGGGTAAGGGTTAGAGGTCAGCTTAGGGGTTACCATTATAATTTTGATTAGATTTAGGGATAGAATTAGGCTTAGATTTTAGACTTAGAGTTAAGATTTGAGTTAAAGATAGGGATTAGGATTAGGGTTGGGGTAAGGGGGTTTCATCAGAGTTAGGTGTTGGGGTTAGGAGTTTTGTTATTTGGATGGTCAGGTTTAGGTTTTAGATTTATATTGAAGGGTTAGGGATAGGACACTGAGTTAGGGTTAGAGATAGTGTTAATGTTATTTTTGGGATAGCGGTTTAGGGTTAAAGTGTATCATAGAATGATGGGTTAGGATTTAGCATTAGATTAGAGATAGGTTTAGGTTAGGCTTTAGGGTTAGGCTTAGAGGTTGAGTTAATAGATAGGGTTAGATATTAGGGTTGAGTTAGTGTTAATTTTAGCCTAAGTGCTTACGGTTGGTGGCTGGGTTCATGGACTAGGGGTATGAATGGGGCTAGGATTAGATTAGGGTTGTGTTTATGTTAAAGATTGGTTTAGAGGTGAATTTAGGTGTTAGGTGTAGATTTCAGTTTAGAATTAGGGTTAGTGTTGGGTCTAGGTTAGGGTTAGGTTAGGGTGGTTTCGGCTTACCATTAAGGTTAGGTTAGTGATAGGGTTAGTGATAGTTTAGGGTTAGAGTTTAGTATTGGGGTTAGGGTTTAGGGTTTCTGTTAGGTTTAGAGTCAGGGTTAGGGCTCAGTTTTAGATTTATGGTTAGAGTTAGTGGTAGAGGTTAGGGGTAAGGTTAGGGTATGGGTTGGAATAGTGTTATGTTTCGGGGTTAGGATGGAGTTTGGGTTTACATTTAGGGTCTGGTTCGTGTTCAGGTTAGAGTTAGGGTTAGTTGTTACTTCTAGATTTACAGTTAGGGTTACGTTTACAGTTAGGATTAAATTAGTGTTAGGATATAGTTAGTGTTAGGGCTAAGCATTAGGTTTCAGAGTTAGGGAATAGTGTTAGTGTAAGCAGTTAGGGTTAGGTTTTAATATTAGGGTTGAAGGATAGGACTAGGGTTAGGGTTAGAGTTAGGATTATGGGTAAGTATTAAAGTTAGATTAGGTTTAGAAGAGGGTTAGAATGTAGGGTTGGAGTTAGCGTTAGGGGTTAGTTTTATGTTTTGAGTTAGAGTTAGGATTACGTTTTAGCTTTAGATTTAGGTTAGACTTAGGGATGGGGTTAGCACTAGGGTTAGCGTTAGTGTTAGGCAGTAGTGATAGTGGAATGGTCAGAGTGAGGTTTTAGATTTATATTGGAGATGGAGGTTGGGGTTGGCATTAAGGGTTGCAATTCTGGTTAGTGGTTAGGGGGTAGTGTTAGTGTAAGTTGTTAGGATTAGTGTTAATGGGTTAAGTTTAGGGGTTAGGGGTTGGGATAGCTTTAGGGTTAGGATAATGGGTTAGGGTTTGAATTAGGGTTAGTTTAGGGTTAGAGTCAGTTGTAATAGTTGCAGGTTAGGATTTGGTTTAGGGCTTGTTTTAAGTTAGTGTTTGTTTTAAGGCTGGTGTTAGTATGATGGGTTAGGGTTAGTTTTAGGGTTAGGCTAGGGTTATGGGTTAGGGTTAGAGGTCGCATTAGGGTAAGCTTTCAGTGGTTTGACTTAGGGTAAGGGTAGAGTTAGGGTTAGTTTTAGTGTAAGTGGTTAAGGTTAGGGGTAGGGATAGGCTTAGGTTTAGGGTTATACTAGGGTTAGTTTTTGGGTTGAGGGGGTTTGGTTTAGGTTAGATTTTGTGCAAGAGGTATGGTCAGGGTGATGTTTGGGTGAATGTTATGGTTAGGTGAATGATAGGTGTAGGGTAAGTTTTAGGTTTAGGGGTTAGGATTATGGTTAGGGTAAGGGATGGATAAGGATGGATAAGTGTTAGGGTTACGGCTTAGGGAGTTTTGTTATTTGAATGGTCAGTTTTAGGTTTTCAATTTACATTGAAGGGTTAGGGCTAGGACACTGGGTTAGGGTTAGAGGTAGTGTTAGTGTTATTTTTGGGATAGGGGTTTAGGGTTATAGTTAGAATGATGGGTTAGGATTTAGCATTAGATTAGGCATACGTTTAGGTTAGGCTTTAGGGTTAGGCTTAGAGGTTGAGTTAATGGTTAGGGTTAGTTAATGGGGTTGCGTTAGTGTTAATTTTAGTCTAAGTGCTTACGGCTGGTGGCTAGGTTCATAGGCTAGGGATATGAATGGGGCTAGGATTAGATTAGGGTTATGTTTAGGTTTAAGGTTTGGTTTAGAGGTGAATTTAGGGGTTAGGTGGAGATTTCAGGTTAGAATTAGCGTTAGGTTAGGTTAGTTAGGGCTTACCATTAAGGCTAGGTTAGTGATAGAGTTAGTGTTAGGTTAGGGTTAGAGTTTAGTATTGGGGTTAGAGTTTAGGGTTACTGTTAGAGTCAGGGTTATGGCTCAGTTTTAGATTTATGGTTAGAATTAGTGGTAGGGGTTAGGATTAAGGTTAGGGTATGGGTTGGAATACTGTTCGGTTTTGGGGTTAGGGTGTAGTTTTAGGGTCAGTTGAAGTGGTTAGGTTTACAGGTTAGGTTTATGGGTTAGGGACAGGGATAGGGTTATGGTTAAGTTGAGATTTAGATTTAGATTTATGATTAAAGTTAGAGGTAGGGTTAGGGTTTGAGTTTAGGCTTAGACTCAGGCTTTGATTTAGGATTAGAGTGAGGGTATGGGTTAAGCATTATGGTTACATTTTTTTAGGGATAGGTGTTAGGGGGTAGGCTTACATTTAGGATTAGGTTGTGAATAGGATTAGGGTTTGGGGATGGTATAGAGATTAGGTTAGGGTTAGAGTTATGGTTTAGAGGTTAGGATCAGGGTTGAGGTTTAGCGATGAATGTTCATATATGTGGTTATGGTTGCGGGTTAGTTTTTTGGGTTAGGGGAAGGGTTAGTGATTAGGGAGATGAGTTAGTATTATAGTTAAGGATAGGGCTAGGGTTAGCAATTATGACTTAGGGTTAGGGTTTCAGCTAGGGTTAGATGATGGTTAGGGTTAGAGTTGGCATTACCAGTTGGGGGAAGAGTTAGAGTTAGGGTCTGGTGTTACAGTTTTGGTTAGGGGTAGAGTTAGCGTTAGATGTTTAGGGTTAGACTTGGAGTTAGAGTTAGGAATTACAGTTAAGGTTAGCGTTAGGGTACAAGTTAGGGCTTAGTTTAAGGGTTAAGTTAGGTTTAAGAGTTAGGATTGCATTTAGAGTTAGGGTTAGCACTAGGGTTATCATTTACATAAGGGTTAGTGTTGGATAAGGTTTAGGGTTAGGTTTAGATTAGGGTTAGGGAGTAGAGGTAGAGTCAGGGTCAGGGCTAGAGTACAGGTTAGGTTTAGGGGTAAGGGCCTATTGTTAGTGCTTGGGGTTAGGCATTTGAGATAGGGTTAGGGGTTAGTTTTCAGGATAGGGTCAGGCTTACTGTTAGGGTTAGGCTTAGGGTTAGGAGTTAGGGTTAGGGTTAGAATTGGGGTAAGGTCTTGGGGTGACAGATTAGTTTCAGGTTAGTGTTAGGGTTGGTGGTAGGGGTTTATTAGTTTTAGGTTAGTGTTAGAGTTGGTGGTAGGGGTTTATTTAGGGTTAGGGAGTAGCGTTATTATAAGTGGTTAGGATTACTGTAAGGGGGTAGAGTAAGGGGTGCGTATAGGTTTAAGGTTAGAATGACGGGTTAGGGTTGCAGTTAGGATTTGGGATTAGGGGGTAGAGTTAGGTTTCGGGACAGGTGTTTGAGGTTCAGATTAGAGTCAGGGTTAGGGTTTAGGATAAGAATTAGGCTTTTTGTAAGTATTGGGTTAGTGTTATGGGTTGGGGGTACAGAGTAGTGGTTAGGAGTAGGTTTAGGTACTAGGGTTAGATTTCGGGTTAGAGTTAGGGTTTGGATTTACATTTTGGCTTTAGTTAGTGTTCAGGTAAGAGTTATGGTTAGTGGTTAGTTTTAGATTTACAGTTAGGATTAGATTTAGGGGCCAGGGAGTTGAGTCAGTGGAAGTGGTTAAGCTTAGGGGTTAGTTTTAGAATTCAGTGTTTGAATTAAGGTTAAGTTTCAGATTAGATTTAGGGTTAGGGTTAGATTAGGGTTAGAGGATGGTGTTTACAGTTAGACTTATGGTTAGGGCTTTAGATGAGGTTTATAGTTAGGATTAGATTAGTGTTAGGATATAGTTAGTGTTAGGACTAAGCATTAGGTTTCAGAGTTAGGGAATAGTGTTAGTGTAAGCAGTTAGGGTTAGGTTTTAATATTAGGGTTGAAGGGTAGGACTAGGGTTAGGGTTAGAGTTAGGATTATGGGTAAGTATTAGAGTTAGGTTTAGAAGAGGGTTAGAATGTAGGGTTGGAGTTAGCATTAGGGGTTAGTTTTATGTTTTGGGTTAGAGTTAGGATTACGTTTTAGCTTTAGCTTTAGGTTAGAGTTAGGGATGGGGTTAGCATTAGGTTTAGGGTTAGTGTTAGGCAGTAGTGTTAGTGGAATGGTCAGAGTGAGGTTTTAGATTTATATTGGAGATGGAGGTTGGGGTTGGCATTAAGGGTTGCAATTCTGGTTAGTGGTTAGGGGGTAGTCTTAGTGTAAGTCGTGAGGATTAGTGTAAGGCGTTAGGGGTTGGGATAGCTTTAGGGTTAGGATAATGGGTTAGGGTTTGAATTAGGGTTAGTTTAGGGTTAGAGTCAGTCGTAAGAGTGGCAGGTTAGGAGTTGGGTTAGGGCTTGGTTTAGTGTAGTGTTTGGTTTAAGGCTGGTGTTAGTATGATGGGTTGGGGTTAGTGTTAGGGTTAGGCTGGGGTTATGGGTTAGGGTTAGTGGTAACATTAGGGTGATATTTCAGGTAAGAGTTAGGGGAAAGCTAGGGTTAGGTTTAGTTTTAGGGTTAGCGGGGGTTTGGTTTAGGTTAGATTTTGTGCAAGAGGTATGGTCAGGGTGATGTTTGGGTGAATGTTATGATTAGTTTTAGGTGAATGATAGGTGTAGTGTAAGTTTTAGGTTTAGGGGTTAGGATTAGGGTTAGGGTAAGGGATGGATAAGTGTTAGGTTAGGGCTTAGGCAGTGGTGTCAGTGGAAGTGGTTGGGGTTGGGGTTTAGCTCAGGGTCCCAGGGGGATTTGTGAGGTACCAAGGCCTGGATGAAGAGCTCCCTTCTTGGTCGCACACATCCCAAAAGACAGGGACACGTCTGTGACTGATCTGCCTGGCGCTGTCCCACCAGCAGTGGCAGATGCATCCTGGAGAGGAGTGGAGCTGCCAGGCGCTGTCAGAGGATCTCCCTGAGGTGCCACTGGCTGCCCACCCAGACTCACACACTGTCCCTGGCTGGGACAGATACACCAGCTACGAGCTCTGGACACAGGACACAACAGTCCAACAGCAAAGACCATCTCTCCTGTCCTGCCAGACTCTTATGACCCCTGGAGCCCAAAGCCATGGACCACATGAGCTCATTGGACATTTTAGAGACGTGGCCTATAGACTGAGGAATGAGATCTGTGTGTATATCCAGAGATAAGAAAGTGCTGTTGATTAACTGGAATGTATTGGAGAGTGTGGGACCCGGGCACAACACAAATGGTACAGAAGAAGGGGGGGGCACTGTCCTGGTTTCAGCTGGGAGAGGGTTAATTTTCTTCCTAGTAGCTGGTAGAGTGCAGTGTGTTGGATTTAACCTGAGAAGAATGTTGATAGCACAGGGATGTTTGGTGGTTGCTAAGCCATGTTTATCCCAAACCAAGGACTTTTCAGCAAGGAGGCTGGAGATGCACAAGAAGCTGGGAGGGGCACAGGCAGGACAGCTGGCCCAAGTGGCCAAAGGGATATTCCACACCATATGATGTCATGCTTGGTATGTAAACCAGAGAAAAGTTATCTGGGGGACCGCTGTTTGGGATCTGGCTGTGTGTCACTCAGTGGGTTGTGAGCAATTGCATTGTGCGTGACTTGGTTTATATCTCCTGTTATTATTATTACCATTTTTGCAATTACTACAATTACTACTGCCATCATTATTATTATAATTACTATTACTATTACTATAATTATTTTATTTATTATCATTATTATATTATATTTGTTGCAGCTGTTGCAGCTATTGTTACTGTTGTAGCTATTGTAGTTATTGTAGCTACTGTAGCTATTGTTGCTATTGTTGCTCTTGTTATTGTTTTGCCTTTCTGTGTCATTAAACTGTCTTCATTTTAACCCAAGATGTTTCTTTCTTTCCTGATTCCCTCTCCCATCCCACTGGGCTGGAGGGAGGAAGAGAAGGGCTGTGTGTGATGTTCAGCTGCCCGCTGGGTTACACAAAACAGTCCTGGTCAAAGGAGTGATCATGCAGGTGTCCCAGAGGAAGAGGTGAACCTGAGGAGGGCACAGGGTAACAAGGGCCCTTCAATGCCAGGACAGGCTGTGAGGAGCCAGGATGCCAAAAGATGTCAGACTGGAGAATGTTTCAGGACACCATCTTGGTTCAGCCCTCCCCTGCCCTTTGTGCCATGAGAGACACCCCATGGTCCTGCCCAGCCTTGTCCTGGGCTCCTGAGCCAGCTGGGAAGATGGAAAGGGCTCAGCAGCAGTGATCCTCCTCCAGCTGGGTCTGTTTCCCAGCCCAACCAGCGTGGCCAGAGCAGAGTCACCCATGGCCCCAGGGCACCACAGCCCCTCGCTCTGCAGAGCAGCATGGCCAGCTCAGGGCCCTGTGGGGAGCACAGGGAGGGAACCAGGACCAGCCGGCCAGGCCAGGCTGGACACCCTCACCTGGGGAAAGGGATGTCCCTGGAGAAGAGCAAGGCAGCATTTCTGTGCCTGCAGGGAGGAATCCAGGAGCAAGAGAAACCCCTTTCTGCAGACACTCATTGGGGTCAGGCTGCTCTGTTGCTGGAGCAGGACTCTTGTTCTGGTCTGAGGAGAGGGGCTGGCACTGATGGACACAGGTCATCTGTGGTGGGGATCTGCTGGAGCTGAATCTGCTTTTCCTGTCTGTCCACACCTCCTCAGGAGACACTCTGCGTCGGTATCCATGGGGGAATTCTTCTATCACATGTTCAAAGTGCTCACTGCTCAAACAGTGTCATCCTGACCAACTTCTCTGTCATCCTCACTCACACAAGATAAATCAACCTGTTGCCCATGTCATTGAGCAGCTCCATAGATTTGAGCTGATCCTTCACACAGGGGGATCCCTCTGTCCTCACTTTCCCTGGGACTCTCTCCAGCAGACCCTGTGTCCTTCAGCTGAAACACCACAGCTCAGCAAGCTGCCCCACCTCACCTCATACAATCCAAAACTGTCACAGTGTTTGACAAGACATGGGGCTCCTCCTGGCAGTGGATGTTCAGAAGCTTGTTCAGTGCTACACCACCTGGGTTTCCACCATCCAGAGGGACACAGATTGCCTCTGTGATACCCCTCTTGTAGAGCCAGACCTAATGAACAGCATTTTAAACAATACCTCAGACTCTGAGTGCATTTCCTTCTGGGATCATACCAGACCAGCATCAACTGGGGAAAAACACTCTCCCAGCACTCTTGGATGCAAACCCTCTGGTCCCAAGGGCTGGTAAGGCTGCAGTTTGCTCATGAAACCCCTGGCTTGATCCCCATCCACCACAGTTGTTGCCCTCCAGAGTTCTGCCTGGAAGCACAAAGGCCTGGAAGACTGATATGCTGATATGCTTCTTTGTGTGTCTATTTTGAGAGCTCCTATACAAAGGCAAGAGGAAGGACTCCCACCTCCTGTAGGTGTGTGGCAGGGATGGCAGAGCTGAGTGTCCTTCAAGTGCTGGGAATAGAAATGCAGGAGGAAAAGCCTCCACCGACACAGCTGAATCCCTTCCTTCAGCACGGGTAACGAAGATCCCTCCCTGTCACTTTCTGGGTGTCCTGACTAATAATAAGACAAAAAATTAAAAAAGATGATAATTAGAGGTAACTTTGCCTCTGAGAGGGAAAATACACTGTTGGAAATAAGTGTTTCTGCCCAGCATAAGGAGGGAACATCAGTGATGACTTGAGCCTGTTTCACAGCAGGTGCCCCAGGGACACCTGGAGGAGCCCAGAGGGGACAGAGAAAGGGACATCATGGGCTGCTCCTGGCCTGCTGAGCTGGGCTGGGCTCCTGGGACACAGGGAGCTCATGGCAGCGGCAGCGCTGCAGAGAGACAGCTCTGCCCAGGAGCAGCTCCTCTGCACACGCAGCAGGGCTGAGGGCTCTGCCTGCAGCACCGAGGGCACAGGAGACAGGCACAGAGAGGGGAAAGACAACATGGGGTGGAGGATGCTGAGAGGTCACTGGGAGAGAAATCTTCACAGCCCTGAGAAGAGTAAGTCTCTGGCTACAGCCCAATTCAACTACAGTTCCTGGAGAGATGCTAAAGCTGGAACATTCCACAAGCTGTGGCATCTGTCAGGAGGGACGTTGCAGTTTCTCTAGTGCAGAGAAAACATGTTATATAGAGGTGAGTTTCTCTGCTGCACCTTCTGAGGGACATTTCTAATGGGCTTTTTCAAGGAGAAGGTAAAGGAAGGGATTACAGTAAAGATAAGGAGCTTTCCCAAGTCCTTATTTTCCATTTGTTTCTCTTGGGGAATTTGAGAGGAGAAATGGAAAAGGAGCTCTCATAGTTGAACAAGTCATGGAGACCACTCAGCTGTAACTTCGTCAGTAGGTCTGATAGGAGCCTCCTGATGAGCCTTCATCCACTCCTCTGCCCATGGACAGATGCAGCATCGCCTTTGCTGGACCCAGCAGGATCACCCACCTGTCTTTGTTTTCACCCTGCAAACAGGAGGAAGATGCTCCCAGGCGGTGCCCTGCAAACAGGCAGGTGTCTGTAGGGCCAGGGTGAGCGCACAGAGTTTGGGATGGGGTCTGTGAGCGCTGACAGGGAAAAGACATGGGACAGGGAATCACCTCCCAGGAGGAAAATCTCCTGGCAGCAGGGACATGATCTGGGAAGGAGGAGACAAACCAGAGCTCTTGTGGGAGGGAGGATGTAGAAATCTCTGATTGACCCCCTGCAGGTCAGATCCCTCCTGTGAGCAGCCCCCTCGCCTGCTCTCCCACCCAGCAAAGCCTCTGCCCTCAGGGCCGGGGGCTCCAAGGCATGAAGCAGCTCCTGTGCAGCCAGAGCTGCAGTTCCTCTGCAGAGCACAGGGGCTGAGAGCAGCTGCCCGGCACTGTTGGTGTCTGGGAGGTGGCTGCACAGCTGGGGAAGGGGGACGCTGTCTGAGTGCCCGGCTGCCTCTGCCCTGGCCTCTCTCACACTCACCCTCACCGCATTTTCCTTCTTGCTCCCCTGCTCTGGGTCACTGCTGTTGGGGTCTTGTTCTTGCTGTCAGGCTCTCTGGGGATGGCAGTTTCAGCTGCAGAGTCACGGCCTGATCTTGTGGGTCCTTTCCTGCAGGTGTGTCCATGGGCACACGTGTCCCAGCTTTGCTCTGACCTGTGGGCTGTGGGCAATGCAGTCTGTGGGGCTGAATCTCCCTGAATGAAATGCCATCATTCGGACACTTGGCTATCTGTATGAGGTTTCCATCCCAGCTGCGAGCTCCCCTCTGGGATGCAAACCCATCCTATAGCATCTTTGTGTTATCTGAAAGTCTCAAGGAGAAGCACAGAAATGGTGCGACAGTCAAAATTCTGTTTGGTTTGTGAAATGAGCTACTTCTGCCCTGGGCTAAACGTGGGCTGCTGAGACCTTAGAAAGCAGTGAGATGTGTAGTGGTCTGAGGTGGATCCCTCAGCTCTCAGCAGTGTCTGGTGGCTTTTCAGGGTAACATGGGAGTGTGATCACCCTCCATCTCAGAAAGGTGCCAGCCCAGGGCAGCTGGAGCAAGACAGAGGGACAGACCAGCTCCCCTCACTCTGCACTGACCCACAGGCATCCTCTTGCCTTGCAGGACTCGCTCTGTTCTCCTTGAGTGCAGCAGAAACACTGATGGTTTCTGACATCCAAGAACATTCCCCAGGGTGAGAGGGGAGAAGGAGCTGTAAAAAACCCCAAACCTCTCAAAACGCCTTCTGCCACCTCATTTCCTTCTCCCTGGGAGTGCAGATGCTGACAGGTATTTCTGCACCAGGAGCAGCTTCATGTGACAAAGCTGAACCCCAGGACAGTCCCCTGCCCCCGTTCCCATGACCCCACTGCTGCAGAGCAGGGCTGACTCCTCAGCAGCCAGCGGGCACAGGCCCTGCTCCTCACGGCCCCTCCAGCCAGCACCACCCAGGGCTCAGACACGGAGCTGAGAGAAGGTCTGGAAAAGGACAAGGGGGTGTGGAGCAGGGGGGTGTGTGTGAGAAATGGCTTAGACTTTGCTCAGAGAAATCTCCCAAAAATTCTCACTGTCTTTTTCTTCTGTGATAGCCCCCATAGCCAAAATCAGCAAATGTCCAACAGCAGCTCCATCACCCAGTTCCTCCTCCTGCCGTTCACAGACACACGGGAGCTGCAGCTCTTGCGCTTCTGGCTCTTCCTGGGCATCTACCTGGCTGCCCTCCTGGGCAACGGCCTCATCATCACCACCATAGCCTGGGACCAGCACCTGCACACCCCCAGGTACTTCTTCCTCCTCAACCTCTCCATCATTGACCTGGGCTACATCTCAACCACTGTCCCCAAGTCCATGGCCAATTCCCTCTGGAATACCAGGGCCATCTCCTACACAGGATGTGCTGCCCAAGTGTTTCTGTTTGTCTTTTTCATTTCAGCAGAGTATTGGCTCCTCACCATCATGGCCTACGACTGCTACGTTGCCATCTGCAAACCCCTGCACTACGGGACCCTCCTGGGCAGCAGAGCTTGTGTCCACATGGCAGCAGCTGCCTGGGCCACTGGGTTTCTCCATGCTTTGCTGCACACGGCCAATACATTTTCACTACCACTCTGCAAGGGCAATGCCCTGGGCCAGTTCTTCTGTGAAATCCCCCAGATCCTCAAGCTCTCCTGCTCAGACACCTACCTCAGGGAAGTCTGGGTTCTTGTGATTTCTTTCTCAGTGGCATTCGGCTGTTTTGTGTTCATTGTAGTGTCCTATGTGCAGATCTTCAGGGCTGTGCTGAGGATCCCCTCTGAGCAGGGACGGCACAAAGCCTTATCCACCTGCCTCCCTCACCTGGCCGTGGTCTCCCTGTTTACCAGCACTATCATATTTTCCCACCTGAAGCCCCCGTCCATCTCCTCCCCATCCCTGGATCTGGTGGTGTCTGTTCTGTACTTAGTGGTGCCTCCAGCAGTGAACCCCCTCATCTACAGTGTGAGGAACAAGGAGATCAAGGATTCAGTGTGGCAACTAATGAATGGCTGTTTTATGAAGCAATAAACTGCCCATAATCTTCTGCATGGCATATGTAATGTAAATAATTTTCTCACTGAGTGGTTGTGCCCGTGTCCACTGGACACCCTAGAGAACCTGCTGCAGGTCAATCGTCATGGACCGGCCTCTCACAACCACCATTTCCAGCACTGGCTTCTCACTTCAGCTTGAAGAGGTTCTTTGTCCCTCCCTGGCAGCACAACTAATGAGTAGGTCAGATGTCCATGTTTGCATTGTGTAGACAAGATGTAAACAAACGCACAAAGTGCTTCTGAGGTGATGAACCCGAGTGAGCAGAAACGTCATCAGCTATTCTTTGGGGTTCCATGAAAGTCAGTTGGACAGACAGTGTCTTGATGTGATTTCATGTTGAGAGTAACATCCTTTGGGGAACTACCTGAATGTAGCACTGGGATGTGCTTCCTGGAACAGAAGATCCCGTGTCCATTCTTTATGCCATGAGGTATCTCATGTAAGTGCAGAGAAGGGTGACAAATGGCAGGGCTGAGGTGCCTCCCAGCCCCCTGGAGTGGCAGCAGGAGGTCAGAGGGACACAGTGACTCCTGCATCTGTGTGTACAAGGGAAACACTCTGTCTCTCAACATCCATGGGTGCATAAGGAGTCCATGGTGAGGTTACTTCTCTCTGGTCAGGCTAAAGACCACAAGAAGTCTGACGGGTTGGGGTCCCTGCCTGCAGAGCAGTTTCTGAGATAGTCGAGCTTTCCATGGTAGTGAGAAGAGGCCGGAGAGGGAAAAAAAAATAATAACCGAAAAGGACAACTTGGGAGGTGCATTCTGGATATCAGGAGGAAGAAACGTCAGTGGAAGGGCAGTGCTGCGGTGCAGGAGGTCACCCAGAGGCAGTCGGGATCAGCCCATGGCTTTGTGTTTCAGCAAACAGCCAGTGAGGGTGCAGTGAATGAGGCACGGACTCTCGGGAAGGTGCAATGAGAGACATTTATTACAAACTCAGGCTTGCATTTATACTTGCTATGATTCTTGCTCAAGCATTTGCTGATTTGCCAAGTGAGTCATTACATAAGCGATATATTTTGTGTTCCCACCAAAGTTACTGCCATAAACACAGGTTTTGTCTGTCATAAGCTATCGCTCTGTCCTTGATGTATCAATCCTGTATCAGTCCCTCTGCCCTTGATGTCTCACATAGCATACGGTACTTGCTTCTTGTATTTTTCCACTAGCGCTTGTTCTCACACTGTCGACTCTCGCAGTTTCTCACAGACCCGATCTTAGCACACTGCCACATCTCCCCTTCATGTTTACTGAGTGCATAGCCATAGCAGTATGTAGTTGCATGGCTATTACCTGATTAGACCTTTTTTCAATCATTTGTTGTAACAAGATGTCTCTTTAAGACGGTTTAAAAACCCAGTTGGAGATTCCTTACAATCCTGTTTAATCTCCAAAAGTTCTGGCATATTTATAGCTGTAGGTATAGTGTGTCTAATCCTCTATAAAATCCACTGTCAATAACAATTCAGCCTGTCACTAGATTTAAGAACGTTATGATCCCACCCTGGATCGACCAAGGGACAATTTTGATCTAATGTTCCCTGTATATTCCCTGCCAATATCTGCCCTGTACAACAGTGTTTCAGCCTCTTTCCCTGATTATCCTGTTCAAGGGTCAAAACAAATGGATCTGAAGGGGATAAATATAATGCCTATGTATCCTTATTTATTGTGTAATATGCATTATGCAATAGGCAATATATGATTTAAAATACACTTCTTATGATGTATTACATATAAGGCATTACTATACTACACATCACAAAGTATACCAACCTAGATCTGTGCAGCATATTCATATTATTTACAGTGGCCTCCATTGATTACAAAGTTCAATCAGATTCCCCTCGGTTGCTGTTCCCCAGGGAGTCAAACAATCTCTTTCCAACGTCACAAAATACAACCCGGGGCGGGGAGGGGATTCCTTCCGAATCCCTCCTGTCGATTATCCACTACCTATTCACAATCACAATAACAGACAGTTGCTATACCGTAAGTATTGGACTGGAAAATCACCTAAGACACAAGTAACAACAGCAACAAATCACTAAAGACGCAAACAATGATACAATTAGTAATGCATAAACAACAAAGTCACTAAAGGTACCTTTATCAAATTACTATTTTCTTGTTTTTCTCTTTTATTTAGTGTTTTCTCATTTTTCTCTAATTTCCTTACTTTTATTTTTTCTTTTTTCTTTTTTTTTTTTTTTCTTTTCTTTTCTTTTTCCATTTTTAAAGTTACCCAAATTACCAAAGCTTCCATAATGCAAAGGCCCCATGTGCTGGTATCCCTCCGAAAGGCAGACAAGTTCTACATGTGTCACTTGGGTCATCAAAGTATCAATAACCAAAATGCAAAGACTCAATGCGCTGGCAATAAAACCACGATAGCCACTCACTCACCCCCTTCCCTCGAAAGGGAAAGGAGAAACTTGGATTGAGATAAACAGTTTAATAAAATAACAAAATACTAATACACTGCTAGTAAGTATCTATATAATACAGAGAGAAAAGCTACGCAATGCAGTTCCTCACACACTCTGTCTGCACACAGCCAGTCCCAGGAAGCAGCACCCTGGTCCCAACAGCTGATCCCAAAGAGAGAAACAACGCAGAAAAGCGCAGAGGCCTCTCCAAAATGGCAAAAGGCCAAATCAAACGTCCCGAACTGAACTCCCCTGGCTCCCATAAAAAACCTAAGGAAGAACTCACAAGAGAAATAAAAGTGCCCAAAGGCCGAGAGAGAGAGGCCGGACGATCCCAACTCTCCTAAAGATGAAGCGTGGGGCTAATGGGATGGAACACTCTCATTGGTCAGCCTGGATGTCAGTCAAGCTCTGCCCCGTCCCTCCCCCCTTCCTCGCTGCCTCACACCTGTGGGCAGAGCACTCAGAGTGTCCTTGGCTCTCAGACCAGAGCAATTGCCAACACCAACTGTGCTGGGCTGTTCTCTCTTGCTCTCAAACTAAATCCAAATAATGACCGTGCTAGCTATGAAAAAGTAAGGTTTCTAACTACATGAGGAAAATTAACTCCTTTTCAGTCAAACCAGCACAGACCAGCTCTCCCATGCCAGACCAACAAAGCTAGAGAAGTAGTAAAGAAATTATTGAAGAGAAACAGTGTCAGCACAGCAGCTCTGCCAGGGAGCACCAGCCTTGTCCTTTCCAGAGCTGTTCTCCTTCCACTTCCCCACTCTCCTGTGAGCCCTTGTGTTGGTGTAAGATCTGAGCACTCCTGACCCCTGGTTACAGTCCCGCTGCGTGTCAGTCCTGTGACCACAGGCAGGGACAGGCAATGGGCACTTCTGTGACAGAGCTGCCTCCAGAACAGCATCTCCATCAGCAAGGGGATCTCCCTAGCACAGTGCTCGAAGGCTTAGGTCTTCTTGCAGAGTTGCTCTCAAGAACATGCGTAAGGAATAGTCTCTCAAAAGGCTTTGTTTTCTGTGTTTTCTGTGGGCTCAGTGGGATGAGATCAGGGTCCCAGTTTGGCTTTCAAGGGACTTAGAGCTGGTGGCTCAGGTTTGGGTTGTTGGTGTCCAGCACCCAGGCAGGTGGTGGATAAGGCAGAGCAGCTCTGAGCATCCTCCATGACCACCTCAGAGCTCGTGTGGGAGGCGGTCACAGTGACAGTGACCAACATCAGCTGGGTCTGTCTCTCAACCTGACCAGTATGTCCCTGCAGAGCCACCACAGCCTGGGCATCACAGCTCACTCACTGCACAGAGCAAAAGCCCCAGCTCGGGGGCTGTGGGGAGTGTGGGAACAGGGTGCAGGAACATCTGGTCAGGCCCGTGCAGATGTGCTCTCCTTGGGGAAAGGCTCTGTGGGGAGATGGGATGTCCCAGGAGAAGAGCAGAGCACCGTGTGTGTGCAGGCACGGAAAGAGAAACCCTTTTCTGCTGTGGGTGCCAGTTTGGCGCAGGCTGCCCTGTGCATGGGGCAGCAGGAGCTGCCTGAAGAGCCCCGGGGCCAGGACTCGGTGCTGTCCTGGGGAGCGGGGCTGGCACAGGGTGCTGAAGGCTGCCGGGCATCGGGACATCCTGAGCGTGGCGGCCAGAGAGACACTGTCACTGACCTGTTTCTTCCATCTCACTCTACAGGGCCTGCCCAGACTGGGCTTTCCTGCTGGGCTGGAGGGAGAGCAGGATGTGGGGAGAGCTGGTGAGGAGCTGGGCTGGAAAGTGCCCCAGAGAGGAAACCACCCGTGAAAAGATGAAGCGTGTGAGTGTGCATGGTGGGGGCACACAGCAATGTCCTCACACAGCCAGGCCTCCTGGGAGAGACATGAAAGACCAGCAGAGCAGGGTCTGGTCTGTGCCCAAGCTCCTGGACATCATGGGGCACCTACCCCAGGACAATTGTCACAAACAAGGACCATCTGGTCCTCTCACCTCACCAGTGCCACTGTTTTCTACAGCACCCTCATGCTTGACTGCATGATACCAGAAGGAAAGAAATGAAGTTGTCATTTCTACTGGCCCTAAAAGAGGCTCTTCACATGTGAATTTGTTGCTGCAGTTTTACATAAAGATAAGGACATGCAGTTGGCCTAATCACTGGCAGCAGGTGGGAGCTTCCTGCAGACTTCTCTGTTGTAACCCAGTCTATCCTGCAACTCCCACAACTGTGTGCTCAGCACAACACAGACTGAAGGCCAAGCTGTACATGGGCACAGCCCTGGGTCTACTCTAGTTTACTGTTATGTGGACCTCTAGCTCTCCATGTACAATGGTGTTCTGGTCAGGATCACTGAACCTCCTGAGGAAGGTTAGGAAGAGGATGAGTTGTCCCTTAGGCAGCTGGAGGAAGCCTCACAATTTTAGGCCCTGGTAGTCATTGAGGACTTTGAATACCATGGACCTCTGCTAGAAGTCTTTGGTTTAAGGGATAGTAGAAGGTATTCCCTGGTCCAACATGGTGGGAATGGTCTCCTGGCTATGTTTTTCACAAGAAGACAAAGCAGGACTGCTGGGCAATGTGGGGGGGCTAGAAAACCCTGTGGGAAGTGGGCGAGACAAATTGTAGCAGCGCTGAGTAGAGAAGAAGGATGACCTCCCTCAACCATCTGGCAGTGCTGAGTCAAGGGGGATGACAACTCTCTTGTCTGGTTGGCCACACTCCCACTAATGCAGCCCATTGTGTACCTTTACTTCAAAAGTGAAAAGCCAGGAGAGGATGAGTCTTTGGGAAAAGATGAAAACAGCCTTCCCATACCTTCTTGGTTACCAGCAAGATATCCTCCCTGGCCTGAGTTTGGCTTCCTTTGTATTCTCATTCAATCTTTCTCAGCTTTTGACCAAGGGGATTCATCCCTTGATCACCTATTCAATTAAATTAGTACCTCCTTCAGTCTTCTGGAGTGGCTTGTAATGCCTGACACTCTGATCTTTCAGGGGCACCACAAACCTGATAGGCCATCTATAAGGACTCATTAACAGCTGGCAAAGCAGAGCTTCACTCCAGGAGAACTTTGAGAAACTCTGGGATTGGGCAATAAAAACCTCATGAAATTGTACAAGGAGAAGTTGCCGGTTCTTTACTGGGGGCAGAATAACCCCACACATGAGGGCAGGCTGGGACCTGAACAGCTCAGGAGTGACTCTGAGCAGAAGGGGCTGGGCATGACGAGGGATGCCATACGAGCCAGTGGTGCATGCTCACCATGAGCAAGGCCAAGGGCATGTGGGGCTGCGTTAGGAGGAGTGTGGCCAAAAAACAACAGAATTATCGTTCCCTTTGAATCAGTGCTCTGGTGGCCACATCTGGGCTAGTGTGTGTTGGTGTGGGACTCCCTGTTCTGGAGGAATGGAGAGGAACTAGAGAAGCTCCAGAGATCTGCCAGGATGTGGTTTGGGGCCTTTGAGAGAGGCTGAGAAACCTGGGTTTCTTGAGCCTGGTGAAGTGCAGGCTCAGGGCACTGTAGCAGTAGCCTGTAACTGCTTCAAGGGTGGTTTCAGAGATAATGGAGCTTTTCTTTGTAGTAGGAAGAGAAGGAAACCTCCACAAAGTGCAACTTGGAAGGTTCAGATTGGAGGCTCAGAAAAAGACATCTCAGTCCAAGGGCAGCGCTGTGGTACAAGAGGTCAAGCAGAGGGAGTCTGGATCAGCCCATGGCTTTGGGCTCCAAGGAAAGAGCAGTGACGGTGGAGAGACATCATTGAAAGTAGGAAATGCTGGGATGAGAGCTAGGTAGGAAAGCAAGATGGATGTCAACAGCCTGAAGGCACAAAGGTGCCTGAAGGGGACAGTATCAGCAAACATGAAGTAGACATGGCCAAGGGCTCTGGTGATGCTGAAAGGCCAGACAGGACCAAGGTCTTTGTCCCCCTGGCTATGACAGTTGTATCTGTCTCTGAGACCTACCAGGATAAACTCTGTTTTGAGGCCCTGGACTTTGATTCTCGTTGCCCCTTTTTGGGGAAGCCAGGAGGGGTTGCACAGTTTCCTACACTTGGCCTTGCTCAACCTCACACCCCACTGCTCCAGGTAGAGCCTGAGCCACGCATGAGGGATCTGCCTTCCCAGGGCCTGGGGTCAGGGTTTGGCCTTTAGCTGGTAAAACAAACCAAGGATTTTCTCCATAGCAGACCAACCTGTACAGTGCCTTTTCCTACCTGCAATCACAACCTTCAATTATCTTCTCTAACGAGTCCATGGAGAGTCTTTGTCAATAATGACCCTCAGTGGGGTCAATCACTGTTTCAAGGTACTTTGAGCTGCGCTTCTGACTTCCACCTCTTGAGCAATTTGTTCAGTCTCTTCTCAGTATCTGTAGTTCCTGGACTAAGGGCCAAATACACCATGGGGCTCATTAAAATACAGAAAGTATTAATGAACTCTTTCCCTTCCTGTAATTTTCTTCAAGTCTTCAAGACTAATTTGAGCTGTTTCATAATGTAGCAAAGAAGGAAGATTTCAAAATGCACCTAGCAGAAATTATTCTGTATTTTGAAGGGCATATTATGTTCCTTTTCAGTTCAGTGAAGAGGTGATAGTAGCGTTCTCTCATTGATAACAATCCGGAATGTCTCCTCAGTAGGTCTGGACAGGTAGGAAAAGCAGTCCCTTGAGGTCCAACATGGTATGGACAATGCTCCTCCTCACCTGCCCAACCTTACCCTTTCTCTCATTGCCCCCCGGGACTTGTTCTCACTTTTCTTTACATCAGATTTGTCCACATTTCTCTGCAGCTGGATGTTACAGCTCCTTTGTACCATTTCCCAAATGCTCTTCCTAGAAAGCTGGCTGCACAGAGACACCGAATAATTTTTCCTAATTACAAACAAAGAAAGGTGAAGCACAATTAAGCTTCAAAAATAATAAAACACACTCCTCCACCATAAGTTAAGTACAAGCTGCCTTTAATGAGGTTGTCTTTCAACAACGGATAATATTATGAGAAATGTTTTAGGTAAGCAGATAAAAGAATAAAGATACAAACATAATTAAAGAGTTGACTAAGGAGACAATTAAACTACTGCAAAACAGGCAAACATTTAACTACCTGAAGTTCAAAACAGCAGCTGGCAAGTTGAGAGCAATCTGAATGAATAAAGAATAAGAGAAAGAGAAAACTGGAGAATAATGAAAAGGGTCTTTGTCTAGAGAGTCTGCACCTGAAAATGGGACTTTAGAAACAGTCATTATATCAGGACAGGTGAAAATAGGTGAAAGATCACAGAAATTAAATACACCATATAACAGGCAGAACAGTGACAAGGATGTTGCCAGAGATCAACACATCTTTGGAATATCCCTTTTGAAAGGTCACAGGATTGGTAGAGGTCTCTTGTGAGTGAGAAAAACCCAATGTTGCAGCCAAAAGTGCCTGCCAGGGAACCACAAGCTGTACAAGAACACTTTGGTGAGGAGTGACCTGTCCAATGAGTCCTCTTGGGTGACATTTCTGGGCACCTACTAGAGAAAAATGTGTCCGAAAGCCATCAGAACTTAGCAAGGGTAATTATGTCTCACAACTTGATTGGCTTCATGATGAAGTAACTGCATTTCTGCGAGAGGGGAGAACAGTGGCTGTCATTTACCTCAGCTTCAGCAAGGCTCTTGGCATGGTGTCCCTCAATGTTCTTGTACCCGAGGTAGGCCATTACAGTCGGATGGGTTGACAAACAGATGAGTGAAACCAGTTGGATATCAGGCTGACAGAGCAGTGGTGAAGGGATCTCATGCCCAACCTCGAGACCACTGGGACTTACTGGGGCCTTGTGGGGCAGCACAGGGGACTCTGCTGAGACCTGGGCAGTTTAATACTTTAATAATCTGTGACCTTGAGGAGACAACTCTCAGCACATTTGTTGATGATGCTAAGTTGGGAAACTTCATAGGCAGGAGGGCTGTCCTGTCAGGAACATCACGACAGAGAAGGACAAAGGGCAGGTCCTGCACCTGGCATAGACTAACCCCTGAAGATGTTGATAACTGGGAGAGAGGTCAGTGGAGGGCTGCTAAGATGCTCAGAGACTGGGACACTTGCTGGGAGGAGAAACTGAGGGAAAGGGCCTTTGTTCAGCCTGGAGAAGAGAAGGCTTTGGGCACCTTGTAACAGCCTCTCTGTCCCTGCGGGGAGGTTTTTCCAGAAGGTGGAGCCAGTCTTGTCAGGGCCATGCTTGGCAGGAGGATAATAGACAACAGTCAGATGTTGAAATGAGGAAGGTTCAGGATGCAGATAAGGAAAATATTCTTCTCTGTGAAGGCATCAAAGCATTGGAGCAGCTTCCCCAGCTTTGTTGTGCTGTCTCTGTCCTTGGATGTTTTCCAGGCCCCACATGGTAAAGCCTTGAGCAACGTGGTCTCACTCCACAGCTGAACGTGCTGTGAGGAGGAGGTCAGACCTGAGACCTCCTGAACTCCCATGCAGGAGAGTGGAAACCCGAATGATGCTGTGGTGCCTTCCCCTCTGAGTCTTCCCCTGATGACAGGAGAGAATGTCCTCAGGTTCCCCATGACCATGGAAGTCAGTCAGTATAGTCAGACCAGCTGGAGCTTGCGTGTCCTCTTGCCATGCTCAGCAATAAAAGCCATGAGAAGGGTTGAGGTGTGCAGGGGGGATTCATAATCAAGGCATTTGATGTGTTCTGACGTATTTACTGTGTTGTGGTAGGTATTCTATCTTGTGGAGAGGATAATGGAACATATCTCCCTCTTCCCTTAGAATCACAGAACGGTTTGGGTTGGAAGAGACCTTAAAGATCATCTAGTTCAAACCCCCTTACCAGGATCTTCCTCAAGAAAAGGTTGTTCGAATCTCATTACATAGATTTGACTGAAACTGAGTTAATTTTCTTAATGCAGTTAGAATCTTTTTTGCAGGTAGGATTAGAAACGATGCATTGCAGGATGCAGACAGAAATACACGCAGAGGCAGAGATATTGTTCAGGAAGCAGCGCAGAGCCTGGCCAAGCAGAGACCTGACCTAGGCCTAGGCTGCCTTCTTTATTCACCATTCGCAATTTATAGGATTTACAGGTACGGGCCTGGACTAAGATGTTTACAAAAAGGTGCTTTTCCACTAATTGTTATTAAGAACACACTAAACTCATGTGATGTTTGTCTCACTTGTTTTTCCACTCATTCACAGACCAGGCCCAAGGACGTTCACACATCCCATGCACTTGGGACGGTTATCCAGCCTGAGATACCATTCTCACCAGTCTGGGCTATAACTTTTTACAATTACGAGAAATGTACTTCAAAGTAATCTGTCCAAGGCCCTTTATATATTCTTAGGTTAGTATTATGTCTTTGTTCGTCCGGATGGTCATGTTAATATTGATCTTCCTTTATCATCCAGGTGGCTGGATAAATGAGGAGCTGGGAGTCACTCCTCCTCTTGGGGCACCAGGGACCCCAAGATTGGGGAACTCTGGGAGCTGGGAGGACAGCTGGGGCAATGGGCAATGTGGACAGCTGGGGACTGGGATCCTCAGTCACTGGTGGCACTGACAATGGGGAGCACTGGTAAATCCTGGGCTCTGGGAGAGGAGGGCAGGGCTTGGGGGAAGCGCTGGGGTGGTGTCAGTGCCCAGCTCCAGCCCACCCCATTTCCCTTGCACCGCCAGCCCCCAACTGGTCCAGTCTCCAGCCACAGCTGAGAACAGAGCAGACGGAACATCCCATTAAGGTTAGGTTAGTGATAGGGTTAGTGTTAGTTTAGGGTTATAGTTTAGTATTGGGGTTAGAGTTTAGGGTTACTGTTAGAGTTAGAATCAGGGTTAGGGCTCAGTTTTATATTTATGGTTAGAGTTAGTGGTAGGGGTTAGGGGTAAGGTTAGGGTATGTGTTGGAATAGTGTTCGGGGTTAGAGTGTAGTTTGGATTTACATTACAGGTTTGGTTAGTGTTCAGGTTAGAGTTAGGGTTAGTGGTTAGTTTTAGATTTACAGTTAGGGTTAGGTTTAGGGGCCAGGGAGTTGTGTCAGTGGAAGTGGTTAAGGTTTGGGGTTAGTTTTAGGATTTAGGGTTTGAATTAGGGTTAAGTTTCAGATTAGATTTAGTGTTAGGGTTAGATTAGAGTTAGGGGATGGTGTTTACAGTTAGACTTATGGTTAGGGCTTTGGATGAGGTTTACAGTTAGGATTACATTAGTGTTAGGATATAGTGAGTGTTAGGGCTAAGCATTAGGTTTCAGAGTTAGGGAATAGTGTTAGTGTAAGCAGTTAGGGTTAGGTTTTAATATTAGGGTTGAAGGATATGACTAGGGTTAGGGTTAGAGTTAGGATTATGGGTAAGTATTAGAGTTAGATTAGGTGTAGAAGAGGGTTAGAATGTAGGGTTGGAGTTAGCATTAGGGGTTAGTTTTATGTTTTGGGTTAGAGTTAGGATTACGTTTTAGCTTTAGATTTAGGTTAGACTTAGGGATGGGGTTAGCATTAGGGTTAGGGTTAGTGTTAGGCAGTAGTGTTAGTGGAATGGTCAGAGTGAGGTTTTAGATTTATATTGGAGATGGAGGTTGGGGTTGGCATTAATGGTTGCAATTCTGGTTAGTGGTTAGGGGGTAGTGTTAGTGTAAGTTGTTAGGATTAGTGTTAAGGGGTTAGGTTTAGGGGTTAGGGGTTGGGATAGCTTTAGGGTTAGGATAATGGGTTAGGGTTTGAATTAGGGTTAGTTTAGGGTTAGAGGCAGTCATAAGAGTTGCAGATTAGGATTTCGGGTTAGGGCTTGCTTTAGGTTAGTGTTTGTTTTAAGGCTGGTGTTAGTATGATGGGTTAGGGTTAGTTTCAGGGTTAGGCTAGGGTTATGGGTTAGGGTTAGAGGTCAGGGTGATATTTCATGTAAGAGTTAGGGGAAGGCTAGGGTTAGTGTTAGTTTTAGGGTTAGGGAGGGTTTCGTTTAGGTTAGATTTTGGGCAAGAGGTAGGGTTAGGGTGGTTGGGTTAATGTTATGGTTAGTTTTAGGTAAATGATAGGTTGAGGGTAAGTTGTAAGTGCAGGGGTTAGGATTAGGGTTAGGGTAAGGGATAGGTAGGTGTTAGGGTTAGGTCTTAGGGAGTGGTGTCAGTGGAAGTGGTTAGGGTTGGGGTTTCGCTCAGGGTCCCAGGGGGATTTGTGAGGTACCAAGGCCTGGATGAAGAGCTCCCTTCTTGGTCGCACACATCCCAAAAGACAGGGACACGTCTGTGACTGATCTGCCTGGCGCTGTCCCACCAGCAGTGGCAGATGCATCCTGGAGAGGAGTGGAGCTGCCAGGCACTGTCAGAGGATCTCCCTGAGGTGCCACTCGCTGCCCACCCAGACTCACACATTGTCCCTGGCTGGGACAGATACACCAGCTATGAGCTCTGGACACAGAACACAACAGTCCAACAGCAAAGACCATCTCTCCTGTCCTGACAGACTCTTATGACCCTTGGAGCCCAAAGCCATGGACCACATGAACTCATTGGACATTTTAGAGGCGTGGCCTATAGACTGAGGAATGAGATCTGTGTGTACATCCAGAGATAGGAAAAGCGCTGTTGATTAACTGGAATGTATTGGAGAGTGTGGGACCCGGGCACAACACAGATGGTACAGAATAAGCGGGGAGCACTGTCCTGGTTTCAGCTGGGAGAGAGTTAATTTTCTTCCTAGTAGCTGGTAGAGTGCAGTGTGTTGGATTTAATCTGAGAAGAATGTTGATAGCACAGGAATGTTTTGGTGGTTGCTAAGCCATGTTTATCCCAAACCAAGGACTTTTCAGCAAGGAGGCTGGAGATGCACAAGAAGCTGGGAGGGGCACAGGCAGGACAGCTGGCCCAAGTGGCCAAAGGGATATTCCACACCATATGATGTCATGCTTGGTATGTAAACCAGAGAAAAGTTATCTGGGGGAGCGCTGTTTGGGATCTGGCTGGGTGTCACTCAATGTGTTGTGAGCAATAGCATTGTGCGTGACGTGGTTTATATCTTCTCTTATTATTATTACCATTTTTGCAATTACTACTATTACTACTGCCATCATTATTATTATAATTACTATTACTATAATTATTTTATTTATTATCATTATTATATTATATTTATTGTAGCTGTTGTAGCTATTTTAGCTATTGTTGCTATTGTAACTATTGTTGCTATTGCTATTGTAACTATTGTAGCTATTGTAGCTATTGGTGCTATTGGTGCTGTTTTAGCTTTTGTAGCTATTGTTGCTATTGTAGGTATTGTTGCTAATGTTACTGTTGTTGCTATTGTAGCTATTGTTGCTGTTGTGCTATTGTTGCTATTGTTGCTACTGTTGCTGTTGTTGCTATTGTAGCTATTGTTGCTGCTGTTGCTATTGTTGCTATTGTAGCTATTGTTGCTGTTGTTGCTATTGTAGCTATTGTAGTTATTGTTGCTGTTGTTGCTATTGTAGCTATTGTTGCTGTTGTTGCTATTGTTGCTATTGTAGATGTTGCTGCTGTTGTTGATGTTGTTGCTATTGTACCTATTGTAGCTATTGCTCCTATTGTTCCTATTGTAGCTATTGTAGCTATTGTTGCTGTTGTTGCTATTGTTGCTGTTGTTGCTATTGTTGCTATTGTTGCTATTGTAGCTGTTGTTGCTGTTGTTGCTATTGTAGCTACTGTAGCTATTGTAGCTATTTTTGCTGTTGTTGCTATTGTTGCAATTTCAGCTGTTGTTGCTATTGAAGCTATTGTAGCTATTGTACCTATTGTTGCTATTGTAGCTATTGTTGCTGTTGTTACTATTGTTGCTATGGTAGCTATTGTTGCTGTGGTAGTTATTGTTGCGATTGTTGCTGTTGTTGCTGTTGTTACTACTGTAGCTATTGTTGCTGTTGTTACTATTTTGGGTATTGTAGCTATTGTAGCTATTTTTGCTGTTGTTGCTATTGTTGCTATTGTAGCTATTGTAGGTATTGTTGCTGTTGTTGCTATTGTAGATATTGTAGCTATTGTAGGTATTGTTGCTATTGTTGCTGTTGTTGCTATTGTTGCTGTTGTTGCTATTGTTGCTATTGTAGCTATTGTAGCTATTGCAGGTATTGTTGCTGTTGTTGCTATTGTTGCTGTTGCTATTGTTGCTATTGTAGTTCTTGTTGCTGTTGTTGCTATTGTAGATATTGTAGCTATTGTAGGTATTGTTGCTATTGTTGCTATTGTTGCTATTGTTGCTGTTGTTGCTATTGTAGGTATTGTTGCTGTTGTTGCTATTGTTGCTATTGTAGCTATTGTTGCTATTGTTGCTGTTGTTGCTATTGTTGCTGTTGCTATTGTTGCTATTGTAGCTCTTGTTGCTGTTGTTGCTATTGTAGATATTGTAGCTATTGTAGGTATTGTTGCCATTGTTGCTGTTGTTGCTATTGTAGCTATTGTTGCAATTTTACCTGTTGTTGCTATTGGAGCTATTGTTGCTATTGTTGCAATTTTAGCTGTTGTTGCTCTTGAAGCTATTGCAGCTATTGTTGCGATTGTAGCTATTGTAGCTGTTGTTGCTATTGTTGCTATCGTAGCAATTGTTGCTGTGGTAGTTATTGTTGCTATTGTTGCTATTGTTCGCATTGTAGCTGTTGTTGCTGTTATAGCTATTGTTACTCTTGTTGCTGTTGTTGCTATTGTTGCTCTTGTTGCTGTTGTTGCTGTTATTGCTATTGTTGCTGTTGTAGCTATTGTTGCTGTTGTTGCTATTGTAGCTATTGTACTGTTGTTGCTATTGTTGCTATCATAGCGATTGTTGCTGTGGTAGCTGTTGTTGCTATTGTTGCTGTTGTTCCTATTGTTGCTATTGTAGCTATTGTTGCTGTTGTAGCTATTGTTGCTATTGTTCCATTGTAGCTGTTTTTGCTGTTGTTGCTGTTATAGCTATTGTAGATATTGTAGCTATTGTAGCTATTGTAGCTATTTTTGCTGTTGTAGCTATTGTAGGTATTGTGGCTATTGCTGCTGTTGCTGCTATTGTTGCTGTTCTTGCTGTTGTTGCTGTTTTTGCTGTTGTTGCTGTTGTAGCTATTCTAGCTATTGTTGATATTGTAGCTATTGTTGCTATTGTAGCTATTGTAGGTATTGTTGCTGTTGTTGCTATTGTAGCTGTTGTTGCTGTTGTAGCTATTTTTGCTGTTGTTGCTATTGTTGCTGTTGTTGCTGTTGTTACTATTGTTGGTATTGTTGCGATTGTAGCTGTTGTTGCTGTTGTTGCTGTTATAGCTATTGTAGCTATTGTTGATATTGTAGCTATTGTTCCTGTTGTAGCTACTGTAGCTAATGTTGCTATTTTTGCTGTTGTTTCTATTGTAGCTGTTGTTGCTGTTGTTGCTATTGTAGCTGTTGTAGCTATTGTAGCTATGGTAGCTATTTTTGCTGTTGTTGCTATTGTTGCTATTGTAGCTATTGTTGCTGTTGTTGCTATTGTTGCTGTTGTTGCTATTGTAGCTGTTGTTGCTGTTGTTGCTATTGTAGCTATTGTAGGTATTGTAGGTATTGTTGCTGTTGTTGCTATTGTAGCTATTGTTGCTGTTGTTGCTATTGTTGCTGTTGCTATTGTTGCTATTGAAGCTGTTGTTGCTGTTGTTGCTATTGTAGATATTGTAGATATTGTAGCTATTGCAGGTATTGTTGCTGTTGTTGCTATTGTTGCTGTTGTTGCTATTGTAGCTATTGTTGCTGTTGTTGCTATTGTTGCAATTTTAGCTTTTGTGGCTATTGTAGGTATTGTAGGTATTGTTGCTATTGTAGCTATTGTAGCTGTTGTTGCTATTGTTGCCATCGTAGAAATTGTTGCTGTGGTAGCTATTGTTGCTATTGTTCCTATTGTAGCTGTTGTTGCTGTTGTTGCTGTTATAGCTATTGTAGCTATTGTAGCTATTGTTGCTGTTGTAGCTATTGTAGCTATTGTTGCTGTTGTTGCTATTGTTGCTATTGTTGCTGTTGTTCTATTGTAGCTGTTGTAGCTATTCTAGCTAATGTTGCTATTGTAGCTATTGTAGCTATTGTTGCTATTGTAGCTGTTGTTGCTATGGTAGCTATTGTAGCTACTGTAGGTATTGTTGCTGTTGTTGCTATTGTTGCTATTGTAGCTATTGTTGCTGTAGTTGCTATTGTTGCTGTTGTTGCTATTGTAGCTATTGTAGCTATTTTTGCTGTTGTTGCTATTGTTGCAATTTTAGCTGTTATTGCTATTGAAGCTACTGTAGCTATTCTAGCTATTGTTGCTATTGTAGTTATTGTTGCTGTTGTAGCTATTGTTGCTATTGTTGCTGTTGTTGCTATTGTTGTTGTTGTTGCTGTTGTTCTATTGTAGCTGTTGTAGCTATTCTAGCTAATGTTGCTATTGTAGCTATTGTTGCTATTGCTGCTACTGTTGCTACTGTTGCTATTGTAGCTGTTGTTGCTGTTGTTGCTGTTGTTGCTATTGTAGCTATTGTAGATATTGTTCCTGTTGTTGCTATTGTAGCTATTGTTGCTGTTGTTGCTATTGTTGCTGTTGTTGCTGTTGTTGCTATTGTAGCTATTGTAGCTATTTTTGCTGTCGTTGCTATTGTTGCAATTTTAGCTGTTGTTGCTATTGAAGCTACTGTAGCTATTCTAGCTATTGTTGCTATTGTAGCTATTGTAGCTGTTGTTGCTATTGTTGCTATCGTTAGCGATTGTTGCTGTGGTAGCTATTGTTGCTATTGTTGCTATTGTAGCTATTGTTGCTGTTGTAGCTATTGTAGCTGTTGTTGCTGTTTTTGCTGTTGTTGCTATTGTAGCTGTTGTAGCTATTCTAGCTATTGTTGCTTTTGTAGCTATTGTTGCTACTGTAGCTATTTTTGCTGTTGTTGCTATTGTAGCTATTGTAGCTATTTTTGCTGTTGTTGCTATTGTTGCAATTTTAGCTGTTGTTTCTATGGAAGCTATTGTAGCTATTCTAGCTATTGTTGCTATTGTAGCTATTGTAGCTGTTGTTGCTATTGTTGCTATTGTAGCTATTGTTGCTGTTGTTGCTATTGTTGCTGGTGTTGCTATTGTAGCTATTGTTGCTGTTATAGCTCTTGTTGCTATTGTTGCTATTTTTGCTGTTGCTATTGTTGCTGTTGTTGCTATTGTAGCTGTTGTAGCTATTCTAGCTATTGTTGCTATTGTTGCTACTGTTGCTGTTGTTGCTATTGTAGCTATTGTATCTATTGTAGCTATTGTTGCTATTGTAGCTATTGTTGCTGTTGTAGCTATTTTTGCTGTTGTAGCTATTGTTGCTGTTGTTGCTGTTGTTCCTGTTGTTGCCGTTGTTGCTATTGTAGCTGTTGTAGCTATTCTAGCTATTGTTGCTATTGTTGCTACTGTTGCTGTTGTTGCTATTGTAGCTATTGTAGCTATTGTACCTATTGTAGCTATTGTTGCTATTGTAGCTATTGTTGCTGTTGTAGCTATTGTTGGTATTGTTGCTATTGTTGCTGTTGTTGCTGTTGTAGCTATTGTTGCTGTTGTAGCTATTGTTGCTATTGTAGCTATTGTTGCTGTTGTTCCTGTTGTTGCTGTTGTTGCTATTGTAGCTCTTGTAGCTATTCTAGCTATTGTTGCTATTGTTGCTGTTGTAGCTATTGTTGGTATTGTTGCTATTGTTGCTGTTGTTTCTGTTGTTGCTATTGTTGCTATTGTAGCTATTGTTGCTATTGTAGCTATTGTTGCTGTTGTTGCTATTGTAGCTGTTGTTGCTGTTGTTGGTATTTTAGCTATTGTAGCTATTGTAGCTATTTTTGCTATTGTAGATTCCTCCCACTCTTCAGGGAGGAATGCAGGAGGAAGAGAAACCTCTTTCTGCAGACACTCGTTGGGGTCAGGCTGCTCTGTTGCTGGAGCAGGACTCTTGTTCTGGTCTGAGGAGAGGGGCTGGCACTGATGGACACAGGTCATCTGTGGTGGGGATCTGCTGGATTTGAATCTGCTTTTCCTCTCTGTCCACACCTCCTCAGGAGACACTCTGCAACAATATCCATTGGAGAATTCTTCTATCACATCTTCAAAGTGCTCATTCAGAATGTCCTCTTTATCTGCTCTCCTGAAACCTCTCTAATTAACTCTACAAGCTTTGTAGAGCTTGAAGAAAATTATGCAGGAGACATGGCTTGTGAGAGCTTGGGGCATTTTAGTGAGCTCATGCTGCATTTGATGCTGAGTCCATGAGCCTCAGGTACTGAGAACAAACAAAGCTCTCAAGGAGGGAAACTCAGAAACAAAACTTCAAAGCTCCTTGAAGCATTAATGGGCCCCACTGAGGCCTGTTACTGACAAAGGCTCCCCAGGGATTTGCTGGACGCTCTGATGACAGGTGGGCCAAGGCCCTGTGCAGGTGGCTCTGATGCTGAGAAACTCCTTGGTTTGCTTTCTGAAGCAGAAAGGAGACCCATGAGCTCCAGGCAATGGGAAGGGGGATCCTGTCCCTCACACACGGCTCAGGGCTCTCCAAGGAAAGGACAACACTGAAACAACAACTTCCAGCTTCCCCATGGGGCTGCAAGGAGGCAACGAGGCCCCAGTGCCATGAGGACAACATGTTTTCTCATTGGCCTCAGTGGCAGAGACAACTGCCAAGGCCAAGGGGACAAAGACCTGGGTTCTATTGGTGCCTCCCAGCCTTGCCAGCGCCCTTTGCCATCTCCACCACCGGCTGCTCCACACAGTCCTACACCTTCCCCTCTTTCCCTGCAGGCTATAGACGCCCATCTCGCTTCCCCACCTGCTCTCACCCCGGCATTTCTGCACCTTCACTGCTGTGTCTGCACCCTCACTGGCTGTTCTTTGGAACACAACCATGGGCTGACCCAGACTACCTCTGGGCGACCTCTTGCACCACAGCACTGCCCTTGCAGTGACATTCCTTCCTCCTGATACAGTCTCTATCTTCCAAGTTGCTCTTCTTGCCTTTTTTTCTCCCTCTCCCGCATTTTCCCACTACCACGGAAAGCTCGACTATCTCAGAAACTGCCCTTCAAGCAGGGAGCCCAACCTGTCAGGCTTCTTGTGGTCTTTCACCTCACCACACAGAAGTAACCTCACTGTGATCTTGTAAAACCCATGAGTGTCTTTCAGCTTCTCTGGCAGACATGACCATATACCAGCTGCTGTCCTGTCACCTACTCAGGCAGAATGGACATGACAACCCATCTCCAAGTCCTCTTCGTGGACAGGGCCTGTGCTAGTGCAGAGGTTCTTTCCCAGCCATGTCCCTGCTGCTGGTCTGTCACCTCCAGAGTCAGAACTGACCCCATGGTCCCCTTCACAGCCACAGGCTTTTTCCTGGATTATGAGTTTCTGAGACACAAATTACCTCATAACACCATGCCCATCATTCGCCCAGTAAGGAAGGGGTCTTAGGGTTAGAGTTAGAGGCTTGTCTTAAATTTTAGGATTAGATTTAGGATCGGGTATTTAGGTTTACATTTAGGCTTAAGTTTTAGGATTTGGTTTAGGGTAATGGTTGGATTAGGGTTAGTGTTAGGGGTTCCGGAGTTCTCCTAGGGGTAGAGTTAAGTTTTGGGGTTAGATGCTTCACGTGCTTCACCATATGTAGAGGCGTTCCTGGGGTCATTATGAATATGTAACACCTTACTGTATTTAAGCACACCTCTTATTGTTTAAAGGTGTGCATGTTGGGCGGAGCGAATCCCCTGCACACCCAGCGCTGTTTTGCTTATGCTCTAATGAACACGTGTTTAAGGAATGCAATTAAGGAATTGGATTAAACGTTGTTTATCCATAGAAAAAGCCTAAGTTATTTATTTCATTATTAATGCCAGAAAGAGGTGGAAAGATAGAGATGACAGGTTGTGCTGCACAGAATTACATCATTTTTGCCAAATAAGGAACTGAAATAAATAACTTATGCTTTTTCTATGGATAAACAACGTTTAATCCAATTCCTTAATTGCATTCCTTAAACACGTGTTCATTAGAGCATAAGCAAAACAGCGCTGGGTGCGCGGGGGATTCGCTCTGCCCAACACGCACACCTTTAAACAATAAGAGGTGTGCTTAAATACAGTAAGGTGTTACATATTCATAATGACCCCAGGAACGTCTGTACATATTCATAACCTTTCCCGCTTCTTATTAAAATGAGTCTCAGATAACCATTTACATATTCCCCTCCTTGACCCTCCCCTGTTGCGCCTGCGCAGTGTCACTTGGTGAATTTGAGGAGGGGTCTTTGGGGGTCTTTGGATGAAGCTCCTTCAGCTTCGTCACAGTGGACTTTTTACCTTTGGCTCGTTAGGAGGAACTGGCTGGAACCCGAGCTGCCAAACCGATCGAAACCACACTGGCCCCCTTTTGCTGTAACTCTTGGCTGTCTTGTCTCCTCAAGGTTGCAGCTGGTGCTGTAGAACTTCTGATCTCGGCATTTAATGAAGTCCTGCTTTTTTTAGCACAATTGGTTCCATACAGCTCTAAACTAGATATTAATAATGTGGTTTAAAATGTTAGCTTGTTAGTAGGCCCTTATTATATAGTTGCTTAACCCTTAAAGTGTTAGTTCTCTCTATCAATATAACTTCCTAAACAAGCTTCATAACTTTTTACATAGAACTTAACCACCTTTCCCAAGTTCAGAGTCCGTGCCTCACTTGGTTATACCTGTAAACATTAAACATCTCAGCAGGAATCACAACTGCATTTTTCACAATAACGACCGGATAAAGCGATCAGCACAGACACTGAGAAATGCAGGCGGCCCACGGTCTGTCAGTTCGTTACAGCTGCTGCTGTTCTGAGATTCCAGGGAGCGGAAACTTCTCTTCAGCGACTGCAAAACGGAGCCTGTTCTCAGCAGCCGAGACTTTTCCGCTGTGACAGGACAGGACGCTCCGGTTCGGAACCCACAGGCCCTCAGCGCTGCTGCCCCAGCGGGTGCGGTGCCGAACGGCCGCGGACACCGTGTCCGCCCGCGGGACGTGCGGCCGCTCCGTGCTGCGGGTTCCGCGGCTGCGGGGCGGGCAGCGAGGAGTTTGTTTGAGAGCCGAGGCTGATCTGCAGCTCAGAGCGTTTCCACTGCACTGAGCCGCCATGCCGGCACGGCTGCCAGGGACTTTTGTATTTTAATAATGGTTCAGAGCAACCAGATTCCGTATAAAGATGTGGCGGGTCAGGCGAATAACCGGACAGCTCTGGCGGGGTCCTGCCGGCAGCGCGGCTCGCCTCGCCCGTTCCGGTGACGCCATTTCCGGCTGCAGCGCTGGGCGGAGCGGAGGCTCCTGAGCGGGTCCGGGGGGGCGAGCGGCGGGTCCAGGGGGGGAGCGGCGGGTCCGGGGGGGGGGAGCGGCGGGTCCAGGGGGGGGGAGCGGCGGGTCCAGGGGGGGGGAGCGGCAGGTCCGCGGGGGCGAGCGGCGGGTGGGGGGGAGGGCGAGCGGCGGGTCTGGGGGGGGGAGCGGCGGGTGGGGGGGGGGGGCGAGCGGCGGGTCTGGGGGGGGGGAGCGGCGGGCGGGTGGGGGGGGGGGCGAGCGGCGGGTCGGGATGGGGGCGGGAGAAGCGCCCGCGGTCGGGGCGCGCGCACAAAGGTCCGTGTGCGAACGGGCCCCTGGAAACCCCGGTCCCGGGAGCCGCCGGAGCTGAGCCCACAACTGCCGGCCTGTTGGTGCTCCGTGCAGGGGGCAGCGCAGAGGCCACCGTGGGAAACCCGGGTGTCCCCAGCACGTTCCTGTTGGAGCAGCACGTGGCCTGTGCAGCTTCGTGTGGGACAAGGGAGGCGACTGTGTCCGTGTTGACTCAGGGCGGTGCAGCTGCGCTTGGATTTAGAGCAGTGACCCTGGCTGGCTGAGCCTTGGGGGTTGTTTATTTCTGAGAACGGCGGGTCTGTTCAGCAGGTCTTTAATTGCTGTGCACTCTTACCCTGACAAGAAGGATTCGTTTTCAGTGTTATTCATTCAGCGTAGCTCTCTCCATTGTACGGGTAAGTTTTCTCGCTCTCAAAGGTTCCCTCTCCATTTGGTGGTTGAATTTCTCAGCGTCTCTGCTGCCGTTTGTTTTCCTTCTCCTGCAAAGTGGGGTGGAAAAGAGAAGGCAAAAGGCCCCGCTGCTTCCAGGAAGGGACTTGGTTGCTTGTATAATGCGTGTCTAGTTCATCTCGAGGAAGACAGAGATGAATGGTGTTAGAAATCAATAAGCTGCGTCGTGTTGGAGGGACAAAGTGTGTTGCATTTGAAGCCCTCGGTCAGGACGGGAGGAGCTGCCTTCTTGGGTCAGTGATGGGTGTTGGCATGTATTATCTGAGCTGGAGCTGATGTCTGTCACCACTTGAGCTCTAGAATTACTCTGAGACCCAGGAGTCTCCCGTTCCTTGTGGAGCTTTTCCAGGCTGTGGAATCCCCTTTCTGTCACAGGTTGTAACGCAGCCCGTGGAGAAGGGGGCACTGTTTGAGGCTCCTCAGTGTGTGCGTTAGGGAGGCGTCGTTCTTGGGCTCACACTGGGCGTTACGAGGAGACGCTTTCACGTGAGCTGAAGGCAGCTCTGGGTACCCAAAGCTGTTAACCGGTGTTAACAATCGCTGCTGCCGAGATTTGGAGGTGACGGCACCAGCCGGTCGTGACGAGCGTGGATGCTGCTGAACCGCAGACACCGTCTCGTCCAGGCTGCACAGCCAGAGCGTTTGAAGGGCGGTGTCCCAGCTTCCTTTGATTGCAATGAGCACTCGTGTTGGGATTTGCTTTTTAAGGAGCGTGCTCTGCTTGAATGTTTTGCGTTGGGGTTTGTTCTGTTATTTCTGCAATGCCATGAAAGCTGAAGTGCGGGAGGTTGAGAGCTGTTGGAGCAGAGAGGAGCACGTCTCGTATTGCTGGATTTTTGTGGGTTTCTGAAGGAGAACATGGACTCCAGCATCAGTTGGACCCCAAGAGCACATGTTGTACAGATACGCAGGCACGTCGCAAGAAGAGCCAGAGGCCACGAATGCATTGCAAGGAGCAAGTTTTATTGTAGTTCCCTCTCTTCTGGGGGATCTCCGAAGCCGCCCCTGAGCTCCCAGGCAGAGGTGGCAGCAGCGGGGACGCAGGCGCTGGTCGGTCCAGCCCTGCTGGAAGGTCACTGGGCCTGCTGAGCTCGCCTGTATTTCAAGGCTTCAGGCAGGCGCAGCCTCCCGCTCTTTCTCACAACAAAGCAGGAATCTCAGACACAGTGATAAGGTGCCCAGAGTTTCTGACAGGCCTGTGTTATCTAACACAGAGGGTCTGCTCATCAAGCACACAGGGTCAGTAGAACAGTTAGCGTCATGTATGTGCTTTTTCCACAGACATGTGCAAGTCACTTGAACATATTTATATTTAACTAATCACGTCACCAAATCTTCTGCTATATCCCCATACAGTGTTTTGTTCCAGATTTTCCCTTGTGATTTGAATGTGTTCTTCTTGTTCCTGAAAAACTAATGTATTTCCTTTCCTGCAGCCCCACCTTCCAGGAGAAACAGCTACAGCGCTCTCCCTGTGCGCTGCAGCCGTCCCGGCCCTTGTGCTGAGACCGAGCTCATCACTTGCGCAAGTACAGACTGTCCTGGTTAGCGCTGCCGAAGCCTCTGCGGTAACGAGCGTGGTTGGGAGATGCAGCGCATGAGCTGCTGTTGTGCTTGCAGGGAAAACTGGCTGCTCTCGGTGTGGGGAAAGCAGGAGGATTCGTTCTGTTCCCGCCTGAGCTGTGGTGGATGAGGAGGTTCTGAATGCCGCGCAGGACGGGTGAGTGTGTCTGTAGATGGAGATGTTTTAAATGAGCCAGTGTCACACGCTGCCTGTAAAAGTGTCTGTGCGATCCCTGTGTCAGCCGAGGCTCTGGGCACAGCCGGGCTCTTGGTGCTGAGGCTGCTTGGGCGAATGCACCCTGGCCCAGGGCTGTGGTTCGACTTGGAGCTTTACTGTTGTGGGAAGACTTTAGCAAGCAGCGTAGCTTATTACTACCCAGAGTTTTCCAGCAGTGAGCACGGCCTTCTGCTGAGTGAAATTTCCATTTCTGGAGAGTTTTCAGCCGAGTGTCCCAAGTGACCCCCGGTCCCGGGAGCCGCCGGAGCTGAGCCCACAACTGCCGGCCTGTTGGTGCTCCGTGCAGGGGGCAGCGCAGAGGCCGCCGTGGGAAACCCGGGTGTCCCCAGCACGTTCCTGTTGGAGCAGCACGTGGCCTGTGCAGCTTTGTGTGGGACAAGGGTGTGGGACAAGGGAGGCGACTGTGTCCGTGTTGACTCAGGGCGGTGCAGCTGCGCTTGGATTTAGAGCAGTGACCCTGGCTGGCTGAGCCTTGGGGGTTGTTTATTTCTGAGAACGGCGGGTCTGTTCAGCAGGTCTTTAATTGCTGTGCACTCTTACCCTGACAAGAAGGATTCGTTTTCAGTGTTATTCATTCAGCGTAGCTCTCTCCATTGTACGGATAAGTTTTCCCGCTCTCGAAGGTTCCCTCTCCATTTGGTGGTTGAATTTCTCAGCGTCTCTGCTGCCGTTTGTTTTCCTTCTCCTGCAAAGTGGGGTGGAAAAGAGAAGGTAAAAGGCCCCGCTGCTTCCAGGAAGGGACTTGGTTGCTTGTATAATGCGTGTCTAGTTCATTTCGAGGAAGACAGAGATGAATGGTGTTAGAAATCAATAAGCTGCGTCGTGTTGGAGGGACAAAGTGTGTTGCATTTGAAGCCCTCGGTCAGGACGGGAGGAGCTGCCTTCTTGGGTCAGTGATGGGTGTTGGCATGTATTATCTGAGCTGGAGCTGATGTCTGTCACCACTTGAGCTCTAGAATTACTCTGAGACCCAGGAGTCTCCCGTTCCTTGTGGAGCTTTTCCAGGCTGTGGAATCCCCTTTCTGTCACAGGTTGTAACGCAGCCCGTGGAGAAGGGGGCACTGTTTGAGGCTCCTCAGTGTGTGCGTTAGGGAGGCGTCGTTCTTGGGCTCACACTGGGCGTTATGAGGAGACGCTTTCACGTGAGCTGAAGGCAGCTCTGGGTACCCAAAGCTGTTAACCGGTGTTAACAAACGCTGCTGCCGAGATTTGGGGGTGACGGCACCAGCCGGTCGTGACGAGCGTGGATGCTGCTGAACCGCAGACACCGTCTCGTCCAGGCTGCACAGCCAGAGCGTTTGAAGGGCGGTGTCCCAGCTTCCTTTGATTGCAATGAGCACTCGTGTTGGGATTTGCTTTTTAAGGAGCGTGCTCTGCTTGAATGTTTTGCGTTGGGGTTTGTTCTGTTATTTCTGCAATGCCATGAAAGCTGAAGTGCGGGAGGTTGAGAGCTGTTGGAGCAGAGAGGAGCACGTCTCGTATTGCTGGATTTTCTGGATTTCTGCAGGAGAAAATCGACGCCAGTATCAGTTGGACCCCAGAAGGACATTGTTTGAAAATGTGTGGCAAGGTTCCAGTGACGTGTTGGCCTGGACGTGAATGACTGGAAGTGCCTGTTGGGAGAGCTCCGTTGGTGTGGACCCGTGGAGCCTTTATGATTGAGCTTCCAAGTGTCAGAATGCGAAAGGAAACTTGAGCTCGAGCCGGTCTTGCTCTCGAACCAGAATGGTTTTGACTCCTGCCCCGATTTCTGAGAGAGCCGTGACCGTTCCAGGCAGCCGAGGTTGTGGCCCAGGGTGTGTGAGTCACCCGCTCTGCAGTTGTCCAGCGGGCCCTGCAGGTAATTTCTGAGGTTACAAAGCTCTTGGCAGGCCACAGCGCTTGAGTTCATTTGCTTCTATCTGGGGATATATGGACCAGCTGAAAAGGTGGTGTTTGTGCTTACCCGCAGCACACAGACAGACCCCTGGAGTGTTCACGTGCCCTTGTCGATGAGTGAGGAAATTGTCTACGAGACGGAAAAGGGAAGGGTCCGGGGACAGGTTTTAGGTGTTTTTTCCAGCTCCCTGCAAAACTTGGGGTTTTAGTGTTTTGTTCCAGATTTTCCCTTGTGATTTGAATGTGTTCTTCTTGTTCCTGAAAAACTAATGTATTTCCTTTCCTGCAGCCCCGCCTTCCAGGAGAAACAGCTGCAACGCTCTCCCTGTGTGCTGCAGCCGTCCCGGCCCTTGTGCTGAGACCGAGCTCATCACTTGCGCAAGTACAGACTGTCCTGGTTAGCGCTGCCGAAGCCTCTGCGGTAACGAGCGTGGTTGGGAGATGCAGCGCACGAGCTGCTGTTGTGCTTGCGGGGAAAACTGGCTGCTCTCGGTGTGGGGAAAGCAGGAGGATTCGTTCTGTTCCCGCCTGAGCTGTGGTGGATGAGGAGGTTCTGAATGCCGCGCAGGACGGGTGAGTGTGTCTGTAGATGGAGATGTTTTAAATGAGCCAGTGTCACACGCTGCCTGTAAAAGTGTCTGTGCGATCCCTTTCTACAGGCAGGCGCAAGTCACTGGAGTGTATTTACATTTAACTCATCACCTCGCCAGATCTTTCGCTATATCCCCATACGTTTCACCCCCTCGCTCAGGTGACTTGCTTCTGCTGGGGCCAGCGAAGCCAGAGTTGTTCATTTGTGCTTGTGAGGTGTAGCACAGAGCAATTTACAGGGGCACACAATAAACACATACAGAAAAAGGAAAAAACATATTTCTGCAATAATCAGGTGTCCCATTCATCTTGTCAAGGAATTACACGAGTTATTCAGCCAGGCATTATCAGTAGATGGTTTCACTTGCTGCATTAGTTCCAAAGATGTGAGATGTTGTCAGCTTCCAGTAATACATACGCTGCTGCTCCAGCTTGTCAGCTGGTATCACTCTGGGTTTAACAACCTGCAGTGAGGTAATTGCCCACACAGACTGGAAAGTCGTGGTCTGCGCTTTTTCAGATTGGACTTCAGTTGGATGTTGAGTCTGTGACACCAATAACATTGTTCCAGAGCTGTCTCCTCTAGATAAAACACAGGTGTTCACTGAAGATACCTGAAATACAAGAACTCGAGAATCTGATATTAGCAAAGGATGTAACATGAGAGGAGGTCAGGGTACAAAAGCATACAGCATTCTCTGGACTCGTATGAATTTTTGCATCTAGATCAACAGGCTGCAGTCCCTCTTCACAATCCATTGGTGTGAATAGTTTCATTTCCCCTGTAGTTGGTGCTGACACTGTATCCACAGAAGTGTATACATATTGCCACCCCCTAGATGGGGGATGGGGCCAATATAATCAACCTGATAGGTATTCAAATCCCACTGACCCCGTTTTACCTTTCCCCATGCTCTTAAATGCAGCTGTATACAAGCAGCACAATGATGTGAGCATGTTCTACAAGTATATAACAGCAAAGGGGTTTGATTGTGACCGTTGTCCCATGCATGTGCAGCATAAGCTGATCCACGTCCACAAGCTATATGCACATTTAGAGCTTGAGCATGCAGCTCAGCAGAGCTTTCTTTATCTGCTTTCTTACTGGTTTGGGACTCAAAAGAATCAACTTTACTGTGTTCTGCTATTAACCCTTCACAAGGGGACTCCTCCTCCGCAGAAGATGTAGGGATGAAAATTCTCTAATGCGCTAAAAATCCTAAAACCACATGTAATTGTTTTATTGGAGCTGGTGCAGAAAACTGCTGCACGGTGTGCTGTACTTTATCTGGTGTTTCTCTAAGCTGCCTATGCCGAACTATTTCTAAAGGTAGTACAGTAGCACAAGGGCCCTGCGTTTTCGTCAGAGTAATTGCCCAGCCTCGGTCCTGCAAATGCACCTTCAAAAATTCAGCCGGTCTACATTATCTTGCAGCTCATAGCACCGCTCCGCTTGAACAGTAATTACTTCTTGTGTGATCGCCTTTGCATCCTGTAAAATCTCAACCTCCTTTTCCAGTTCTCTTCTTTTACTCTGCAATGCAACAACATCACGATCAAGAGCTCTGAGACCGGTAACAAATAACCATCCCAACCTCCCCTGGATTGCCTGAATTTTCTGGATTTCTGCAGGAGAAAATCGACCCCAGCATCAGCTGGACCCCAGAAGGACATTGTTTGAAAATGCGTGGCCAGGTTCCAGTGACGTGTTGGCTTGGGCGTGAATGACTGGAAGTGCTGTTGGGAGAGCAAAGCTGCCCGGTGTTAAAAAACGCTGCTGCCGGGATGTGGGGGTAAAAGTGCCAGAAATGTGATTTCACAGGGAAAACAGAGAAATTTGTCAATGCCTGGTTGTAATATGGCACATTGTAATTAAGCGCAGTGGTAATTTTGCATCGATTTTACACAGGATTACTGGCTGTAACAGACTGGTTGCATCAAATAAATGTTGACGTGCTGCACTGGTGGCCTTGGGAACAGCCGATGGCTTCTGGAGGTGGTGACATCTCCTGTGAGCCCAGGGGTGCTGAGCCCATCGTACAGGGAACAACCTCCCCTCCCTGAGCAGGGCAGAGGACCCAGGGGTCCGGGCTGCCCGTCCACGCTCCTCTCCTGCCCCAACACCAAAATATGTTCCTTGGGGGATGGTTCTCACCAGAGCCCCACGAAGAATCTGTTTCCCGTGGTGCCTTCAAAACACAGGGTACCCCAAGGGCTGGCACCGTCTGCCCTTCACCTCACAGAATCCCAGAATGTCAGGGATGGGAAGGGACCTCAAAACCTCATCCGGTGCAATCCCCCCATGGAGCAGGAACACCCAGATGAGGTTACACAGGAAGGTGTCCAGGCGGGTTGTAATGTCTGCAGAGAAGGAGACTCCACAACCTCCCTGGGCAGCCTGGGCCAGGCTCTGCCACCCTCACCTCGAACAAGTTTCTTCTCAAATTTAAGTGGAACCTTTTGTGTTCCAGTTTGAACCCGTTATCCCTTGTCCTGTCACTGGTTGTTACCAGAAGAGCCTGGCTCCATCCTCCTGACACTGCCCCTTTCCATATTGATCCCCAGGAATGAGTCCCCCCTCAGTGTCCTCTTGTCCAGCTCCAGAGCCCCAGCTCCTCAGCCTTTCCTCACACGGGAGATTCTCCACTCCCTTCAGCATCTTGGTGGCTGCGCTGGACTCTGCAGCAGTTCCCTGTCCTGCTGGAACTGAGGGGCCACAGCTGGACACAAGATTCCAGGTGTGGTCTCCCCAGGGCAGAGCAGAGGGGCAGGAGAACCTCTCTGACCTACTGACCACCCCCTTCTAACCCACCCCAGGACCCATTGGCTTCCTGGCCACAAGGGCCAGTGCTGGCTCATGGTCACCCTGCTGTCCCCAGGACCCCAGGTCCCTTTCCCCTACACTGCTCTCTAATAGGTCATTCCCCAACTTACACTGGAACCTGGGGTTGTTCCTGCCCAGATTCAAGACTCTACACTTTCCCTTGTTCTATTTCATTACATTTTCCCCACCCAGCTCTCCAGCCTGTCCAGGTCTCTCAATGGCAGCACAGCTTCCAGTGTCACCACTGCTCCCAGCTTGGTGTCATCAGCAAACGTGCTGACAGTCACTCTAGTTCCTCATCCAAGTCAGTCATGAATATAGTGAAAAGTACTGGCCCCAGCACTGCCCCTGGGGCACTGCACTAGATACAGGCCTCAACTGGACTCTGCCCATTGACCACGACTCTCTGGCTTCTTCCCTTCAGCCAGTTCGCAGTCACCTCACTGCCCGCTCATCCAGACCCACTCCCTCAGTTCAGCTGTGAGGATGCTGTGGGACACTGTGTCAAATGCCTCATTCAAGTCAAGGTAGATCACGTCCACCGCTCTGCCATCATCCATCCGTCTTGTTATGTCCTCATAAAAGTCAATGAGGTTGGTCAAGCATGACTTCCCTTTGGTGAAGCCGTGTTGACTGCCTCTAATGACCCCTAATATCCTTGATATGCCTTGAGATGGCACCAAAGATAAGTTGTTCCATCATCTTCCCAGGGATGGAGGTGAGGCTGACAGGTCTATAAATACCCAGATCTTCCTTCTTGCCCTTTTTGAATGCTGGAGTGACATTTGCTTTCCTCCAGTCCTCAGGCACCTCTCCTGTTTCCCACGACTTATCAAAGATAATGGACAGTGGCCTAACAGTGACCTCAGCCAGCTCCCTCAGCACCCGCAGGTGCATCCCATCCAGACCCATGGATTTATGGATGTCCAGGTTGTTTAACTGGTCCATAACCCAGTCCTCGTGAACCAGCCTCCTCCAGCCTCATGGGGGAACACTCCACCTTCCCCTAATCTGCCCGTATCTGGGGGCACATGGCAGGTGGGAAGGAGGTGTCCTTTACAGTGACACCCTGGGTATCTGGGCTCCCTCAGCCACTCCGCTCATGGCCGTGGTGTGGCCAGAGAGGACCCAGGTGTCCGAGTGCTGACACAGCAGTGGGAACATGGACACGGACACACACATCCACACGTAGCTTTGCTGAAGGGATTTACTGATTATGAGAGGGAAACGGCCCAGGGCTTCCAGGGGATCGGATGGGGTCATCCAGGGATGATCATCTCCTCATGCCGCTGGAGCGGGGACAGGACATGGCTGTCACCATCAGTTTCAGTTCTGAAATCAGAGCCCAAAATGAGACCTCCAGTGTCAGCTGGGACACGAGGGGAGCCTTGTCCCCACCGTCTCTCTCTGCAGAGACCCAGGGAAGGAAACAAGAGTTGGAGCCCTCAATCAACCCAGGACAAGACTTGGTTCTCCTGAGATCCATGTGGCACCCAGAGCTCTTTGGCCAGTGTGTCATTAGCCCCAGATGCCCCCACATCTCGCAGAACCCTGCCCAGCCCTCAGGGTGATCCTCGGGGTCTGTATGGCCCCAGAGCCCCTGCCTGGCCTGCACGGTGACCCTCTGGGTCCGTAGAGCCCCACTGGGTGCAACAAAAGTCATGGGGGCAGCTCTGTCCGGTGTGGCCTGGGACACAGGTCATGGACAGTTCCCTCTGTTTTCTTTTCCTGGATCCATGTTCTGCCCACCCAGACAGCTCAGGGATGCCCCGGGGTCCAGGACCCTTGGTGGGGCTGGAGATGCCCTGATGCTGCTCACCTCGAGTTCAAGAGGTCGCAACAGCGTATCCTGCAATTCCAAGTCAACATCTGGAAGATCTGGAACCTGGCGTTTCTGCTGCAAAACATCATCCACCCTGACAGACAGAGGGAGCTGGGGAGAAAGGTTGGGTGAGGGGCACGCTTGGATGCATTGGGAGGCAGGAGAAAGCGATGGGGTCCTTGGGGAAGGTGACTCCAGGAAAAAATGGGGTACGTGAGCTTGTGTGGTGGGGCACAGAAAGCAGTGGAGGTCCTGGGGAAGGGGCTGTGTCCTGGGGTATCCTGGGGTGCACTGGGATGTAGTGGGTTGTGATGGGATGGACGGGAATGCAATGGGAGCCCTGGGCAATGGGGCATCCTGGGAAAACACTGGGGAGCAGGGATGTTCTGGGGGGCTGCGGGGGGTGCATGGGAGTGTACTGGGGCACATTGGCATGTTCTGGGTCACACTGGGATGCCCTGGAATTTCGTGGCCATGGGAGGGAGGGTGTGGGGCCAGCAGAACTTGTGACACCTACCGCAGCCCTCTTCACTCGCCTGAGTTTGAGTCCCCCCTGTAGAGAGACCATGAGACCTCAGTGGTCACTGGGATGTCCCAGTCCCAGCAAGGGAGGGGAGGACCAAAGTGCCCTCCAGTTCCCCAGACTGGGTGCCCTCCAAGTCCACCCCACTGCTTACATGCAGGAGAGAAGCTCCACTTGCTTCCAGCAACACTCCTGGATATGCCTATGAAAGAAGAGAAAGGGGTTGGTCTGGCTTGGAGAGAAATGGGGCTGTGGGTGGGACACAGGTGACACCAGCCCCACCCAGGCCCGTGGATTCTCCCTCATCTGAGCCTGAAAATCCCTTCTGCTCCCCCCAGCCTCATTCCTCCAAGTTTCACCTGGGATACCTGTTCATGCAGGGACCAGGGCTTGGGTCAGAGAAAAGGATAACATGGGAATTTGGGGCCTCCAAGGAGGACGGTGGTTTGGGGGCACTGTGGTGAACTAGCAGAACCCAAGGGACCGGGCTGGGCATGTTGGAGGGACAGGACTGCATGGGATGCAAGTGGGGGGTAAAGGAATTCAAGGGGAGGGGACACAGGGAATTCAAGTGAGGTTGGTGGTGGGGGCAGGAGGAAGAGGAGAGCAGAGGAACAAAACGCGGGGATCAGGAAAGTGTTTGGGAGGGGGTGTTCAAGCAAGGGGATCTGGGGACACTACTGCAGTGGACAGGATGAAAGGCAAAGGACGGAGGGGAAAGATGGAAAGAAAGGCATTGGCATCCATCAAAGCGAGGGCATTTGGGGACCCTATATAGGACACAGAGGAGATCCTGAGGAGGAGATACCTGAGGGGCCCAAAAGGATGGAATGGGGAAGCCAAAGAAGGGGGGTGTGGGGGCACCAAGACAAGAAACCGGTGGGGGCCCTCACTGGAGTCTCACCTGCGCATCCGCCAGGGTGCACAGCAGGATGGTGAAGAGCAGGGCCACACTGAGCACTGCGACCTTCATCTTCCTCTGCGGTGCAGGGAGTCCTGGGTGATGCTGGAGAAGGTGAGGGCACCTTTATCCCTCCCAGGATGACTCCTTGCCCCTCCCCACCCCTCCAGCCCCCAGGGCAAAGCCAGGCTTGGCAGAGACACCGCCCTGGCAACCCAGCCTTGGCACAGAGTCACCCCTGCCTTGAGCACTGATCCGGCTGCCTTCCCTGGCATCAGTGCAGCTTCCTGCATGGGGCAGCTGCACGGGGAAGGGCCCAGGCATCCACGGTGGCGAGGGGGGACAGGAGTGTGTCCCTGACAGCCAGACACCCTGTGGTGATGACCCACTGCTCCAACTCGAAACCACCCTGCAACCACCCCAAAAGCCAGATCCCCCCACCTCCCAGTGCCCCTCACCTCCCAGCACCACCATGTCCCAGCGCCCCTCAACGCCCAGGCCAGTCTTTCCCCGTGGAACCCCCCTCAGAGATGACACCAGCCTCAAATCTGGGGTCTCTAAGCACAATTATCTCTGAGCCCTTTCCAGCCCCTTAAATAAATTAGGGGCTGGGAGTCACTCCTCCTCTTGGGGCACCAGGGACCCCAGGATTTGGGAACTCTGGGAGCTGGGAGGACAGCTGGGGCAATGGGCGATGTGGACAGCTGGGGACTGGGATCCTCAGTCACTGGTGGCGCTGACAATGGGGAGCACTGGTGAATCCTGGGCTCTGGGAGAGGAGGGCTGGGCTTGGGGGAAGTGCTGGGGTGGTGTCAGTGCCCAGCTCCAGCCCACCCCATTTCCCTTGCACCGCCAGCCCCCAACGGGTCCAGTCTCCAGCCACAGCTGAGAACAGAGCAGAGGGAACATCCCCTGCCCTGGCTCTCACCTGCCCCTGCCTGGGGTCACTGTGCCCTCCCAGACAACCTGGCTCCCACTCTGCAGAGCTGATCCTGCATGGTGGGTCCCAGTGTCCCTGTCCCCAACAAGGGTCTGGCTCCAGCCCTGTCCCTTCCTGGGACTTGGCCACAGCTCCCCAAAGGCCCTTGTCCCCATCGAGTGTCCCTTCAATGCCCCCATCCTCGGCCCAGGCCAGCGCTGTCCCTGAGCAGGATGTGGCCATCCAGAGGGACGTGATGAAGCGGGCGCTTGTTCCCAGGCAGCCGCTCGGAGCCAATTGAGGGACGGAGCTGCCCTGGCACGAGGAGGGATGTTTGCTCCCACAGCGGCTCTGATAAGCTCTGTTTGCCCAGGGCCCATGGCACAAGAAGCCCGTTCACCAAGATCGGTGCCTCACAGAGTGACCGGTCGGGGGATCCAGGGCAGTTAAAGCAGCCTGGCAGCCTGGGCTCCCCCAGCCCTGGCAGCGGGCAGAGCCCACAGAGAAGGGCAGTGCTGGGGCAGCGGGGAGGAGCAGGTGCTGGGGCACCCGCACGCCTGGGGCTCCCTGGCTGCCCTGGGCACAGGCTGGAGCCCAGAGGCCGGGGGGTCCCAGGGGAGCAGCTGGACAGCCGGGGTGCCGCTCTGCTTCGGGACAGCCTGTGGGCAGGGGAGTCCTGCCGGAGTGGGGCTCAGAGCAGCTGGGGGATGGAGCTGTGTCCCCAGGGGCACGGCCTCCCTGCCCTCTCCCCCGCCTGCCTTGCAGCTCTCCTTGGCTTTTTGGGGTGCGGGGGGGAATCGGTTTATTGCTGCAGTCTGAGTGGGCTGCTCCCTGGGTGACCTGCATGTTGAGCGGTTTCCATCACCAGTCCGTGCTCACTGACTGGAGCAGAAGAGGGATCTCAGATTCCCAAGAGGCGATTTCTGTCCCCTGCAGAGTTGGCAGCCCTTCAGGGACATACCTGCTGTTTGTTCTGAGATTCTTCAGGGGCTGACTCTTGGGTGTGTGAGCATCTCTGTGATGTACTTTTACAACCATGTTCTCCATACAAACAGCAACATCTTGCCACAGTACAGCAGCCTGTTGGAAAGTAAAATATGGGAAAGGAACATGTGCGGTTCCAGCCACCTGGATGATAAAGGAAGATCAATACTAACATGACCATTGGACGGTCAAAGACAGAGTACTAACATAATAATATATAAAAGGCCTTGGACAGATTATTTTGAACTACGTTTCTCATAATTGTAGAAAGTTATAGCCCAGATTGGTGAGAATGGTATCTCAGGCTGGATAACCGCCCCCAAGTGCATGGGATGTGTGAATGTCCTTGGGCCTGGTCTGTGAATGAGTGGGAATGTAACTGAAACAAACATGAGTGTGGTGTGTGTTTAGTAACAATTATTGGAAAAGCATCTTCTGTCGCATCTTAGTCCAGGCCCGTATCTATAAATCCTATAAATTACCACTGGCTAATAAAGAGAAGATCTCAGCCTGGCTCAGCTCTCTGCTCGGCCCGGCCCTGCGCTCCTTCCTGAACAAGATCTGACTGTACATGCGTCTCTGTCTGCGTCCCGGTGTGCATTGTCCCAGATGGGTTTACCTGTGTACTTCCATTCCTGTAGCCACCCTCCCAGGGCACTTGCATGGGTCATGTAGCCTCCCTCACATGCATCCATGGGTCAGTGCAGAGTTAAAGCAGCAGCCATTTCACTTGTGCAGCAATGTCCAAAGCCGGCTGGATGGCTTTCACCACTGCAAACTGACGATTCACCTTGTCCTTTGGCAGTTTCTGTGACTTGTCCTGTGGGACTCCACACAGCAGCTTTCCCCGTCCAATGTTTTCTCACAATACGACAGGACGCATCTCTAAACAGGGCAAGCTGCTTCTCTTTTTCTGGTAATTTATTACATAGTGGGGCCTCTTCATCATGCATCTCCTTCTCTGGTGACACTCCAACGCTTCAGGCCTCTGGCCAGTCCAGGATCACTTCCAAGAACCCGGGGCCATCAGGGTTTCCCATTCAAGCCCATTGCATTAGCAGGACAACCCGTTTGCTCCATGTAGCATCAGTTGTAGGATGCGTAGAGGGGACCCTCCCTTTGAACACCCAGCCCAGCAGTGGCAATTGGCGTGCCAAGGTGAGTTGTGCTTCAGTACCAACCACTTCTGAAGTGGCGTGAAGCCCTTCAGATGCCGTGAATATCTCTTTTTCAGTTGGAGTGTAGTGGGCCTCCGATCCTCTGTACCCCCACTCCAGAACCCCAGACACTGACCTCGAGTCTCTCCTGGTGTTTTCTGACAGAGGCTCCTGGTGGCTCCTTGGTCCCTGGCTGTGGTGTAAAGCACGTTTTTCGCATCTTGTTCTGTCTAGACTGGCCCAAGGGCACGAACTATCTCCCATTTAATTTGCTCAACAGCTTCTTGATTCTCAGGGCCCCACTTAAAACCATTTTTCTCCTGAGTCACTCGATAGAGAGGGCTTATAACCAGGCTGGAACCTGGAAGATGCGTTCTCCAAAAACACGCAACACGTAAGAAAGCTTGTGATTATTTTCATTAGTTGGTGGCAACAAATTTGTAAATAATAAATTGATCATATCCAGTGGGCTATGACAATGCCCATCTTGCTATTTTATTTCTAAAATCTAGATCTCCTGTGCAGGTCCTTTGACCTTTACTTTATGGCAAAACCAGCTTCCAGAAGAATCTGGGTTATTCTTCTTCCTTTCTGAAACACTTCCTCTGCTGTATTGCCCCACACAATGACCACAGAATCATAGAATCACTTTGATTGGAAGGGACCCTCAAGATGGGGTTCAAACATTAACCAAACACAGACACCAAACCACATCCCTGAGAGACTCATGTCCGTCTGTCCAGCCCTGCAGGGCTGGTGACTCCAGCACTGCCCTGGGCAGCCTGTTCAATGCCTCACAGCCCTTTGGGGAACAAATTGTTCCCCAGATCCAACCTCAACCTCCCCTGGGCAACTTGAGGCCGTTTCCTCTGCTCCTGGCGCTTGTTCCTGGGGAGCAGAGCCCGACTCCCCTGGCTCCAAGCTCCTTTCAGGCAGCTCAGAGATCAGAAGGTCTCCCCTCAGCTCCTGTTCTCCAGCTGAACCCCCAGGTCCCTCAGCTGCTCCATCACATTGTGCTCCATCCCCTCACCAGCTCCGTTCCCTTCTCTCCACTCGCTCCAGCACCTCAAGGGCTTTCCTGTAGTGGGACCCAAAACTGCCCCAGGATTCGAGGTGCGGCCTCACCAGTACTGAGTTCAGCTCCGCCCTTCTCCCTCCAACCCCTTTTCCTCCCCTTTTGTGCCTCCTCTGCTGGTCTCTCAGTCTCTGCCTCTGCCTCTGGATTTCCTATAAGGGGGCAAAGGAAGATGCATCTCCTCATGTCACAGAAGAGATGTGGGGTGGTTGCTTGGGCTCCAAGACTATAAACTTATGCAAGATGAACAGATGAACCAAGTGTTCCCACCACAGGAGCAGCAGTACGTGCACTGTTCTTTTTCTCCCCTTTCCCTTTGTGAAACAATGGGATACCTCACTGCGGGTCAAAGCCTGAGGAGAAGAACCATGCTAAACAAAATTCTGCAGCCACGCAGAAGTGACTGCAAGAAAAAAAACAAACACAATGCACAAAAAATGTGGAAACTTCCAGAAGTGCTTTCAGTCCTGCTCAGAGAATGTGGAGGGAGATGGCACACAGGCAGGATTAGCTGCACTTTAGGCCAACCTGGTAAAGTCTCTTCCATCTATTTGTCAAACCAGCAAACTCGTGACATTTTACTTTTCCAATACACTACTGTCTCAAAACATGAGCACAGCTTTTTGTATACCACTAAACCAGCAGATGGGATCTTCCTCAATCACACCTGTAATGGTAAGTGGTTGTCAAATGTCATCCACCTGATCCATGTCTATCTCAGAGGCAGCCTTGACCTCTCCTAAGTCAATATTCGTCAATTAGGACAGTGATACAATTCATCAGCTCTTTTCAAAATAACTTCAGAATACAAATAACGTCACAACATATTTAAATATGATAAATAATTCAACACCGCATAACTTAGCTCTCTCATAGATAACACACAAAGCAGAAGCAGTCAAAATTAACATCTTCCAGGTGACTGCTAGCTCTTTGAGCAATTTCAAAGCAAATATTCAAGTCAATTGCCTTAAACCTTTTCACAACTGATCCACAACAGATCTCTTATTTGTAGTCAATGTCCCATAAAGATATAACCTTAGCCATAATCCATAAAAATAACATATAATGTCAGTGAATATTCTGAGCCATTTACAGTTCCCATGAACCAGTTACTGGTGTATTTTCATTTGTCTTTTTTCATGCAGATAAAACCAGACAGGCTTTCTTTGAAGCAAAAGTAGGAGTCTGTTTCACCATGGGAACAAAACTAGTGACACCTTGGCTTCACTGGAAGTCAGGCAAACCTCCCATTGACTTCAAAACCTAAGCCATATTTGTACCACCAGCCTTGGATTCCCAGCTCGTGCCTCATAACAATCAGTTTTCCTCGCACCCTCATGGACAGAGGACTGAAACAGAGCACTGTTATTTTCAGACAAATGACATGGGCTGCTGGATGGTTTTGGAAGTGAATTGTGATTGGGAAGCACAGTGTAGTAGCTTGAATTACTGTGGCGTGTAACAGAGGATGACTTCGCAGATGAAGGTGCCAGCTTTATGAACTGATTCGTGTCTTACCGTCATAATTCTGATGTCCCATGGACTCAGTACAGATGGTGAGCCCAAAGTGTTCAATGCTGCTGCTGGGCATTTGCTGGTCATTGCATGTGGTTACTTCTGACTATCAGCTATTGAATGAGACCAGTAAACACGGGCTGCATCTCCTGATGGAGTCCCAGTGCTAACTCACACCACCAGTAAAAACACTGCTCATCTCGTTCTGCAGAAATAAGTAAGTCTGTGTCCGGTTATCTATCTTTTCTGATAATCGTGGACATTTGCAGGGAGGCAATACAGGGTGCCTGAGCTAGTTCATCCAAAATCTGTCCATATTGTTATCGAGTATGTCATTTCTATGCTGAGGTATCAGCTATTTCCTGTGCTGTTTGGGGCAATTGCATCCTTGAAGAGAGTAGTTATGGTCCACAGTGTATCATGACATGAGCCGGCAATGTGCCCTTGCAACCCAGAAGGCCAATTGTATCTGGGGCTGCATCCAAAGGAGTGTGGCCAGCAGTTGGAGGGAGCTGATTCTGCCTCTTCTGCCTTGCTTTGGTGGGACCTCCCTGCAGTGCTGCATCCAGCTCTGGGTCCTCAGCACAAGACAGACATGGACCATCTGGAGAGGGGTCAGAGGAGCCACAGAAATGACCCGAGGCTGGAACAGCTCTGCTGAGAAGAACAGCTGAGAGAGTTGGGGGTATTCAGCATGGAGAAGAGAAACTCTAGGGAGACCTTATTGTGGCCTTTCCGGACTTAAAAGGGGCCAATAAGAAAGTTGGGGACAGACTTTTCAGCAAGGCCTGTTGCGATAGAACAAGGGGTGATGGTTTTAAACTAAAAGAGGAGAGATTCAGGTGAGACATGAGGAAGAAATATTTTACAGTAAGGGAGGTAAAATCGTGGGAAAGTTTTCCAGGAGAGGTGTTGGATGCCCCGCGGCTGGAGACATCCCAGGGCAGGCTGGATGGGGCTCTGAGAAACCTGAGCTGGATGAAGATGTCCCTGCTCATGGCAGGGGTTGGACTAGATGAACTTTGAAGGTCATGTCCAACTCAAACTATTCTGCGATTTGATGATTCTATGACAGGAAAGCCTGGATGTAATGATGATAGATTGCTGGAAAAGGTCTTGCCTGGCTTGTGCAAGCCCAGCTGGCAGCTTCACCCATCAGCTCTCCTGACTCAGAGGGGAGTAATAAACCGATTCCCCCACTCTCACACTGCCCCACAGTGCCCAGAGGATGCTGACCGGGGCCCCCAGGATGGGGATGATTGGGCCAGGGGTGCAGTGAAGGGAACCCCCCGCACCCCAAAAAGCCAGGGAGAGCTGCAAGGCAGGCGGGGGAGAGGGCAGGGAGGCCGTGCCCCTGGGGACACAGCTCCATCCCCCAGCTGCTCTGAGCCCCACTCCGGCAGGACTCCCCTGCCCACAGGCTGTCCCGAAGCAGAGCGGCACCCCGGCTGTCCAGCTGCTCCCCTGGGACCCCCGGCCTCTGGGCTCCACTGTAGGACATGGATCACTACTGAGAAGACTTTTTCAAGTCAACAGTACAATATTCCTCCTGACACCATATGATGACCGTGCTCATGTTTTAATTTCCAGGGGCTATGGTCATTCATTCCAGGAATCCAAAAGCAATGGTCTTCCTAGGATTTCCTGCCGGTGACAAATTACATGAGGTCCCCTGAGCTTATTCTTGAGGTAGGAACACCAAGAGACAGAAAAACAAAGGCTGTGCAAAACAAACCACTACCCATTGGTCAGAGCTGCTTTTATCTTTGTCTTTGCTCCCCAAAGATTCTTCTCCTGCCTCCTTCTTGCATGGACCTGCTCTCCTCCTGTGTCTCCCTGCTGAGTGTTTCCTCTCCCAGAGTGCCCCAGGTTCTCCACGGGAGCTTCTGCCAGGCCAGGCTGCTCCTGCAGTCTGTGTCTGCCCAGCCGCTGTGCAAACTGTCAGCATGGCACGGCAGAAGAATGGCAGAGGAGCCTGCAGAGCTCTGGGATGTGCTCTCAGTGAGCATCAGCAGGTGCTGAGAGCCTGCACTGCTGGAGAGCCCCACGTTGGGCTCTGAAGCCGTCCTGGCCCTGCTGCTGAGCTGCCTGCGCAGTCTGAAGAGCCGGCTGGTGCCAGTGGAAGGAGCTGGGGGTGGATGAGAGGGAACGAGTGCTTCCCCTGGCAGGAACGGGTCATCCAGGGGGCCGGAGCTGCCCCCTGCTCTGGGCAGGGCCCTTTCAGCCACACCGACCCTGGCTTGTTCTTGGTGAGGGCTCTGGACGGGGAGAGGCCACTGAGCTTCTACAAGTAACACACTCAGCTCCCAACCATCAAAGGGCTTCTCTGCTGAAGGGTCTTGTGATACGTGAATTCTCACAGCTGCTTCTCTGTTTGGTACCCACAGGGTCTGACTGAAGGCATTGGCTGCTGCTCAGAGCAGAACTGATTGGTCAAACGAGTTCTTAATCCTCTGACGTTCATGGCAGGAATGAGAGCAGGGCAACCTTCTCCATGTGAAGGTAGTTTCTTCTCCTTTCAGCCAAAAAATCACCCTGGAAATGGCTGGCCCTTCCCAGGAAGTCAGGGACACATCTTCATCAAGCTGTCCATGCCGGTTGTTCCCAGAGCCGTCACCATGGCCCATGTCTCAGGGACAGCGTTCCATGGAGAAAGCATCTCCAGAGCTCCCAAGAACTTTGCTGTCTATGTAAGTGATTTCTCTGGAGTAAGGGGTAGGGGGCTGCACAGCATTGCTAAGCAGGGGGTGAAGATGGGTCAAAGAGTCTGGTGGCCTGGAGCTTCCTCCTGGCTCTCTAGAAGAAACAGGCTCCTTGGAGTCACTCCCTTCCCATTGTATTCCTCTTCTATTCAATATACCACTCAGAAGGAAGCTTCTGCAGTAAGATGCTACTCCAGGAGCCACAGGGGAAAGGAGCTGAACAGTGCATGGTCCTAAAGCTTCTTGGCTTCCAACCCTAGTGGGCATTTGTGATCCTCAGTTCATTCCTCATTGGGAGCGTCTGCTCCTTTTCTGACAGGCAGCCTGGACTCGTTGAGTGGGCAAGTGTGACGTGCTGCCCACCTGCAGCTTCTCGTCTTGTCCTTGTGCTCATGGTCCTTGGACTCCGTAGCTGAAATAACCCCGTACTTCACCGGCTGAAGTTCAGTCTCCCATGGTGCACCAGACGCTCTGTTTTCTCCACCGCTGTTGTTCTGTAGGGCTTCAAGGAAGAACACGAGGAGCAGGGAACGTTCCTGGGACAGTTCACTTTCCTGGCGGCGCTGAATCCCAGTCAGACCTTCCAGCTGAAGGTATGGGGACACAGAGGGAGGAGAACTGCAGGAGAGGAGGAGAAATGCAGTTGGATGGGGAGAGGCTTCCCTGCCAAAGGGCACAGGCAGCCCTGTCCCTGAGTGTGTGCCAAACTGGCCTTTCTTCTGCTTTAACTTCCTAATGCCATGTGTCTGGACTGCCAGTCTTCTTCTCTTTTGTTTTGGGTTTAAATGTCAGTGCTTAGAAGCACCACAGATGAATCTGGAATCAGCTTGACTGTCTGGACCCCAAGTGCACACAAGCGGCCACATCCCGTAGGATGCGGGACTGCTGGTCTGCCAGTTAGAGACCAGAAATACTGGGCTTCCTGAGGATTCTCTTGTTGCTGGTGGCGAGTAGTGACAGGGAAGCCATTCTGTTTCTGTGGCTTTCTAGAGAAGGTGATGAGATATTATACTAATACCACCACTGGGTCCTCTGACTGTGGAAGCCTGTGCCCCAAAGCAGGCAAGAAGAACTTTCCAGTGTATTTGCTGAGGCACCTGGTCGCTGGTTCTTCCTTTGCTGTTTTCATGGCCCAATAAGGGAACATCTGCACCACGACAGGTCAAAGCCCCCGCGGGGCAGCAGGAAGGAAGCTGCTGATCGAGGCCGTCGCTGCGGCACTTCTGTCAGTGCTCACGGGCCAGAGAGGAAAAGGCGACTCATTTCTTCTTGTCCTTGCAGAACGAGCTCCCTGGGGTCGTGAATTACATCAGGCTGCAGGTGCTGAGCAACTGGGGCCACCCGGACTACACCTGCCTGTATCGGTTCAGGGTGCACGGTGATCTGCCCAGAGATGGGGTGGACATACCAGTTTCATTCAGCAATAAATTCCATTAATTTTCACAAAGTCATGTTTGAGTCCATTTTGCCTGTGATGTTGACTGGTTCTCTTGAGTGAACTGAAGCTCCCTGTCCTTTTCTCGACCCATGAGCTTATGGGAGACTTCAGGAGAACACAGCAAGATTTCCTTTATTAAATGAAACAAGAAAACTCAGTCACAAATCTGCAGAAAGCCTGACATCCACATACTTGCTGCCTACATGGGAACATCAGCAAGGCCCTGCCTACACACTAAAGATTAAAGTACCATTTTCCTACTCAGAAAGACAACAAACTTCAACTGAACGGAACCATCTGTTGTTACCTGTTTTCACAAGAGGCTCGTGCTGTTCCAGCTTCCATCTTTCAATCTGTTGATACTGAGAAAACTGAAGCGTGTGTTTTTATAAGGAAGAAACCCTTAACTGGCAAGTCAGTTCGTGGCCTCATTTGCATCTCTGTGCATATATCGGGTTAATAGCTCAGGAAACATTACAGAAGTGATTAGCAAAGCAGTCCCAGGACACTTAGAGAGATCCCATAACCACATGAGCCTGTCTTTCCTTTTCACCTCGAACTCCCCAAGCCCCAAGGCAGGAGCAGGCAGGGCAGTCATGCACTCGAGTCACACCAGGGAGGAGAGAGTAGGACCAGCACTGTGAGAGTCAGTCGGAAGATGGAGCGGTATTTGCCTGAACATCACTATCAAGAACTTAGAGAACTGAGGCTCTGACAGAAAGAACACATGGACAATGACTTGGAGAGAGGCCCAAGGAGAAGCATTGTGTTGCACTTTTTTCTCCGATACAGGGGGGGCTGCTACTTACAATCGCTGCTGTGTGGACTTTGCCTGCTGCTTCAGCCAAACCAGGCCCTGCCTCCTAAAAGTTATTGTTATGAGGGTCTCTTCTACCCAGGGACAATAGCTGCCATCCAGAGGATGTGTTCTCACCTGCAGTCTCAGCTACACATGTCCCTCACCTGCTCCCCCAAACAATGGCCAACGAAAAGGAGCATGCCCAGAAGCTCACCAAGGGTCCTGAGGTCACCTCATGGACCAGGGAAAGACCCCTGAATGGCAAAAGAAAGTGTGAATCTTTTGAGCCTGTGCAGTACCAGCCTGGGTTGCGAAATCAAGGTGGAGACTGTCCTAAAACAATGGGAGCAAGGTGGGGTGAAGAAGCATAAAAGGTGAGACCAGAATGGACACCGCTGAAGATCTTCCCACCAGAGGATCTTGAACCACAATGGAGGACCGGCAGGACTCCACAGGACCCGGAGACCAGAGGAATGTGTTTGGAACTGGACTGGTGATAAACGCAACCTCATTTCTCATCTTTACCTTTACTTTTCACCATTTCTTTCCCCTTTCTTTTTCTTACTCTCTCTCATTATTGCATGCTGCTTTACGGGCAAATTAATAAAGTAACACTGCTTGATTGAATTATACCCCCTTGGCATTTTGGTCGCCTTAGTTTTGGGCTCTGAGATCAAGGAAAAAGAACCATCACGAGTCCATCGCTGAATGGACTGTGATATTTAATTGACGACGAGGATGGGATTCTGGGAGAACAGAGGGATGTATGTAGTGTGTGATCTGCACCAGGGGAAGGAGGTTTCGCTTCAGCCGCACCTGGCCTTACATTGATTTATCAGTTAGAAGTGTCCAGAACGCGAGAGAGGCAATTCAGATTTCCCGCACACCATACACACGTTGGCATAGAGCACCCCAAACTCGAGTTGAGGGTTCTGTTTCCTAGAATCTAACACAAAAGATCCTTAAAGTGCAAAAGGAGTGTTGTTCTCATGGTGATGAGTATTGTCTGCTAGGGAGAGTGAAGGGACAATCTTGTGTGTCTGTGTAGCTAAGTTTGGTCCTCCCATAGCAGATTTCTAGGCCTCTTCAACCACTTGGGAAAGAGAAGGGTGACACAGTTGTTGCTGTGGTATTCGTAACTAAGTTGTGCCTTCCTAGAGTGTGTACTGCCCCTTTGTAGTAAGAATGACTGGAAAAGCTGACAATCAGGATTTATGGTTTGCGAAAGACCGGGACTCGTTCTACACGCTTTTAGCAAAGTATGGAGCTCGACCCTCCGTACCTGGAGAAGACTGCGCTCGTGACAATTGGGCTAATTTACAGAGTGTAGTGGACCAAGTGGTTTCTTTGCAGACTAAGTCTAAGTTTAGATCAAATAGAGATAAGACAGTTGTCTGCCCTGTTCTAGGAGCAAGCCTAGTATGTGATGCAGTAATGAAAGTAAAATAATAGAATCCCTTGAATATCTGGTGCAAGTTTTGCAAAAAACAACCTCCAACTTCAAACAGCAATCAGAAAACTGTTTTCAACAATTAGAAATGGAGAGGGAAGAAAACTGCTCATAGAAAGCCACTCTGAAGGAAAACACAGGGGTGCTGAGGGAGCAGGAGTTAGAGGAGAAAAATATCCAACACATAAATCAAATCTACCCTCAGAAAGAATTGGAGGACTCGGGAAAATGTTATGATGAATTCTCACATGTGAGACTCTTAGTTAAAACACAATACTTTTATGCAAATGGGGAGGATACTGACCCTCACATTACAACTAAGCAAACACCTTACACTGCCACGGAGCTGGCCAAACTTAAAAAGGAATAGGGTCACCTCCCTAAAGACTCTGAAACAGAGTACGTGTGGCGTATATCCCTGACTGGGGAAGACCAAATTCAGTTAAGTGAACAAGAAGCAAATGGATACTGGGGGCATGGAGTCTTCTTAACAACCGGTGACAGACATGCCCCATGGTCTCTAACCCAGCGAGCTGCTTACTGGGCTGGAGGGCTAAACCCCTCAGATAGGGCAGAACCCTTAGCAATTACTGGCACACTTGATCAGTTGTTAGAAAGTGTACACAAAGCAGCCTGTTTGCAAATGATACATGAAAGGAAATTAACCCCTGAATGAGAATCCCCAATGATGTTGCCAGTAAATCCAGACATGATGACCCCCTCAATAAGGGGACTTCCAGAGTCACTAAAATCTACTGGAATTAACCTTCAAAGGACAGTCACACTAATGAGCCCAGTAGAGAGATTGGAAAATGTGATTAGGAACCAGGGTAACAGAAGCAGGAGCCAGAGGGATGGAACTAATACTAGCATGGATGCCTCTTTCATGCCTTCCCCAGCTTCCCCCCAACAACCAAATACTCAGAAGGTGTGGACATGGGGGGAAATAGCACAAGAATTGATAGATTACAATAGGAAATATGGCCTAGTAAAAATCCTAAAAGAGAGGTCAAGAGGAATCTGTAATATTGAAATCAAAAAGCTACCCCTCTCCACCAATGCTGCTGCTGTTACCAGTATTACAAGAAAAGAACATCCATGCAATAAAATATCAAAGGGAGAACAGCCTAAAGCCTGACAACAATGGTGGGTTTTGGGAATTAAAAAGGGAGTTCCTAGAGACATCATCGAAGGCTTACCCCTTGATAAACTCAGTAAACTAGTATCAAGGTGGTGAAATCCAAAAGAGCCTTCACAAAATGTAAAAGAAATCCTATCTGTTGTGCCTTCAGCTCCCTCCCCCACCGAGGATGAAAGTCTCTCCAAGAATCAGGAAAACTAGAACCTCCATTCCTTAGTAGTGGGTGGGGTAAGGGGGGATGGATTTATATCCAACAGCTCACACATACCAAGCGGGGAGATTTGTTAATCACAGCTTTAGTGGGCCCTAAGCGTGCACCTGTAACTTTTTTAATCGACACCGGTGCACAAATTTCTGCTCTAAGTGGAGTTGATGCTGACAGGTGTGGAGTTTTTCCCTCAAAGTGACGTTTTTGTGTCCTTAATGCTTTAGTGTCAGCAGAAGTTTTGAAAGTTGCTTGGGTAAACTTGTTGCCAGGAAATGAGAACACAGTCACTATTAAGATCGTGATTGGTGACATTCCCAATAGTTTGCTAGGCATGGATATCCTCAAAGGCAGACAGTGGGAAGATTCAGAAGGATTGTTGTGGACTTTTGGAATGCCGCCATTGTTACATCTAAGGTTATTGCAAGTTGTACGGGCACTCCCACATAGTCAGGTTACAAATGTAAAACAATACCCATTGCTCCTTGGTGCCAAAGAAGGCATAAAACCAGTCATACAAGAAATGAGAGAACAAGGAGTCATAATTAACCCACATTCTCCTTTTAACTCTCCGGTGTGGCCAGTTAGAAAGCCCAATGGGGCATGGCGACCTACAATGCATTTTCAGCCGTTAAATGCCAACACTGATCCTCTAACTGCTGCAGTCCCCAGTCTGGCTGAACTAATAACCATGATACAGGAAAAGGCTCATCCAATCATGGCAACAGTAGATGTCAAGGACATGTTTTTCATGATACCATTGCAGCCAGAAGACAGAGATCGTTTTGCTTTCACCTGGGAGGGACAACAATACACTTTCACCCGACTTCCCCAAGGGTACAAACATTCTCCCACACTAGCTCATCACGCTTTAGCTCAAGAGCTAGAAGAAGTACCCAAACCCAAAGGCATAGCTGTTTATCAGTACATTGATGATATTCTTGTGGGTGGAAATGAAGTAACAGAAGTAGAGGCAACCCAACAAGAAATAATTACACATTTAGAAAAACTGGGTTTGCAAATTCCCCCAAAAAGGTCCAAAAGCCCTCACAAGAAGTAAAATTCCTAGGAATCTGGTGGAAGTGGGGGATGACCTGCATCCTGCTGAATACTCTTGCTTCCTTAGATCAGATCAAAATGCCTGGATCAAAAAAGGACTTGCAGCATGCTTTAAGGTTGTTGTTTTTTTTGGAGGAAACACATCCCAGACTTTTCTATCATTGCTAGACCTCTTTACGATCTGTTAAGAAATGGGGTAAAATGGGAATGGACAGCTTCTCAGGAAGAAGCTATGCGATTACTAATTTTTGAAGCAACAGCTCACCAAGCCCTTGGTCCTATTCACCCTACAGACATTTTTCAGGTTGAATGGGGGTTTGATTTATCAGGCTTGTCAGTTCACATCAGGCAGAGAGGCCCTGAGGGTCCAACCCGACCTGCGGGATTTTTCTCCCAGGGTTTTAGTGATGCCAAAAAGAGATACACAGCTTGGGAGAAAGGTTTGTTTGTTGTTAGTCTGGCTCTGGTAGAAGTAGAGAAGATTGCACGACAGCAGCCAGTCATGTTAAGAGGCCCATTTAAAGTCATTAAAACAGTCACTTCTGGGGCTTCTCCTCCTGATGGGGTAGCCCAAAAGGCCTCAGTATGAAAGTGGTATGCTCAGATTGAACATTATTGTAACATTTTCTCAGTAGAAGCTTTAAAAAATCTAGCTATACAAGAAATGGAGAGCTTGGACAAGGACCAAGACAAACCTGCCTCAGTGATTCAAGTCGCACCTCCCTTTTCACATGATCAGTCAGTTAGTGCTTGGTTTACTGACACTTCTGCTAAAAGAGAAAGAAAAGTGTGGAAATACAGGGCGATCGTGCTCCATACCTCTTCCGAAGAACAGATTATAACAGAGGGAGAAGGTAGTGCACAAGTAGGTGAATTAATTGCAGTATGGAGTGTTTTCCAACATGAAGCACAAACTACTACCCCTGTACCCATTTATACTGACTCTTATGCTGTGTTTAAGGGCTGTACTGAGTGGCTTCCTTTCTGGGAACAGAATGGATGGGAAGTTAATAGGATTCCAGTATGGCAAAAAGAAAAGTGGCAAAAAAACTTAAGTATTGCTAGGAAAGGAAACTTTGCTGTGGGCTGGGTGGTAGATGGGGGATCTGCAGGTGAATGGAATAACCAAGCTGATGAATTAGCAAGACTGGCCCCTGTACAAAAGGATCAAATTTCAGAAGACTGGGAACGTTTGTTAGAATGGATACACGTAAAGGGCAAACACACCGGATCTAAAGACTTGTACCGTGAAGTTCTGGCCCGAGGCTGGCCTGTCACCAGGGAAATGTGCAAAACCTGCATATCAGACTGCGAACAATGTTGGAGATGGCTAGAAAGGCACCCTTTAGAAGATAACCCCCTGCATTTAAGGGAATGTAAAGGTCTGCGGGATGCCTGACAGGTAGATTACGTTAGGAAATCAGGGGGCAAGCATTTCGTACTGGTGGGGGTGGAAATTACATCAGGATTAGTCCACGCAGAAGTTTTTAAAAAGGCTACAGGTGAAAATGCTGTGAAAGCATTGCATGAATGGTTTGGAACTTTACCAAAGCCACAAGAAATACAGTTTGACAACGGTTCCCATTTCACTGCTACAATAGTACAAGATTGGGCACAAAGTGAAGGGATTAAATGGACTTTTCGCATCCCATATTACCCACAGGCTAATGGAATTGTAGAAAGAAGAAACAGCCTCCTAAAACAGCTTTTGAGACCTCATGAGGGTAATTGGGACACTCCTCTGTGGCAAGCTGTCACAGGAGTAAATGACCGGTGGGCGGTAAATGGATGCCCCAAAATCACTGCTTTCTGTCCAAAAGCCCTTTCCTTGATTCCCTCTCTAAAGGGACCAAATGATTCCAAGGACCCAGCCCATTACCCAGGACAGCCACTCCTGGTGGAACTCCCCACTGTGGGAAGTGGTATTAAAAACTCCTTTAAACACCAAATCGTGGGTAACTTCTGATGCCCTGGCCAAGGAACATCGGATAAATACCCACTGAATAATTCCATCATTTTAATTATTTTTGCCTCGAAGAGGCGAGGTCTGTTTTGTTTTCCTTTTTGCAGAAGAACTCCGAGGGACACAGAGAATAACGTGAATCATCCAAGAATCGAATCTGAAGGCCTAGTTTGTGAAGATGACCAAAAATATAATTGGGTTACTAATACTTTTCTGCATCCTCTCACCTACTCATAATCAAAAATATGCTAAATGGCCTTGGTCTGAAGCTATTGTTAGATACACTACTTCTCTAGGACCATATCCCAAAGACCGCTTTCCAAGTTTAGCTACTGTGGTAATGCACGATGATAAAGTCTATTGCCTAAATTAATGGAGGTGAGATAGGAAGGATTGGATTAGAGTCCTGAATGGTACAACTGGAGAAAAAAATAGAGTAGGATGCAGAAAAGTAGAAGGATCTAATAATGAGAAAGTCTCCTCAATTACAGTTACTGGAAACCTTTCAGATCTGAACTCGACAACCCAAATTCGCCCTTACATCTCAGTGAAACTCTGTCCTACTGCAGCGTGGAAATGTGATAAACAAAATTCTCTCGTTTTGTGTTGTTGTCAAAAGAATCTCGGCAATTACAACAATACTACCTTAGATCCAAGTACGTACAACGTGGAAATTACTAAATCCTGTAACAATGAAGAAGCTGATTGTTGGCACAACTTCACTTTAACAAGGACCATCCAGGTGGTGTGTAATTGGCGATACAATAATGCAAACTGCTCAGTACTACTAGGCCTCAACTCCAAATTTAAAATGAATGCTGTCCCTGAGCCCCTAGTGACACTTGTCGCAATAGTAACCTATCACAACAAAGGCAGCATTTTCACACTAGATGCCAAAAATTAAACTTTACCCTCTTTTATGGTGGCCCAAGGTGACAACCTCTCCATGCAATGCAAACTGATTACTGAGTCCCTCACTGAACCTGTAAACAACTGTGGAATTGGACTACATGGCACTACTATATCATGCAAAAAACAAAGCCAGAATTGTGGGCTAAATTTGACTGCAATACAATATACTCATAAAGTAATGTGTGGTAAAAATAATACCAAACATTGGGGGGAACTCAGGATAGAGGTCGTGACACCTACCACCCAACCAATAGCAGTACCTAGTCCAGAAATTTTTAAAATTGGACCATATGTGATCAGAAATATAGGCCAGCAACAAATGTTGTTCAACCCAGAATGGTCTCTCAAGTATGTTAAGATGTTAACGCAAAATAACGTTTCTGAGAACCAGCCAGCCTGCTCTCCTTTCTTAAGGACCTCCTTCGAAGGGTGGACAACCTGGCTGAGGAGGCGAATTCCTAATAGAACACTGAGAGACCTAACTGGTGTGTTGGGGACAGGATTGGGAGTTCTAAATAGTATTGACTCAGAGATATTAGTGAATAAATTAGCTGCTACAACAAGTGATTTAGCAAAACTGCAAATGCCTTTGCAGTCTTCCTTGTTGGCTTTGGGAACTAACCAGTGGCTGTTATCCAAAGTATTACCAAAATGGGAAAAGGTAAATGTAAAAGATCATGAATTGATAATTGATGCACTTGGCGTAGTCCAAAATAACCTCTCTTTGGCTCTCAGTTGTATTCAGGCACAACTGTGGATGCAATCAGTGGCCATGTTGATCATAAGGGAAGGTGAAGAAGGCACTTTTCTTATCAAAATTCAGAAAATTGTTTGGGACGGTGTCACTGAATTTGAGAGAGAACTCCAATCCTGGTGGACTTTGGTAAACTTTACCTACAACCCCATCATGAACACGGCCATGACCTTTGTGTTAACCATACATAATGCTACAATATACATAATTTACCCAATCATTGCCTTAGGGTTGAACCACAACGGAACTATACTCTATCCTTTCAAGCATAGAGTATGGGCCCGAAAAATAGATGAAAAATGGCAAACTGGCAATTTAGAATCTTGCATTGCGAGAGAACAGCAAGGATTCATCTGTGAAAGTAATACAATCAGTGCTTAAGACATTTGTCTGGACACTGAGCAGAATGTTTGCCACTCTGAGGTTCATCCTGACAATTGAGAGACGGTATTAGTGTACATTGGCAAAGGTTGTGTGTGCTTGAGGACCGCTTGCAACTCTGTATTAGTAGATACAGTGATGGTAAATGTTAGAAATCATTCCAATTTTTGTGTTTGTAATTTTGTTAAGATTAACGGATGTGATTTTTCTTATCTTGCTCCAGTTATATCTCATCAACTTAGACAATCTAATTACACACTGATTCAATAATTACTGCCTACACCTATCAGAATGAATCTTACATTGGTAAAGCAATTGTTGCAATACCAAGACCTGATTGAGATTTTGGAAGAAGTTCGAGTAAATGGACAGAAAACCTTGATAACCGTTCACCACGACGCTGAAGAAATTCACCATGTGTTATGAAGAATAGAAAAAGATGCAGAACATCAGTGGTGGAACACCCTTTTCGGGTGGTCACCAACTGCTACTGGCATCGTGAACAACTTGTGTCACCCTATGGTTGTTCTTTTTGTATTAGTTTTGATAGGTTTTGTTCTGTCTGCGGTATTGTATATTTTAAACTGGCAAGTGCTAAAGCGTTCGACATGCTTAACATCTGTGATTAATGCCCACAATTTGTTTAGCGAACCTTCCAATTAGATATCCCTAAATTCATTGATACAAAGTGGATCACGTGATAAATCACTTACCTTTCATTACCTTTTTCTTCTCTAACTTATTCTTTACTATCCCACTCCCATTCAATTACTATAGTAGGTAAGTGAAAAGATGTAGGAAAGTATTAGCAACTTAATTACACTATTGGTCATTTTAAAATTTAGACCTTCAGATTTGATTCTTGAATGATTCGCGTTAGTCTCTGTGTGCCTTGGAGTTCTCCTGCAAAATGAAAACAAACATGGCTCACCTCCTTGAGGCAAGAATAATTAGAATGATGGAATTATCCAGTGGGTGCAGCTTGTGAGTTTGGAAAGTTCCAAACCATCACAGTATCACAGTATGTTTGGGATTGGAAGGGACCTCAAAAGATCATCTAGTCCAATCCCCCTGCTGGAGCAGGAACGCCCAGGTGAGGTCGCACAGGAACACGTCCAGGTGGGTTTTCAATGTCTCCAGCCAAGGAGACTCCACAACCCCCCTGGGCAGCCTGTTCCAGTGTTCTGTCACCCTCACTGAGAAGCAGTTTTTTCTCAAATTTAAGTGGAACCTCTTGTGTTCCAGCTTGATCCCATTACCCCTTGTCCTATCATTGTTTGCCACCGAGAAGAGCCTGGCTCCATCCTCATGACACTCACCCTTTATATATTTATAAACATTAATAAGGTCACCCCTCAGTCTCCTCTTCTCCAAACTAAAGAGACCCAGCTCCCTCAGCCTTTCCTCATAAGGGAGGTGCTCCACTCCCTTAATCATCTTTGTTGCCCTACGCTGGACCCTCTCCAGCAGTTCCCTGTCCTTCTGGAACTGAGGGGCCCAGAACTGGACACAATATTCTAGATGGGGTCTCACCAGGGCAGAGTAGAGGGGAAGGAGGACCTCTCTCGATCTACTAATCACCCGCCTTGTAATACACCCCAGGATGCCATTGGTCTTCCTGGCCACAAGGGCCCAGTGCTGGCTCATGGTCATCCTGTTGTCCACCAGGACCCCCAGGTCCCTTTCCCCTACGCTGCTCTCTAATATGTAAGTTCCCAACCTATACTGGAACCTGGGGCTGTTCCTGCCCAGATGCAGGACTCTACACGTTCCCTTGTTAAACTTCATTAGGTTATTGCCCGCCCAGCTCTCCAGCCTGTCCAGGTCTCTGATGGCAGCACAGCCTTCTGGTGTGTCAGCCGCTCCTCCCAGCTTGGTGTCACCAGCAAACTTGCTGACAGTCACTCTATTCCCTCGTCCAAATCGTTAATGAATATATTGAATAATACTGGCCCCAGTACTGACCCCTGAGGCACTCCACTAGATACTGGCCTCCAACTGGGCTCCGCACCATTGACTACCACTCTCTGGCTTCTCTCCTTACGTCAGTTTGCAACCCACCTCACTACTCTATTGTCCAGACCACACCTCCTCAACTTAGCTGTGAGGATGCTGTGGGAGACTGTGTCAAAGGCTTTACTGAAGTCAAGGTGACCACATCCACTGCTCTGCCATCATCCATCATCCAAGGCTTTGAGGTTGGTCAAGCATGACCTACCCTTGGTAAAGCCATGCTGACTGCCCCTAATAACCTTCTTATCCTTGATATGCCTTGAGATGGCACCAAGGACAAGCTGTTCCATTACTTTCCCAGGGACAGAGGTGAGGCTGACCGGTCTATAGTTACCTAGGTCCTCCTTCCTGCCCTTTTTGAAGACTGGAGTGACATTTGCTTTCCTCCAATCCTCGGGCACCTCTCCCGTTTCCCAAGACTTGGCAAAGATGATGGAGAGCGGTCCAGCAATGACTTCAGTGAGCTCCCTCAGCACCCGCGGATGCATCCCATCTGGACCCATGGATTTATGGATGTCCAGACTGTTTAATTGCTCTCTAACCCAGTCCTCCTCGACTAAAGCAAACTCCTCCATTGACCTGGCTTCATCCGGAGTCTCAGGGGTACAGGGCTCCCCAGGACAGCCTCCGGCAGAGTAGACAGACACAAAGAAGGCATTCAGTAATTCTGCCTTCTCTGTATCTTCTGCCACCAGGGCACCCACCCCATTCCTCAGTGGGCCTACATTGTCTCTGGTATTAGTTTTATCGGCTATGTATTTGAAAAAGTTCTTTTTGCTGTCCTTGACCCCTCTCTCCAGCTGTCATTCTAAGGAGGCCTTGGCTATCCTAGCTGCCTTCCTACATCCTCTAACAGCAGCCTTATATTCCTCCCAAGTGGCCAGCCCCTGCTTCCATGACCTGTAAACTCGCCTCTTCTGCTTGAGCATACCCAACAGATCCCTATTGAACCACGCAGGCCTCCTGGCTCTCTTCCTTGACTTCCTACGTGTGGGGATGCTCTGATCCTGAGCGTGGAAGAAGCAATCTCTGAATGCAGCCCAGCTCTCTTGGGCCCCTTTTCCTTCAAGCAGTCTTGCCCATGGGATTTCCCCCAGAAATTGCTTGAAAAGGCCAAAGTTAGCCCTGCTACAGTCCAGGGTTGCAATTCTACTCGCTATTCTGTTCCTGCAACACAAGATGCTGAACTCCACCATCTCGTGGTCACTGCAACCCAGGCAGCCCTCAACCTTTAATGCTTCAACCAGACCCTCCTTGTTAGTGAGGATGAGGTCCAGCAGTGCACCTCTCCTAGTCGGCTCCTCCACCATCTGCATGAGGAAGTTCTCATCAAGGCACTGGAGGAACCTCCTGGCCTGTGGCTGGCTGGCTGAATGGTCCTTCCAGTAAACATCAGGGAAGTTAAAATCACCCACAACAACCAGGGCCTGTGACTGCGAGGCCACTCTCAGCTGCCCATAGAAAGCCTCATCAACTTCCTCAGCCTGATCTGGTGGCCTGTAACAGACGCCCACAACAGTGTCACCCCTGCCAGCCTGCCCCTTGATCCTGACCCATGCACTCTCAACTCGCTCGTCATCCACTCCTGGGCAGAATGTAGTACATTGTAGTTGCTCTCTCACATAGAGAGCAACTCCACCACCACGCCTGGCCGGCCTGTCTTTGCTGAAAAGGGCATAGCCATCCACGACCACATTCCCGTCATGTGAACTGTCCCACCATGTTTCTGTAATTGCCACCATTCTCGCAATGGTTTCACATTGTTTTCACCTGTAGCCCTGCCAAAAGCTTCAGTTTGGACTGATCCTGGGGTTATTTCCACCACCGCCCCTCCATGCCCCTGTTTGCTTAAAGGGGCTAAAATAATCCACTTGCCAGGCATTCCACAAACCTTTACCCCCCTTTAAATGTAGAGGGTTGTCTTCTAAAGGGTGCCTTTCAAGCTGTCTCTGACATTGTTCCCTGGCCAGGGCTTCACGATATGAGTCTTTTGTTTTGGTGTGTTTGCGTTTTATATGTAACCATTCTAAGGAGCGTTCACAATCTTCTGAAATTTGGTCCTTTTGTGCAGGGGTTCGTTTTGCTAATTCATTAGCTCAGTTATTCCATTCTCCTGTGGATCCCCCATCTATCGCTGCTACCAGACTGGCTTCTAGTACAGCATACACAATAGCTTTATCCTTATTTGATCCAAACTTAGACTTAGTCTGTAAACAAATCACTTAGTCCACTAAAATCTTGTTATCAGTTTTTTCGGTCATTCATGTTATGAAAGGGGCGGAACTCACTCTAGGAAGGCACAACTTGGTTACAAAAGCCACAGCAACTGCTGCGTCACCCTTCTCTTTCCCAAGTGGTTTAAGGGGAGAAAAATCACAGAATCACAGAATCGACTGGGTTGGAAAAGACCTCAGAGATCATCGAGTCCAACCCTTGGTCCAACTCATGGGAGGACCAAACTTAGCTACACAAACACACGAGATTGCCCCTTCACTCTCCCTAGCAGACAATTCCCATCAACATGAGAGCGACACCCCTTTGGCACTTTTGTGTTAGATTCCAGGAAACAGAACCCTCAATTCGAGTTTGGGGTGCTCTACGCCAAGGCATGTATGGTGTGCGGGAAATCTGAATTGCCTCCCTTGTGTTCTAGGCACTTCTCACTGATAAATCAATGTAAGGCCAGGTGCGGCTGAAGCGAAACGTCCTTCTCCTGGTGCAGACTACACACTACATACACCTCTCTGTTTTCCCAGAATCCCATCCTCGTCGCCAATTTAATGGAAATGAGGATTGAGTTTACCACCAGGTGAGCTTCAGAGGTGTCCCTCTAGTCTCCGGTCCCGTAGAGCCCTGCCGGTCCTCCGTCGTGGTTCGGGATCCTCTGGTGGGACAATCTCAACACTGTCCATTCGAGAGTCATCTCTTATGGTTCTTCAGCCCCCTCGCTCCCATTGTCTGAGGCCAGTCTCCACCTTGATTTCGCAACCCAGGCTTAAACTGCGCAAGCTTGAAGGATCCACGCTCCTTTGCCGGTGCTAATGTGGCCTGCGTTCTCTCTGGTCCATTGGGTGACCTCAGGACCCTTGGTGACCTGGGCATGCTCCTTTTCGTTAGCCATTGTTTGAGGAGCAGGTGGGGGACAGCTGTGACTAAGGCTGCAGGTGAGAACACATCTTCTGGATGGCAGCTATTGTCCCTCTGTCGAAGAAACCCTCATAACCATCCCTTTTAGGAGGCAGGGGCTGGTTTGTCTGAAGCAGCAGGTGAAGTCCGTACAGCAGCCATTGTAAGTAGCAGCCCCCCTGTATCGGAGAAACCAGTGCAACACAATGCTTCTCCTCGGGCCTCTCTCCAAGTCATTGTCCATGCATTCCTTCTGTCAGGGCCTCAGTTCTCTCAGTTCCTTATGGCGATGTTCAGGCAAATACTGCTCCATCTTGAGACGGACTCTTACAAGGGGGAGAGTCAGAAGACTTAAAATGATAAAACTCACTGGCTGACAGTTTAATCAGGAAAGTAAAAGCCACACACCCAAGCAAACTGGCACTAGCACCACTGGAACTGCCACTGGCACTGCAACTGGCACCTCTGTCCCTGTGGTGCCTCCTCCTGCAGCACCCCTGGGGCTCCGGCCAGCCCAGGGGCTCCTCCTGCATCTCCTGCACCACAGCAATGACCAGGGACCCACCAGCACATGGTGGTGGTGACCTGGGGCTGGTGCTGCAGTGGGATGGCCGGTAGCCATGGAGCCCGGGTAGCACTGTGGGTGTCACGGAGGCACCACAAAAGGCAGTTTTAGGTAGACAATAAGTTCCTAAGCAGACTTTATTCTAGATGGAAAAGCATAGCAAATAAACTAGAAACAGGGTTTATACAATTATTTAGCAGTCCAACAACATAAAATTCAGGATCAGTGTCGTGGTTGAGATGGACAAATGACATAGACCAAGTTCTTCCAGGATGAAAGTAGTAGATGCCATTTATTGCCACAAGTGCATTTTTATACAGTTTTACCAATTCACGAGTCTCTTCACTATTGGTTACAAGTTACAGCAGTAACATCTCATTGGCTATTTTTGCTGTCATCAATGTTACTCTTCTACTCCCTTCTCTCTCACGGGTACATCCTTAACCTCTTCGGATACTCCTTTACTCCCATCTTTCTCACGGGTAGGCCTTCATATCTTCAAGGCTAATTTCTGTTCCCATGCCCTCCGTCAGGGAATCCACGAACCCACCATAGTCCTCCACAATTCCCCTTTTTTGTTTTTGTGCTAAAAAAATTGCCTTCATTGTCCGCTGCAGGGCCCTTTGCAGCAGAGAAATCGTGCATGGCAACGTTAGTAACATAACCACAACAATCATCAAAACAATCAGTCCTGTTTTCGCTACTGCTAACAACTATCCTAAAAACCCTCAATCACTAAGCAATTTATTTAACAAATCCCATCAAAATCTTCACACCCATGTCCTTGAGCTAATAACAAAAAGTCTATCGTGGCTCTACTCTGCCGTGTGGCATGTCTTACAGAATCTACATCTAACAAAAGTCCACTTAAAGCCTTAGAAGTTCTGTTAGTTTGCTTAACTAGCCAGCATCCTAATTTTTCTAAAATATTTAAAGCTTTTAGCTGTGCCAACATCAGATACAAGAGATCCTAAAACCCTTAACCCTGATCCCCAAAAATCTACATTATCATCACATTTTGACTTATATGCATGCAAAAAACGTTTTTCCCATGTTGCTTTTCTGTGATCTACTATCATGGATACATTGGGCATTAAGAGAGTTAATCGTCCCAAACTACATGGTCCTCCAACAGCATTAGAAGGAATTCCTGTCCAGGCTCTGTCTCCACAGATCAAGAATACACCATACAGGAGGTTTTGGGGTCACTCTCCCACATTATCAATGACAGCCCTTGGATTCTTCTGCGAGGCATTACACCATCAAGTTTCATTTCTATAGTCACCAAGGGTAGCATTAACATTTTGCAGTTCATCCATTCACATCCTCGTATATTGTTCTGACACTTTTCACAAACCAGGTTGATATAAGCGTCCATGGGCATAGATGCCAGCAATTCCAGTTCCTGTGGTTCGATATCTGCTTCCAGGAGGCAATTAATCCAAAGTGCCATGTTGGTATCATTACAGTTCGTTGCAATGCCTTTGCACCGATCGCTATTGTGAAACAGTTGTGTGATGCTGCTGTAGTCATCAAGGAAGACACCAACCAAGCATGTGTGAAACGAGTTTTCCGGAGGCATCGTAGTTAGGCATATGGAATCCTGGTCAGTCATGTTGGCTAAAGTAATCCACATGTTAGTCTTTGTCTGTGCGGGCATCCAAACCACAGCAGCTGCAGCAATCATTGTTAGGAAGATAACACAGGTTTCATGTTTCATGCCAGCAACCATTGCGGCCCTTGATCTGTAAAGACACAAGCAGAGCCTCTCCCCTAGGTTATTAATTGATGTGGCCTTTTCCATTGACCATTAACTAGTGATGTGGCCATAACTAATGTAGGTTCTTTCTGATTTAGCATGGTTTTTGGTCACACTTGCAAAGTGTTTCATCACAGGGCAAATTTGGGCTGCACCACTTAGATATAAGTGATTCATCACATACAGTGCTTTTGACAATTGGTTTTGTGGTGTTTTCCCTACTTCTCCCCTTTTTTGTTTTAAAAAAACCAAACCAAACCAAAAACACAGTTCTGAATCAGATACATGCGTTGGACTTTGACTACGTACAAGTATGTAGGATCAGACCAAATACAAGTATGGCCTATGACCTGATGTTAAAGGCTTGCAGATTCTGCAGCAATTTACATTTATGCATGCCAAAAGCTGTGCTGTTAAGAAAACCAGCTAGTGCAATTTATAGAGACATAGATTACAAATAAAAAAAAAATCAGAATTAAATTTCACAAATGGTACATATATAACAAAAGGATGACGGCCTATTAAGACTTAAATTCATTTCCTGCATTTTCTTGATCAGAGTGACAATTGGTATATAACAGTCGGTATATCAGTTTGCTAGCACAAAGAGTATCCTCCACAAAGAGTATATTAAAAATCATACAACCTTATATCTCTAAATAATCCATTACATTTGGTGTGCATCTACTTAAACTAAATGATTCATATTGAACTTGAATTGGGCTCATCCACTGACCTCTGAGTAGTTAAACCATCACCATATAGGTCACTTATTTAGCAGGCTGTCGTATATATAGAATGAAGTGGTTGACTCATACTCAAATTGCATACAGTAAGAAAAGTGTGTATTAGGCTTGTGCACTCACAAGTTACCAGCATTCAGTTGCGGTTCTGCTTCGCTGTGGGTCTCCTAGAATGAGTTCTTGGCCTGGCTGCGGCTCAGGCCCTTCCCTCCTCTGGAGCCTGGACCAAACTGCTGTGGGTTTAGCTGGAGGAGGGCATTCAAGTGCATCTGCCTCAAAGCTCAGAGGCCTGGTAGACCTTTCTGGTGGTAATTGAGGCAAAGAGGTCATAAACTACCTTAGAATTATCTACTTCTGCTCTTACTAAGTGCAGCAGTCATCCCACATTCTGTTTCTTCTTTAACTGTTCCTGATGTAGCATCAACTCATCTTGGTAGTCACTGCATTGCCTTTCCATTTTCACCTGAGCTTTTATAAGGATCATTGATGTGCTTGAAGGATGTGCTTGAAGACAAGGTGTATCCAGGTACAATGTGAAAATGGTGTATTCCTTGACTGTATCACCATGGGTGTGAGTAAAGACCCCAGTGTGATGGACCTGCAGCTGTTGGGTGGAGGAGGGACAGACCTTGCTTCTCTGATGGCATCTGATGGTTGATGCCTCTGACTGATGGCATCAGCCAATGGCACACAGGCTGCAAATCGCAATCCCTGCAATGCTGTCTGGGATGTCTGTCACACACCTGCCCTGAATGGGAATTGCTTTTCTGTAAGTCTTCTGCTGTTCCTGCAAGCTACATCTCATGTAGCTCTGTGGGCTGGGATTTAAACACTAAATTTAGTAGGAACCCTGAGTTCTGTAAGTCAGTGTGGGGCTGAATATGAGGCAACTGCCAATGTAGTCAGTCATGATCTAGTAAAAACGGTGAGAGAGATACTGAGCTCTCCCTATGTCACATAACTTGAATCATTCACATGAACACCACTATACGCTACCTTGAACATAATGAGTAGGGATAGATTCTGTTGCCCTTAGCTTGGGCAACAACTGCCATTTCAGTTGGCCAAAGGAACTTCCCAAGGGCCTCAAAGAGGATGCTCACAGTCATTGCCCTGTCTTTATGAATTGTTCCATTTGAGTCTGCAGGTACATGCACATACCTTAGACCACTTCTGGCGTATCACATGTCACCAGACGTTGCACCTGAACACCACATCCCTGGCCCCAATGTCCATTAATTAGCATGGGGGCTTAGGAAAGGAGCTCACATGCAGGTGTTTATTTTGTGCATACTTGAAAGGCGGCAAGAGGAATCCCATGTCCTGTGGAGATTTTGGCCACCATGGGAGGAAACTGAATGCCCTTTGAGCCCCAGGTCTACAAACCCCTCCCTGTACCTGTCTGGGTTTCCTGTCTAAAGATGTGCCAAAAAAAAAAGGTGATTCCTGGACCTAACTCATTTCCAGATAGGGGAAATGTCACTACTGAAACTTAGAGATAATGGAAGGAACATCAGCGATGACTTCAGCTTGTTCCACAGTATACTATCCTGGAGCCCCAGGGACACCTGGAGAGAGAGCAGAGAGACAGAGAGTGTTACCTTGGGCTTCTCCTGTGCTGTGAGCTGGGCTGGGCTCCTGGGACACAGGGAGCTCATGGCAGCGGCAGCGCTGCAGAGAGACAGCTCTGCCCAGGAGCAGCTCCTCTGCACACGCAGCAGGGCTGAGGGCTCTGCCTGCAGCACCGAGGGCACAGGAGCCAGGCACAGAGAGGGGAAAGTCAGTCTGGGGTGGGAGAATGCTGAGAGCTCACTGGAAATGAAATCTTCACAGATACTGTCTGCAAATTTGCACCTGTAAATCATGGTAGGATGTCACAAAGCTGGCAAATTGCAGAGACTACAGGATATGTAAGTACAACTTTCAGAGATTCTCTGAAGTAGAGGAAGAGAATGTGGTGCAGAGCAGACATTGCCTTCTGTACTATCAGAGGGATAGGATATGATGGTTGCCTTCTCCCTGGGATGGCTGTGGGGGTGTAAATGTTAATGTGAATCCTGGGCTGTCCTTTGCCTATGGAGAGACAAAAGCATCACCTTTGCTGGACCTGTGAGGTTTAGTTTGACCTGTTCTTTTTTCAAACCTGCAAATAGGAAGATGCTCCTAGGCAGAGCCCTGCAAACGGGCAGGTTTCTGTAGGGCCAGAGTGAGGGCACAGGGGGTGGGATGGGGTCTGTGAGCACTGACAGAGTAAATACATGGCACAGGACAACACCTCCCAGGAGGAAAATCTACAGGCAGCAAGGATATAACCTGGGAAGGAGAGGAAAATAAAACCAGCAATGTTGTGGGAGGGAGAGAGAATGCAGAAAACTCCATATGATCCCCTCCAGTGCAGAGCCCTCCCCTGAGCAGCCTCCTCTCCCACCCAGCAAAGCCTCTGCCCTCAGGGCCGGGGGCTCCAAGGCATGAAGCAGCTCCTGTGCAGCCAGAGCTCCAGTTCCTCTGCAGAGCACAGGGGCTGAGAGCAGCTGCCCGGCACTGTTGGTGTCTGGGAGGTGGCTGCACAGCTGGGGAAGGGGGACGCTGTCTGAGTGCCCGGCTGCCTCTGCCCTGGCCTCTCTCACCCCCACCCTCACCGCATTTTCCTTCTTGCTCCCCTGCTCTGGGTCACTGCTGTTGGGGTCTTGTTCTTGCTGTCAGGCTCTCTGGGGATGGCACTTTCAGCTGCAGAGTCACAGCCTGATCTTGCGGGTCCTTTCTTGCAGGTGTGTTCATGGGAACAAGTTTCCCAGGTTTTCTAGCACATGTGCAGATATGGTCGAAACAGTCTGTGGGGCTGGGGTATGAGCTGACTCTTACTGAGATGCCATCGTTAGGACATTTGGCTATCCACTTGGGACATCCTTCCAACCTGCAGGCTGCCCTCAGGGTTGCAGAATTTTCTTATAGCACCTCTGTGTTATCTGAAAGCCCCTGGAAGAACACAAAGCATGTACAACTGAAGTAATGCTGTTGGGTTTGTGAAATGAGCTATGCATGTCCTGGACTAAATGTGGGGTGCTGAGACCTTAGGAAAGGGTGAGACACATAGTGATCTTAGGTGGATCCCTCTGGTCTCAGCACTGTCTGGTGACTTTTCAGGGTAACATGGCATCAGCCTTCATCTCAGAAAAGTGCCAGCCCAGGGCAGCTGGAGCAAGACAGAGGGACAGACCAGCTCCCCTACTCTGCACTAAGCCACAGGCATCCTCTTGCCTTGCAGGACTCGCTCTGTTCTCCCTGAGTGCAGCAGAAATGGTGATGGTTTCTGACATCCAAAAAACTCCCCAGGGTGGGAGGGGAGAAGGAGCTGTAAGAAACTCCATACCTCTCAAACACCTTCTGCCATCTCAGTTCCTTTTCTCTGGGAGTGCAGATGGTGACAGGCCCTTCTGCACCAGCTACACCTTCATGTGACAAAGCTGAACCCCAGGACTGTCCCCTGCCCCCATTCCCATGCCCCCTGCTGCAGAGCAGGGCTGACTCCTCAGCAGCCAGCGGGCACAGGCCCTGCTCCTCACGGCCCCTCCAGCCAGCACCACCCAGGGCTCAGACACGGAGCTGAGGGAAGGTCTCCTGCAAAAGGACAAGGGTAGTAGAGATAGCGTATATGAGAAATGGCTTTGATTTTGCTCAGAGTAGTCTTCCCTAGGTTGTCACTGTCTTTTTCTTCAATGACAGTTCCTAGTGTTCATAGGCAGCAAATGTCCAACAGAAGCTCCATCACCCAGTTCCTCCTCCTGCCGTTCACAGACACACGGGAGCTGCAGCTCTTGCACTTCTGGCTCTTCCTGGGCATCTACCTGGCTGCCCTCCTGGGCAATGGCCTCATCATCACCACCATAGCCTGGGACCAGCACCTCCACACCCTCATGTACTTCTTCCTCCTCAATCTCTCTGTCCTTGATCTGGGCTGTATCTCCATCACTCTTCCCAAATCTATGGCAAATGCCCTCTGGCAGACCAGGGCCATCTCCTATGCAGGATGTGCTACACAACTCTTTCTGTCCGTCTTTTTAGCTTCAGCAGAGTACTGTCTCCTCACCATCATGTCGTACGACCGCTACGTTGCCATCTGCAAACCTCTGCACTACGGGACCCTCCTGGGCAGCAGAGCTTGTGTCCACATGGCAGCAGCTGCCTGGGCCACTGGGTTTCTCACTGCTCTGCTGCACACGGCCAATACATTTTCACTGCCCCTGTGCAAGGGCAATGCCCTGAACCAGTTCTTCTGTGAAATCCCCCAGATCCTTATCTCTCCTGCTCAGGAGCCTACCTCAAAGAAGTCTGAGTAATTATGGTTAGTATCTTAGCAGGCTCTGGGTGTTTTGTGTTCATTGTGGTGTCCTATGTGCAGATCTTCAGGGCTGTGCTGAGGATCCCCTCTGAGCACGGACGGCACAAAGCCTTTACTACATGCCTCCCTCACCTGGCTGTGGTTTCCCTGTTTGTAAGCACTTTAATGTTTGCCTACCTGAAACCTCCCTCCATCTCGTCCCCATCCTTGGATCTGGTGATAGCAATTCTCTACTCGGTGGTGCCTTCAGCAGTGAACCCCCTCATCTACAGCATGAGGAACCAGGAGCTCAAGGATGCTATGTGGACACTGATGACTGGATGTTTTTCTGAAGCAATGAACTGTATAGCAGTTATAGTATAATTCACTGCAGGCCCAGTCTCATTTTTTTGGTGGTAGTGTTTTAGTTGTGATAATATTGTCTTTTTTTTTTTTTTTTCATTTACTGTCTACTTTTCTGGTTTGAATAAAGTGCATGTGTGAATTGGGACCTGTGTTCTCTGTATCTTTATATGAAATAACGGCATCTTTAGAGACTTTTTTTTTTCCTGAGATTCTTCTGCCAAGGCATTTTTGGTTCTGCAGGCACAGTTTCTGTGTCATAGGTAGAGAGCAAAAGAGTCCCAGCACAGCAGCACTGCCAACTAACACCACTGCTTGGTCTTCCAGAACTGTTCTATTTCCACTTCCACAGTCTCTTTCTGATCCCTTGTGTTGGTGCAAGGCCTGAATGGCCTGGTATCTTGGTCACTGTCCTGCTGTGTGGCAGTCCTGTGGCAGGGACAGGCAACGGGCACTTCTGTGACACAGCTAGCTTCCATAACAGTATTTCCATAAGGAAATGTGATTTCCTTAGGGCAATACTTGAAGGCTTTGGTCTTTTTCCAAAGTTTCTCCTCAGAACACGCACAAGAACGTGGCATCCAGATGAAAGCACTAGTGTATGTCTAAACAGTGTGGGTGTGCAAGGTTGGGGCACAAGGCAGTGTCTTCTCACAGCCAGGCCTCCTGCAAGAGACCTGAAGGAACAGCCAAGCGAAGTGTGGTCTGTGCCCGTGTTCGCTGCTCAACCCCCAGAACCTGCTGCAGGGCAATTACCATGGTTTAATCAATAAGAACCACCATTTCCAGCACTGGCCTCTCACCCCAGCTTAGAGAGTTTATTTTTCACTCCATGGAGGCAGAATGAATTTGTAGGTCAGAAGTCCATGTTTGTACTGCACAGATGAGTTGTAAGCATGCACATTATGTACAAGAGAAGAGATGAACCCAAGTGAGTACAAACACCATCCTTGGGGGTACCATGAAGGCCTGTGGGACTATCGGTGCTTCAAAGTCACTTCATGCTGGGAATAACACCCCATGAAAAACCACCTAAATGCAGCAGTGGGTTGTTCTTTCTTGAACCAAGGTCCCTGTGTCCATTCCTTATGACATGGGGCATCTCAGATGAGTACAGAGCAGGGAGACACACTGCAGGGCTGAAGTGGCTCCCATCCATTGAGAGTGACAACAGGAGGCCAGAGAGACTGTGACTCCTACCTCTGTGTGTACAAGGGAAAGACTCTGTCCCTGAACATCCCTGGGTGCATAAGGAGTCCATGATGCCAGCTCAGATGTGGATGCCTGACAGAACCCTGACATTTCTATGCATTTCTCCAGGAACAAATCCCATTGGCACAGTGTGATTCTCTCAGCTGCCTTGGACAGGTTCATTGCAAGTGCCTCTGTCTGCTATGTCACCCTTGTCCATGATTTTGGATTGTGCCAGAGCAATCAGAGAAGTTCTGAGGAAGTTCTGGGAAAGGCAGACATCAAACCCATCTTCAAGAAGAGCAGAAATGAGAAGTAGGAGATTTACAGGCAGGTCAGTCAATCTCTGTCCGTGGGAAGGGGATGGGACATGTCCTTCTGCAGACACCTCCAGGAACCTGAAGGACAAGAAAGGAAATGCTGAATCAAAATAACCAGGGGAAATAAAGGCAGGCTGTGTACAAGGAATTTTGCAAGGCCTCAAACATGATCTCCCATGGTGTCTTTATAGTCAGATTGGTTCTGTCTGGGCTGAAGATGTGGAAGCTGGGTGGAAAGTTGGCTGGATGATCAAGCCCAAATGTCACCCGTGGTGTACAAAGTCCTTCATGCAGCCTGTTACTAGTGAACAGCACTTGGGTCAACTCTGTTGAATGTCCTTATTCTACCCCTGTATAATGCGATCAAGTGTGCTTTCGGTTCCTTTGTGGATGATGGAATCGTGGGCTGATGCCTTGAACGACCTCACCTGTATCACTGAGCAGGAAGGTGAGACAAGATGATGTTCAGGGGTCTCTTCAAACTTCAGTTACTCTGTTATTCAATGAATATTCCCCTTGAAGAGGTTTTTTAAGATAAAATAGCTGGAGAAAGGAGAAAAAACAATGAGGCAAAACAGGAGATATAACACATGTCAAAATAAATACGGTTTTTTCTGTGAAGAATGTTTCTCCAATCCAATCATTAGTAGGAAATATTTTTGCTAAAAATATATAACATAATGTATAACAAGTGTATTTTATCTGGTCAGGTCCTAGACCATAAGGAGGGTGATGGAGGAGTATGGTATTATCAGAGCAGTTGTGTCTCAGAAACTCATAATCCAGTAAGAACCATGTGGCTGTCAAGGGGACCGTGAGGTCAGTTCTGTCTCGGGAGGTGACAGCCCAGCAGCAGGAACATGGCTGGGAAAGTACCTCTGCCAAGGTACCCTATAGGCCCTATCCAGGAAGAGGCCTTGGAGACAGGTTGTCATGTCCATTCTGCCTGAGTACATGACGGGAGAGCAGCAGGCACATGGTCACATCTATCAGAGAATCTGAAAGGCCAGCAGTAGTGGCTGGTGTGGGAAATGGCCATGGGAGAGACAAATATTCCTGGGGCACCATCCCAGTCTGTCCATGAACCAAGGGCACAGAGCAGCCTCCTCTCTCCTGCCCCTGCATGTCTTGGCTCTGCAACTCACACCAATGGAGCGTGTCCTTGCCTTGCACGATCACACAGCTCAGCCAACACTGGGGTGTCCTCTCCCAGCACTTTCCAGCTCAGCCCAGCCCTGCTCGGCTTTCTCTCCAGCCCAGTCCAGCAGAACAGCCCAGCCTGGGCTGGCCCCATGGCCGTGCCCAGCACAGGGGGCTGCAGATCTCTGGGCTCTCACCCACAGCCCCAGCCCCTGTGAACGGCACAGCAACTGCTGGGGGCACAGATGGGTCTCAGCCTCCCCTACAGCCCCGGGGATGGAGGTTGGACATGGCACAAGGACATGGAAACCAGTGAAAATCCAGGACCGCTGGTGTCTACACCAGGAGATCCCCACTGTGGGAGTGGTAGGACATACAGCTCTAGCCACCTGGATAATAAAAGAATATCAATCAATACTGACATGACCATCTGGACAATCAAAGAAGACTAATAGTAACAAGATTAAATGACAGCAATCAGTCAAAAACAAAGAAGCCTTGGAGTGGTTACGCAAGGGTGAAAGTGCAAATCTCGGGCTGGAAGACACAAAAAGAATTTGTGAGAGTGTGAGAAAGAATGTGACTGAAAACAGTCACAAGATGAGTGTGACATGTTTGGAATAACGTTTTTTGAAAAAAACACATCCAACTTGCTTTCTTGGTCCAGGCCCCTATCTGTATAGCTATAGACTGAGAATGAGTCAATTGAAGAGGGCTCAGCTCAGCTTTGCTACGCTCGGCTCTCACTGTTGACATGAACTCTGTGTGTGTGTGTGTGTCTTTGTGCATCATTCTCAAACACAACACCCACCGCAGACAGCCTGTGCCCCTCAGTGCCAGCCCCTCTCCTCAGACCAGAACAAGAGTCCTGCTCCAGCAACAGAGCAGCCTGACCCCAATGAGTGTCTGCAGAAAGAGGTTTCTCTTGCTCCTGGATTCCTCCCTGCAGGCACAGAAATGCTGCCTTGCTCTTCTCCAGGGACATCCCTTTCCCCAGGTGAGGGTGTCCAGCCTGGCCTGGCCGGCTGGTCCTGGTTCCCTCCCTGTGCTCCCCACAGGGCCCTGAGCTGGCCATGCTGCTCTGCAGAGCGAGGGGCTGTGGTGCCCTGGGGCCATGGGTGACTCTGCTCTGGCCACGCTGGTTGGGCTGGGAAACAGACCCAGCTGGATGAGGATCACTGCTGCTGAGCCCTTTCCATCTTCCCAGCTGGCTCAGGAGCCCAGGACAAGGCTGGGCAGGACCATGGGGTGTCTCTCATGGCACAAAAGGCAGGGGGAGCTGCATTAGGTCCAGCCTGTCGTCTTTCTAAGAGGTTGCCCTGAATCACTCTCCAGTCTTCCATCCCTTTGCCTGCTGGCTCCTCACATCCTCTCCTGGCATTGCAGAGCCCTTGTTAGCCCATGATCTCCCAAGTTTCATCTTTTCTTCTGGGAGACTCCTCCTTGGATAGTCACTCATATTTTCAGGTACCAGTCACTGCCCGTTCAAACTCACGTAATGTTCCTGGAGATCCCTTGACATCTCCTGGCAGCTCCTGATTCTTCTCCAGGATAGCATTTGCCATCAGACCCAAAGCAGGTGCTGTCTGTGTGGAGATCTGGAAGGGATATCCATCCTTCTGTCCCTGCACTGTGGAGTCCCTGCATTAAGGTTGATGCTAGAACGGAGGCCTGCAGCGATGAGGAACGACACATACAGATGCAGGCAGAGATGCACAGACACAGAGTTCTTGTTAGCAGCAAGAGCAGAGCCTGGTAGAGCTGAGCAGAGCTGAGCCAGACTGAGCTGACTTTTATTAACAATTCTAAATGTATAGGTTTAGAGGTAGGGGCCCAGACTAAGAGGTTAGACAGGATGTTTTTTTCAATAATTATTATTCCAAACACACCACACACATGTTATGACTGTTTTCAGTCATGTTCCCATGCATATCTTGTGGGAAGCATTCCGACCCACTCATTCACACACCCAGGCCCAGCATTCACACATCATACATACGGGGGTGGTTTTCCAGCCTGAGATATCATTCTCACTGGCCTGGGCTCTCACTCCTTACACTCATAAAAAACATACTTTTGTATAACCTGTCCAAGGCCCTTTGGCTGGAAACATACATCCTGCCGTTCCCATAGAGGCCAGCTCTTACACAGTGGTTCACATGGCCTTCTCCTGCCCACAGCCACAGGGATGCCACTGCAGAGACAACAGGACTGTCACAACTAACATCAGACCTTAGGAGCAGGACAAATGCAAGGGCTCAGCAGGACAGTGTGGATGTGAGGAGAGACCAACACTGAAAAGGCCACGTCCTGCAGCTGTCCTTGGCCATGGCTCCAGGGAAGCAGCAACCCTTTGTCACAGGTGACAGAGAAGGAGTGACCACTGAGGCAGACAGGGGCAGCCCAAAGGGGCAATGGGGATGCTCCTCCCCTGAACATTTACCTCCTGAAGATCTCCTGCATTCTGGGGCTTCTCTCTCAGCTCCAGAGGAGAAGTGAAGAGAGGCAAACGGAGACATATAATTGTCTTCTGGTATATTAATAGACTTTATCTAAAAAGGGAGCCTGAATCCACATGTACATAGGTCTCTGGGTCAAGAAAACACAGGCAGGAGGCAAAGAATATTATTACAGGTATAAATCAGAAACTAAAACCAAATACAGTCCTTTTTAAGGAGAATTAAAGAGACATATGAAGAAAAGTTATTCCTGGCAGTTTCTGAGATACTACGAGAGTCCTGGTCAGATAATGAGCACCTTATTAATCTGAAATAGGCAGTATTGTAATAGTTTCCACATAGCATCCTTGAGCTCCTGGTTCCTCATGCTGTAGATGAAGGGGTTCACTGCTGGAAGCACCCCCAAGTACAGAACTGCCACTAGGAAATTCAGGGATGAGAGGGAGGTAGAAGGGGGTTTCGGGCAGGCCAAAATGGCAGTGTTGACATACAAAGAGGCCACAGCCAGGTGAGGGAGGCACATGGAAAAGGCTTTGTGCTATCCCTGCTCAGAGGGGATCCTCAGTACAGCCCTGAAGATCTGCACATAGGACAGCACAAGGAACACAAAACACCCAAATGCCAAACAGAAACCAATCACAACAAGACGAACTTCCCTGAGGTAGGCATCTGAGCAGGACAGCTTGAGTATCATAGTGATTTCATAGAAGAGCTGGTCTACAACATCGCATTTGCAGCGTGGTAGTGAAACTATAGTGGCTGTGTGCAGCAGAGCACTGAGGAACTCAGTGTCCCAGGCAGCTGCTGCCATGTGGACACAAGCTCTGCTGCCCAGGACAGTTCCATAGTGCAGGGATTTGCAGATGGCAACGTAGCGGTCATAGGCCATGATAGTGACTAGAGGAAACTCTATTGTGATCACAAAGAGACATAAAAAGATATGTATAGCACAGCCTGCGTAGGAAATGGCCCTGATGCCCCACAGGAAATTGGCCATGGACTTGGGGCCAGTGGTGGAGATACAGCCCATATGGAGGAGGTAGAGGTTGAGCAGGAAGAAGTACATGGGGGTGTGGAGGTGCTGGTCTCAGGCTATGGTGGTGATGTTGAGGCCGTTGCCCAGGAGCGCAGCCAGGTAGATGCCCAGGAAGAGCCAGAAGTGCAAGAGCTGCAGCTCCTGTGTGTCTGTGAATGTCAGGAGGAGGAACTGGGTGATGGAGCTGCTCTTGGACTTTTGCTATTTCTTGACCTGGATGATCTGTTCAAAAAAGGAAATGACAACTTAAAATTAGGACAGACTCCTGTGAGCAAAGAGACACTCCACCTTACAGAGATATCACACCCAATTTTAATGCATTTCCTTTCTCTGATCTGTGCTGGCTGAGTGTGCTGTGAGGAGCAGGACCTCTGCCTGTGTGCTGTCAAGCAGCCAGCTTTGGTCTCTGCAGTAGGGATGTGGAAGCTGGTTTGTGACAGCTCCAGTGTTCAATAGGGAATGTTAGATATGATCCACTTTTAATGGAAAAGTTCAGTATCTGTGTCCTGGTTTTGTTAAAAACAAGGCAAGTTTCTCTTTTAGTGATTTTTTTCTTTTAGTTAAGCCCTTCTCAGTAACTGCACTTTTCTGAAGTTGGGTACATTTTTTGGTAGACATAGCAATGAAATGCAAGGTCGCTGATAAGGATGCACGTCCTGAAAGTGAGAGGGGCAAGGAAGAGCGAACTGAACAGGAGGCTAATACTGACCAACTAAGTATTCCATCCCATCCACATGATACGTCATATAAAAGTGGGAGATCAAGACAGCCTCATCCCTTTCTCCCTTCTTCAACTATGGCAAACATCTGGGAAGGACCCTGCCTACCATACCTGCAAATCTGAAGCCTAGTGACAGACCCTGAATTGTTGAATACAGTTCCGGTTTGCTGCAGAATCCAACCCTCAGTTTTGGGCCCCTCACTAAGGAAAGACCTTGAGATGATGGAGAGAGTTTCAGAGAAGGGCAACAAAGCTGATGAAGGGAGAGCAAGTCTGATGAAGAGCAGTTGAGGGAACTGGAGCTGTTTAGCTTGGAGAAAAGGAGGCTGAGGGACTTGATGATCTCTGAGGTCTTTTCCAACCCAGTCGATTCTGAGTGATTCTGTGTGTGTGATTCTGTGTGATCTGAACAACAACGCAATCATTGGTTCCAGCCAGCATGGGTTCATGAGGGGAAAGTCTTGCCTGAACTGAATTCATTCTACAACAAGGTTACCCAGCTGGTTGATCTTTTTTTTTTTTTTTTTTCTTTTCAGTAAAGCCTTTGGTAGTGCCTCTCACAGTATTCTCCTGAACAAGATGTCCAGCACACAGCTGGGTAAACACACAGTGCAGTGGGTGAGCAATTGGCTGATGGGCTGGGCTCAGAGTGTTCCAGTAAATGGGGTTAAGTCATTCTGGCGACCAGTCACTAGTGGGTTCTGCAGGGATCCATCTTAGGGCCAACGCTCTGCAATGTCTTTATAAATGACTTAGACTCAAGACTTGAGAGATTGCTTAGTCAGTTTGCTGATGACACAAAATTGGGCAGAGCTGTCAACATTCTAGAGGTAGAGAGGACCTGCAGGGGAAGGTGAACAAACTGGAGAACTGGGCAATCACCAACCACGTGAAGTTCAACAAGAGCAAGTGCCGGATTTTGCACCTGGGACGCTGCAACCCTGGCTGTACAGACAGACTGGGGTACGAGATGCTGGAGAGCAGCTCTGTGGAGAGGGATCTGGGGCTTCTGGTTGATGACAAGTTGAACATGAGCCAACAGTGTCTCTGGCAGCCAAGAGGGACCCGTGTCCTGGGTGCGCCAAGCACAGCACCACCAGCCAGGCAAAGGAGCTGATTGTCCCACTTTACTCTGCACTGGTGTGGCCTCACCTGGAGTACTGTGTGCAGGGCTGAGCACCACACTATAAAAAAAGGTAATAAGCTACTAAACAGTGTCCAGAAGAGGGCTACAAAGTTGGTGAAGAGTTTGGAGAGGAAGCCATATGAAGAGTGGCTTGTTCAGCTTGGAGAAGAGGAGACTAAGAGGAGACCTCATCATGGTCTGCAGCTTCCTCACAAGTGGAAGAGGAAGAGCAGGCACTGAACTCTTTAGTGACCAATGACAGAAACCAAGGGAATGGCAGGAAGATGTGCCAGGGGAGGTTTAGGCTACACATTAGGAAAAGGTTCTTCACTCAGAGGTGCTGGACACTGGAACAGGCTCCCCAGGGAGATAGTCACGGCTCCAAGCCTGACAGTGTTCAAGAAGAGACTGGACAACATCCTCAGACACATGGTGTGAACTGTGGGGTTGTCCTGTGCAGGGACAGGAGTTGGACTTGAAGATCCTTGTGGGTCCCTTCCAACTGAAGACATTCTATGATTCTAGGTATGTCAACCAGAAAAGGAAAGTCAAGGGAAGTGTAACTCCCCTCTGATGAGCAAGACAGGCAACTGGTAACAACATACAAAGAGAAGGCTGAGGTACTCAAGTTCTTTTTTGCCTCGTTCTTCACTGGCAAGCTCTTTTCCCATACTTCTCGAGTGGATGAACTGCAAGACATACCTGCACTGGGCACTGCTGAGGCTGCATCTTGAATCTTGTGTTCAGTTTTGGGCCCCTCACAGCAACAACGACCTTGAGGTGCTGGAGCAAGTTCAGAAACGGGCAACAGAGCTGGTGAAGGGGTTGGAGCACAAGTTTGATGGGGAGTGCCTGTTTAGATTGCCTGTTTCAAAAAAATTTGTGACAAAAAGCATTGTTAAGCACTGGAACAGGCTGGCCAATGAAGTGGTTGAGTTACCATCCCTAGAGGTGTTGAAAAGATGCATAGATGAGGTTCTTAGGGACATGGTTTAGTGCCAGAGTTAGGTTAATGGTTGGACTTGATTCTTGTGAGGGTCTTTTCCAACACAAACAATTCTATGATTCTACAGGGACTGGTGGATCAACATCCATCCCACTGTAAATGAAGATCATGTTTGTGAGCACTTTAGGAACTTGAACACAAAAAAGTCTGAGGGACCTGATGAGATGCATCCCAGAGTCCTGACAGATTTGGGTGACATAGTGACCAAACCACTCTTCATGATTTTGAGAAGTCACGGCATTCAAGTGAAGTCCCTGGTGACTGAAAAGAGGGAATCATTGCACACATTTTTATAGAGTAGAAAGAAGAACCCCGGGAACTACCAACCTATCAGCCTCACTCCATGCCTCAGAAGATCATGGAACAGATCCTCCTAGAAGCTATGCTAAGGCACATCGAGGACAGGGAGGTGATTCAAGACAGCCAGCATGGCTTCACCAAGGGCAATTCCTGCCTGACCAACTTAGTGGCCTTCTCCAAAGGATTAACTACATCAGTGGACAAAGGAAGGGCTAGGAATGTCATCTGTCTGGACTTCTGTACAGCCTTTGAAATGGTCCCCCACAACATCTATCTCTCTGGATTGGAGAGGTGTGGATTGGATGGATGGACTGTTTGGTGGATGAGGAACTGGCTGGATGGTCACACCCAGAGAGTGACACAGTATCTGGATGGACACTGTCAACAAGTGGTGTCCTTCAGGGGTCTGTACAGGGTTCAGTGCTGTTTAATATCTTCATCAACAATATAGACAGTGAGATCAAGTGCACCCTCAGCAAGTTTGCTGATGACACCAAACTGAGTGGTGCAGTTGACATGCCTGAGGGATGGGATGCCATCCAGAGGAACCTGGACAGGCTTGAGGAGTGGGTCCATGTGGTTCAACAGGCCAAGTGCAAGGTCCTTCAGCTGGGTCAGGGCAAACCCCGGTATCAATCCAGGCTGCAAGATGAAGGGATTGAGAGCAGACCTGTGGAGAAGGACTCGGGGGTGCTGATGAATGAAAGACTGGACATGAACTGGCAATGTGCACTTGTATCCCAAAAGGCCAACCATATCTTGGGCTGCATCAAAAAGAGTATGGCCAGGAGGTCGAGAGAAATGATTTTGACTTCTACTCTGCTCTGGTGAGACCACACAAGGAGTACTGTATCCAGCTCTGGAGTCAATAGCACAGGAAAGACATGGAGTGTGGGACTACGGTGGGTGTGTGGATTCCCTGACAGAGGGCATGGGAACAGAAATTAGCCTTGAAGATATGAAGGCCTACCCGTGAGAAAGATGGGAGTAAAGGAGTATCCGAAGAGGTTAAGGATGTACCCGTGAGAGAGAAGGGAGTAGAAGAGTAACATTGATGACAGCAAAAATAGCCAATGAGATGTTACTGCTGTAACTTGTAACCAATAGTGAAGAGACCCGTGAATTGGTAAAACTGTATAAAAATGCACTTGTGGCAATAAATGGCATCTACTACTTTCATCCTGGAAGAACTTGGTCTATGTCATTTGTCCGTCTCAACCACGACAATGGAGTGAATCCAAAGGAGGCCTCAGAAGATCATGGAACAGATCCTCCTAGAAGGGCTCCGTTTTTGGGATCTGTGCCCAGAATGTGCATCAGCAGTGAAAGAGTCGTGCAACCTGGGGAGACTTAAAGCAGAACCCACTATTTTGTCTGACTGGGTTCACTGGCAGGTGTTGGGTTAAAGACAAAACATGACTCGACCTGTAACAAATAATTAAGGTTTACAGGGGACTCCTTGTAAGTTCAGCCAGTAAATAACTGGATACTGTGAGTGCTGTAGCCCTTGAAATAAAACTTAACAAAAAAAGTAGCGTCTGGAAAGACGCTTCAGAAAGGTTTTATCCTTAAAACAGCATCAAAACAAAAGAAGCTTGGAGAAGTACTTAGACAAGACATCACAAATTATCATGTTTTATGTTTTTGTTCAGGTTGAGCCCTGAGCCTAGACTGCTCTCATCCTCCCACCTATCCTCAATTACTACACTGGTGCCCCCGGCCCCACCCCTCCGGGGTTTCAACACCGAACACAGCTCCGGCAGCCTCAGCGCCGCTCTGCGGGACTCGAACCCTGGGCTCAAGCGATCCGACAGACTCTGCCTCCCATGGACAGCTGGGACAACAGGCGCACGCCACTGCCTCTCTCTGCCTGTCTCCTGTGCCCTTGGTGCTGCAGGCAGAGCCCTCAGCCCTGCTGCGTGTGCAGAGGAGCTGCTCCTGGGCAGAGCTGTCTCTCTGCAGCGCTGCCGCTGCCATGAGCTCCCTGTGTCCCAGGAGCCCAGCCCAGCTCAGCAGCACAGGAGCAGCCCATGATGTCCCTTTCTCTGTCCCCTCTGGGCTCCTCCAGGTGTCCCTGGGGCTCCAGGGGCACATCCTTTCGAACAACTTCAAGTAATCAGTGATGTTGATTCTCTCTCCTCTGAAGAGACACTTCTCACCAGCATTGTATTCTTCATATTAAAAATTAAATTGCTATGAGAATCATCTTTTCTTGTCCCATCATTAGACAGGACACCAGGAATGTTACAGCAAAGGATTTTATTTCTCCAGGCTGGGGGAGGAATATCCTCAGTTGAATGAGTTCAGGCATTTTATTCTGGTTTTATACTCCCAGGTCTAGAGAGACATTCATCAGTCTTTGGCCATGTCATGTCTGTGCTCTGCAGCAAAGCCTTTGCACACATGGGCTCTTGGACACTTGGTACCAGGTTTCTTGTGGCAGGTCAGAGCTGGGCTGGTGCCACAGCTGGGGTGGCTCAGCCCAGATGTGAGGCCATGTCCTCAGCCAGAGACCTGACTGGGGGAGCTGGAGCTGTCAGTGCTGCAGACAGAGCTGTGACACGGATGGAATGAACTACCAGGCAGGGTGGCAGAAGTGAGTTCATCTGGTCTGCAAGGACAGCAGCCTCCAGGCACAGCTACAGTCCAGATCAAAACTCAGTCCAGACCTGTAAGGCAATTCAGGGGCCCCATAATGAGCTGTTACTACTGCAGGAACAGTTAAATGAGAAAGAAAGACACTGTGTGGCCACTGATGAATTAAATAAGGGAAAGCAGCAATATTCTCTGTGTCTCTTGTCCTCCTGCAGGTAAATAATGGAAAGTGGCTCAGTGATCCCCTCCGCCAGTTCCCTCAGAACACTCGGGTGTATCCCATCTGGCCCCACAGACTTGTGGTGTAGCAGGTTGCCAACCATTTCCCGTTGGATCATTGGGGCTTCACTCTGCTCCCCATGTCTGTCTTCTGCTTCAAGGGGCTGGGTACCTGGAGCACAACTGTTCTGACTGTTAAAGACTGAGGCGAAGAAGGCATTTAGTACCTCAGCCTTTCCACCTTTTTCACCCCCCACCACCTGGATTCCTCCTTTTGTGCTCTGCCCGCTCCAACAGTCTGTCACTTGGTTATATGGTCAGTTTATCCTCAAGCCACTGAGAGCTTCTGTAAGCGGTGAGACAGCACACAACGCCCATCCCCTCTGCTGCCCACCCTTGGAATTCCCTAGAAATCTCTACAAACCCACTAAAGGAGCAGCTTCACTGCTGTTCAGATCAACCAGCAGGTGAACATGGGGCTCTGGAACATACCACAGGGCAACAGGGCAGTCCCGAGGGGACATGAGGGCAAAGGGGGACCTGGAGACACCTGAGAGCACCCAGGTGCCCAGGGCTGAACTGGCCTGTGCCTCCCAACAGGACATGCTGCCCCTCGCTCCCCAGGCGCAGGCTCACAGTGGGGCCCTTTGTGACCTCACATTGTGACACTCACTGCCCTGCATGTGCTCAGCGCAGCTGCAGCCCCAGCCCACACTGTCCGGCAGGACGGTGACGAGACAGGGTGTGAGCACGGAGCTGGCGAGAGCCCCCGAGCGTAGCCCACGTCTTTGATTGAGTTTGCGATTTAGAGAATCTTTTTGGTTGGAAGCGAACCTTTAAGATCATTGAGTCCAACCATACCCTCACTTTAGCTGCCCCTGGCAGACTCCCCTCTGCCCCCGGCAGACTTGTGCTGAGGACTCCCCAAGTGCAGCCCACGTCTTTCCCGGCTGCCCTTGGCAGACTCGTGGTGTTTCACCAAGTCTTCCCAATTCCTCACCTATACCTCCTTCCCCAAACCCACGAGATGGCAGACAAACACCCCACCTGCCCCATGGTGGCCCTGGAGGAGGACAGGGCTCCCCAGGAGAGCAGCTCTCCAGCAGAGCCCCAGGAGCTGTGCATGGCCCAGCACCTGGAGATGGGTGAGTGAGGGGCCCTGAGTGTCTGGGCAGGGCGGGGGCCAGCGAGCGCTCCCTGCCCAACACCAGGATCACGTTTCCCTGCACGCTGGCAGGGGGGTTCCACAGGTGTTGGCCATGATGCTGCCTCAAGTCCAGGGCTGCTCCGAGCTGGGAGCCGGCCCCAGCACAGCCTCTGCGGGCAGAGGGGACCCCGCTCCTGCTCCAGGGCACGGGCAGCGAGAGGCAGCTGGGCGGGCAGGAGGCAGCCGTGCTGTGGGACGGGGACCTTTCCTGCCCGTCTCAAGCGAGTTCCTCACCCGCTGCACTGGGCGCTTTCCCCGTCCTGCCTGGCTCCAGCACCGCAGCCCGTCTGCCGGGCACCCTGCAGCCCTGACACGCACGGGGAGACTGTGCCGGGGGTTGATCCAGGTCAAGACTCCAGAGGGAAAGGAAGGTTGCTCAGGGCACAGAAGTCAGAGTGCGGATTTGTTGCACTTTTGGCAAAGTGAGCAGAGGGACACGCTATTTTTCAAAACTGTTCCTTGACCAGGAACTTTCAAGAGCAGTGTTAGGCTTCCCCCAGTGTTTCTGCGTGGGAGGTTAGAGCTTGTTTTCCTGGGTGCTCTGTCCAGAACTCAACTTTTCAATCTGCTTTTGTGCAAGAACATGGACTCATCTCTCTTCCAATGTGGTTTCTTGGCAGTCGTTGCTGAGGGAATGGCTCCGCTGCAGAGGATCCTCTTTCCCCCAGAGAAGATTTGCATGGCCTGGCAGCACAGCCAGAGAGCTGGAGCGGGACTGCACAACCTGGGCAACACGTGCTGGCTCAACTCCGTCCTGCAGTGCCTGACCTACACCCCCGCTCTGGCCAACCACCTGCTCTCTGGGGAGCACAGCCGGGCCTGTCAGTACTTTTGGGAACATTCCTTGTACATCTGTTGAGCAGGGCCCAAGGGCTCCCAGAATCTGGAAGCTGATCTAGGAGAAAAGTGGCCCTTCTTTGTCAGCTCCCTGAGTTGATGTTCTCTGAACACTCAAGCCTAGAAGCAGCTTGTTGTATCTGGATGTGTCCATCTTCAGAAAGGCACCTCTTTCTATCCCAGGCTCTTGGTCCCTGTTCCTGCAAGTTAAACTCCTTTGCTTACTGCACAGAAAGCTTCCGTCAGTTCAGCATCCCTCTGAAGAAAGCTTTCTGTGCATTAAAATGTCCTGGGCTTGTTAGGACTTGGGCACCTTGGGAGGAATGGAGAATTCTTAGAACTGCAAGACCCCCCTTAGGTTTCCCATCGCTGTGGATATTTTGCAAACCTCAGGAGCTTCCCTCTCCCGTTCCTCCCTCCCTCTCCAGGTCGCCAGAAAGGCTTCTGCGTGATGTGCAGGATGGAAGTGCATGTTCAACAGGTCCTGCATTCCTCAGCCAGTGCCATCGAGCCTTGGGCTGTCATCGATTTTCTCACAGGTGAGTCAGTGCAGGTGCTGTGACATGATTGATGCCGTTCTTGTAGGAGAGAACTAGTAATTTCTTCTTTCTTAGAAATAGGAGAAAATTTCCAGCATGGCAGGCAGGAGGACGCCCACGAGTTCTTACGCTGCACCGTGGACGCCATGCAGAGAGCTTGTCTGAGCGGAAACAGCGAGTAAGCGCAAGCAAATTGTGTTTCCAGCGTTCCCAAACCCCTTGGGGTCCTTGATGTCCTCCCCTCAAGGAGAACTATGCCCAGGGCTTTCAGACAAAGCCAGACTCTTGGAGGAGATAACTCCACCTTCCCATTGGTTTGCAGCTTGGACATGTCCTCTCAAGCAACTACCATCGTCTACCAGATCTTTGGGGGCTTTCTGAGATCCAGAGGTACTTTTCCACTGCTATTGCTCTCCTTGGAATCGTCTGTGCCCTCCTGTTCTCGCATGCCTGCGATAACAGCCGATGGTGTGACTGGCGCAGTGGGTGTGAAGAGCGTAACCCGGCACAGTCAGTCGACTTCCCCTGTCACTGAGCATTTCCATTTGCCTTCCAGTCACATGCTGGAGCTGCCAAGCGGTTTCTGATTCCTACGAGGCCTTCCTGGATGTTCCTCTGGGTATCAAAGTAAGAGAGTTTGTAATTGTGCTTCAAGACGTCCTAAGGCCCCTGTAGCATTCCAGATCCCAAACAGTTGGCTTAAAAATGTATCTGACAAGAGAGGTTGGTGGTGGGCGGGAGGTGGAATGGCCTGTGTTCTGCAGAGGCCATGGCAGTGGTCTCCCTGTCGGTGCTGGTTTCAGCTGGCCAGGCACACGTGCCCCTCTCTGCACTGTGACGTACCCACCTCCTTCTTCCTTTGCCCTCCCTCAACACCCGTCTGGCTCCCAGGCTCGTGGGGGTGTTGTTTCCATCACTGGTGACACCCATACCATCGTAGGTGAACTGTGCGGTGCCACAAAGAGGTGGCTCTGGAGAACCCTGGGAATCCCTGGGAAATGAGGGAGATGTTCAGCATCACACCCTCTTTCTGCCTTCTGGGCACTGCTTGCGGGTTCACAGGGGGTCTCCTCAGCGTCATCGAGATGTTTTTTTGCGTAAACTCCTTGTAAGTGTTTGGGTGTGGGAATTTCCCGGAGCTCAGGGCTCTCCCTTCTCACTCCTCCAGGCAGCCGCATCTGTCACCGCAGCTCTGGAAGACTTTGTGAAACCTGAGCACCTGGATGGTGAAAACTGCTTTAAATGTAGCAAGTAAGGCTATTATTGATGATGTATTCATACTGGATCCTGTGCGAAGGTGTCATTGAGCAGAAGTCATCTTTTCACATTGGATTAAGGCGCAGTAATGAGACGCAGGTTTTTTAACAGGGCGTTATGGTACTGAATAGCCTTAAAAGAGCACAAGGATGTGTGAGACAGGAAAGGCTGTCTGGCCTTTGAGGGAAAAAATGGTGTGTTTCAGCCCTTGGCTCTGTCCTGGCTTTCAAGGTGTGACAAGATGACTGCCGTCTCCAAGAGGTTCACAGTCCATCGCGCGCCCAAGGTTCTCACGGTGTGTCTGAAGAGGTTTGAAGCTTTCACCGGCGAGAAGATCAGCAAGGTGTGTGCACAACTGGAGTGCAACGTTCTCTTCCTGGAGCGGGTTTCCCAAAGCCAGACGCTCTGTCACAAGCTGCTCATGTTGAGGTTTTCACGTTCCCTTCTGGGGACAGTTCCCGTGGGAAGACAAGTGTGTCCTCTGCTCCCACAGAGCTGCTTTGGTCCACATGGGCTTCCTGCCACCCAACTCGGGACATATTGCTGTGTCCTGAAGTGTTCCGGGGTCATTGCTGAGCCCTCCTGGTCTCTCCGTAGGTTGTGGAGTATCCCCAGTACCTGGATCTTCGCCCGTACATGTCTCAGGCAGCCGGAGAACCGCTCCTCTACTCCTTATACGCCGTCCTGGTGCATGGAGGTGGCAGCTGCCGTGCAGGACACTACTTCTGCTACATTAAGGTGAAAAGTGACTTCCTTCTGAACAAAGGAAAAACGTATCCTGGGGAAAACTGACTTTCCTGGCCGTGTTACTGGCAGCCAAGGATTTGAGGGGAGAAGGTTTCCTCAGGGGCTGGAATGCATATGTTTTGAACACTGCTGGTTCAGCAGGTTTTGGCTGTGTTTTGTGGAGAAGCCGTGCCATTCATCTCCAGATATCGACGCTTTTCTTTGCAGGCCAGTGATGGACTGTGGTACCACATGAACGATGAGACTGTGGATCTTTGTGACAGTGACACAGTCCTCACGCAGCAAGCCTATTTACTGTTTTACATCAGGTAATCACAAGTTTTAAACTGTGTTCAGAACACCTTTCCTTTTCTTGGCTTTGCTATTTTTCTTCTTATCCTGTTGAGTGTTTCTGACATAGCAGAAAATTACCACCTGCATCCTTCAGCCCAACCACATTTCCCATTTGTGGTCCTAGTTGCATCTTCTCCCTGTCATATAAACTGTTCCAAGAAAATGCTGGAACCCGGAGGAGGCTGCAGGAACAGCCCTCAACAGAGATCCCTCTTTTTTTCCCCAGGTGCTCTGATTTGGAAGTTGGACAAAGGGCTTCTCCCTCACCAGCACCATCAGAAGCCCGTTCCCTCCTCAGTCAGTGGGCGGCCGGCAGCAAGCAGGTGGGTTCTGTGGGACAGCAGCATCTGCCCCGTAGGACTAAGGTGGCTGTGGGGAGGTGGTCAGGGCAGCAGATGGACAGCGGGTTTCTTTTGGGGATCTTGGCAGCGCTCCCTTTTCCCTCCCACACGGCAGCTTTCTGCACAGTTGCAGCACGGCTCCCACTCCCAGCATCCACCTGGATCCATCCCATTTGTCCTCCTTGGCCCCTCTGCAGCCTCCAGGAGCCTTTGGGAGGCCATTAGCTGTTCCCTCACAGCTTCTGGGGGTTCCCCACTGGTGGGTCCTGTCAGGAGGAAAGGGCAGGAGCTTCTCACAGCTCTCTTTGCAGGACATGGCGGGGGGCATGGAGGACTCTCCAGAGGACAGCAGCTCATCCGCACCAACCATCACCAGCCAGCAAAGCCGGGCAGGAGCCCAGGAGGCAGCTGCGGGCTGGCCGTGCCCCATCTGGCCAGGCAGGATCAACAGCAGCTCCTCCGTGGGCTCCTGCTTGCAACGCTTCTTCCACGGCTTTCTCAGGCTGGTGTCCAGAAGGAAAGCTGCGTGCCCGCTGCGCTGTCACCCCCGTGACCGTGTGCTCCACTCTGCACGAGAGGACAGCAGCAAAGAGGAGCGGGGATTCAGCCCTTCTGCCCCCCGCCAGGAGAAAGGCGCCAGGGAGAGGCCCAGGAGCAGATCCCCGCACTGGGGCAACGATCTCCGCAGCTGGGTTGTGGAGACCGCGGACTATGAACACTCAGATGGGAGGAGGGGGAGAACCAGTCCCCTGAGCTGTGACCGCACTCACAGGGACGAGGCAGCTCCAAGACCGTCCAATGGCAGCTCCCAGCCTGCACCAGCACCTCCAGTGCCCTCCAGCAGCAGCTCCCAGTCTGCTCCTGCCCCCAGAGCTGCTCAGGGGCAAAGCCGGCCAAGGCGGAGAGATCGGAGCAGATCCCCGCGGCGGGACTATGATCGCCACAGCCGGTTTCTGGACATCACAGACCAGCATCACTCAGCAAGGAGGACGAGGAGCTGGACAGCAAGTCCTCCATGGTCTGACCGAGCCCTGAGGGATGATGCGGCTCCAGGGCCCTCCAGCGGCAGCTCCCGGTGTCGTTCCTCACGCAAAGCTGCTCGGGGGCAGACCCAGCTGAGGCAGAGGGAGCGGAGCAGATCCCCGCAGCGCCGCTATGATCTCCACAGGCAGTTTGTGGAGATCACAGACTGTGACCCCTCAGCACAGAGGAGGAGGACGAGCAGGAAGGCTTCAGTGTCCTGCAGAGGCAGATGAGGAAAACGGTCGGTGGTGACGGGGGCAGATTGCAGCCTGGACGAGGGAGGACACAGCATCTGACGCCTGTGATGCTGGCGAGGAGGAAGAGGAGGAGGAAGAGTCCAGGAAGCAGCAAAGCTGCCCCAGCAGGACCAAGCTGCCCCAAGGGCACCAGCAGCCAGTGCTGCCTCTGGCAGGAAGAGCTCAGAGAGCCCTTCCAGAGCCACGGGCAGCTCTGCCGGCCGGCCCGCCTGCCCACAGGCCCCTGGAGGAAGAGCTGCGACCTGCGTGCCACGGCTGGGATCGCTGCTCAGAAACACTCACTGCGCACCAGCGGGCAGAAAAGCCAAAGCCACAATTAAAAACAAACTCCTATTGGCCTCGTGTGTGTCATTCATGGGGTGTTTGCTTCTCTGTGGGTTCTGAGGCAATTGGAGAAATCCCCATTCTGAGAAGTGTCTGTGGTGGGTTTTGGGAGCTGTGTGTTGTGTGTGCCCATCTTGCCGTCCCTTCTGTTTCAATGTGGAGTTGTAAGGAGCCACCGGAAGGGGGAATGTTGTTTTTGGAACTGCTCTGGCACCTGACCCCAGCAGGGGAAGGACTCCGAGACATCAGCCTACGAATCCTTAACGTAAAACAGAGTCCATTGGAAATAATCCCAGAATCCAAACTGATTACTGTATTTAAAAAGTTAATCTAGGGGGAAGGGTAACCAAAGAGCCAGGAATCCATATTTTGAATAAATCAATAAGGTTAGAGGGTTGTTAGAATTAGATGAATGAGACAGGTAAACTGAGGCAGGCAGTGGGTAGTCTGTAAACCCTGCAGCACCAGCCGATGGGAGCAGGGGAGGGATGTGCAGCTGGGATCGGCGGATCTGTGAGCGGGGGCTTTTTGTCCATTCCCGGTGCCTGTCTTTGGGCAGAACACCTGGTCTTGCAAAACCGTTTATAAAATATGCTTTGCTGAGAGATGCTGCCCGGGCCTGTTCCGTTGGCAAGGTGATTGTTTCCTACAGCAGGATCTGCAGCAGCAGTTTGGCAGGACCAGAGGGCCCATGCGGTCAGAAAGCGCAGCAGACAGCTGGGACGTGGGGTCACGGCACCAAACCCAGCTCGGGTGGAACCAAGAGGGTCCCCTCGTGTTCAGGCCCAAAGCGCCATCCGTAGCATCTACCCGTCCTGTGAGTGCCCAGAGCCTCCTTCTTGGGGCCAAATCCTCATGTTTAGGGTCCCGACGTGTCTTTCATCACCCGTGGCCTTTGCTCAGGGCCCGCAGCTTCATTTTCAGGTGGAGCTCGCTGCCCGGCAACAACCGCCCGGAAGTCTGGGGCCAGTCAGGGGATGAAATGCAGCCAATCACATTGGAGGAGGCGGGGCAAGTCATGTGATTGAAATGTAAGCAGCCAATCAAGCTTTGAGACCTGCAGGACAGTTGGCAACAGTGGAACAAACTGGGCAGCGATCAGGGGCGGGCTGTGCTGGCTCCACCAATCACACCTGGTGGGAGTGCGGCACATGGATGATTGACAAACGGTCTGACCAATCATTTGGTGGGGACAGCAAGCGGGAAATCCCAGCCAGCCAATCAGAGGAAACAGTGCCTCAGGGAAGGCGGACACTGTGGAGGGAGTGAGCCCTCAGGCAGCCAATCAGAGAGAGGATTGCCTCAGGGCAGGGTGAGCCCCAAACCAGGGCAGAGTCACAGCCCAGGCAGCCAATCAGCTGCAGGATCAGCTCAGGGGAGGAGACTGACAGCCCTCCCGACCAATGGTGGCGCAGCGCAGGCGGTTGCTCTGCAGGCGGCCAGGGTGAGTTTTGCCGTGGGCCTGTGGAGCTGCCCCAAGGCTGAGCAGCCCCCGGCCCAGCCCTGGGGCCCTGGGGATGTTGTTGCTGCCTCTGGCTCAGGTGTGCGTGGGCTGCTCTGGCCTTGTTCTCCTGGGCGGGGGAGGGGGCAGGGGGCACTTGCTGGAGAGGAGCTGCTGGGGCTGGAGCTGGAGAGAGCAGGAGAAGGGGAAGCAGCTGGAGGGTGAAGTGCAGGGGATCCCCACAGCTGCTGCTGCAGCTGCACAGAGACAGCTGCCCCTCTGGGTGAGGAAGAGTCCCTGTGAACAGCCTCAGCAGAGCAGATCACACACCTGCGCCGCAGGGTCTGTGTCAGTGAGGAGAATGACTGTACGGCCGTATAGTGTGTGTGTGTGGTGTGTATCTGGGAAGCCACGTGCTGTAAGAGCTGTCAAACACCGATGTGTTCTCTTGGGTGCAGGATGGGCGAGCGACTGGAGCTACAGAATAGGAGGGGAGGAAAAGACAGACAGACAGAAGTGCCTGAACTCCACAGCTTGCCTGGCAGTGCAGAGAGCAGGAACTGCGGTGAGTCCTGGGCCCTTGGGGTCATTTCATCCTGTTTTGTGTTCCAGTCCCTCCCTGCTCCCTCCTCTTTCCTGCTGTGTCCTTCTTCCTCTTCATCTCTTCTCCCTCTGGCCCTCTGCTGCTTCCTCACCTATTCCTCCACCCTTCTGAATCTCTGTGCAGGGTTTCTCGTATCTCCCTCTCCGTCTCCACCCCTCTGTGGTTCTCACCATCCCTGGTTTCTCTTTGTTGTCACTCTGGTCTGTTGCTCTGTCCCGCTCCCTGCCTCATCATTTCTCATGGTATCTCTCTGTCCTGCTCCCTGCACCTATTCCTGTCCCTCTTCTTTTTTACTCCCTCTCTGTCTTACTGCCCACCCCAGGATTTTTTCCCAATCTCTATCCTACCCCAGCCCTTATTGTTCTTTCTCTCTCCTGCTCCCTTTCTGTCTTTCTGCCTGTCTTCCCTTTCCCTGCTGCTTCTTTCTCCATCTCTGTCCAGATTACTGCCCCTTTTCCTTCTTGATGTCTTTCTATCCTGTTTGTCTTTCTGTCTTCCTTGCCTGTTCCCAGTCCCATCCTTTCTCACTGTATCTCCCCTGTCCAGCTGGCTCTGCCTTTTCTTTGTCTTCTCTTCCTCTTTCCTGCTCCTCAGCCCTCTTTTCCTCTTCCTCCAGCTCATTGCTACGTGTTTTCCCTTTCCAGTCTCTTCATTTGGATCTGAACTTTGCTTTATTTCTCAGACTTTCTTTTTGTCTCTCCATCTGTACATCCCCCTCCCTGTCTTTCTCTACCCCCTTCCTGCTGCCCCTCCTCCCCCCTCTCCATCCCTCTGTCCTGCTCCTCAGCCCTGCTGTTTCTTCCTCCCTGTCTCATCACAGCTCCTTGTCCATTTTTGCCTTGATCTCTCCATCTCTCCATCCTTTTCCCTGTGTGTTTCTTTCTCTCTGGGCTCCTCTGTCTTCTCTCTTGTCTCATTTGTCTCTCTCTAGTCCTCTGTCCTTCTCCCCAGCAGCTTCAACTGAATGACCAGGTGTCCGTGCACTCTGGTGTTTCCTCATCCCTGCCCTGGGGCAGATCTGTGTCTGTAGGGCTGGGGATCATTTAGGAGCTGGTCTCCTTGTGCAGATGGCAGAGCCGGGTGCACCTACAGCAGAGGTTGTTCTCAGCTGCTGCTTATGCAGCTTGTTGGAAGAGCGGCTGTGGGCCTTCTTTGGAAGGGAGGTTTCTTGTTCTGTGCTTCCTGCTCCTCGGGACCCTGCGCAGGAGCGGTGTTGGGGTCTGCAGGGACGGGTGGGACCTGCTGTGGTTCCTGGTGAATGTGAACTCAACTTGTTCTGATGTCCTCGAATGGAACCAGACTGACTGTACATGGTTTTCTTGCCTGTTTCAGTTCTAAACTACAAGTTTGGCACTGAAGAACATGAGACTTTGTGCTGCTTTCCAGATGTCAGTGGCTGCGAATCAGCTGAGAACATCACTGCCTTAGGTACCAGGGCAGGTGGTCTGTGATCAGGGATGTGGACTTGCATGGCAGTGCTTTTATGAACATTTTAGGGTCTTGCCACTTGAAAGCCCTTCATTTTCCTAGAAATTTTAAGATGATGTTTCTTATTCAGAGGTTCAGACTCTGGTTGGACTTGATGTTGAATGGTCCATATAATAGGGTCCATAAAATAAGAATCTCGCTTCCTTGTTGTTTTCTTACACTGTCTGAATTTGGTAAGCGAGAGCAAGCGTGGTTGACAGTGTCTGTTTTTTGAGAGTAACGTATTCCTGACTCTCCCTCTTTGTATGGTGAAGGTTTCTGCCTGCACTATGATTTTGCTGGGCTGTGAGGCTGTGTGGGAGCAGCAGAGATAAGAAGTGGTGGCTTTAAAGGCATTGAAGCTGTGGTAAAACTAGCAGGTAAAGCTCATTTCTTCCTAGAGAGCTGCCTGACAAAAACAATTACAAGGAAAGACCCTTGAAGTTGGCTTTTTTTTTTTTTTTTTGTAATTTACTCTTAATATGGAGCTTTTGGTATTGATTGATTGATTGATTGATTGATTTCTGGGAAGCAAGAAGTGAGAGCCTGTGCACTCCCATAGACAGCGCTGCCTCCCAAATAGGTGCCCCCTTCTCCACTCTGTTCCTCCCATGCTCGTGTAGAACAAGGCCATGCAGTCGTGTGCAGATGTGGTGATTCCAATGTGACTATGAGGTCACAGCCCCACGGTGACGTGCTGTGCTGTGTCTCGGCAGCAGCAGCAGCAGCAGCAGCATCACGGTGCGAGCGTGGGGGCCATGGTCCTCACCCTCCTCCTCCTGCTGGTGTCCCTGCCAGCCCGGGAGGCCCAGGCTGCTCCAGCCGAGCGCAGGGAGCAGGTGGGCGGGCAGGGGCAGCACCCAGCCCCGAGCAGCTCAGCAGGGCAGCAGTGGGGCCAGGGCTGGGGCTGGGGCCGGGAGAGCAGCCGGGCTGGGCCGGGCAGGGCGAGCCAGGCAGCACCAGGGTGTGGGCAGGGGGCAGACGCCCCGCAGGGAGGGGAGAGGGGCTGCGGCTGCTCCAGGGGCAAGTTATGGGCACGCGGGGGCTGGGAGTGGTGGCACAGGGGCAGAAACCAGCACTGAGTCCCTGCGGGGCCCTCCCTGCCCCCCAGCCCCGTGCCACACGGCCCCATCCCAGGGCACGCTTTGAGCCTTTGGGCCAGTTTCAAATCAAAGCTGGGGTTGCTTTGGCCCTTTGGGCCAGTTTTGAGCTCAATCTGGGCACATTCGTGCCCTTTGGGGTCATTTCTGCCTAGATCTGGGAGTTCTTCGGCTTTGCAGTCCTGTTTCTGCCCAAATCTGGGGGTGTTTGGGCTACTTTTGGCCATTTTTTACCCAAATCTGGGCATACTTTGACTTTTTGGTCCAATTTCACCCCAAATCTGGGGATGTTGTACCCCTTTTGGGCCAATTTTAATCAAAATCTAGTGGTGCTTTGGTTTTTCTGGCTCTTTTTACCCGATATACTCTGGTGCTTTTGCCCATTTTTTCCCCTAATGGAGGCGCTGTGTTCCCAAATATGGGATATCTTCACCTTTGCCAACAGTTTTGCTCCCAAATGTGAACGTTTTTGCCTCTTTTGGCCACTTTTTGCCCAAATACTCAGAATCTTTTGCCTGTATTGGCCAATTTAGCCCCCAAATATTTGGAATATTTAGTCATTTTTCCAGTTTTCTCCCTAAATAGGGCTATTTCTCTGCAATATATGGGCATTGTTGTCCTAAATATGTTGTGCTGTGTTTTGTTTTTTCTCTCTTCTTTATGTCCTCTTTTACCCGAAATGCAGGAGTATTGCTCTGTGTGCCTGGAAACCTCTCTGATCTGTGATGACTCCAGGCCATGGCATTGGCAGATCTGATCGAGCTCCTCAGCTGGATCCTGGTTATGAGCCTTGGGCTGTCCCAGAGGTAAGTTGTCACAGTCTGTCTGCTTGAGGGAATAAACTCTCACGTTTTAATAGGTTATTCACGTGTGATTGTACCCAGGATCATCTCAGAGGCTTTCCAAAAGCTTTTTGTGCCTTGGTGGTGTTACACAGACAAGTAATGAATATTCATTTGCCTGCAAACCTGCTAGATCTCAGCAAAAAGTCACCCATGTTCCATTTCTAGCTGTGGGAACGTACACCTTTGTATGTGTCCTGTGTCATTACCTCACCCCCTCCCATCACTGCAGGTGACTGAGGAAGAAGGAGATCACAACATGCCATGGAAGCTCCTCCCCTGTGTTTGACTCCCTGTTTGGTTCCTGCAGTCCATGGTGATCAAGCCTCTTGGTGTAATCCTGTTCCTGAGCCTGGGGACAATGCCAGGGTAAGTGTTCAGTCTTCATTGGTCACTGGCCTTTTGCATTTGTTAATATTTGGTTTATTATTTGTTAACATTTTCCTGCAATAGTTGCGCCTTGCAGTAGCCAGCAGGCTCTTTGCTAGAGGAAACATGGATGATCATTTTTTGCCCTGGTGCTCCATGCTGCCACCTTAGTGTGGGTTTTCTTTTGTGTGTGTGAGAGGTGTCCTGGTCAGAAGGCCCTGAGAGGCCCCATGTTTGTCCATCTGGTCCTTGAGGGGTGTTGCATGTGGCCTGGACACAGTGGTTTGGAAGCTGCCAGGTCCCAGCCAAGGGGTCTGCATGGAATGGGCGGGTTCTAGGACCCTGGGCGTTCCCTGGGAGATTTTTAGGACCCTGGGGGTTCCATAGAGATTCATAGAGCCCTATAGGGACCCATAGGGACCTGTAGGAGCCCATGGAGCCCTAAGGAGCCCCATGGAGACCCATAGAGCCCCATAGAGACAATAGAAAGGGAGGATTAAAGCTCTTTGCCACCCGCTCCATCTCTGCGCTGCTCGCAGTGCCGGCTGCCGAGCCAGCGGCAGGTTGGGCTGAGTTTAGAGCTGGGTGAGCTCCAGATAGTCCTTTCTCCTGACAGCTCCAGGCCTGGTTAGTGGCCACTGCAAGTGCTGGATAAATGTTGGCAAGATGCTCCTGCCGGGAAGGGAGAGAGGAGCTGCCACTGGGATGGGTTTGGATCCTGAGGACGCAACGGTGGGTGACAGGGGTGGCCGTTACGGAGGGGCAGTGTGAGCTCTGGTGCTGCTGTCTCCAGGTTGGATCACCAGACCCAGGCCACCATGCTGGTTCACCAGATCTTTGGCGGATCCCTGTGGTTCCGTGGTGAGCGCTGGCTGCCAGGTCCTGGGCCTGTGACTCTCAGGGCAGCGGTTTCCCTGAGAGCCCTGCAGTACAAATCTTTTGGGAAAACTGCTGAGTGTGTGTAACTTATCCAGAGGTGCAGCTGGTCAGTCTTGTGGTTCCTGTGGGTTGTGGTGTGTGTTGTAGTGATGAAAAAAGCTGTTGGCTGGGGGCCCCCAGCTCTTTGCCACCAGCTGAGGGACCCATGTTGGCAGTTATGTAGCAGCACTTGCTGCACCGTTACTGCTCTCGAGGCTGCTTAACTGCCAGTGTCAGGCAGGGTGCAGGCAAGAGGGAAGCAGCTTCTGTTGTTGTGCTGCCTCTGTCTGGCAGAGCAGAGCCTGTTGCCTGGGCATGAGCCACGACTCCTCCATTGAGGCTCCATGGGACTGGGCACAGTACAGCCGTCCCTCATGGCATGCCGGCCAGTGCCTGGCTGGGGTCAGACTCAGGGGTTTGGTGCAGTCTGTGGCCCTGTGCTCATGCTGTTTTATCTCTTGGGGCCAGCGTCTCTGATCAGGTGAAAAAAGCTGAGACCAACAGAGCCAGGTCTTCACCAGCGACAGGCCAGGTGAGTCCTGAAGGCTGTTCTGGGCCAGAGCTGCAGGAGCTGCTGCCCCTCTGCCTGCTCTGCGAGGGCAGGTGGGCTGCAGCTTGGCAGGGAGGCAGGCACTGCACCCAATGGACAGGGGTGAGGGAGGATGACTTGCAGGAAGGATCCTGCTCAGTTAAGGGTTGCTGTGTGAGCTTGGAGGGGATGGGATTGCAGTATCACCCTGTGTCCTTGGCACAGTGATTCAGCCTGGAGGCCCAAAAAGCTGCTCGCCCTCCTGCAGCTGCCTCCTGTGCCCAGACCAGTTCAGAGCTCCTGCAACAGCAGCAGCACAAGTGGGGCCAAAGCAGAGCTGTCCTGGCAGAGCTCCTGGGAGAGCAAGCAGCCACCTACCTCAGCCAAGCTGCTGCTGGAGCCCATCCCCAGCCAGGAGCCCAGGGGCAGTGGGGAGAATGCTGAGACCCTGGAAAGGGACTCCTGCAGCAGCGGTGCTGCCAGCCCAGCGCTCGGCACAGCGGGGATCTGCCCAGAGCGTCCCATAAGGCCCAGGGTGGAACCAGCAGCTTCTGCACCTCTCAGGAAATGGACTGTAGCACAGACCTCCCTACTGGCTCCAGCACCAAGATGGCTGCACCCAGAGACTCCAAACCGGCAACATTGAAATCCTCCCTGTTGGCCAGTACTGCTCTGGAGCTGAACATCATCATGTCTCCACCACCAGCCATGAAGCTGGTGCTTTCTGCCAAAAAGTGAGCCTGAGCTTCTGCCTGGAGTCTTCTACAGGTGCCTTGTGTCTTCTGAGCTGGAGATTGTGTTGGGGAGAGTGTAGACTGGGTGCTGGGTGTCTTACTAAGCTGGAGGCAGACAGGGAGAGCCCCTCAGCCCCAGGGCTGCAGCAGTTGCTCTGGTTTGGGGTACAGGGCCAGGTCCCCGCTGTTGTTCCCATCCCTGATTAAGGCTGGAGAAACGCCTCCTGTCTTCTTGCTCAGGACAGAGGGGCGGCTGTGCCAGTCCCTGGAGCGGGGTGGCCTCACCAATCTTCTCTGAGTGTCTTGTCCCCTGGGGTGATGGGAGCAGGTGACTCCCCAGCTGGAGGCTGCAGAATCTCCTCCTCCCCACACAGGGGCTGGGACCGGCCCTCTGGGTGCCGCTGTGCAAACCGGGCTCAGAACAGTGTGCTGGCGTTTCTGTTGTTTAAATTTCCTTCCTTCCTTTTTTCGTTTCTGCTTCTAAGAGAAAACACTTCTGATTTGTTGACCACCCCCCACTTTCCTCTCCCCTTCTGTGTCTTTACCCTTCCTTTTTCCCTGGGCTCATCTTCTTATTTTCTTCTCTTGGCTCATGGAAACCTCTTTTCTTTAGATCACCAAGTTTGTTGGTTTTTTTTCATGTCAATAACTGCAGCGCAGCATCCTGTGGAAGACGAGCAGAAGTGACCATTGCACACCACTTCATTCACAATTTGCCACCCACACCTACCCCATGGACACCACCCACCCCAACTCCTTGGCCTTTTGACAAGTCGAGGTAAGTGGTGCCAGTCGCTCCCAGGCTCCTGCACAGCAGCAAGGCCAGTAGTCCAGGAGGCAACTGTCTGACATGGCAGGTGGCCCGCGGGAGTGATTTCAGCAGCCACCTGTCCTGTTCTCTTGGATTGGCTAAGATGGGAGCAGTTGGGTGCTGTGCTTGTGCACTGTGGAGTGTGGAGGAAGAGGGGGGCTCCTGCTCCTTACGTGGCCTTCAGATCATGTCAGCCTCTTTTCCTGTTCTGCAGGCTGTCCTCGTCTGCTCTCCATTGGCCAAATCCTGAAAAGCCGACCTTCAGCTTCATCCTCAGCTCAGCCCTTTGGCTCTCAGCCTCCCCGTGACAACCTGTTCCACTGCCCACCCTTCGCACCACCTTCCTCCCTGCAGCAGCGAGAAGGAGCCCAGCCAGGTCACCGCTGGTTTCTCCAAAAAGAGGCAGTGTAAGCAGCCCCGTGGAGCAGACAGCAGCCCCTGTGCTCTGGCTCTGAAGGACAAGGATCAAGTCTCCAGCCCCCAGGGAAGAAGAAGAAGAATCTCGCAGGAGGGCTCAGTGTCCCCCGGGGGAAGGAGGTGGCAGGCAAGGGTCCCAGCGGTGGCAGGGAGGCACCCAGCTGTCAGCACCGAAAGATCAGGCCCGTGGTGCAAGTGTCAGGCCCCAGGACCTGTCTGGACACAGAGCCCAACTGCCCCCTCAAGAGGAAGAAAAGGAGGAGATGGAGGAGACAGAAGAGTGCTGCTCAGGGTTAGAATGAGGTTTAGCATTAGGGTTACAGACTGTGGGTAAGGGTTAGAATGAAGGCTTGGGTTTAGCTTTAGTGTTTAGGGTTTGAGTTAGTGATAGGGTTAAAGTTAGGTTTAGGGGTTAGGATTAGGATTAAAGTTACAGTTTGCTGTTAGGTGCTAGGGTTAGACTTCGGAATAGTGAAGAGTATTATGGTAAGTAGTTAGGGTTAGGGGTAGGGACAGATTTGAGGTTGGGTTTTGGTTAGAGGTAGGTTTATGGTTTAGGTTTAGAGTTAGTGTTAGTGGTTAGGATTAGGTAGGGTTAGGGATGAGGAATTGGCATTGTAGTTAGTGGTATAGTTTGTGGATAAGGCAAATGGTTAGATTTTGGGTTTGGGATTAGGATTAGGGGTCTGGTAGTGCTTGGAATAGTGTTTAGGGTTAAGAGTTAGTGGTAGAGCGATGGATAGAGTAAGGGTTGGAATTTGGGGTAGAGCTGGGGTTAGCGGTTAGGACCGGGATCAGAGTTTTGCTTAGGGTTATCATTTGTTGGTGATTGTTTCTTGGCTAGTGTGTATTAGTTAGGTTTCAAGTTAGGATTAGTGTTTAGGGTTAGGTTTCAGTGTTAGGGTTAGGGGCTAGGGTTAGAGGATATGTTAGGTTGAGAGTTAGTGCTACAGGTTAGAGTTAGGAGGTTATTAGCGTCAGAGGGGGCTAGTGTTTCATCAGATTTAGGGATAGATAGGGCTTTGGGTAAAGCACAAGGTCAGGATTAGAGTTACCAGATAGGGATTGGGAGTAGTGTTAGGTTGAGATAAGGTGTATGGTGAGACTTAGATGTGGGTTAGGGGTTTGGGTGTAGAGTTAGAGTTAGCATTAGGTAAGGTTTCAGGTTAGGTTTAGATTACAGGTAGGTTTAGGGGTTAGGGTTATAGTTAGGATTAGGGTTTGCGGTTAGGGTTAGTGGTTAGTTTTCGAGGCCTAGTTAGAGGTAGGGTTAGACTTAGCCTTAGGGAAAAGAATTAGTTGTAGGGATAGGATTTGGGTTAGTGTTAAGGTGTAGGGGTTATTGTTAAAGTAAGTATGAGGTTTAGAATGAGGCTTGCAGGCTAGGGTTGGGGTTAAGGTTTAGGAGTTAGGTTTAGAATAAGTGTTAGGGTTTTGTTTTTGTGGTTAGAGTTAGAAGTAGAGTTAAGGACAGGGTTATAGTAAGCAGTTAGGACTTAGGGTTATGGTTATAGTTAGGCTTAGGGTTAGATTAGGGTTATTGTTAGGGTTTGGTGCTAGGGCTTTGGTTAGGGCTAGAGTTAGCATTAGGTTTCAGGTTTAGACTTAGGGTTAGGATTTACAGTAAAAGTTAGAGTTAGGGTAAAAATTAGGGCTTAATTTAAGGGTTAAGTTAGGGTTAGATTGAGAGTTAGGGTTAGAATTTGGTTTAGGTTTAGCATTTAAATGAGGGTTAGGTTTTAGATAAGTTTGAGGGTTAGTGTTAGATAAGGTTTTGGGTTAGGGGACAGAGTTAGGGTTAGAGTTTGGGATAGGCTTATGGAGCATGGTTAGGGTTAGTATTTGGGGTTAGGGTTTAGAGTGAGGGTTATGGGTCAGGTATTGGGTTAGAGTTAGTCTTAGAGCTGGGATTGAACTTTAGGCAAGAGGTTAGAGTATAGCATTAAGGGTTAGGGTTAGGAGTTTGTGTTTGGGTTATATGAGGTTTAGGTTAGGGTTACGTGTTAGGGTTAATGTATAGGGTTAGATTTAGGGTAAAGGTAAGTGTTAGGAGTTACAGGTAGGGTTAGGCTTAGGAATTAGGGGGTTGGGTTAGATTTTGGGGTTAGGGGTTTGAGCTAGGGTTAGGGGGAAGGGTTACATTTAGGGTTAGAAATAGGGTTAAAGGTAGGGCAAGGGGTCAGAGTTAGGGTTAGAATTAGTTTGTTTGAGTTAGATGAGGTTGAGGATTAGGGTTATGTGTTAGAGTTAGGCTTTAGGGTTAAGCGTTATGGTTGGTGCTAGAGTTAGGAGCTAGGGATTAGTCTGAGAGGTAGGGTTTGAGGTTCGGGTATGTGTTTGCATTGGGGTTTGGGTTAGGTGTTCAAGTATTAGGGGTAGGATTTGATTAGTGTTGGAGTTGGAGAGTAGTGTCAGTGGAAGTGGTTAGGGTTAGGGGTTAGTTTTAGGAGGTAGGGCTAGGGTTAAGGTTATGTTTAGAGTCAGGTTTAGGGTAAGAGTTAGGGGTAGGGTCAGGGTTTGATTAGGATTAGGGTTAGAATTAAGGTTAGGGCTTTTGGGTTTGGGTTAGGGGTAGAGTTTGGTTTTAGGTTGAGGCTTAGATTTGTGATTACACTAAGAAGGCTAAGCATTAGGTTTAGAGTTGGAGTTAGAGGTAGGTGTTTGCATTAGCATTCTCTTAGGGTGAAGAGAATTGGGTAGAATGTAGGGTTAGACTTAGGGTTGAGGGAGTAGCATTAGTGGACATAGTTAGGAGTAGCTTAGGTGTAGGAGTTGGGGCTTGGGGTAAGATTTAGGGGTTGGGGTTAGAGTTAGGGATAGGAAATATAATTAGGATTAGGGTAAGGGTTAGATTAAAGTTTAGGAGTTAGGCAGTCGTGTTAGAAAAGGTGGTTAGGGTTAGGTTTTAGAATTCTGTTGGAGATAGGGGTTCGGGTTCATGGTTAGGGAGTACTGTTATTGTAAATGGTTAAGATTAGTATAGGAGATTAGGTTTAGGGGTGAGGCTAGAGTTAGGGTTAGAGTTAGGCTTAGGATTCTGTTTAGAGGTCAGGTTAGGGTTAGATTTCATGTTAGGGTTAGTGTTGGGTTAGGTTGGTTTAAGGGTTGTGGTTAAAGTTAGGTTAGTGATAGGGTTATGGTTAGGTTAAGGTTAGGGTTTAGGTTTAGTGTTAGAACTAGGTTTCAAGTTAGGGTTAGAGTTAGTATTAGGGTTTAGGCTTACCATTAAGGTTATAGTTAGTGTTAGGCATCAGCATTAGGGTTATCATGTTTATATTAGGGAGTAGTGTTACGGTTAGTGGAACTGGTTAGGGTTAGGTAGGGTTAGTTTCAGGGTTTAGGGGTTATTGCTCGAGTAAGGGTGAGGTTTAGATTGATGGTTACTGGCTAGGGTTAGGGTTAAGGTTTAGGGCTGAGCTTTAGAGTCAGCTTTAGGGAGTTGGTGTTAGACTTAGGTATTAGGGAGAAGAATTAGGGTTAGATTGAAGGATAAGATTATGGCTAGGATACGTGGTTAGGACTTAGGTTTAAGGTTACAGTTCCTTTTAGGGTTAGATTGGAGTCGATTATTGGGTAGCATTACCAGTTAGGGAGAAAGGTTAGAGTTAGTGTTTGATGTTAGCGTTAGATTTTGGGTTGGGGGTATTGTTAGATTAGGGTTTGGATTTCTATTTATGTGATGTTAGTCTTAGGGTTAGAGTTAGGGGTTTGACTTAAATTTTAGGATTAGATTTAGGATTAGTATTTAGGTTTACATTTAGGCTTAAGTTTTAGGATTTGGTTTAGGGTAATGGTTGGATTAGAGTTAGTGTTAGGGGTTCTGGAGTTGTCTTAGGGGTAGAGTTAAGTTTTGGGGTTAGATTTAGGGGTAGGGTTAGATTAAGGTTTAGGGTTAGCATCAGGGTTAGGGCATTGAATTCATTTCAGAGTTAGGGTTAGAGGTTGGTCTTAGATGCAGCCTTTGCTTTAGGATTACAGTAAGTGACTGGACTAACATTAGAGGTTTAGATTTAGGGATAGGTGTTAGGGGTAGTGTTAGGGTTATTATTAGGGTTTGATGAGGATTAGGTTTAGGGTTTATGGGTAGGGATGTGGTTAGTGGTAAAGGTTAGTATTAAGGTTAGTGTTAGAGGTAAGGATTAAGGTTAGGGGTTAGGGAATAGTGTTAGTATAAGCAGTTAGACTTCATGTTTCGGGGGAAAGGGTAGGAATATGGTTAAGGTTAGCACTATTTGTAAGTATTACAGTTAGGTTAGGTTAGGGGTGAGTGTTAGGGGTTAGAGTTAGAATTAGTGTTAGGGTTAGGGGTAAGGATTAGAGGTCAGCTTAGGGGTTACCATTATAATTTTGATTAGATTTAGGGATAGAATTAGGCTTAGATTTTAGACTTAGAGTTAAGATTTGAGTTAAAGATAGGGATTAGGATTAGGGTTGGGGTAAGGGGGTTGCATTAGAGTTAGATGTTGGGGTTAGGAGTTTTGTTATTTGGATGGTCAGGTTTAGGTTTTAGATTTATATTGAAGGGTTAGGGATAGGACAATGAGTTAGGGTTAGAGATAGTGTTAATGTTATTTTTGGGATAGCGGTTTAGGGTTAAAGTGTATCATAGAATGATGGGTTAGGATTTAGCATTAGATTAGAGATAGGTTTAGGTTAGGCTTTAGGGTTAGGCTTAGAGGTTGAGTTAATGGTTAGGGTGAGATATTAGGGTTGGGTTAGTGTTAAGTTTAGTCTAAGTGCTTACGGTTGGTGGCTGGGTTCATGGGCTAGGGGTATGAATGGGGCTAGGATTAGATTAGGGTTGTGTTTAGGTTAAAGATTGGTTTAGAGGTGAATTTAGGAGTTAGGTGTAGATTTCAGTTTAGAATTAGGGTTAGTGTTGGGTCTAGGTTAGGGTTAGGTTAGGTTGGTTTCGGCTTACCATTAAGGTTAGGTTAGTGATAGAGTTAGTGATAGTTTCGGGTTAGAGTTTAGTATTGGGGTTAGGGTTTAGGGTTTCTGTTAGGTTTAGAGTCAGGGTTAGGGCTCAGTTTTAGATTTATGGTTAGAGTTAGTGGTAGAGGTTAGGGGTAAGGTTAGGGTATGGGTTGGAATAGTGTTATGTTTTGGGGTTAGGATGGAGTTTGGATTTACATTTAGGGTCTGGTTCGTGTTCAGGTTAGCGTTAGGGTTAGTTGTTACTTCTAGATTTACAGTTAGGGTTACGTTTACAGTTAGGATTAAATTAGTGTTAGGATATAGTTAGTGTTAGGGCTAAGCATTAGGTTTCAGAGTTAGGGAATAGTGTTAGTGTAACCAGTTAGGGTTAGGTTTTAATATTAGGGTTGAAGGATAGGACTAGGGTTAGGGTTAGAGTTAGGATTATGGGTAAGTATTAAAGTTAGATTAGGTTTAGAAGAGGGTTAGAATGTAGGGTTGGAGTTAGCGTTAGGGGTTAGTTTTATGTTTTGGGTTAGAGTTAGGATTACGTTGTAGCTTTAGATTTAGGTTAGACTTAGGGATGGGGTTAGCACTAGGGTTAGCGTTAGTGTTAGGCAGTAGTGATAGTGGAATGGTCAGAGTGAGGTTTTAGATTTATATTGGAGATGGAGGTTGGTTTTGGCATTAAAGGTTGCAATTCTGGTTAGTGGTTAGGGGGTAGTGTTAGTGTAAGTCGTTAGAATTAGTGTTAATGGGTTAGGTTTAGGGGTTAGGGGTTGGGATAGCTTTAGGGTTAGGATAATTGGTTAGGGTTTGAATTAGGGTTAGTTTAGGGTTAGAGTCAGTTGTAAGAGTTGCAGGTTAGGATTTGGTTTAGGGCTTGTTTTAAGTTAGTGTTTGGTTTAAGGCTGATGTTAGTATGATGGGTTAGGGTTAGTTTTAGGGTTAGGCTAGGGTTATGGGTTAGGGTTAGAGGTCGCATTAGGGTAAGCTTTCAGTGGTTTGACTTAGGGTAAGGGTAGAGTTAGGGTTAGTTTTAGTGTAAGTGGTTAAGGTTAGGGGTAGGGATAGGCTTAGGTTTAGGGTTATACTAGGGTTAGTTTTTGGGTTGAGGGGGTTTGGTTTAGGTTAGATTTTGTGCAAGAGGTATGGTCAGGGTGATGTTTGGGTGAATGTTATGGTGAGGTGAATGATAGGTGTAGGGTAAGTTTTAGGTTTAGGGGTTAGGATTATGGTTAGGGTAAGGGATGGATAGGGATGGATAAGTGTTAGGGTTACGGCTTAGGGAGTTTTGTTATTTGAATGGTTAGTTTTAGGTTTTCAATTTACATTGAAGGGTTAGGGCTAGGACACTGGGTTAGGGTTAGAGGTAGTGTTAGTGTTATTTTTGGGATAGGGGTTTAGGGTTATAGTTAGAATGATGGGTTAGGATTTAGCATTAGATTAGGCATACATTTAGGTTAGGCTTTAGGGTTAGGCTTAGAGGTTGAGTTAATGGTTAGGGTTAGTTAATGGGGTTGCGTTAGTGTTAATTTTAGTCTAAGTGCTTACGGCTGGTGGCTAGGTTCATAGGCTAGGGATATGAATGGGGCTAGGATTAGATTAGGGTTATGTTTAGGTTTAAGGTTTGGTTTAGAGGTGAATTTAGGGGTTAGGTGGAGATTTCAGGTTAGAATTAGCGTTAGGTTAGGTTAGTTAGGGCTTACCATTAAGGCTAGGTTAGTGATAGAGTTAGTGTTAGGTTAGGGTTAGAGTTTAGTATTGGGGTTAGAGTTTAGGGTTACTGTTAGAGTCAGGGTTATGGCTCAGTTTTAGATTTATGGTTAGAATTAGTGGTAGGGGTTAGGATTAAGGTTAGGGTATGGGTTGGAATACTGTTCGGTTTTGGGGTTAGGGTGTAGTTTTAGGGTCAGTTGAAGTGGTTAGGTTTACAGGTTAGGTTTATGGGTTAGGGACAGGGATAGGGTTATGGTTAAGTTGAGATTTAGATTTAGATTTATGATTAAAGTTAGAGGTAGGGTTAGGGTTTGAGTTTAGGCTTAGACTCAGGCTTTGATTTAGGATTAGAGTGAGGGTATGGGTTAAGCATTATGGTTACATTTTTTTAGGGATAGGTGTTAGGGGGTAGGCTTACATTTAGGATTAGGTTGTGAATAGGATTAGGGTTTGGGGATGGTATAGAGATTAGGTTAGGGTTAGAGTTATGGTTTAGAGGTTAGGATCAGGGTTGAGGTTTAGCGATGAATGTTCATATATGTGGTTATGGTTGCGGGTTAGTTTTTTGGATTAGGGGAAGGGTTAGTGATTAGGGAGATGAGTTAGTATTATAGTTAAGGATAGGGCTAGGGTTAGCAATTATGGCTTAGGGTTAGGGTTTCAGCTAGGGTTAGATGATGGTTAGCGTTAGAGTTCGCATTACCAGTTGGGGGAAGAGTTAGAGTTAGGGTCTGGTGTTACGGTTTTGGTTAGGGGTAGAGTTAGCGTTAGATGTTTAGGGTTAGACTTGGAGTTAGAGTTAGGAATTACAGTTAAGGTTAGCGTTAGGGTACAAGTTAGGGCTTAGTTTAAGGGTTAAGTTAGGTTTAAGAGTTAGGATTGCATTTAGAGTTAGGGTTAGCACTAGGGTTATCATTTACATAAGGGTTAGTGTTGGATAAGGTTTAGGGTTAGGTTTAGATTAGGGTTAGGGAGTAGAGGTAGAGTCAGGGTCAGGGCTAGAGTACAGGTTAGGTTTAGGGGTAAGGGCCTATTGTTAGTGCTTGGGGTTAGGCATTTGAGATAGGGTTAGGGGTTAGTTTTCAGGATAGGGTCAGGCTTACTGTTAGGGTTAGGCTTAGGGTTAGGAGTTAGGGTTAGGGTTAGAATTGGGGTAAGGTCTTGGGGTGACAGATTAGTTTCAGGTTAGTGTTAGGGTTGGTGGTAGGGGTTTATTAGTTTTAGGTTAGTGTTAGGGTTAGTGGTAGGGGTTTATTTAGGGTTAGGGAGTAGCGTTATTATAAGTGGTTAGGATTACTGTAAGGGGGTAGGGTAAGGGATGCGTATAGGGTTAAGGTTAGAATGACGGGTTAGGGTTGCAGTTAGGGTTTGGGATTAGGGGGTAGAGTTAGGTTTCGAGACAGGGGTTTGGGGTTCAGATTAGAGTCAGGGTTAGGGTTTAGGATAAGGATTAGGCTTTTGGTAAGTATTGGGTTAGTGTTATGGGTTGGGGGTACAGAGTAGTGGTTAGGAGTAGGTTTAGGTACTAGGGTTAGATTTCGGGTTAGAGTTAGGGTTTGGATTTACATTTTGGCTTTAGTTAGTGTTCAGGTAAGAGTTATGGTTAGTGGTTAGTTTTAGATTTACAGTTAGGATTAGATTTAGGGGCCAGGGAGTTGAGTCAGTGGAAGTGGTTAAGGTTAGGGGTTAGTTTTAGAATTCAGTGTTTGAATTAAGGTTAAGTTTCAGATTAGATTTAGGGTTAGGGTTAGATTAGGGTTAGAGGATGGTGTTTACAGTTAGACTTATGGTTAGGGCTTTAGATGAGGTTTATAGTTAGGATTAGATTAGTGTTAGGACTAAGCATTAGGTTTCAGAGTTAGGGAATAGTGTTAGTGTAAGCAGTTAGGGTTAGGTTTTAATATTAGGGTTGAAGGGTAGGACTAGGGTTAGGGTTAGAGTTAGGATTATGGGTAAGTATTAGAGTTAGGTTTAGAAGATGGTTAGAATGTAGGGTTGGAGTTAGCATTAGGGGTTAGTTTTATGTTTTAGGTTAGAGTTAGGATTACGTTTTAGCTTTAGCTTTAGGTTAGAGTTAGAGATGCGGTTAGCATTAGGTTTAGGGTTAGTGTTAGGCAGTAGTGATAGTGGAATGGTCAGAGTGAGGTTTTAGATTTATATTGGAGATGGAGGTTGGGGTTGGCATTAAGGGTTGCAATTCTGGTTAGTGGTTAGGGGGTAGTCTTAGTGTAAGTCGTGAGGATTAGTGTAAGGCGTTAGGGGTCGGGATAGCTTTAGGGTTAGGATAATGGGTTAGGGTTTGAATTAGGGTTAGTTTAGGGTTAGAGTCAGTCGTAAGAGTGACAGGTTAGGAGTTAGGGTTAGGGCTTGGTTTAGTGTAGTGTTTGGTTTAAGGCTGGTGTTAGTATGATGGGTTGGGGTTAGTTTTAGGGTTAGGCTGAGGTTATGGGTTAGGGTTAGTGGTAACATTAGGGTGATATTTCAGGTAAGAGTTAGGGGAAAGCTAGGGTTAGGTTTAGTTTTAGGGTTAGCAGGGGTTTGGTTTAGGTTAGATTTTGTGCAAGAGGTATGGTCAGGGTGATGTTTGGGTGAATGTTATGATTAGTTTTAGGTGAATGATAGGTGTAGGGTAAGTTTGACGTGCAGGGGTTAGGATTAGGGTTAGGGTAAGGGATGGATAAGTGTTAGGTTAGGGCTTAGGCAGTGGTGTCAGTGGAAGTGGTTATGGTTGGGGTTTAGCTCAGGGTCCCAGGGGGATTTGTGAGGTACCAAGGCCTGGATGAAGAGCTCCCTTCTTGGTCGCACACATCCCAAAAGACAGGGACACGTCTGTGACTGATCTGCCTGGCGCTGTCCCACCAGCAGTGGCAGATGCATCCTGGAGAGGAGCGGAGCTGCCAGGCGCTGTCAGAGGATCTCCCTGAGGTGCCACTGGCTGCCCACCCAGACTCACACACTGTCCCTGGCTGGGACAGATACACCAGCTACGAGCTCTGGACACAGGACACAACAGTCCAACAGCAAAGACCATCTCTCCTGTCCTGACAGACTCTTATGACCCCTGGAGCCCAAAGCCATGGACCACATGAACTCATTGGACATTTTAGAGGCGTGGCCTATAGACTGAGGAATGAAATCTGTGTGTATATCCAGAGATAAGAAAGTGCTGTTGATTAACTGGAAAGTATTGGAGAGTGTGGGACCCGGGCACAACACAGATGGTACAGAATAAAGGCGGGGGGGGGGGGGCGGGCACTGTCCTGGTTTCAGCTGGGAGAGGGTTAATTTTCTTCCTAGTAGCTGGTAGGGTGCGGTGTGTTGGATTTAACCTGAGAAGAATGTTGATAGCACAGGGATGTTTGGTGGTTGCTAAGCCATGTTTATCCCAAACCAAGGACTTTTCAGCAAGGAGGCTGGAGATGCACAAGAAGCTGGGAGGGGCACAGGCAGGACAGCTGGCCCAAGTGGCCAAAGGGATATTCCACACCATATGATGTCATGCTTGCTATGTAAACTAGAGAAAAGTTATCTGGGGAACCGCTGTTTGGGATCTGGCTGGGTGTCACTCAATGGGTTGTGAGCAATTGCATTGTGCGTGACTTGGTTTATATCTCCTGTTTATTATTACCATTTTTGCAATTACTACAATTACTACTGCCATCATTATTATTATAATTACTATTACTATTACTATAATTATTTTATTAATTATCATTATTATATTTGTTGCAGCTGTTGCAGCTATTGTTACTGTTGTAGCTATTGTAGCTATTGTTGCTATTGTTATTGTTTTGCCTTTCTGTGTCATTAAACTGTCTTCATTTTAACTCAAGATGTTTCTTTCTTTCCTGATTCCCTCTCCCATCCCACTGGGCTGGAGGGAGGAAGAGAAGGGCTGTGTGTGATGTTCAGCTGCCCGCTGGGTTAAACAAAACAGTCCTGGTCAAAGGAGTGATCATGCAGGTGTCCCAGAGGAAGAGGTGAACCTGAGGAGGGCACAGGGTAACAAGGGCCCTTCAATGCCAGGACAGGCTGTGAGGAGCCAGGATGCCAAAAGATGTCAGACTGGAGAATGTTTCAGGACACCATCTTGGTTCAGCCCTCCCCTGCCCTTTGTGCCATGAGAGACACCCCATGGTCCTGCCCAGCCTTGTCCTGGGCTCCTGAGCCAGCTGGGAAGATGGAAAGGGCTCAGCAGCAGTGATCCTCATCCAGCTGGGTCTGTTTCCCAGCCCAACCAGCGTGGCCAGAGCAGAGTCACCCATGGCCCCAGGGCACCACAGCCCCTCGCTCTGCAGAGCAGCATGGCCAGCTCAGGGCCCTGTGGGGAGCACAGGGAGGGAACCAGGACCAGCCGGCCAGGCCAGGCTGGACACCCTCACCTGGGGAAAGGGATGTCCCTGGAGAAGAGCAAGGCAGCATTTCTGTGCCTGCAGGGAGGAATCCAGGAGCAAGAGAAACCTCTTTCTGCAGACACTCATTGGGGTCAGGCTGCTCTGTTGCTGGAGCAGGACTCTTGTTCTGGTCTGAGGAGAGGGGCTGGCACTGATGGACACAGGTCATCTGTGGTGGGGATCTGCTGGAGCTGAATCTGCTTTTCCTGTCTGTCCACACCTCCTCAGGAGACACTTTGCATCGGTATCCATGGGGGAATTCTTCTATCACATGTTCAAAGTGCTCACTGCCGAAACAGTGTCATCCTGACCAACTTCTCTGTCATCCTCACTCACACAAGATAAATCAACCTGTTGCCCATGTCATTGAGCAGCTCCATAGATCTGAGCTGATCCTTCACACGGGGGGATCCCTCTGTCCTCACTCTCCCTGGGACTCTCTCCAGCAGACCCTGTATCCTTCAGCTGAAACACCACAGCTCAGCAAGCTGCCCCACCTCACCTCATACAATCCAAAACTGTCACAGTGCTTTGACAAGACATGGGGCACCTCCTGGCAGTGGATGTTCGGAAGCTTGTTCAGTGCTACACCATCTGGGTTTCCACCATCCAGAGGGACACAGATTGCCTCTGTGATACCCCTCTTGTAGAGCCAGACCTAATGAACAGCATTTTAAACAATACCTCAGACTCTGAGTGCATTTCCTTCTGGGATCATACCAGACCAGCATCAACTGGGGAAAAACACTCTCCCAGCACTCTTGGATGCAAACCCTCTGGTCCCAAGAGCTGGTAAGGCTGCAGTTTGCTCATGAAACCCCTGGCTTGATCCCCATCCACCACAGTTGTTGTCCTCCAGAGTTCTGCCTGGAAGCACAAAGGCCTGGAAGACTGATATGCTGATATGCTTCTTTGTGTGTCTATTTTGAGAGCTCCTATACAAAGGCAAGAGGAAGGAATCCCACCTCCTGTAGGTGTGTGGCAGGGATGGCAGAGCTGAGTGTCCTTCAAGTGCTGGGAATAGAAATGCAGGAGGAAAAGCCTCCACCGACACAGCTGAATCCCTTCCTTCAGCATGGGTAACGAAGATCCCTCCCTGTCACTTTCTGGGTGTCCTGACTAATAATAAGACAAAAAATTAAAAAAGATGATAATTAGAGGTAACTTTGCCTCTGAGAGGGAAAATACACTGTTGGAAATAAGTGTTTCTGCCCAGCATAAGGAGGGAACATCAGTGATGACTTGAGCCTGTTTCACAGCAGGTGCCCCAGGGACACCTGGAGGAGCCCAGAGGGGACAGAGAAAGGGACATCATGGGCTGCTCCTGGCCTGCTGAGCTGGGCTGGGCTCCTGGGACACAGGGAGCTCATGGCAGCGGCAGCGCTGCAGAGAGACAGCTCTGCCCAGGAGCAGCTCCTCTGCACACGCAGCAGGGCTGAGGGCTCTGCCTGCAGCACCGAGGGCACAGGAGACAGGCACAGAGAGGGGAAAGACAACATGGGGTGGAGGATGCTGAGAGGTCACTGGGAGAGAAATCTTCACAGCCCTGAGAAGAGTAAGTCTCTGGCTACAGCCCAATTCAACTACAGTTCCTGGAGAGATGCTAAAGCTGGAACATTCCACAAGCTGTGGCATCTGTCAGGAGGGACGTTGCAGTTTCTCTAGTGCAGAGAAAACATGTTATATAGAGGTGAGTTTCTCTGCTGCACCTTCAGAGGGACATTTCTAATGGGCTTTTTCAAGGAGAAGGTAAAGGAAGGGATTACAGTAAAGATAAGGAGCTTTCCCAAGTCCTTATTTTCCATTTGTTTCTCTTGGGGAATTTGAGAGGAGAAATGGAAAAGGAGCTCTCATAGTTGAACAAGTCATGGAGACCACTCAGCTGTAACTTCGTCAGTAGGTCTGATAGGAGCCTCCTGATGAGCCTTCATCCACTCCTCTGCCCATGGACAGATGCAGCATCGCCTTTGCTGGACCCAGCAGGATCACCCACCTGTCTTTGTTTTCACCCTGCAAACAGGAGGAAGATGCTCCCAGGCGGTGCCCTGCAAACAGGCAGGTGTCTGTAGGGCCAGGGTGAGCGCACAGAGTTTGGGATGGGGTCTGTGAGCGCTGACAGGGAAAAGACATGGGACAGGGAATCACCTCCCAGGAGGAAAATCTCCTGGCAGCAGGGACATGATCTCGGAAGGAGGAGACAAACCAGAGCTCTTGTGGGAGGGAGGATGTAGAAATCTCTGATTGACCCCCTGCAGGTCAGATCCCTCCTGTGAGCAGCCCCCTGGCCTCCTGTCCCACCCAGCAAAGCCTCTGCCCTCAGGGCCGGGGGCTCCAAGGCATGAAGCAGCTCCTGTGCAGCCAGAGCTCCAGTTCCTCTGCAGAGCACAGGGGCTGAGAGCAGCTGCCCGGCACTGTTGGTGTCTGGGAGGTGGCTGCACAGCTGGGGAAGGGGGACGCTGTCTGAGTGCCCGGCTGCCCCTGCCCTGGCCTCTCTCACACCCACCCTCACCGCATTTTCCTTCTTGCTCCCCTGCTCTGGGTCACTGCTGTTGGGGTCTTGTTCTTGCTGTCAGGCTCTCTGGGGATGGCAGTTTCAGCTGCAGAGTCACAGCCTGATCTTGGGGGTCCTTTCCTGCAGGTGTGTCCATGGGCACACGTGTCCCAGCTTTGCTCTGACCTGTGGGCTGTGGGCAATGCAGTCTGTGGGGCTGAATCTCCCGGAATCAAATGCCATCATTCGGACACTTGGCTATCTGCATGAGGTTTCCATCCCAGCTGCGAGCTCCCCTCCGGGATGCAAACCCATCCTATATCATCTATGCTATCTGAAAGTCTCAAGGAGAAGCACAGAAATGGTGCGACAGTCAAAATTCTGTTTGGTTTGTGAAATGAGCTACTTCTGCCCTGGGCTAAACGTGGGCTGCTGAGACCTTAGAAAGCAGTGAGATGTGTAGTGGTCTGAGGTGGATCCCTCAGCTCTCAGCAGTGTCTGGTGGCTTTTCAGGGTACCATGGGAGTGTGATCACCCTCCATCTCAGAAAGGTGTCAGCCCAGGGCAGCTGGAGCAAGACAGAGGGACAGACCAGCTCCCCTCACTCTGCACTGACCCACAGGCATCCTCTTGCCTTGCAGGACTCACTCTGTTCTCCCTGAGTGCAGCAGAAATACTGATGGTTTCTGACATCCAAGAACATTCCCCAGGGTGAGAGGGGAGAAGGAGCTGTAAAAAACCCCAAACCTCTCAAAACGCCTTCTGCCACCTCATTTCCTTCTCCCTGGGAGTGCAGATGCTGACAGGTATTTCTGCACCAGGAGCAGCTTCATGTGACAAAGCTGAACCCCAGTTCTGGCCCCTGCCCCCCGTTCCCATGACCCCACTGCTGCAGAGCAGGGCTGACTCCTCAGCAGCCAGCGGGCACAGGCCCTGCTCCTCACGGCCCCTCCAGCCAGCACCACCCAGGGCTCAGACACGGAGCTGAGGGAAGGTCTGGAAAAGGACAAGGGGTGTGGAGCAGGGGGGGGGGGGTGTGAGAAATGGCTTAGACTTTGCTCAGAGAAATCTCCCAAAAATTCTCACTGTCTTTTTCTTCTGTGATAGCCCCCATAGCCAAAATCAGCAAATGTCCAACAGCAGCTCCATCACCCAGTTCCTCCTCCTGCCGTTCACAGACACACGGGAGCTGCAGCTCTTGCGCTTCTGGCTCTTCCTGGGCATCTACCTGGCTGCCCTCCTGGGCAACGGCCTCATCATCACCACCATAGCCTGGGACCAGCACCTGCACACCCCCAGGTACTTCTTCCTCCTCAACCTCTCCATCATTGACCTGGGCTACATCTCAACCACTGTCCCCAAGTCCATGGCCAATTCCCTCTGGAACACCAGGGCCATCTCCTACACAGGATGTGCTGCCCAAGTGTTTCTGTTTGTCTTTTTAGCTTCAGCAGAGTATTGGCTCCTCACAGTCATGTCCTACGACCGCTACGTTGCCATCTGCAAACCCCTGCACTACGGGACCCTCCTGGGCAGCAGAGCTTGTGTCCACATGGCAGCAGCTGCCTGGGCCACTGGGTTTCTCCATGCTTTGCTGCACACGGCCAATACATTTTCACTACCACTCTGCAAGGGCAATGCCCTGGGCCAGTTCTTCTGTGAAATCCCCCAGATCCTCAAGCTCTCCTGCTCAGACACCTACCTCAGGGAAGTCTGGGTTCTTGTGATTTCTTTCTCAGTGGCATTTGGCTGTTTTGTGTTCATTGTGGTGTCCTATGTGCAGATCTTCAGGGCCGTGCTGAGGATCCCCTCTGAGCAGGGACGGCACAAAGCCTTTTCCACCTGCCTCCCTCACCTGGCCGTGGTCTCCCTGTTTACCAGCACTATCATATTTTCCCACCTGAAGCCCCCGTCCATCTCCTCCCCATCTCTGGATCTGGTGATGTCTGTTCTGTACTCAGTGGTGCCTCCAGCAGTGAACCCCCTCATCTACAGTGTGAGGAACAAGGAGATCAAGGATTCAGTGTGGCAACTAATGAATGGCTGTTTTATGAAGCAATAAACTGCCCATAATCTTCTGCATGGCATATATAATGTAAATAATTTACTCACTGAGTGGTTGTGCCCGTGTCCACTGGACACCCTAGAGAACCTGCTGCAGGTCAATTGTCACGGACCGGCCTCTCACAACCACCATTTCCAGCACTGGCTTCTCACTTCAGCTTGAAGAGGTTCTTTGTCCCTCCCTGGCAGCACAACTAATGAGTAGGTCAGATGTCCATGTTTGCATTGTGTAGACAAGATGTAAACAAACGCACAAAGTGCTTCTGAGGTGATGAACCCGAGTGAGCAGAAACACCATCAGCTATTCCTTGGGGTTCCATGAAGGTCAGTGGGACAGACAGTGTCTTGATGTGATTTCATGTTGAGAGTAACATCCTTTGGGGAACCACCTGAATGTAGCACTGGGATGTGCTTCCTGGAACAGAAGATCCCGTGTCCATTCTTTATGCCATGAGGCATCTCATGTAAGTGCAGAGAAGGGTGACAAATGGCAGGGCTGAGGTGCCTCCCAGCCCCCTGGAGTGGCAGCAGGAGGTCAGAGGGACACAGTGACTCCTGCGTCTGTGTGTACAAGGGAAACACTCTGTCTCTCAACATCCATGGGTGCATAAGGAGTCCATGGTGAGGTTACTTCTCTCTGGTCAGGCTAAAGACCACAAGAAGTCTGACGGGTTGGGGTCCCTGCCTGCAGAGCAGTTTCTGAGATAGTCGAGCTTTCCATGGTAGTGGGAAGAGGCCAGAGAGGGGAAAAAAAAATAATAACTGAAAAGGACAACTTGGGAGGTGCATTCTGCATATCAGGAGGAAGAAACGTCAGTGGAAGGGCAGTGCTGCGGTGCAGGAGGTCACCCAGAGGCAGTCGGGATCAGCCCATGGCTTTGTGTTTCAGCAAACAGCCAGTGAGGGTGCAGTGAATGAGGCACGGACTCTCGGGAAGGTGCAATGAGAGACATTTATTACAAACTCAGGCTTGCATTTATACTTGCACATATGCACGTATAACCTCCTGTGCTCCATATGAGCACGTGTAAAATTAATCCTCGCAGAATCGCAGGTTTATTTTCCTTCCGTGCACATATGGACGTGTAACTTCCCGTGCACATTTGCACGTGTACTTTAAATTATTTCCTCGCACAATCGCGAGTTTATTTTCCTCCCGTGCTTCCACGTAAGCACGTGTAGTATTCCGTGCACACTTGCACGTGTAAGTAAATTAACCCTCGCAGGATTGCGAGTGTATTATAAATTTACCCTCGCGGAATCACGAGTATACACTTCCCGTAGTTACTACAGGTACGTGTATCTCTTTAAAAATAATCCCGCACCATGTTCAGGCAAGTGTGTGCTTCTCTGGGACTCAGGGCCGGCTCCAGCATTGTTTTGAGTGAAGCCACGTGCGTGCACTCTGTGGACCGCCTGTTGTATTAGTTGCTGCCCCTTAATAATTTTCCTCAACTGATATCCGAACCTTTAATTAAGTCACTTTTGGAGTGCTAAAACCCTGTTTCGCACCGGTTTAATAAAAGTTGTTTTTGGACTCTGTTGTCCCTTAAATTAACCTATGGGGTGCCTCCGTGACATGCTCTCAAGAACATGCGTAAGGAATAGACTCTCAAAAGGCTTTGTTTTCTGTGTTTTCTGTGGGCTCAGTGGGATGAGATCAGGGTCCCAGTTTGGCTTTCAAGGGACTTAGAGCTGGTGGTTCGGGCTTTGGTTGTTGGTGTCCAGCACCCAGGCAGGTGGTGGATAAGGCAGAGCAGCTCTGAGCACCCTCCATGGCCACCTCAGAGCTCGTGTGGGAGGCGGTCACAGTGACAGTGACCAACATCAGCTGGGTCTGTCTCTCAACCTGACCAGTATGTCCCTGCAGAGCCACCACAGCCTGGGCATCACAGCTCACTCACTGCACAGAGCAAAAGCCCCAGCTCGGGGGCTGTGGGGAGTGTGGGAACAGGGTGCAGGAACATCTGGCCAGGCCAGTGCAGATGTGCTCTCCTTGGGGAAAGGCTCTGTGGGGAGATGGGGTGTCCCAGGAGAAGAGCAGGGCACTGTGTGTGTGCAGGCACGGAAAGAGAAACCCTTTTCTGCCGTGGGTGCCAGTTTGACGCAGGCTGCCCTGTGCATGGGGCAGCAGGAGCTGCCTGAAGAGCCCCGGGGCCAGGACTCGGTGCTGTCCTGGGGAGCGGGGCTGGCACAGGGTGCTGAAGGCTGCCGGGCATCGGGACATCCTGAGCGTGGCGGCCAGAGAGACACTGTCACTGACCTGTTTCTTCCATCTCACTCTACAGGGCCTGCCCAGACTGGGCTTTCCTGCTGGGCTGGAGGGAGAGCAGGATGTGGGGGGAGCTGGCGAGGAGCTGGGTGGAAAGTGCCCCAGAGAGGAAACCACCCGTGAAAAGATGAAGCGTGTGAGTGTGCATGGTGGGGGCACACAGCAATGTTCTCACACAGCCAAGCCTCCTGGGAGAGACATGAAAGACCAGCAGAGCAGGGTCTGGTCTGTCCCCACGCTCCTGGACATCATGGGGCACCTACCCCAGGACAATTGTCACAGACCAGCCGCTTGCAATCACCTTGTAGGTCATTGTCCTCTCACCACAGCTGAGAGAGGTTGTTCTTCCCTCCATGGAAGGAGATCGAGTGACTAGATCAGAAGTCCAGGTTTGCATTGAGGCAAGATATGAGCATGCACATCATGTGTTGGGAGAGATGAACCTGAATGAGCATAAATGCCATCAGCGATTGCTGAGGAGGCCATGGAGGCTTGTGGGACAGTGTATCGAGGTCACTTCATGTTGAGAGTAACTTCCCCAATAACCACCTGAATGCAAGAGTCATGCACTGGATGGTCTGTCTCCAGAAGGCAGATGCGCCTTGGCTATGGGGATTTCTATTCCCTACATTTCATTCTTGCCCCAGAGTTCTGTGACCCCAATGGAGCCCACAACTTCTGTGATTCTGCTTCATTGCTGGAGATCTCCTGCAGTAATACTGTGACACTCATGTTTTCATAATCACCATTTTAGAGCCAGTTTTCCCCTCCCATTCACATGGGCATCCTGTGAATGCATCGCTGCTCTTCACCCCAGTGTAGACAGGCAGAAGACCTTCTCCACCTGGCCCTCTCACCTCACCAGTGCCACTGTTTTCTACAGCACCCTCACACTTGACTGCATGATGCCAGAACAGCACTCCTGAGACAGTTTGACAAAGCCTTTTTCCTACACCATCCTCACATCCCTGCTCAACCTGCAGCCCAAGAACCAGGAAGGTTGAGCAGAAGTGGAGCACTGAGAAAGAATTTTAAGAAAGCTTTGAGGTTCACACAGAGACCATCAGAGTTGCTGACCTCCCGTTGCCTTCTGAACAGGCCCAGAGGACCTGGACAGCATTTGCTGTGTCCCAGAAACTCACCTGGAAGGACAGGATCTAGAGAGAGCCTTTGGTGTGGGAAGGGGCAGAGAGTTGCTGGTGGAGCTGGCTGGTGTCTCTGTCTCTCAAACACCTCAGAAAAGTTGTGGCTATCAGGGAGGTTCCGTGGTCCTCTGAGAAATAAAATATCAAAATTGTCTTCAAGTAGGTTAAAAAGGAAGATGATTTGTAGAATTACAGACTGGGCAGCTTCACCTCAGTCCCTGGGCAAGTGATGGGGCAAATGCTCTTCCAGACATCTTCAGGCACTTGAAGGAAACAAAAAAGAGTGCAGAACCTGCATGGGAGGGGAAAGCAGGGAATGTTGTGTACCTGAACTTTAACAAGGCCTTTGATATGTTCTACCATAGTCATATTGGTGATATCTGGATGGAAAATAGAGATGACAACATGTGTGGCAGTTTGGCTGGATGGTCAGGCCCAGATGCCATCAGTGGAATGGACTCCTCCTGGAGGGCAGTCACTGTTGGCATCCCTCAGTGACCAGCACTTGAGACAACACCTGTGAACATCTTCATTATCTCCCTGTATGATGGTTTAGAGCTCACCTTATGGTCCCTTGTGGATAAAGGCAAACTGCGGGGAGCCCTTGAGCTACCCCATCGAGTTCACCTGCCTCAAGCAGCACAGTCAGGATGACATTCAGGTGTCTTCCAATCTGAGTGAATCTATGATGCAAGGAATCTTCCCTTGGAGAGCTCTTTGAAGACAGAAAAGGGAGAGGATGGAGAAAAGCCAGTTAAACAGAAGTACATAGACAGAATGTTACACTCTAAATACAGAAGAAAATTTGTTTTCATAAGTGGCTGCCTAAAATTATTGACATAAATCAAGAGAACATGATCAACTGCTGGTACATGGCCTTAGTGCTATTAATAAAAAATTATAAAAATCTGAAAATTCATAAAAAACTAAGCATGCTGGAAATGAAGACTTTTTCAGTGATTGTCTTGAGTTTTTTTCTGCAAAGGTTTCAGCTTTTTCCTAAATGCTCCCCCTCACCTTGAAAGGAATCCACTACTCTAACCCTTAGCCTGAAACCTTACCTCTAAACCAAAGCCCAAACCCCTAACCCCTTACACTTACCCTACCTTTGTCCTTACTTACCCCTCGCATGAAAATGCTGGCCTTCATCCTAGCCCTGACCCCAGCCCTGACAAAACCCTAACACTCAAAGTCTGCCTATACCCTAAACACTAACCAGACACCTTTAGCAGAGCTCCAAACCCTCCTGCTAAACCTTTGTCTAATTCTGAACCCTGGAAGGTGAGCTCTAATCCTGAATTCCTAACCTGAAAGCCTAACACCCAAAGCCCTCCTTCCCATGCTCTCAATCCCTCACCTTCAGTCCCTTTCCTAACCTGGACTTAGGCTGCTTGGCACCTTGGGGGCAGGACATGAGGTCCCAGAGCAGTCTCAGGGTGTGGGAAAAGGAATGTGGGGTGACCTGTGTCTGATCAGCTTGTAAACCAAAAGGGTGAGAATGCTGTGCTGAGCTCAGCTGAGCCTTAGAAACTGCTACTCCAGCAGCATGGGACTGTGAAGGTGGCTGTGAGGTCAGTTCAGTCTCTGGAGTTGAACGGCATGTGGCTTGGAAGATCCTGGTGAGGTCACTTTTGCCTGGTCAGCTGGTGCAGCTCGTCTTGCAGAACTCATCTCTGGAAGGGTTATCCCATTTCGCTCCACTGATCACTTTGTTTTCTTACAAGGAAAGAAATCAAGCTGTCATTCTACTGGCCCTAAAAGAGGCTCTTCACATGTGAATTTGTTGCTGCAGTTTTACATAAAGATAAGGACATGCAGTTGGCCTAATCACTGGCAGCAGGTGGGAGCTTCCTGCAGACTTCTCTGTTGTAACCCAGTCTATCCTGCAACTCCCACAACTGTGTGCTCAGCACAACACAGACTGAAGGCCAAGCTGTACATGGGCACAGCCCTGGGTCTACTCTAGTTTACTGTTATGTGGACCTCTAACTCTCCATGTACAATGGTGTTCTGGTCAGGATCACTGAACCTCCTGAGGAAGGTTAGGAAGAGGATGAGTTGTCCCTTAGGCAGCTGGAGGAAGCCTCACAGTTTTAGGCCCTGGTAGTGATTGGGGAGTTTGAATACCATGGACCTCTGCTAGAAGTCTTTGGTTTAAGGGATAGTAGAAAATATTCCCTGATCCAACATGGTGGGAATGGTCTCCTGGCTATGTTTTTCACAAGAAGACAAAGCAGGACTGCTGGGCAATGTGGGGGGGCTAGAAAACCCTGTGGGAAGTGGGCGAGACAAATTGTAGCAGCGCTGAGTAGAGAAGAAGGATGACCTCCCTCAACCATCTGGCAGTGCTGAGTCAAGGGGGATGACAACTCTCTTGTCTGGTTGGCCACACTCCCACTAATGCAGCCCATTGTGTACCTTTACTTCAAAAGTGAAAAGCCAGGAGAGGACGAGTCTTTGGGAAGACATGAAAACAGGCACCCATAGCTTCTTGGATACCAGCAAGATATCCTCTCTAGCCTGAGTTTGGCTTCCTTTGTATTCTCATTCAATCTTTCTCAGCATTTGACCATGGGGATTTCTCCCTTGTTCAGCTATTCAATTAAACTTGTACCTCCTTCAGTCTTCTGGAGTGGCTTGTAATGCCTGACACTCTGATCTTTCAGGGGCACCACAAATCTGATCGGCCATCTATAAGGACTCATTAACAGCTGGCAAAGCAGAGCTTCACTCCAGGAGAACCTTGAGAAACTCTGGGATTGGGCAATAAAAACCTCATGAAATTGTACAAGGAGAAGTTGCCGGTTCTTTACTGGGGGCAGAATAACCCCACACATGAGGGCAGGCTGGGACCTGAACAGCTCAGGAGTGACTCTGAGCAGGAGGGGCTGGGCATGACGAGGGATGCCATACGAGCCAGTGGTGCATGCTCACCATGAGCAAGGCCAAGGGCATGTGGGGCTGCGTTAGGAGGAGTGTGGCCAAAAAACAACAGAATTATCGTTCCCTTTGAATCAGTGCTGTGGTGGCCACATCTGGGCTAGTGTAGGGTGTGGGACTCCCTGTTCTGGAGGAATGGAGAGGAACTAGAGAAGCTCCAGAGATCTGCCAGGATGGGGTTTGGGGCCTTTGAGAGAGGCAGAGAAACATGGGTTTCTTGAGCCTGGTGAAGTGCAGGCTCAGGGCACCGTAGCAGTAGCCTGCAACTGCTTGAAGGGTGGTTTCAGAGATAATGGAGCTTTTCTTGGTAGTAGGAAGAGAAGGAAACCTCCACAAAGTGCAACTTGGAAGGTTCAAGATTGGAGGTTCAGAAAAAGACATCTCAGTCCAAGGGCAGTGCTGTGGTACAAGAGGTCAAGCAGAGGGAGTCTGGATCAGCCCATGGCTTTGGGCTCCAAGGAAAGAGCAGTGAGGGTGGAGAGACATCAGTGAAAGTAGGAAATGCTGGGATGAGAGCTAGGTAGGAAAGCAAGATGGATGTCAACAGCCTGAAGGCACAAAGGTGCCTGAAGGGGACAGTATCAGCAAACATGAAGTAGACATGGCCAAGGGCTCTGGTGATGCTGAAAGGCCAGACAGGACCAAGGTCTTTGTCCCCCTGGCTATGGCAGTTGTATCTGTCTCTGAGACCTACCAGGATAAACTCTGTTTTGAGGCCCTGGACTTTGATTCTCGTTGCCCCTTTTTGGGGAAGCCAGGAGGGGTTGCACAGTTTCCTACACTTGGCCTTGCTCAACCTCACACTCCACTGCTCCAGGAAGAGCCTGAGCCACGCATGAGGGATCTGCCTTCCCAGGGCCTGGGGTCAGGGTTTGGCCTTTAGCTGGTAAAACAAACCAAGGATTTTCTCCATAGCAGACCAACCTGTACAGTGCCTTTTCCTACCTGCAATCACAACCTTCAATTATCTTCTCTAACGAGTCCATGGAGAGGCTTTGTCAATAATGACCCTCAGTGGGGTCAATCAATGTTTCAAGGTACTTTGAGTTGTGCTTCTGACTTCCACCTCTTGAGCAATTTGTTCAGGCTCTTCTCAGTATCTGTAGTTCCTGGACTAAGGGCCAAATACACCATGGGGCTCATTAAAATACAGAAAGTATTAATGAACTCTTTCCCGTCCTGTAATTTTCTTCAAGTCTTCAAGACTAATTTGAGCTGTTTCATAATGTAGCAAAGAAGGAAGATTTCAAAATGCACCTAGCAGAAATTATTCTGTATTTTGAAGGGCATATTATGTTCCTTTTCAGTTCAGTGAAGAGGTGATAGTAGCGTTCTCTCATTCATAACGATCCGGAATGTCTCCTCAGTAGGTCTGGACAGGTAGGAAAAACAGTCCCTTGAGGTCCAACATGGTATGGACAATGCTCCTCCTCACCTGCCCAACCTTACCCTTTCTCTCATTGCCCCCTGGGACTTGTTCTCACTTTTCTTTACATCAGATTTGTCCACATTTCTCTGCAGCTGGATGTTACAGCTCCTTTGTACCATTTCCCAAATGCTCTTCCTAGAAAGCTGGCTGCACAGAGACACCGAATGATTTTTCCTAATTACAAACAAAGAAAGGTGAAGCACAATTAAGCTTCAAAAATAATAAAACACACTCCTCCACCATAAGTTAAGTACAAGCTGCCTTTAATGAGGTTGTCTTTCAACAACGGATAATATTATGAGAAATGTTTTAGGTAAGCAGATAAAAGAATAAAGATACAAACATAATTAAAGAGTTGACTAAGGAGACAATTAAACTACTGCAAAACAGGCAAACATTTAACTACCTGAAGTTCAAAACAGCAGCTGGCAAGTTGAGAGCAATCTGAATGAATAAAGAATAAGAGAAAGAGAAAACTGGAGAATAATGAAAAGGGTCTTTGTCTAGAGAGTCTGCACCTGAAAATGGGACTTTAGAAACAGTCATTATATCAGGACAGGTGAAAATAGGTGAAAGATCACAGAAATTAAATACACCATATAACAGGCAGAACAGTGACAAGGATGTTGCCAGAGATCAACACATCTTTGGAATATCCCTTTTGAAAGGTCACAGGATTGGTAGAGGTCTCTTGTGAGTGAGAAAAACCCAATGTTGCAGCCAAAAGTGCCTGCCAGGGAACCACAAGCTGTACAAGAACACTTTGGTGAGGAGTGACCTGTCCAATGAGTCCTCTTGGGTGACATTTCTGGGCACCTACTAGAGAAAAATGTGTCCGAAAGCCATCAGGACTTAGCAAGGGTAATTAATGTCTCACAACTTGATTGGCTTCATGATGAAGTAACTGCATTTCTGCGAGAGGGGAGAACAGTGGCTGTCATTTACCTCAGCTTCAGCAAGGCTCTTGGCATGGTGTCCCTCAATGTTCTTGTACCCGAGGTAGGCCATTACAGTCAGATGGGTTGACAAACAGATGAGTGAAACCAGTTGGATATCAGGCTGACAGAGCAGTGGTGAAGGGGTCTCATGCCCAACCTCGAGACCACTGGGACTTACTGGGGCCTTGTGGGGCAGCACAGGGGACTCTGCTGAGACCTGGGCAGTTTAATACTTTAATAATCTGTGACCTTGAGGAGACAACTCTCAGCACCTTTGTTGATGATGCTAAGTTGGGAAACCTCATAGGCAGGAGGGCTGTCCTGTCAGGAACATCACGACAGAGAAGGACAAAGGGCAGGTCCTGCACCTGGCATAGACTAACCCCTGAAGATGTTGATAACTGGGAGAGAGGTCAGTGGAGGGCTGCTAAGATGCTCAGGGACTGGGACACTTGCTGGGAGGAGAAACTGAGGGAAAGGGCCTTTGTTCAGCCTGGAGAAGAGAAGGCTTTGGGCACCTTGTAACAGCCTCTCTGTCCTTGCGGGGAGGTTTTTCCAGAAGGTGGAGCCAGTCTTGTCATGGCCATGCTTGGCAGGAGGATAATAGACAACAGTCAGATGTTGAAATGAGGAAGGTTCAGGATGCAGATAAGGAAAATATTCTTCTCTGTGAAGGCATCAAAGCATTGGAGCAGCTTCCCCAGCTTTGTTGTGCTGTCTCTGTCCTTGGATGTTTTCCAGCCCCCACATGGTAAAGCCTTGAGCAACGTGGTCTCACTCCACAGCTGAACGTGCTGTGAGGAGGAGGTCAGACCTGAGACCTCCTGAACTCCCATGCAGGAGAGTGGAAACCCGAATGATGCTGTGGTGCCTTCCCCTCTGAGTCTTCCCCTGATGACAGGAGGGAATGTCCTCAGGTTCCCCATGACCATGGAAGTCAGTCAGTATAGTCAGACCAGCTGGAGCTTGCTTGTCCTCTTGTGAGGCTCAGCAATAAAAGCCATGAGAAGGGCTGAGGTGTGCAGGGGGGATTCATAATCAAGGCATTTGATGTGTTCTGACGTATTTACTGTGTTGTGGTAGGTATTCTATCTTGTGGAGAGGATAATGGAACATATCTCCCTCTTCCCTTAGAATCACAGAACGGTTTGGGTTGGAAGAGACCTTAAAGATCATCTAGTTCAAACCCCCTTACTAGGATCTAGTACGAGAAACGTACTTCAAAGTAATCTGTCCAAGGCCCTTTATAAATTCTTAGGTTGGTATTATGTCTTTGATCGTCCGGATGGTCATGTTAATATTGATCTTCCTTTATCATCCAGGTGGCTGGATAAATGAGGAGCTGGGAGTCACTCCTCCTCTTGGGGCACCAGGGACCCCAGGATTGGGGAACTCTGGGAGCTGGGAGAACAGCTGGGGCAATGGGCAATGTGGACAGCTGGGGACTGGGATCCTCAGTCACTGGTGGCGCTGACAATGGGGAGCACTGGTGAATCCTGGGCTCTGGGAGAGGAGGGCTGGGCTTGGGGGAAGCGCTGGGGTGGTGTCAGTGCCCAGCTCCAGCCCACCCCATTTCCCTTGCACCGCCAGCCCCCAACTGGTCCAGTCTCCAGCCACAGCTGAGAACAGAGCAGAGGGAACATCCCTTGCCCTGGCTCTCACCTGCCCCTGCCTGGGGTCACTGTGCCCTCCCAGACAACCTGGCTCCCACTCTGCAGAGCTGATCCTGCATGGTGGGTCCCAGTGTCCCTGTCCCCAACAAGGGTCTGGCTCCAGCCCTGTCCCTTCCTGGGACTTGGCCACAGCTCACCAAAGGCCCTTGTCCCCACCGAGTGTCCCTTCAATGCCCCCATCCTCGGCCCAGGCCAGCGCTGTCCCTGAGCAGGATGTGGCCATCCAGAGGGACATGATGAAGCGGGCGCTTGTTCCCAGGCAGCCGCTCGGAGCCAATTGCGGGACGGAGCTGCCCTGGCACGAGGAGGGATGTTTGCTCCCACAGCGGCTCTGATAAGCTCTGTTTGCCCAGGGCCCATGGCACAAGAAGCCCGTTCACCAAGATCGGTGCCTCACAGAGTGACCGGTCGGGGGATCCAGGGCAGTTAAAGCAGCCTGGCAGCCTGGGCTCCCCCAGCCCTGGCAGCGGGCAGAGCCCACAGAGAAGGGCAGTGCTGGGGCAGCGGGGAGGAGCAGGTGCTGGGGCTCCCTGGCTGCCCTGGGCACAGGCTGGAGCCCAGAGGCCGGGGGGTCCCAGGGGAGCAGCTGGACAGCCGGGGTGCCGCTCTGCTTCGGGACAGCCTGTGGGCAGGGGAGTCCTGCCGGAGTGGGGCTCAGAGCAGCTGGGAGATGGAGCTGTGTCCCCAGGGGCACGGCCTCCCTGCCCTCTCCCCCGCCTGCCTTGCAGCTCTCCCTGGCTTTTTGGGGTGCCGGGGGTTCCCTTCACTGCACCCCTGGCCCAAGCATCCCCATCCTGGGGGCCCCGGTCAGCATCCTCTGGGCACTGTGGGGCAGTGTGAGAGTGGGGGAATCGGTTTATTACTCCCCTCTGAGTCAGGAGAGCTGATGGGTGAAGCTGCCAGCTGGGCTTGCACAAGCCAGGCAAGACCTTTTCCAGCAATCTATCATCATTACATCCAGGCTTTCCTGTCATAGAATCATCAAATCGCAGAATAGTTTGAGTTGGACATGACCTTCAAAGTTCATCTAGTCCAACCCCTGCCATGAGCAGGGACATCTTCATCCAGCTCAGGTTTCTCAGAGCCCCATCCAGCCTGCCCTGGGATGTCTCCAGCCGCGGGGCATCCAACACCTCTCCTGGAAAACTTTCCCACGATTTTACCTCCCTTACTGTAAAATATTTCTTCCTCATGTCTCACCTGAATCTCTCCTCTTTTAGTTTAAAACCATCACCCCTTGTTCTATCGCAACAGGCCTTGCTGAAAAGTCTGTCCCCAACTTTCTTATTGGCCCCTTTTAAGTCCGGAAAGGCCACAATAAGGTCTCCCCAGAGTTTCTCTTCTCCATGCTGAATACCCCCAACTCTCTCAGCTGTTCTTCTCAGCAGAGCTGTTCCAGCCTCGGGTCATTTCTGTGGCTCCTCTGGCCCCTCTCCAGATGGTCCATGTCTGTCTTGTGCTGAGGACCCAGAGCTGGATGCAGCACTGCAGGGGGGTCCCACCAAAGCAGGGCAGAAGAGGCAGAATCAGCTCCCTCCAACTGCTGGCCACACTCCTTTGGATGCAGCCCCAGATACAATTGGCCTTCTGGGTTGCAAGGGCACATTGCCGGCTCATGTCATGATACACTGTGGACCATAACTACTCTCTTCAAGGATGCAATTGCCCCAAACAGCACAGGAAATAGCTGATACCTCAGCATAGAAATGACATACTCGATAACAATATGGACAGATTTTGGATGAACTAGCTCAGGCACCCTGTATTGCCTCCCTGCAAATGTCCACGATTATCAGAAAAGATAGATAACCGGACACAGACTTACTTATTTCTGCAGAACGAGATGAGCAGTGTTTTTACTGGTGGTGTGAGTTAGCACTGGGACTCCATCAGGAGATGCAGCCCGTATTTACTGGTCTCATTCAATAGCTGATAGTCGGAAGTAACCACATGCAATGACCAGCAAATGCCCAGCAGCAGCATTGAACACTTTGGGCTCACCACCTGTACTGAGTCCATGGGACATCAGAATTATGACGGTAAGACACGAATCAGTTCATAAAGCTGGCACCTTCATCTGCGAAGTCATCCTCTGTTATATGCCACAGTAATTCAAGCTACTACACTGTGCTTCCCAATCACAATTCACTTCCAAAACCATCCAGCAGCCCATGTCACTTGTCTGAAAATAACATAGTGCTCTGTTTCAGTCCTCTGTCCATGAGGGTGCGAGGAAAACTGATTGTTATGAGGCACGAGCTGGGAATCCAAGGCTGGTGGTAAAAATATGGCTTAGGTTTTGAAGTCAATGGGAGGTTTGCCTGACTTCCAGTGAAGCCAAGGTGTCACTAGTTTTGTTCCCATGGTGAAACAGACTCCTACTTTTGCTTCAAAGAAAGCCTGTCTGGTTTTATCTGCATGAAAAAAGACAAATGAAAATACACCAGTAACTGGTTCATGGGAACTGTAAATGGCTCAGAATATTCACTGACATTACATGTTATTTTTATGGATTATGGCTAAGGTTATATCTTTATGGGACATTGACTACAAATAAGAGATCTGTTGTGGATCAGTTGTGAAAAGGTTTAAGGCAATTGACTTGAATATTTGCTTTGAAATTGCTCAAAGAGCAAGCAGTCACCTGGAAGATGTTAATTTTGACTGCTTCTGCTTTGTGTGTTATCTATGAGAGAGCTAAGTTATGCGGTGTTGAATTATTTATCATATTTAAATATGTTGTGACGTTATTTGTATTCTGAAGTTATTTTGAAAAGTGCTGATGAATTGTATCACTGTCCTAATTGACGAATATTGACTTAGGAGAGGTCAAGGCTGCCTCTGAGATAGACATGGATCAGGTGGATGACATTTGACAACCACTTACCATTACAGGTGTGATTGAGGAAGATCCCATCTGCTGGTTTAGTGGTATACAAAAAGCTGTGCTCATGTTTTGAGACAGTAGTGTATTGGAAAAGTAAAATGTCACGAGTTTGCTGGTTTGACAAATAGATGGAAGAGACTTTACCAGGTTGGCCTAAAGTGCAGCTAATCCTGCCTGTGTGCCATCTCCCTCCACATTCTCTGAGCAGGACTGAAAGCACTTCTGGAAGTTTCCACATTTTTTGTGCATTGTGTTTGTTTTTTTTCTTGCAGTCACTTCTGCGTGGCTGCAGAATTTTGTTTAGCATGGTTCTTCTCCTCAGGCTTTGACCCGCAGTGAGGTATCCCATTGTTTCACAAAGGGAAAGGGGAGAAAAAGAACAGTGCACGTACTGCTGCTCCTGTGGTGGGAACACTTGGTTCATCTGTTCATCTTGCATAAGTTTATAGTCTTGGAGCCCAAGCAACCACCCCACATCTCTTCTGTGACATGAGGAGATGCATCTTCCTTTGCCCCCTTATAGGAAATCCAGAGGCAGAGGCAGAGACTGAGAGACCAGCAGAGGAGGCACAAAAGGGGAGGAAAAGGGGTTGGAGGGAGAAGGGCGGAGCTGAACTCAGTACTGGTGAGGCCGCACCTCGAATCCTGGGGTAGTTTTGGGTCCCACTACAGGAAAGCCCTTGAGGTGCTGGAGCGAGTGGAGAGAAGGGAACGGAGCTGGTGAGGGGATGGAGCACAATGTGATGGAGCAGCTGAGGGACCTGGGGGTTCAGCTGGAGAACAGGAGCTGAGGGGAGACCTTCAGATCTCTGAGCTGCCTGAAAGGAGCTTGGAGCCAGGGGAGTCGGGCTCTGCTCCCCAGGAACAAGCGCCAGGAGCAGAGGAAACGGCCTCAAGTTGCCCAGGGGAGGTTGAGGTTGGACCTGGGGAACAATTTGTTCCCCAAAGGGCTGTGGGGCATTGAACAGGCTGCCCAGGGCAGTGCTGGAGTCACCAGCCCTGCAGGATGGTTTGTGGAGATCACGGACTGTGACCCCTCAGCACAGAGCAGGAGGACGAGCAGGAAGGCTTCAGTGTCCTGCAGAGGCAGATGAGGAAAACGGTCGGTGGTGACGGGGGCAGATTGTAGCCTAGATGAGGGAGGACACAGCATCTGACGCCTGTGATGCTGGCGAGGAGGAAGAGGAGGAGGAAGAGTCCAGGAAGCAGCAAAGCTGCCCCAGCAGGACCAAGCTGCCCCAAGGGCACCAGCAGCCAGTGCTGCCTCTGGCAGGAAGAGCTCAGAGAGCCCTTCCAGAGCCACGGGCAGCTCTGCCGGCCGGCCCGCCTGCCCACAGGCCCCTGGAGGAAGAGCTGCGACCTGCGTGCCACGGCTGGGATCGCTGCTCAGAAACACTCACTGCGCACCAGCGGGCAGAAAAGCCAAAGCCACGATTAAAAACAAACTCCTGTTGGCCTCGTGTGTGTCATTCATGGGGTGTTTGCTTCTCTGTGGGTTCTGAGGCAATTGGAGAAATCCCCATTCTGAGAAGTGTCTGTGGTGGGTTTTGGGAGCTGTGTGTTGTGTGTGCCCATCTTGCCGTCCCTTCTGTTTCAATGTGGAGTTGTAAGGAGCCACTGGAAGGGGGAATGTTGTTTTTGGAACTGCTCTGGCACCTGACCCCAGCAGGGGAAGGACTCCGAGACATCAGCCTACGAATCCTTAACGTAAAACAGAGTCCATTGGAAATAATCCCAGAATCCAAACTGATTACTGTATTTAAAAAGTTAATCTAGGGGGAAGGGTAACCAAAGAGCCAGGAATCCATATTTTGAATAAATCAATAAGGTTAGAGGGTTGTTAGAATTAGATGAATGAGACAGGTAAACTGAGGCAGGCAGTGGGTAGTCTGTAAACCCTGCAGCACCAGTCGATGGGAGCAGGGGAGGGATGTGCAGCTGGGATCGGCGGATCTGTGAGCGGGGGCTTTTTGTCCTGTTCCCGGTGCCTGTCTTTGGGCAGAACACCTGGTCTTGCAAAACCGTTTATAAAATACGCTTTGCTGAGAGATGCTGCCCGGGCCTGTTCCATTGGCGAGGTGATTGTTTCCTATAGCAGGATCTGCAGCAGCAGTTTGGCAGGACCAGAGGGCCCATGCGGTCAGAAAGCGCAGCAGACAGCTGGGACGTGGAGTCACGGCACCAAACCCAGCTCGGGTGGGAACCAAGAGGGTCCCCTCGTGTTCAGGCCCAAAGTGCCATCCGTAGCATCTGCCCGTCCTGTGAGTGCCCAGAGCCTCCTTCTTGGGGCCAAATCCTCATGTTTAGGGTCCCCACGTGTCTTTCATCACCCGTGGCCTTTGCTCAGGGCCCGCAGCTTCATTTTCAGGTGGAGCTCGCTGCCCGGCAACAACCGCCCGGAAGTCTGGGGCCAGTCAGGGGATGAAATGCAGCCAATCACATTGGAGGAGGCGGGGCAAGTCATGTGATTGAAATGTAAGCAGCCAATCAAGCTTTGAGACCTGCAGGACAGTTGGCAACAGTGGAACAAACTGGGCAGCGATCAGGGGCGGGCTGTGCTGGCTCCACCAATCACACCTGGTGGGAGTGCGGCACATGGATGATTGACAAACGGTCTGACCAATCATTTGGTGGGGACAGCAAGCGGGAAATCCCAGCCAGCCAATCAGAGGAAACAGTGCCTCAGGGAAGGCAGACACTGTGGAGGGAGTGACCCCTCAGGCAGCCAATCAGAGAGAGGATTGCCTCAGGGCAGGGTGAGCCCCAAACCAGGGCAGAGTCACAGCCCAGGCAGCCAATCAGCTGCAGGATCAGCTCAGGGGAGGAGACTGACAGCCCTCCCGCCCAATGGTGGCGCAGCGCAGGCGGTTGCTCTGCAGGCGGCCAGGGTGAGTTTTGCCATGGGCCTGTGGAGCTGCCCCAAGGCTGAGCAGCCCCCGGCCCAGCCCTGGGGCCCTGGGGATGTTGTTGCTGCCTCTGGCTCAGGTGTGCGTGGGCTGCTCTGGCCTTGTTCTCCTGGGCGGGGGAGGGGGCAGGGGGCAATTGCTGGAGAGGAGCTGCTGGGGCTGGAGCTGGAGAGAGCAGGAGAAGGGGAAGCAGCTGGAGGGTGAAGTGCAGGGGATCCCCACAGCTGCTGCTGCAGCTGCACAGAGACAGCTGCCCCTCTGGGTGAGGAAGAGTCCCTGTGAGCAGCCTCAGCAGAGCAGATCACACACCTGCGCCGCAGGGTCTGTGTCAGTGAGGAGAATGACTGTACGGCCGTATAGTGTGTGTGTGTGGTGTGTATCTGGGAAGCCACGTGCTGCAAGAGCTGTCAAACACCGATATGTTCTCTTGGGTGCAGGATGGGTGAGCGACTGGAGCTACAGAATAGGAGGGGAGGAAAAGACAGACAGACAGAAGTGCCTGAACTCCACAGCTTGCCTGGCAGTGCAGAGAGCAGGAACTGCGGTGAGTCCTGGGCCCTTGGGGTCATTTCATCCTGTTTTGTGTTCCAGTTCCTCCCTGCTCCCTCCTCTTTCCTGCTGTGTCCTTCTTCCTCTTCATCTCTTCTCTCTCTGTCCCTCTCTGCTGCTTCCTCACCGTTTCCACACCCTTCTCCATCTCTGTGCAGGGTTTCTCGTATCTCCCTCTCCGTCTCCACCCCTCTGTGGTTCTCACCATCCCTGGTTTCTCTTTGTTGTCACTCTGGTCTGTTGCTCTGTCCAGCTCCCTGCCCATCATTTCTCACGGTATCTCTCTGTCCTGCTCCCTGCACCTATTCCTGCCCCTCTTCTTTTTTACTCCCTCTCCGTCTTGCTGCCCACCCCAGGATTTTTTCCCCAATCTCTATCCTGCCCCCAACTCTTATTGTTGTTTATTTCTCCTGCTCCCTTTCTGTCTTTCTGCCTGTCTTCCCTTTCCCTGTTCTTCTTTCTCCATCTCTGTCCAGATTACTGCCCCTTTTCCTTCTTGATATCTTTCTGTCCTGGTTTTCTTTCTGTCTTCCTTGCCTGTTCCCAGTCCCATCCTTTCTCGCTGTATCTCCCCTGTCCAGCTGGCTCTGCCTTTTATTTTTCTTCTCTTCCTCCTTCCTGCTCCTCAGCCCTCTTTTCCTCTTCCTCCAGCTCATTGCTGCATGTTTTCCCTTTCTAGTCTCTTCATTTTGATCTGAACTTTGCTTTGTTTCTCAGTCCCTTTGTTCTGTTCTCTGCCTTTCTGTTTGTCTCTCCGTCTGTACATCCCCCTCCCTGTCTTTCTCTACCCCCTTCCTGCTTCTCCTCCTCCCCGCTCCCCATCCCTCTGCCCTGCTCCTCAGCGCTGCTGTTTCTTCCTCCCTGTCTCATCACGGCTCCTTGTCCCTTTTTGCCTTGATCTCTCCATCTCTCCATCCTTTTCCCTGTGTGTTTCTTTCTCTCTCAGCTCCTCTGTCTTCTCTCTTGTCTCATTTGTCTCTCTCTAGTCCTCTGTCCTTCTCCCCAGCAGCTTCAACTGAATGACCAGGTGTCCGTGCACTCTGGTGTTTCCTCATCTCTGCCCTGGGGCAGATCTGTGTCTGTAGGGCTGGGGATCATTTAGGAGCTGGTCTCTTTGTGCAGACGGCAGAGCCGGGTGCACCTACAGCAGAGGTTGTTCTCAGCTGCTGCTTATGCAGCTTGTTGGAAGAGCGGCTGTGGGCCTTCTTTGGAAGGGAGGTTTCTTGTTCTGTGCTTCCTGCTCCTCGGGACCCTGCGCAGGAGCGGTGTTGGGGTCTGCAGGGACGGGTGGGACCTGCTGTGACTCCTGGTGATTGTGAACTCAACTTGTCCTGATATTCTTGAATGAAACCAGACTGACCGTAGATGGTTTTCTTACCTGTTTCAGTTCCAAACTACGTGTTTGGCACTAAAAAACATGAGACTTTGTGCTGTTTTCCAGATGTCAGTGACTGAATCAGCTGAGAACATCACTGCCTTAGGTACCAGGGCAGGTGGTCTGTGATCAGGGGTGTGGACTTGCATGGCCGTGCTTTTATGAACATTTTAGGGTCTTGCCACTTGAAAGCCCTTCATTTTCTTAGAAATTTTAGGATGATATTTCTTATTTGGAGGTTCAGACTCTGGTTGGACTTGATGTTGAATGGTCCATATAATGGGGTCCATAAAATAAGAATCTTGCTTCCTTGTTGTTTTCTTACACTGTCTGAATTTGGTAAGCGAGAGCAAGAGTGGTTGACAGTGTCTGTTTTTTGAGAGTAACATATTCCTGACTCTCCCTCTTTGTATGGTGAAGGTTTCTGCCTGCACTATGATTTTGCTGGGCTGTGAGGCTGTGTGGGAGCAGCAGAGGTAAGAAGTGGTGGCTTTAAAGGCATTGAAGCTGTGGTAAAACTAGCAGGTAAAGCTCGTTTCTTCCTAGAGAGCTGCCTGACAAAAACAGTTACAAGGAAAGACCCTTGAAGTTGGCTTTTTTTTTTTTTTTTTGTAATTTACTCTTAATATGGAGCTTTTGGTATTGATTGATTGATTGATTGATTGATTTCTGGGAAGCAAGAAGTGAGAGCCTGTGCACTCCCATAGGCAGCGCTGCCTCCCAAATAGGTGCCCCCTTCTCCACTCCTGTTCCTCCCATGCTCGTGTAGAACAAGGCCATGCAGTCGTGTGCAGATGTGGTGATTCCAATGTGACTATGAGGTCACAGCCCCACGGTGACGTGCTGTGCTGTGTCTCGGCAGCAGCAGCAGCAGCAGCAGCAGCAGCATCACGGTGCGAGCGTGGGGGCCATGGTCCTCACCCTCCTCCTCCTGCTGGTGTCCCTGCCAGCCCGGGAGGCCTAGGCTGCTCCAGCCGAGCGCAGGGAGCAGGTGGGCGGGCAGGGGCAGCACCCAGCCCCGAGCAGCTCAGCAGGGCAGCAGTGGGGCCAGGGCTGGGGCTGGGGCCGGGAGAGCAGCCGGGCTGGGCCGGGCAGGGCGAGCCAGGCAGCACCAGGGTGTGGGCAGGGGGCAGACGCCCCGCAGGGAGGGGAGAGGGGCTGCGGCTGCTTCAGGGGCAAGTTGTGGGCAAGCGGGGGCTGGGAGTGGTGGCACAGGGGCAGAAACCAGCACTGAGTCCCTGTGGGGCCCTCCCTGCCCCCCAGCCCCGTGCCACACGGCCCCATCCCAGGGCACGCTTTGAGCCTTTGGGCCCGTTTCAAATCAAAGCTGGGATTGCTTTGGCCCTTTGGGCCAGTTTTGACCTCAATCTGGGCACATTTCTGCCCTTTGGGGTCGTTTCTGCCTAGATCTGGGAGCTCTTTGGCTTTGCAGTCCAGTTTCTACCCAAATCTGGGGGTGTTTGGGCCACTTTTGGCCATTTTTTACCCAAATCTGGGCATACTTTAACTTTTTGGTCCAATTTCACCCCAAATCTGGCGATGTTATACCCCTTTTTGGCCAGTTTTGATCCAAATCTAGTGGTGCTTTGGTTTTTCTGGCTCTTTTTACCCGATATACTCAGGTGCTTTTGCCCATTTTTCCCCCTAATGGAGGCGCTGTGTTCCCAAGTATGGGATATTTTCACCTTTGCCAGCAGTTTTGCTCCCAAATGTGGATGTTTTTGCCTCTTTTGGCCACTTTTTGCCCAAATACTCAGAATCTTTTGCCTGTATTGGCCAATTTAGCCCCCAAATATTGGAATATTTAGTCATTTTTCCAGTTTTCTCCCTAAATAGGGCTATTTCTCTGCAATATTTGGGCATTGTTGTCCTAAATATGTTGTGCTGTGTTTTGTTTTGTTTTTTCTCTCTTCTTTATGTCCTCTTTTACCCGAAATGCAGGAGTATTGCTCTGTGAGCCTGGAAACCTCTCTGATCTGTGATGACTCCAGGCCATGGCATTGGCAGAGCTGATCGAGCTCCTCAGCTGGATCCTGGTTATGAGCCTTGGGCTGTCCCAGAGGTAAGTTGTCACTGTCTGTCTGCTTGAGGGAATAAACACTCGCGTTTTAATAGGTTGTTCATGTGTGATTGTACCCAGGATCATCTCAGAGGCTTTCCAAGAGCTTTTTGTGCCTTGGTGGTGTTACACAGACAAGTAATGAATATTCATTTGCCTGAAAACCTGCTAGGTCTCAGCAAAAAGGTCACCCGTGTTCCATTTCTAGCTGTGGGAACCTACACCTTTGTATGTGTCCTGTGTCATTACCTCACCCCCTCCCATCACTGCAGGTGACTGAGGAAGAAGGAGATCACAACATGCCATGGAAGCTCCTCCCCTGTGTTTGACTCCCTGTTTGGTTCCTGCAGTCCATGGTGATCAAGCCTCTTGGTGTAATCCTGTTCCTGAGCCTGGGGGCAATCCCAGGGGTAAGTGTTCAGTCTTCATTGGTCACTGGCCTTTTGCATTTGTTAATATTTGGTTTATTATTTGTTAACATTTTCCTGCAATAGTTGCGCCTTGCAGTAGCCAGCAGGCTCTTTGCTAGAGGAAACATGGATGATCATTTTTTGCCCTGGTGCTCCATGCTGCCACCTTAGTGTGGGTTTTCTTTTGTGTGTGTGAGAGGTGTCCTGGTCAGAAGGCCCTGAGAGGCCCCATGTTTGTCCATCTGGTCCTTGAGGGGTGTTGCATGTGGCCTGGACACAGTGGTTTAGAAGCTGCCAGGTCCCAGCCAAGGGGTCTGCAGCCCCTCTGCAGCTCTGGAAATTTCAGCATGCATCTGGGTCCCATGTTGTTGCTTGACCCCCGTCCAGGCACTGCAGGTCACTGAGGACAAGGTAGATCACAACGTGAAATGACAACTCTTTTCCTTTCTCCTTGATTCCAGCCGTCCCTGTAGGCAGCGGCTACTTGACTTCTTGACTTGAGTCTGTCCGTGAGCCTCGGGGCGATCCCACAGGTACGACCTTGGAACAAATGAGCGTTTCCATGTTAATTTTCTGTTCCTGTGAAATTTAGCTTGCTACTTTCTTGGCTGACGCTCGATCACGCAGAGGGGAAGTGGGTCCGCCTCAGTGCTGTGCCCCAGAGGGCTCTGCCTCGCAAAGCTCTTTGCCACCCGCTCCATCTCTGCGCTGCTCGCAGTGCCGGCTGCCGAGCCAGCGGCAGGTTGGGCTGAGTTTAGAGCTGGGTGAGCTCCAGGGAGTCCTTTCTCCTGACAGCTCCAGGCCTGGTTAGTGGCCACTGCAAGTGCTGGATAAATGTTGGCAAGATGCTCCTGCCGGGAAGGGAGAGAGGAGCTGCCACTGGGATGGGTTTGGATCCTGAGGACGCAGCGGTGGGTGACAGGGGTGGCCATTGCGGAGGGGCAGTGTGAGCTCTGGTGCTGCTGTCTCCAGGTTGGATCACCAGACCCAGGCCACCATGCTGGTTCACCAGATCTTTGGCGGATCCCTGTGGTTCCGTGGTGAGCGCTGGCTGCCAGGTCCTGGGCCTGTGACTCTCAGGGCAGCGGTTTCCCTGAGAGCCTTGCAGTACAAATCTTTTGGGAAAACTGCTGAGTGTGTGTAACTTATCCTGCAACAGCAGCAGCACAAGTGGGGCCAAAGCAGAGCTGTCCTGGCAGAGCTCCTGGGAGAGCAAGCAGCCACCTACCTCACCCAAGCTGCTGCTGGAGCCCATCCCCAGCCAGGAGCCCAGGGGCAGTGGGGAGAATGCTGAGACCCTGGAGAGGGACTCCTGCAGCAGCGGTGCTGCCAGCCCAGCGCACGGCACAGCGGGGATCTGCCCAAAGCGTCCCAGAAGGCCCAGGGTGGAACCAGCAGCTTCTGCACCTCTCAGGAAATGGACTGTAGCATAGCCCGCCCTACTGGCTCCAGCACCAAGCTACCTGCCCCCAGAGACTCCAAACCGGCAACATTGAAATCCTCCCTGTTGGCCAGTGCTGCTCTGGAGCTGAACATCACCATGTCTCCACCACCAGCCATGAAGCTGGTGCTTTCTGCCAAAAAGTGAGTCTGAGCTTCTGCCTGGAGTCTTCAATAGGTGCCTTGTGTCTTCTGAGCTGGAGATTGTGTTGGGGAGAGTGTAGACTGGATGCTGGATGTCTTGCTAAGCTGGAGGCAGACAGGGAGAGCCCCTCAGCCCCAGGGCTGCAGCAGTTGCTCTGGTTTGGGGTACAGGGCCAGGTCCCCGCTGTTGTTCCCATCCCTGATTAAGGCTGGAGAAACGCCTCCTGTCTTCTTGCTCAGGACAGAGGGGCGGCTGTGCCAGTCCCTGGAGCGGGGTGGCCTCACCAATCTTCTCTGAGTGTCTTGTCCCCTGAGGTGATGGGAGCAGGTGACTCCCCAGCTGGAGGCTGCAGAGTCTCCTCCTCCCCACACAGGGGCTGGGACCGGCCCTCTGGGAGCCGTTGTGCAACCAGGGCTCAGGACAGTGCGCTGGCCTTTCTGTTGTTTAAATTTCCCTCCTTCCTTTTTTCGTTTCTGCTTCTAAGAGAAAACACTTCTGATTAGTTGACCACCCCTCACGTTCCTCTCCCCTTCTGTGTCTTTACCCTGCCTTTTTCTCTGGGCTGACCTTCTTATTTTCTTCTCTTGGCTCATGGAAACCTCTTTTCTTTAGATCACCAAGTTTGTTGTTTTTTTTTTCATGTCAATAACTGCAGCGCAGCATCCTGTGGAAGGCGAGCAGAAGTGACCATTGCACACCACCTCACTCACAATTTGCCAACCACACCTACCCCATGGACACCACCCACCCCAACTCCTTGGCCTTTTGGCAAGTCGAGGTAAGTGGTGCCAGTCGCTCCCAGGCTCCTGCACGGCAGCAAGGCCAGTAGACCAGGAGGCAACTGTCTGACATGGCAGGTGGCCCGCGGGAGTGATTTCAGCAGCCACCTGTCCTGTTCTCTTTGATTGGCTAAGATGGTAGCAGTTGGGTGCTGTGCTTGTGCACTGTGGAGTGTGGAGGAAGAGGGGGGCTCCTGCTCCTGACCTGGCCTTCAGATCATGTCAGCCTCTTTTCCTGTTCTGCAGGCTGTCCTTGTCTGCTCTCCATTGGCCAAATCCTGAAAAGCCGACCTTCAGCTTCATCCTCAGCTCAGCCCTTTGGCTCCCAGCCTCCCCGTGACCACCTGTTCCACTGCCCACCCTTCGCACCACCTTCCTCCCTGCAGCAGCGAGAAGGAGCCCAGCCAGGTCTCCGCTGGTTCCTCCAAAAAGAGGCAGTGTAAGCAGCCCCGTGGAGCAGACAGCAGCCCCTGTGCTCTGGCTCTGAAGGACAAGGATCAAGTCTCCAGCCCCCAGGGAAGAAGAAGAAGAATCTCGCAGGAGGGTTCAGTGTCCCCTGGGGGAAGGAGGTGGCAGGCAAGGGTCCCAGCGGTGGCAGGGAGGCACCCAGCTGTCAGCACCGAAAGATCAGGCCCGTGGTGCAAGTGTCAGGCCCCAGGACCTGTCTGGACACAGAGCCCATCTGCCCCCTCAAGAGGAAGAAAAGGAGGAGATGGAGGAGACAGAAGAGTGCTGCTCAGGGTTAGAATGAGGTTTAGCATTAGGGTTACAGACTGTGGGTAAGGGTTAGAATGAGGGCTTGGGTTTAGCTTTAGTGTTTAGGGTTTGAGTTAGTGATAGGGTTAAAGTTAGTTTTAGGGGTTAGGATTAGGATTAGAGTTACAGTTTGCTGTTAGGTGCTAGGGTTAGACTTGGGGTTAGTGAAGAGTATTATGGTAAGTAGTTAGGGTTAGGGGTAGGGACAGAGTTAAGGTTGGGTTTTGGTTAGAGGTAGGTTTATGGTTTAGGTTTAGAGTTAGTGGTTAGGATTAGGGTAGGGTTAGGGATGAGGAATTGGCATTGTAGTTAGTGGTATGGTTTGTGGATAAGGCAAATGGTTAGATTTTGGGTTTGGGATTAGGATTAGGGGTCTGGTAGTGCTTGGAATAGTGTTTAGGGTTAAGAGTTAGTGTTAGAGCGATGGGTAGAGTAAGGGTTGGAATTTGGGGTAGAGCTGGAGTTAGCGGTTAGGACCAGGATCAGAGTTTTGCTTAAGGTTATCATTTGTTGGTTATGGTTTCTTGGCTAGTGTGTATTAGTTAGGTTTAGAGTTAGGATTATTGTTTAGGGTTAGGTTTCAGTGTTAGGGTTAGGGGCTAGGGTTAGAGGATATGTTAGGTTGAGAGTTAGTGCTACAGGTTAGAGTTAGGATTAGGTTTGTATTAGCGTCAGAGGGGGCTAGTGTTTCGTCAGATGTAGGGATAGGGCTTTGGGTAAAGCACAGGGTCAGGATTAGAGTTACCAGTTAGGGATTAGGAGTAGTGTTAGGTTGAGATAAGGTGTATGGTGAGGCTTAGATATGGGTTAGGGGTTTGGGTGTAGAGTTAGAGTTAGCAGTAGGTAAGGTTTCAGGTTAGGTTTAGATTACAGGTAGGTTTAGGGGTTAGGGTTATAGTTAGGATTAGGGTTTGCGGTTAGGGTTAGTGGTTAGTTTTCGAGGCCTAGTTAGAGGTAGGGTTAGACTTAGCCTTAGGGAAAAGAATTAGTTGTAGGGATAGGATTTGGGTTAGTGTTAAGGTGTAGGGGTTATTGTTAAAGTAAGTATGAGGTTTATAATAAGGCTGGCAGGCTAGGGTTGGGGTTAAGGTTTAGGAGTTAGGTTTAGAATAAGTGTTAGGGGTTTGTTTTTGTGGTTAGAGTTAGAAGTAGAGTTAAGGACAGGGTTATAGTAAGCAGTTAGGACTTAGGGTTATGGTTATAGTTAGGCTTAGGGTTAGATTAGGGTTATTGTTAGGGTTTGGTGCTAGGGCTTTGGTTAGGGCTAGAGTTAGCATTAGGTTTCAGGTTTAGACTTAGGGTTAGGATTTACAGTAAAGGTTAGAGTTAGGGTAAAAAATAGGGCTTAATTTAAGGGTTAAGTTAGGGTTAGATTGAGAGTTAGGGTTAGAATTTGGTTTAGGTTTAGCATTTAAATGAGGGTTAGATTTTAGATAAGGTTGAGGGTTAGTGTTAGATAAGGTTTTGGGTTAGGGGACAGAGTTAGGGTTAGAGTTTGGGATAGGCTTATGGAGCATGGTTAGGGTTAGTGTTTGGGGTTAGGGTTTAGAATGAGGGTTATGGGTCAGGTTTTGGGTTAGAGTTAGTCTTAGAGCTGGGATTGAACTTTAGGCAAGAGGTTAGAGTATAGCATTAAGGGTTAGGGTTAGGAGTTTGTGTTTGGGTTATATGAGGTTTAGGTTAGGGTTACGTGGTAGGGTTAAGGTCTAGGGTTAGATTTAGGGTAAAGGTAAGTGTTAGGAGTTACAGGTAGGGTTAGGCTTAGGAATTAGGGGGTTGGGTTAGATTTTGGGGTTAGGGTTTGAGCTAGGGTTAGGGGGAAGGGTTACATTTAGGGTTAGAAATAGGGTTAAAGGTAGGGCAAGGGGTCAGAGTTAGGGTTAGAATTCCTGTTAGGGTTAGGGGTTAGGGGTAGAGTTTGGTTTTAGGTTTAGGCTTAGATTTGTGATTACAGTAAGAAGGCTAAGCATTAGGTTTAAAGTTGGAGTTAGAGGTAGGGGTTTGCATTAGTGTTCCATTAGGGTGAAGAGAATTGGGTAGAATATAGGGTTAGGTTTAGGGTTGAGGGTGTAGCATTAGTGGATTAGTATTAGCATTAGTAGCATTAGAGAGTAGTGTTACGGTTAGTGGAACTGGTTAGGGTTAGGTAGGGTTAGTTTCAGGGTTTAGGGGTTATTGCTCGAGTAAGGGTGAGGTTTAGATTGATGGTTACTGGCTAGGGTTAGGGTTAAGGTTTAGGGCTGAGCTTTAGAGTCAGCTTTAGGGGGTTGGTGTTAGGCTTAGGTATTAGGGAGAAGAATTAGGGTTAGATTGAAGGATAAGATTATGGCTAGGATACGTGGTTAGGACTTAGGTTTAGGGTTACAGTTCCTTTTAGGGTTAGATTGGAGTCGGTTATTGGGTAGCATTACCAGTTAGGGAGAAAGGTTAGAGTTAGTGTTTGATGTTAGCGTTAGATTTTGGGTTGGGGGTATTGTTAGATTAGGGTTTGGATTTCTATTTATGTGATGTTAGTCTTAGGGTTAGAGTTAGGGGTTTGACTTAAATTTTACTATTAGATTTAGGATTAGTATTTAGGTTTACATTTAGGCTTAAGTTTTAGGATTTGGTTTAGGGTAATGGTTGGATTAGAGTTAGTGTTAGGGGTTCTGGAGTTGTCTTAGGGGTAGAGTTAAGTTTTGGGTTTAGATTTAGGGGTAGGGTTAGATTAAGGTTTAGGGTTAGCATCAGGGTTAGGGCATTGAATTCATTTCAGAGTTAGGGTTAGAGGTTGGTCTTTAGGATTTTAGGTTGCTTTAGGATTACAGTAAGTGATTGGACTAACATTAGAGGTTTAGATTTAGGGATAGGTGTTAGGGGTAGTGTTAGGGTTATTATTAGGATTTGATTAGGATTAGGTTTAGGGTTTATGGGTAGGGATGTGGTTAGTGGTAAAGGTTAGTATTAGGGTTAGTGTTAGAGGTAAGAATTAAGGTTAGGGGTTAGGGAATAGTGTTAGTATAAGCAGTTAGACTTCATGTTTAGGGGGAAAGGGTAGGAATATGGTTAAGGTTAGCACTATTTGTAAGTATTACAGTTATAGTTAGGTTTAGGTTAGGGCTGAGTGTTAGGGGTTAGAGTTAGAATTAGCGTTAGGGTTAGGAGTAAGGGTTAGAGGTCAGCTTAGGGGTTACCATTATAATTTTGATTAGATTTAGGGATAGAATTAGGCTTAGATTTTAGACTTAGAGTTAAGATTTGAGTTAAAGATAGGGATTAGGATTAGGGTTGGGGTAAGGGGGTTGCATTAGAGTTAGATGTTGGGGTTAGGAGTTTTGTTATTTGGATGGTCAGGTTTAGGTTTTAGATTTATATTGAAGGGTTAGGGATAGGACACTGAGTTAGGGTTAGAGATAGTGTTAATGTTATTTTTGGGATAGCGGTTTAGGGTTAAAGTGTATCATAGAATGATGGGTTAGGATTTAGCATTAGATTAGAGATAGGTTTAGGTTAGGCTTTAGGGTTAGGCTTAGAGGTTGAGTTAATGGTTAGGGTGAGATATTAGGGTTGGATTAGTGTTAATTTTAGTCTAAGTGCTTACGGTTGGTGGCTGGGTTCATGGGCTAGGGGTATGAATGGGGCTAGGATTAGATTAGGGTTGTGTTTAGGTTAAAGATTGGTTTAGAGGTGAATTTAGGAGTTAGGTGTAGATTTCAGTTTAGAATTAGGGTTAGTGTTGGGTCTAGGTTAGGGTTAGGTTAGGTTGGTTTCGGCTTACCATTAAGGTTAGGTTAGTGATAGGGTTAGTGTTAGTTTAGGGTTAGAGTTTAGTATTGAGGTTAGGGTTTAGGGTTTCTGTTAGGTTTAGAGTCAGGGTTAGGGCTCAGTTTTAGATTTATGGTTAGAGTTAGTGGTAGAGGTTAGAGGTAAGGTTAGGGTATGGGTTGGAATAGTGTTATGTTTCGGGGTTAGGATGTAGTTTGGATTTACATTTAGGGTCTGGTTAGTGTTCAGGTTAGAGTTAGGGTTAGTTGTTAGTTCTAGATTTACAGTTGGGGTTAGGTTTACAGTTAGGATTAGATTAGTGTTAGGATATAGTTAGTGTTAGGGCTAAGCATTAGGTTTCAGAGTTAGGGAATAGTGTTAGTGTAAGCAGTTAGGGTTCGGATTTAATATTAGGGTTGAAGGGTAGGCCTAGGGTTAGGGTTAGAGTTAGGATTATGGGTAAGTATTAAAGTTAGATTAGGTTTAGAAGAGGGTTAGAATGTAGGGTTGAAGTTAGCGTTAGGGCTTAGTTTTATGTTTTGGGTTAGAGTTAGGATTACGTTTTAGCTTTAGATTTAGGTTAGACTTAGGGATGGGGTTAGCACTAGGGTTAAGGTTAGTGTTAGGCAGTAGTGATAGTGGAATGGTCAGAGTGAGGTTTTAGATTTATACGGGAGATGGAGATTGGGGTTGGCATTAAGGGTTGCAACTCTGGTTAGTGGTTAGGGGGTAGTGTTAGTGTAAGTCGTTAGGATTAGTGTTAATGGGTTAGGTTTAGGGGTTAGGGGTCGGGATAGCTTTAGGGTTAGGATAATGGGTTAGAGTTTGAATTAGGGTTAGTTTAGGGTTAGAGTCAGTCGTAAGAGTTGCAGGTTAGGATTTGGTTTAGGGGTTGTTTTAGGTTAGTGTTTGGTTTAAGGCTGGTGTTAGTATGATGGGTTAGGGTAAGTTTTAGGGTTAGGCTAGGGTTATGGGTTAGGGTTAGAGGTCGCATTAGGGTAAGCTTTCAGTGGTTTGACTTAGGGTAAGGGTAGAGTTAGGGTTAGTTTTAGTGTAAGTGGTTAAGGTTAGGGGTAGGGATAGGCTTAGGTTTAGGGTTATACTAGGGTTAGTTTTTGGGTTGAGGGGGTTTGGTTTAGGTTAGACTTTGTGCAAGAGGTATGGTCAGGGTGATGTTTGGGTGAATGTTATGGTGAGGTGAATGATAGGTGTAGGGTAAATTTTAGGTTTAGGGGTTAGGATTATGGATAGGGTAAGGGATGGATAGGGATGGATAAGTGTTAGGGTTACGGCTTAGGGAGTTTTGTTATTTGAATGGTCAGTTTTAGGTTTTCAATTTACATTGAAGGGTTAGGGCTAGGACACTGGGTTAGGGTTAGAGGTAGTGTTAGTGTTATTTTTGGGATAGGGGTTTAGGGTTATAGTTAGAATGATGGGTTAGGATTTAGCATTAGATTAGGGATAGGTTTAGGTTAGGCTTTAGGGTTAGGCTTAGAGGTTGAGTTAATGGTTAGGGTTAGATAATGGGGTTGGGTTAGTGTTAATTTTAGTCTAAGTGCTTACGGTTGCTGGCTAGGTTCATGGGCTAGGGATATGAATGGGGCTAGGATTAGATTAGGGTTATGTTTAGGTTTAAGGTTTGGTTTAGAGGTGAATTTAGGGGTTAGGTGGAGATTTCAGGTTAGAATTAGCGTTAGGTTAGGTTAATTATGGCTTACCATTAAGGTTAGGTTAGTGATAGAGTTAGTGTTAGGTTAGGGTTAGAGTTTAGTCTTGGGGTTAGAGTTTAGGGTTACTGTTAGAGTCAGGGTTAGGGCTCAGTTTTAGATTTATGGTTAGAATTAGTGGTAGGGGTTAGGATTAAGGTTAGGGTATGGGTTGGAATACTGTTCGGTTTTGGGGTTAGGGTGTAGTTTTAGGGTCAGTTGAAGTGGTTAGGTTTACAGGTTAGGTTTATGGGTTAGGGACAGGGATAGGGTTATGGTTAAGTTGAGATTTAGATTTAGATTTATGATTAAAGTTAGAGGTAGGGTTAGGGTTTGAGTTTAGGCTTAGACTCAGGCTTTGATTTAGGATTAGAGTGAGGGTATGGGTTAAGCATTATGGTTAGATTTTTTTAGGGCTAGGTGTTAGGGGTAGACTTACATTTAGGATTAGGTTGTGAATAGGGTTAGGGTTTGGGGATGGGGTAGAGATTAGGTTATGGTTAGAGTTATGGTTTAGAGGTTAGGATCAGGGTTGAGGTTTAGCGATGAATGTTCATATATGTGGTTATGGTTGCGGGTTAGTTTTTTGGATTAGGGGAAGGGTTAGTGATTAGGGAGATGAGTTAGTATTATAGTTAAGGATAGGGCTAGGGTTAGCAATTATGGCTTAGGGTTAGGGTTTCAGCTAGGGTTAGATGATGGTTAGCGTTAGAGTTCGCATTACCAGTTGGGGGAAGAGTTAGAGTTAGGGTCTGGTGTTACGGTTTTGGTTAGGGGTAGAGTTAGCGTTAGATGTTTAGGGTTAGACTTGGAGTTAGGGTTAGGAATTACAGTTAAGGTTAGTGTTAGAGTACAAGTTAGGGCTTAGTTTAAGGGTTAAGTTAGGTTTAAGAGTTAGGATTGCATTTAGAGTTAGGGTTAGCACTAGGGTTATCATTTAGATAAGGGTTAGTGTTGGATAAGGTTTAGGGTTAGGTTTAGATTAGGGTTAGGGAGTAGAGGTAGAGTCAGGGTCAGGGCTAGAGTACAGGTTAGGTTTAGGGGTAAGGGCCTATTGTTAGTGCTTGGGGTTAGGCATTTGAGATAGGGTTAGGGGTTAGTTTTCAGGATAGGGTCAGGCTTACTGTTAGGGTTAGGCTTAGGGTTAGGAGTTAGGGTTAGAATTGGGTAAGGGCTTGGGGTGACAGATTAGTTTTAGGTTAGTGTTAGGGTTGGTGGTAGGGGTTTATTAGTTTTAGGTTAGTGTTAGGGTTGGTGGTAGGGGTTTATTTAGGGTTAGGGAGTAGCGTTATAAGTGGATAGGATTACTGTAAGGGGGTAGGGTTAGGGATGGGTATAGGGTTAAGGTTAGAATGACGGGTTAGGGTTGCAGTTAGGATTTGGGATTAGGGGGTAGAGTTAGGTTTCGGGACAGGGGTTTGGGGTTCAGATTAGAGTCAGGGTTAGGGTTTAGGATAAGGATTAGGCTTTTGGTAAGTATTGGGTTAGTGTTATGGGTTGGGGGTACAGAGTAGTGGTTAGGAGTAGGTTTAGGTACTAGGGTTAGATTTCGGGTTAGAGTTAGGGTTTGGATTTACATTTTGGCTTTAGTTAGTGTTCAGGTAAGAGTTATGGTTAGTGGTTAGTTTTAGATTTACAGTTAGGATTAGATTTAGGGGCCAGGGAATTGAGTCAGTGGAAGTGGTTAAGGTTAGGGGTTAGTTTTAGGATTCAGTGTTTGAATTAGGGTTAAGTTTCAGATTAGATTTAGGGTGAGGGTTAGATTAGGGTTAGAGGATGGTGTTTACAGTTAGACTTATGGTTAGGGCTTTCGATGAGGTTTATAGTTAGGATTAGATTAGTGTTAGGATATAGTTAGTGTTAGGGCTAAGCATTAGGTTTCAGAGTTAGGGAATAGTGTTAGTGTAAGCAATTAGGGTTAGGTTTTAATATTAGGGTTGAAGGGTAGGACTAGGGTTAGGGTTAGAGTTAGGATTATGGGTAAGTATTAGAGTTAGGTTTAGAAGAGGGTTAGAATGTAGGGTTGAAGTTAGCATTAGGGGTTAGTTTTATGTTTTGGGTTAGAGTTAGGATTACGTTTTAGCTTTAGATTTAGGTTAGACTTAGGGATGGGGTTAGCATTAGGTTTAGGGTTAGTGTTAGGCAGTAGTGTTAGTGGAATGGTTAGAGTGAGGTTTTAGATTTATATTGGAGATGGAGATTGGGGTTGGCATTAAGGGTTGCAATTCTGGTTAGTGGTTAGGGGGTAGTGTTAGTGTAAGTCGTTAGGATTAGTGTTAAGGGGTTAGGTTTAGGGTTTAGGGGTCGGGATAGCTTTAGGGTTAGGATAATGGGTTAGGGTTTGCTTTATGTTAGTGTTTGGTTTAAGGCTGGTGTTAGTATGATGGGTTGGGGTTAGTTTTAGGTTTAGGCTAGGGTTATTGGTTACGGTTAGAGGTCATATTAGGGTGATATTTCAGGTAAGAGTTAGGGTAAGGCTAGGGTTAGTGTTAGTTTTAGGGTTGGGGGGGTTTGGTTTAGGTTAGATTTTGGGCTAAGAGGTAGGGTTAGGGTGGTGGTTGGGTTAATGTTAAGGTTAGTTTTAGGTGAATGATAGGTGTAGGGTAAGTTTGACGTGCAGGGGTTAGGATTAGGGTTAGGGTAAGGGATGGGTAAGTGTTAGGTTAGGGCTTAGGCAGTGGTGTCAGTGGAAGTGGTTGGGGTTGGGGTTTAGCTCAGGGTCCCAGGGGGATTTGTGAGGTACCAAGGCCTGGATGAAGAACTCCCTTCTTGGTCGCACACATCCCAAAAGACAGGGACACGTCTGTGACTGATCTGCCTGGCGCTGTCCCACCAGCAGTGGCAGATGCGTCCTGGAGAGGAGTGGAGCTGCCAGGCACTGTCAGAGGATCTCCCTGAGGTGCCACTGGCTGCCCACCCAGACTCACACACTGTCCCTGGCTGGGACAGATACACCAGCTACGAGCTCTGGACACAGGACACAACAGTCCAACAGCAAAGACCATCTCTCCTGTCCTGACAGACTCTTATGACCCCTGGAGGCCAAAGCCATGGACCACATGAACTCATTGGACATTTTAGAGGCGGGGCCTATAGACTGAGGAATGAGATCTGTGTGTACATCCAGAGATAGGAAAGTGCTGTTGATTAACTGGAATGTACTGGAGAGTGTGGGACCCGGGCACAACACAGATGGTACAGAATAAGGGGGGGGGGGGGGGGGGGCACTGTCCTGGTTTCAGCTGGGAGAGAGTTAATTTTCTTCCTAGTAGCTGGTAGAGTGCAGCGTGTTGGATTTAATCTGCAATTTGCAATTACTACTATTACTACTGCCATCATTATTATTATAATTACTATTACTATAATTATTTTATTTATTATCATTATTATATTATATTTGTTGCAGCTGTTGCAGCTATTGTAGCTATTGTAGCTATTGTAGCTATTGTAGCTATTGTAGCTATTGTAGCTATTGTAGCTATTGTAGCTATTGTTGCTATTGCTGCTTTTGTTATTGTTTTCCCTTTCTGTCTCATTAAACTGTCTTCATTTTAACCCAAGCTGTTTCTTTCTTTCCTGATTCCCTCTCCCATCCCACTGGGCTGGAGGGAGGAAGAGAAGGGCTGTGTGTGATGTTCAGCTGCCCGCTGGGTTAAACAAAACAGTCCTGGTCAAAGGAGTGATCATGCAGGTGTCCCAGAGGAAGAGGTGAACCTGAGGAGGGCACAGGGTAACAAGGGCCCTTCAATGCCAGGACAGGCTGTGAGGAGCCAGGATGCCAAAAGATGTCAGACTGGAGAATGTTTCAGGACACCATCTTGGTTCAGCCCTCCCCTGCCCTTTGTGCCATGAGAGACACCCCATGGTCCTGCCCAGCCTTGTCCTGGGCTCCTGAGCCAGCTGGGAAGATGGAAAGGGCTCAGCAGCAGTGATCCTCCTCCAGCTGGGTCTGTTTCCCAGCCCAACCAGCGTGGCCAGAGCAGAGTCACCCATGGCCCCAGGGCACCACAGCCCCTCGCTCTGCAGAGCAGCATGGCCAGCTCAGGGCCCTGTGGGGAGCACAGGGAGGGAACCAGGACCAGCCGGCCAGGCCAGGCTGGACACCCTCACCTGGGGAAAGGGATGTCCCTGGAGAAGAGCAAGGCAGCATTTCTGTGCCTGCAGGGAGGAATCCAGGAGCAAGAGAAACCTCTTTCTGCAGACACTCATTGGGGTCAGGCTGCTCTGTTGCTGGAGCAGGACTCTTGTTCTGGTCTGAGGAGAGGGGCTGGCACTGATGGACACAGGTCATCTGTGGTGGGGATCTGCTGGAGCTGAATCTGCTTTTCCTGTCTGTCCACACCTCCTCAGGAGACACTCTGCGTCGGTATCCATGGGGGAATTCTTCTATCACATGTTCAAAGTGCTCACTGCTCAAACAGTGTCATCCTGACCAACTTCTCTGTCATCCTCACTCACACAAGATAAATCAACCTGTTGCCCATGTCATTGAGCAGCTCCATAGATCTGAGCTGATCCTTCATATGGGGGGATCCCTCTGTCCTCACTCTCCCTGGGACTCTCTCCAGCAGACCCTGTGTCCTTCAGCTGAAACACCACAGCTCAGCAAGCTGCCCCACCTCACCTCATACAATCCAAAACTGTCACAGTGCTTTGACAAGACATGGGGCACCTCCTGGCAGTGGATGTTCGGAAGCTTGTTCAGTGCTACACCACCTGGGTTTCCACCATCCAGAGGGACACAGATTGCCTCTGTGATACCCCTCTTGTAGAGCCAGACCTAATGAACAGCATTTTAAGCAATACCTCAGACTCTGAGTGCATTTCCTTCTGGGATCATACCAGACCAGCATCAACTGGGGAAAAACACTCTCCCAGCACTCTTGGATGCAAACCCTCTGGTCCCAAGGGCTGGTAAGGCTGCAGTTTGCTCATGAAACCCCTGGCTTGATCTCCATCCACCACAGTTGTTGCCCTCCAGAGTTCTGCCTGGAAGCACAAAGGCCTGGAAGACTTTGCTGGTGACAACTGATGCAAAGATGCGGAGACATCTCAGGTCTACCTACACCTTGTCTTACTAAATTCAGTAGTAGTCTCTCAGTATTTAGGATTCTCCTTTAGCTGTTTCTGAATTAGCAACAGCTTATCTTGATGACCTTCAATTCCTTTTGGAGTTTTAATTGTGTTCTGATCTGAACCATTGCTGTGCCTGGAGGACGCTGTCCTTGAAAACTAGATGTATCCAGGCATATTGTGAAAGTATTTGGTCTTTTTGTTGATTGTATCATCAAGAGACTGAGTGAAGATCCCTGTGCATTGGGTAGAGAAGAGACCAACCTTGCTTTTCTGATGACATCTGATGACTGATGTCCCTGGGGAAGCAATGGAACAGCTTATCCTTGGTGCCATCTCAAGGCACATCAAGGATAAGAGGGTTATTAGGGGCAGTCAGCATGGCTTCACCAAGGGTAAGTCATGCTTGACCAACCTCATAGCCTTTTATGAGAATGTAACAAGGTGGATGGATGATGGCAGAGCGGTGGATGTGGTCTACCTTGACTTCAGTAAAGCCTTTGACACAGTTTCCCACAGCATTCTAGTTGCTAAGTTGAGGAGGTGTGGTCTGGACAATAGAGTGGTGAGGTGGGTTGCAAACTGGCTTAAGGAGAGAAGCCAGAGAGTGGTAGTCAATGGTGCGGAGTCCAGTTGGAGGCCAGTATCCAGTGCAGTGCCTAAGGGGGCAGTACTGGGGCCAGTATTATTCAATATATTCATTAACGATTTAAACGAGGGAATAGAGTGACTGTCAGCAAGTTTGCTGGTGACACTAAGCTAGGAGGAGTGGCTGACACGCCAGAAGGCTGTGCTGCCATCAGAGACCTGGACAGGCTGGAGATCTGGGCGGGGAATAACCTGATGAAATTCAACAAGGGCAAGTGTAGAGTCCTGCATCTGGGCAGGAACAACCCCAGGTTCCAGTATAGGTTGGGAAATTACATATTAGAGAGCAGTGTAGGGGAAAGGGACCTGGGGGTCCTGGTGGACAACAGGATGTACATGAGCCAGCACTGGGCCCTTGTGGCCAGGAAGCCAATGGTACCTGGGGTGTATTAGAAGGGGGGTGGTCAGTGGGTCAGAGAGGTTCTCCTGCCCCTCTGCTCTGTCCTTGAGAAAGGGTTTAGTTCACATACTGCCAGTATATACTTGGGGAACATACATATATGTAATATATACAGCCAGAGCACCCTGAGAATGGCTGGTCTGGGAAGGGTCGGGTCTGGTCAGTGCTTGGATGGGAGACCATATAAATATATATATATGTATATATATATATATATATATACACACAGCCATAGCACCCTGAGAACGCCCCATCTCGTCTGATCTGGAAAGCTAAGCAGGGTTGGGCCCGGTCAGTGCTTGGATGGGAGACCAGCTGGGTGCTGTGGGCTGAGCCAGCACTGGGCCCTTGTAGCCAGGAAGCCAATGGGACATGGGGTGTATTAGAAGGGGGGTGGTCAGTAGATCGAGAGAGGTCCTCCTTCCCCTCTACTCCGGCCTGATGGACCCCATCTGGAATATTGTGTCCAGTTCTGGGCCCCTCAGTTCCAGTAGGACAGGGAACTGCTGGAGAGGGTCCAGCGTAGGGTAACAAAGATGATTAAGGGAGTGGAGCACCTCCCTTATGAAGAAAGGCTGAGGGAGCTGGGTCTCTTTAGTTTGGAGAAGAGGAGCCTGAGGGGTGACCTTATTAATGGTTATAAATATATAAAGGGTGAGTGCCATGAGGATGGAGCCAGGCTCTTCTCGGTGGCAAACAATGATAGGACAAGGGGTAATGGAATCAAGCTGGAACACAAGAGGTTCCACTTAAATCTGAGAAAAAACTTCTTCTCAGTGAGGGTGATGGACACTGGACCAGGCTGCCCAGGGGGGTTGTGGAGTCTCCTTCTCTGGAGACATTCCAACCTGCCTGGACACCTTCCTGTGTAACCTCATCTGGGTGTTCCTGCTCCATGGGGGGATTGCACTGGGTGAGCTTTCCAGGGCCCTTCCAATCCCAAACATACTGTGATACTGTGATACAGCATCCCAGATACAGCATCTCAGATACAGCATCCTAGATACAGCATCCCAGATACAGCATCCTAGATACAGCATCCTAGATACAGCATCCCAGATACAGCATCCTAGATACAGCATCCTAGATACAGCATCCCAGATACGGCATCCTAGATACAGCATCCCAAATACAGCATCCTAGATACAGCATCCTAGATACAGCATCCCAAATACAGCATCCCAGATACAGCATCCCAGATACAGCATCCTAGATACAGCATCCTAGATACAGAATCCCAGACAGAGCATCCTAGATAGAGCAACTCAGATACAGCATCCCGGATACAGCATCCCAGATACAGCATCCCAGATACAGCAACCCAGATACAGCACCCTAGATACAGCATCCCAAATACAGCATCCTAGATACAGCATCCTAGATACAGAATCCCAGATAGAGCATCCTAGATAGAGCAACTCAGATACAGCATCACAGATACAGCATCCTAGATACAGCATCCCAGATACAGCATCTCAGATACATCACGCCAGATACAGCATCTCAAATACAGCATCCCAGGTACAGCATACCAGATACAGTATCCCAGATACAGCATCCCAGATACAGCATCCTAGATAGAGCATCCTAGATTCACCATCCCGGATACAGCATCCTAGATTCACCATCCCAGATACATCATCCTATATACAGCATCCCAGATACAACATTCTAGATATAGCATCCTAGATACAGCATCCCAGATACAGCATCCCAGATACAGCACCCTAGATACAGCATCCCAAATACAGCATCCCAGATACAGCAGCCCAGATGCAGCATCCCAAATACAGCAGCCCAGATGCAGCATCCCAAATACAGCATCCCAGATATAGCACCCCAGATACAGCATCCTAGATACAGCATCCTAGATACAGAATCCCAGATAGAGCATCCTAGATAGAGCAACTCAGATACTGCATCCCAGATACAGCATCCTAGATACAGCATCCCAGATACAGCAACCCAGATACAGCACCCTAGATACAGCATCCCAGATACAGCATCCTAGGTACAGCATAATAGATACAGCATCCCAGATACAACATGTCGAGCTGTGCTCCTCTCCCATACCAAGTGCTGATCGTGGGGCTCAGGGTGAGGGGGAGCAGGGAGGCGGGGGGGTCCGTGGACTGGAATAGGTTTTATTTGGGGTTTTACAAACGCCTCTGCTGACACGTCGTATAAAAACCGATTGCTGCAGTGCTAATGAAATGAATGAACAGGAGGATGAGCAACAGACTGCAGAAACTGCTTGGGTTTTGGTTTATTGAAAAATTCTTATTGAACTCAAAAAGCAATACGATCTTGCAGTGGTCTTCTAATACCTAGTGACAGCTTTTAATGTACTGGTTTGGAACTTTGAGATGAGATTGGATATGAAGGGCTGTTCCACTGTGGAATATTGCAGGAGTAAACTGTTGCATTTCAGCATGCCTGGCAGATCTGCAGCTTGATAAAGACCTCAGGCTGTTTGGTTTAATCAGACTTTTGTAGATCCCACCTTCACTGGTCAAAGCACCGGCTGCCAATGTGTTTTCTGGTGTTGTCACTTCTTTCTGACCAAAGACGGCAGAGGCAGCAGCTCTACTGGTGGTGTCTGTTTTATTGAAACATGGGGATCTACAGGAACTTTAACCCGAAAGCTCAGGAAGCTGTGGTCCGTGGTCTATCTTTGTAATGTTTGGAGATTCTTCTGCAGATATTCTTATGGCAACGAGCACGGCACGTTTGTGAGTGTGAACTGCTGTGCAGGCAGAAGGAAGAAAGCTGTGTGAGCTAAAGCAGCAGGAAGGCTGCAGCCGTGTAAGTCGGGGGTGCAAGCGGCACGAAACGGGCTGCAGCGGCGGAGCCCTCGGTCCCGGGCTGTCCCGGGCAGGTGCAGCCCGAGCGCTCCTGGCCCCGCTGCCGCTGCCCCGCCGGGGCCGGGGCCGCGCTGCGGGCGGACAGCGCCGCTCTGCGGCCGCCGGCGGCTCCGGGCCGGGAGGGGGGGCGGGGCCCGGTGGCGGGCGCGGACGGGATTGGCTCCTGCGCCGGATGGGCGGGGCCACGGTGCAGAAGCGCGCGGGCCGAGGAGCGCGTGCAAGCGGTGCGGCGGCGGGGCCGGCGGTGAGCGAGGGGCGGGCGGACACCGGGGAGACCGGCCGGGGCCGCCTCGGTCCCGGCTGAGGGGGGAGGCTGGAGGGGGAGGGACGGGCTGGTTTGGGCAGGAGGAAGGCGAGGGGCAGGCAGCCGCAACAACGCGGCCCCGGGCCGGGCCGAGCAAGGGGCGAGGGGGAAACACGCGGGCGGCTGTGAGGGAAGGGAGCCCCGGGCTGAGCGCTGCGCGGGGCTCGGGCGGGGCCGTGGGGCGGAGCGGGGAGCCCGTGGTGCCACAGGGCAGAGGGAGGAAGGCGAGCGGGAGGGGGCAAAGCCGGGGGGCGCGAGGGGCGGGGGCGGCGCTGCCGCCGGGAGGGGCCGGGAACGGGGGGAGCGGCGGAGGAGCCTGAGGGCGGGACGGCTCGGAAGGAGCTTGGGCGGGAAAGGCTGAGGGACCTCGGGGAGGGGGTGACATCGGGGGGGCTTTGGCGGGAAAGGCTGAGGGACCTCGGGGAGGGGGTGACATCGGGGAGGCTTTGGCGGGAAAGGCTGAGGGACCTCAGGGAGGGGGTGACATCGGGGGGGCTTTGGCGGGAAAGGCTGAGGGACCTCGGGGAGGAGATGGCGTCGGGGAGGCTGCAGGGGGCAATGCTGAGGGAGCTCAGGATGGGATGGCACTCAGGTCTGGTTTCAAAGGGAAATGCTGAGGTGCCTTGAGGAATGGACGCTGGGCTGGGAGCTATGAACACATCAGACTGGTTAAGAGAGTGTTCATGACAGAAATTTGTGCAGTGAAGTATTCCAGCAAAGAGCGGGAGAAGAGCCAAACTTAGATCAGGCCTCCTAGGACGCCTGCAGGTTTGGGGACAGGGATGACGAGGTTGTTAATCCGGTCCTAACTGTTTCTTTCTCTGCCCCTCTCTTGCAGCACCTGACTGAATGGAGGAGCAAGTGGACGGGAAGTTCCTGCGCCACACACAGATCACATTTATCACTCTCGCCCTCAGAGACCCGGAGATCCAAACCGTTCGCATCGTGCCTTGAAGCAGCCTGTGCTCATGCACTTCTCCCAGGGAGAAGGCGGAATGGCAGTGACTGGCCACGTTAAGCCGCAGGGTGCACACTGTGCAGCTGTCAAGCCCAGCTCTGCGTTAGCTCACACCTGCGGTTTTGCGCCGCACACGCACATTTGAGTTGTCGCTGGTTGTTGCAGCGTTTGGCTTTGGTGAGGACAGCGTGTGTTTGTCAGCAGTTGGTGTAGGGGGAATCTCGAGGAGAAAGCGATATTTCCGTGCTAGAACTGGTTGGTGTTTGCATGGTATTGTGGCGGTTGTTCCCGCAGGCGATGAGTGCTGGAGTATTATTGCAGGATGAGGGGATTTTGGAGGCTTCTCTGTGAGATGCACTAGAGGCAGCAGCTGAAAGCGAAAGGCTGAGATTTGGAGGGTTTGTTGGTGGATTTTGAACGGTTGTCAGCTGAAGAGTTGGCTGTTTGCAGGTGAGGTGTAGGGCAGAGGGTGAAGCTGACTTTGCCTGGGCGGTGCAACTGGCTGGGTGTGCAGAGCTGAGGAGAGCGGGCTGCTGCGGGTGACCCTAAAGCTGGAGAACCAGCCGGCAGCTCCAGACGCTCCCGCTGCCGGGCAGGGCCGTGCAGGCCAGTGCCCTGGGGCACAGCGACGTGACCCTCCGCAAGTACCAAAGAGCAGGTGAGGACCGTGGGCACTTGTACTGAGCTGTGACATCTCTAACCCGTGACACTGGGGTCCAGCAAGTACCAAAGAGCAGGTGAGGGCCGTGGGCATTTGTACTGAGCTGTGACATCTCTAACCCGTGACACTGGGGTCCAGCCTGAGCAGGGCATGTGTGGAAGCTGTGCTGCAGGGAGGGCAGAGCTGAGGGGCTCTTGGGCTGGTGTAGCTGGTGTAGCTCAGTCCTCCGTGTGTTTCTCTTCAGGGGGAGCAGCATGCAAAGGAAAAGCAAGGAAGGAGGTGAACCCGTGATGAACAGTGATGGATAAAGAGGGTTGGAGCGCACCTGCCAGTCAAGAGGGATCAAGAAAGAAGACACCATGGTGGAACCGCAGGTCAGGAGAGCTCAAGGAGGGAGAAAGGTGACTGTGGCCATATGGGTTTTTCTAGCTCACACACCAATGAAAACAGTTTGGATAATAAAAGAAATGTATGCAAACCCAATAATTAAAGGCAGAGAATGTTTATATGCTATGTATGGGGTAGACCTGAAGGTATATTTCTTCCTACAAGGAAGGAGAATTTGCAATACATGCTGCTGTCAGCAGCGACCAGTAAGCGACAAGACTGTATTTACTGATGCCTCTGATCGCTCACGTGAAGTTGTAATGACATGGCTAAACTCAGATACCCAGTGCTGCAAACACAAGGTAGAAAAAGAGACCAAGGGTCAAACAAGTTCTTGAGCTGACAGCTGTTAGGATCGCTTTGAGGTGTTCTATAACGAGCCTTTGAATGTTGTCACTGGCTCATATTATGCAGCTGGCATACTTAACCACCTGGAAGCTTTTCTTAAGGAAGAGGATAATCCTCTTTCGATGGCTGAATTGAGAATGCTATGGTTTCTAATAAATCATAGACATCATGGTTATTATGCAATGCACACCCGCTCTCGCAAGGCCCTTCTAGGACCTCGTGCGGAAGGCAGTAGGAGGGCCGATGCACGAGCTGTGCCGCTCACTGTGCCTAAAGCCTTGGAGCAAGCTAAATGATCACATAAATTCTTTCACCAGAGTGCAAAGGCGTTAAAACGACAATTTCAAATGAGAGTGGATCAGGCCAGGAGCGTTCTTATGTCCTGCCCTGATTGACAACAGTTGGCACCCGCGCCATCCACAGAGGGTGTTAATCCAGGAGGGGTTACTGCCAATGAAGTACGGCCAGCGGATGTAACGCATTGTTCTGAATTGGGTAAATACGTACGTGTTTCTGTAGACGCTCATTCCAGATTTCTCGTTGCTGCTGCACGCGCTGGTGAAAGAGCACGAGACGTCTGTAACATTGGTTGGCATGTTTTGCTGTTTGAGGAGTTCCACGATCTGTAAAACCAGAGGAAAGCGGAACGCACGCTCGATTAGAGGAGCGATCCCCCAGCGTGCTGTAATAGAAGTGCCTGCTTTTTAACACTTTCAAAACAGTGTTAAAGAGTCTGTTTGACGACTTTTCGGTATCATTTCTGGCGACGAGGATGGGATAATGTGCCTGATCTCCCGTGGATCCCAGGATCTCTGGGACCTTGTGCTGGCACCGGGGAATTCCTGGAAGGGACCACAGCTCCTCGGACCAGCTCGGGACGCGGGTAAAACCCCATAAATGAGATAAGGTGCTTCCATTGTCTGGTTGGGTTGGCACGCTGCCTGCGCGAGACATGGGCGACACCAGCGCGTTGGGTCTGCGCATTCGCGTCTGCGCGTTTTGGTGAACTGGGTAACTTAAAAAAAGAAAGAAATAAAAAATTAAAGAGAAAAACGAGAAAACAATAAATAAAAGAGAAAAACGAGGGAACAGCAATTTGATAAAGGTACCTTTAGTGATTTTGCTGTTTGTGCCTTAGCAATTGTATAATTGTTTCTGGCTGACAGCAATTGTATAATTGTTTCTGACAGAGGGACTGATACGGGATTGGTACATGAAGGACAGAGAGATTGATACGGGGTTGGTACATCAGGGACAGAGGGATTGATACGGGATTGGTACATGAAGGACAGAGGGATTGATACGGGATTGGTACATCAGGGACAGAGGGATTGATACGGGGTTGGTACATGAAGGACAGAGGGATTGATACGGGATTGGTACATCAGGGACAGAGGGATTGATACGGGATTGGTACATGAAGGACAGAGGGATTGATACAGGATTGGTACATGAAGGACAGAGGGATTGATATGGGATTGGTACATCAGGGACAGAGGGATTGATATGGGATTGGTACATGAAGGACAGAGGGACTGATACGGGATTGGTACATGAAGGACAGAGGGATTGATACCCGATTGGTAAATCAGGGACAGAGGTACGCGATATTTATATTAAATGTTTCTCTACATCTTAAAGAGAGTCTGTGCCTCATTTGCTACACCCCTTCATCTGTTTCCCAGATTACAATTTAGACTGTTCTTACTGTTGTAAAAACAAAGCTTTCCCCCCTTAATTTTTGTCACATGTTGTAGTTAGAATTAATAGAGATATTGGAGCCCGTCGTAGCTAAACTGGAAAAAGACAGCAGCCATGTGTATTTTTAAATAAAGACTAAATCAAGTCTGCTAGCTCATTATCTTTAAGTGTTTTATTGTGATCACCTCCCTCCCAAGGTTTTGTGTCTGTTGTATCAAGGCCTGGCATCCACGGCCACAGTGGATGAATCACCATGGGCACAACACCAGGAACCCACCTGTTTGTGTCCAGGATATCCACTCCAGCAGACACTTTTTAGTAAAAGAGCACATCATGGAACTGAAAAACCATCTAATTGTGTCATTATGCACATTCACTGCTCTTTTTTCTTCTTTATACCCGTTGTAGCTTTTTAAAATTAACCAGTTTGAAAAGGATTTCTATTTTGGCTCTGCTCACGGAGCCTGATTTTCCTTCTCTAGGGCCTTTCACCCGGTTCACCGCACTCGTGTGATCATTGCGCTGCACGTGGGCAAAATCAGCCGTGCCCTGTGTTTCTCCTGTAAAATAGTAAGAACGTTGATATAATCGTGCCAGGAACTGCCTTCACAGTGAATATTTGAAGGAACCCACTGCTAATATATTTTCAATTGGTACTTGCATTATGGATTGGGTGCAACAAAAATCCATACTTTCTTTTGTCCTTTACTGTACAGGAGGGGGTTGAACTTTTCTGTAGCAGATTCGATCACTTGTTGTAAAGGAATGAAATAAATAACTTAGGCTTTTTCTATGGATAAACAACGTTTAATCCAATCCCTTAATTGTATTCCTTAAACATGTGTTCATTAGAGCATAAGCAAAACAGCGCTGGGTGCGCGGGGGATTCGCTCCACCCAACACGTGCACCTTTAAACAAGAGGTGTGCTTAAATACAGTGAGGTGTTACATATTCATAATGACCCCAGGAACACCTGTACATATCCATAACCTTTCCTGCTTCTCATTAAAATGAGTCTCAGAGAACCATTTCCATAGTCTCCTCCTTGACCCTCCCCTGTTGCGCCTGCGCAGTGTCACTTGGTGGCTTTGAGGAGGGGTCTCTATGGGACTCTATGGTCTGTGTGGTCTTTATGGGTCTCTATGGGACTCTATGGTTTCTGTAGTCTTTATGGGTCTCTATGGGTCTCTGTGGTCTCTGTGTGTCTCTATGGGTCTCTGTTGGTCTCTATGGGTCTCTGTGGTCTCTGTGGTCTTTATGGGTCTCTATGGGTCTCTACAGGTCTCTGTGGTCTCTATGGTCTCTGTGGTCTCTATGGGACTGTATGGTCTCTGTGGTCTCTATGGGTCTCTATGGGTCTTTATGAGTCTCTGTCGTGTCTATGGGTCTCTACGGATCCCTATGGTCTCTGTGGTCTCTGTGGGTCACTATGGACTCTATGGTCTCTGTGGTCTCTATGGTCTCTATAGGTCACTATGGGGTCTATGGTCTCTATGGTGTCTAAGGTCACTATGGGCTCTGTGGTCTCTATGGGTCTCCCAAGCTGCCAAGTCGACCGAAACCAGACTGGCCCCACTTTTGCTGTAACTCTTGGCTGTCTTGTCTCCTCAAGGTTACAGCTGGTGCTGTAAAAATTCTGGTCTCGGCACTCGATGAGGTTCTGGTTTTTCTTAACACAACTGGTTACATACAGCTCTAAACTAGATATTCATGATGTGGCTTCAAGTGTTAGTTCGTTAGTAGGCCCTTTTTATGCGGTTGGTTAACCCTGAAAATGTTAGCTCCCTCTATCAATATAACCTCATAAACAAGTTCCAGAACTTTTTACATAGAACTTACCCACCTTTTCCTTTTTGCAGGTTCAGAGCCCGTATCAGAGTTGTATCTGTAAACATGAAACATCTCAGCACGAATCACAACTGCATTTCTCACAGACAGAAGTGCCTGAACCCCACAGCTTGCCTGGCAGTGCAGAGAGCAGGAAGTGCGGTGAGTCCTGGGCCCTTGGGGACATTTCACCCTGTTTTGTGTCCCAGTCCCTCCCTGCTCCCTCCTCTTTCCTGCTGTGCCCTTCTTCCTCTTCATCTCTTCTCCCTCTGGCCCTCTGCTGCTTCCTCACCTATTCCTCCACCCTTCTGAATCTCTGTGCAGGGTTTCTCGTATCTCCCTCTCCGTCTCCACCCCTCTGTGTTCTCATCATCCCCGGTTTCTCTTTGTCGTCATTCTTGTCTGTTGCTCTGTCCCGCTCCGTGCCCCATCATTTCTCACTGTATCCCTCTGTCCTGCTCCCTGTGCCTATTCCTGCCCTTCTTCTTTTTCACTCCCTCTCCCTCTTGCTGCCCACCCCAGGATTTTTTCCCAATCTCTATCCTGCCCCAGCCCTTATTGTTCTTTCTCTCTCCTGCTCCCTCTCTGTCTTTCTGCCTGTCTGCCCTTTCCCTGCTGCTTCTTTCTCCATCTCTGTCCAGATTACTGCCCCTTTTCCTTCTTGATGTCTTTCTGTCCTGTTTGTCTTGCTGTCTTCCTTGCCTGTTCCCGGCCCCATCCCCTCTCGCTGTATCTTCCCTGTCCAGCCGGCTCTGCCTTTTCTTTGTCTTCTCTTACTTTTCCTGCTCCTCAGCCCTCTTTTCCTCTTCCTCTAGCTCATTGCTGCATGTTTTCCCTTTCCAGTCTCTCAGTGGGAAGTGACGACCTGGTTCAGAGACAGCACGGCGAACACCCCCCAGGTCGCTCAGTCCATCAGCACACAGACACCAATGTGGTGGACGGCAAATGGCGTTTATTAACAACTAACACAGCGTTATATACCTTAGGTTTACAACGTCACGTTCATCTGTTTGCCTCACATACTCCTACCTACCTACGAAGGGGCTACTATCTTTCCGTACAGTGCGAGATCTTCCGGCCGTCAGACCCTAACTACCTACAGGTGTGTGTCACAAACACCCCTGGACACCGTTTGTGTCAGAAACCCCCCTGGAGACTGTGTGTCACAATCCCCCTGGACAGCGTGTGTGTAACAACTCCCTCTGGACAGTGTGTGTGTCACAAACCCCGTTGGACAGCGTGTGTCACAACCCCCCCTGGACAGCATGTCTGTCACAAACCCCATTCGTCAGTGTGTGTGTCACAAACCCCATTGGACCGCGTGTGTGTTACAAACCCCATTGGACAGGGTGTGTGTCACAAACGTCATAGGAGAGCGTGTGTGTCACAAACCCCATAGGACAGTGTTTGTGTCACAAACCCCATGGGACAGTGTGTGTGTCTAAAATGCCCCTGGACAGTGTGTGTTTCAGAAACCCCCCTGGACAGCGTGTGTGTCACAAACCGCATTGGACAGTGTGTGTGTCAAATACCCCATTGGACTGCGTGTATGTCACAAACCCCATTGGACAGCGTGTTTCACAGCCCCCCTGGACAGTGTGTGTGTCACAAACCCCATTGGACAGCGTGTGTGTCACAAACCCCATTGGAGAGTGTGTGTGTCACAAAAACCTCTGGACACCGTGTATGTCACAAACGCCCCTAGACAGGGTGTGTGTCAGAAACCCCATTGGACAGCGTATGTGTTACAATCCTCATTGGACAGTGTGTGTCACAAACCCGATTGGACAACATATGTGTCACAAACACCCCTGGACAGGGTATATGTCATAAACCCCATTGGAGAGTGTGTGTGTCACAAACGCCATTGGACAGCGTGTGTGTCACAAACCCCATTGGACAGTTTGTGTGTCACAATACACATTGGACAGCCTATGTGTCAAAAACCCCATTGGACAGTTTGTGTCACAACCCCCTGTGGAAACTGTGTGTGTCACAAACACCCCTGGACAGGGTGTGTGTCAGAAACCCCATTGGACAGTGTGTATGTCACAAACCCCATTGGAGCGTGTGTGTATCACAAACCCCATTGGACAGTGTGTGTCAAAAACCTCCCTGGACAGCGTGTGTGTCACCAACCCCATTGGAGTGTGTGTGTGTCACAAACCCCATTGGACACTGTGTGTGTCACAAACGCCCCTGGACAGGGTGTGTGTCACAAACGCCATTGGACAGCGCGTGTTTCACAAACCCCCCTGGACAGTGTGTGTTTTACATACCACATTGGATAGTGTGTGTGTCACCAACCCCATTGGACAGTCTGTATGTCACAACCCCATTGACATTGTGTGTGTCACAAACCCCATTGGACAGTCTGTGTGTCACAAACCCCATTGTACAGCCTGTTTGTCACAAACCCCATTGGACAGCATGTGTGTCACAATCCCCATTGGACAGCGTGTGTGTCACAAGCCCCCCTGGACACTGTGTGTGTCACAAACACCCCTCGACACGGCGTATGTCACAAACGCCCCTGGGCAGGGTGTGTGTCACAAACCCCATTGGAGAGTCTGTGTGTCACAAACCCATTGCACAGCGTGTGTGTCACAAACCCCATTGGACAGGGTGTGTGTCACAAACCCCATTGGACAGCGTGTGTCACAAACACCCCTGGACACCATTTGTGTCAGACACGCCCCTGGACAGGGTGTGTGTCACAAATCCCATTGGAGAGTGTGTGTGTTCCAAACCCCATAGGACACCATGTGTGTCACAAACCCCCCTGGACAGTGTGTGTGTCACAAACACCCCTGGACACTGTGTGTATCACAAACGCCCCTGGACAGGGTGTGTGTTAAAAAGCCCATTGGAGAGTGTGTGTGTCACAACCCCCCCCTGGACAGGATGTGTGTCACAAACCCCATTGGACAGTCAGTATGTCACAAACCTCATTGGAGAGCGTGTGTGTCACAGACCCCATTGGACAGCGTGTGTGTCACAATCCCCATTGGACAGCATGTGTCACAACCCCTCCTTGAAACTGTGTGTGTCACAAACACCCCTGGACAGCGTGTGTGTCACAAAACCCATTCGACAGTGTGTGTGTCACAAACCCCATTGGAGAGCGTGTGTGTCACAAACGCCATTGGACGGGTGTGTGTAAAAAACAGCCCTGGAGAACGTGTATGTCACAAACGCCCCTGGGCAGGGTATGTGTCACAAACCCCATTGGACAGTGTGTGTGTCACAAACCCCATTGGACAGCCTATGTGTCACAATCCCCATTGGACAGCGTGTGTGTCACAAACCCCCCTGGACAGTGTGTGTGTCACAAACACTCCTGGACAGCGTGTGTGTCACAAACCCCATTGGACAGCCTATGTGTCACAATCCCCATTGGACAGTGTGTGTGTCACAAACACTCCTGGACAGCGTGTGTGTCACAAACCCCATAGGACAGTGTTTGTTTCACAAACCCTATTGGACAGCGTGTGTCTCACAAACCCCATAGGACAGTGTTTGTGTCACAAACCCCATTGGACAGCGTGTGTGTCACAAACCCCCCTGGACAGTGTATGTGTCACATACCCCATTGGACAGAGTGTGTGTTACAAACCCCATTGGACAGCCTGTGTGTCACAAACCCCATTGGACAGTGTGTGTGTCACATACCCCATTGGAGAGTGTGTGTGTCACAAACCCGCCTGCACAGTGTGTGTGTCACATACCCCTTTGGACAGGGTGTGTGTCACAAATACCCCTGGGCAGCGTGTGTGTCACAAACCCCATAGGACAGTGTTTGTTTCACAAACCCTATTGGACAGCGTGTGTGTCACAAACCCCATAGGACAGTGTTTGTGTCACAAACCCCATTGGACAGGGTGTGTGTCACAAACCCCCCTGGACAGTGTATGTGTCACATACCCCATTGGACAGAGTGTGTGTTACAAACCCCATTGGACAGCCTGTGTGTCACAAACCCCATTGGACAGTGTGTGTGTCACATACCCCATTGGAGAGTGTGTGTGTCACAAACCCGCCTGGACAGTGTGTGTGTCACATACCCCTTTGGACAGGGTGTGTGTCACAAATACCCCTGAGCAGCGTGTGTGTCACAAACCCCATTGGACAGTGTGTGTGTCTACAAACGCCCCTGGACAGCGTGCGTGTCACGGACCCCATTGAACACTGTGTGTCACAAACCCCATTGGACAGGGTGTGTGTCACAAACACCCCTGGACAGTGTATGTGTCACAAACCTCATTGGACAGCGTGTGTCTCACAAACACCATTGGACAGCCTATGTGTCAAAAACGCCATTGGAAAGCATGTGTGTCACAAACCCCATTGTACAGCGTGTGTCACAAACCCCCCTGGACAGCGTGTTTGTCACAAACCCCATTGGACAGTGTGTGTTACACTCCCCCCTGGTCAGTGTGTGTGTAGCAAACCCCATTTTACAGTGTGTGTATCACAAACCCCATTGGACACCGTTTGTGTCACAGACCCCGTTGGGCAGGGTGTGTGTCACAAACCCCATTGGACAGCGTGTGTCACAAACGCCCCTGGCCTGTGTCTGTGTCACAAACACCCCTGGACACCCTGTGTGTCACAAATGGCACTGGACAGTGTGTGTGAAACAAACCTCATTTTACAGTGTGTATGTCACAAACCCCATTGGACAGGGTGTGTGTCACAAACAGCCCTGGACACCGTTTGTGTCACAAATGCCCCTGGAGAGTGTGTGTGTCACAAACCCCATTGGACATTGTGCGTGTCACAAACCCCATTGGACAGCATGTGTGACACAAACCCCATTGGACAGTCTGTGTGTCACAAACCCCATTGGACAGCCTTATTGTTCTTTCTCTCTCCTGCTCCCTCCCTGTCTTTCTGCCTGTCTGCCCTTTCCCTGCTGCTTCTTTCTCCATCTCTGTCCAGATTACTGCCCCTTTTCCTTCTTGATGTCTTTCTGTCCTGTTTGTCTGTCTTCCTTGCCTGTTCCCGGCCCCATCCCCTCTCACTGTATCTCCCCTGTCCAGCTGGCTCTGCCTTTTCTTTGTCTTCTCTTGCTTTTCCTGCTCCTCAGCCCTCTTTTCCTCTTCCTCCAGCTCATTGCTGCATGTTTTCCCTCTCCAGTCTCTTCATTTTGATCTGAACTTTGCTTTGTTTCTCAGTCCCTTTGTTCTGTTCTCTGCCTTTCTTTTTGTCTCTCCATCTGTATATCCCCCTCCCTGTCTTTCTCTACCCCCTTCCTGCATCTTCCTGCATGGCCGTGCTTTTATGAACATTTTAGGGTCTTGCCACTTGAAAGCCCTTCATTTTCCTAGAAATTTTAAGATGATATTTCTTATTCGGAGGTTCAGACTCTGGTTGGACTTGATGTTGAATGGTCCATATAATGGGGTCCATGAAATAAGAATCTGGCTTCCTTGTTGTTGTTTTCTTACACTGTCTGAATTTGGTAAGCGAGAGCAAGCGTGGTTGACAGTGTCTGTTTTTTGAGAGTAACGTATTCCTGACTCTCCCTCTTTGTATGGTGAAGGTTTCTGCCTGCACTATGATTTTGCTGGGCTGTGAGGCTGTGTGGGAGCAGCAGAGGTAAGAAGTGGTGGCTTTAAAGGCATTGAAGCTGTGGTAAAACTAGCAGGTAAAGCTCGTTTCTTCCTAGAGAGCTGCCTGACAGAAACAGTTACAAGGAAAGACTCTTGAAGTTGGCTTTTTTTTTTTTTTTCTAATTTAGTCTTAATATGGAGCTTTTGGTATTGATTGGCTGATTGATTGACTTCTGGGAAGCAAGAAGTGAGAGCCTGTGCACTCCCATAGGCAGCGCTGCCTCCCAAAATAGGTGCCCCCTTCTCCACTTCTGTTCCTCCCATGCTCGTGTAGAACAAGGCCATGCAGTCGTGTGCAGATGTGGTGATTCCAATGTGACTATGAGGTCACAGCCCCACGGTGACGTGCTGTGCTGTGTCTCGGCAGCAGCAGCAGCAGCAGCAGCAGCAGCAGCAGCAGCATCACGGTGCGAGCGTGGGGGCCATGGTCCTCACCCTCCTCCTCCTGCTGGTGTCCCTGCCAGCCCGGGAGGCCCAGGCTGCTCCAGCCGAGCGCAGGGAGCAGGTGGGCGGGCAGGGGCAGCACCCAGCCCCGAGCAGCTCAGCAGGGCAGCAGTGGGGCCAGGGCTGGGGCTGGGGCCGGGAGAGCAGCCGGGCTGGGCCGGGCAGGGCGAGCCAGGCAGCACCAGGGTGTGGGCAGGGGGCAGACGCCCCGCAGGGAGGGGAGAGGGGCTGCGGCTGCTTCAGGGGCAAGTTGTGGGCAAGCGGGGGCTGGGAGTGGTGGCACAAGGGCAGAAACCAGCACTGAGTCCCTGTGGGGCCCTCCCTGCCCCCCAGCCCCGTGCCACACGGCCCCATCCCAGGGCACGCTTTGAGCCTTTGGGCCCGTTTCAAATCAAAGCTGGGATTGCTTTGGCCCTTTGGGCCAGTTTTGACCTCAATCTGGGCACATTTCTGCCCTTTGGGGTCGTTTCTGCCTAGATCTGGGAGCTCTTTGGCTTTGCAGTCCAGTTTCTACCCAAATCTGGGGGTGTTTGGGCCACTTTTGGCCATTTTTTACCCAAATCTGGGCATACTTTGACTTTTTGGCCCAATTTCACCCCAAATCTGGCGATGTTATACCCCTTTTTGGCCAGTTTTGATCCAAACCTAGTGGTGCTTTGGTTTTTCTGGCTCTTTTTACCCGATATACTCAGGTGCTTTTGCCCATTTTTTCCCCTAATGGAGGTACTGTGTTCCCAAATATGGGATATTCTCACATTTGCCAGCAGTTTTGCTCCCAAATGTGGATGTTTTTGCCTCTTTTGGCCACTTTTTGCCCAAATACTCAGAATCTTTTGCCTGTATTGGCCAATTTAGCCCCCAAATATTTGGAATATTTAGTCATTTTTCCAGTTTTCTCCCTAAATAGGGCTATTTCTCTGCAATATATGGGCATTGTTGTCCTAAATATGTTGTGCTGTGTTTTGTTTTGTTTTTTCTCTCTTCTTTATGTCCTCTTTTACCCGAAATGCAGAAGCATTGCTCTGTGAGCCTGGAAACCTCTCTGATCTGTGATGACTCCAGGCCATGGCATTGGCAGAGCTGATCGAGCTCCTCAGCTGGATCCTGTTTATGAGCCTTGGGCTGTCCCAGAGGTAAGTTGTCATTGTCTGTTTGCTTGAAGGAATAAACGCTCGCGTTTTAATAGGTTATTCACGTGTGATTGTACCCAAGATCATCTCAGAGGCTTTCCAAAAGCTTTTTGTGCCTTGGTGGTGTTACACAGACAAGTAATGAATATTCATTTGCCTGAAAACCTGCTAGGTCTCAGCAAAAAGGTCACCCATGTTCCATTTCTAGCTGTGGGAACGTATACCTTTGTATGTGTCCTGTGTCATTACCTCACCCCCTCCCATCACTGCAGGTGACTGAGGAAGAAGGAGATCACAACATGCCATGGAAGCTCCTCCCCTGTGTTTAACTCCCTGTTTGGTTCCTGCAGTCCATGGTGATCAAGCCTCTTGGTGTAATCCTGTTCCTGAGCCTGGGGGCAATCCCAGGGGTAAGTGTTCAGTCTTCATTGGTCACTGGCCTTTTGCATTTGTTAATATTTGGTTTATTATTTGTTAACATTTTCTTGCAATAGCTGCACCTTGCAGTAGCCAGCAGGCTCTTTGCTAGAGGAAACATGGATGATCATTTTTTGCCCTGGTGCTCCATGCTCCCACCTTAGTGTGGGTTTTCTTTTGTGCGTGTGAGAGGTGTCCTGGTCAGAAGGCCCTGAGAGGCCCCATGTTTGTCCATCTGGTCCTTGAGGGGTGTTGCATGTGGCCTGGACACAGTGGTTTCGAAGCTGCCACGTCCCAGCCAAGGGGTCTGCATAGAATGGGCGGGTTCTAGGACCCTGGGGCTTCCCAGGGAGGGTTTTAGGACCCTGGGGGTTCCCAGGGAGGGTTTTAGGACCCTGGGGGTTCCCGGAGAAGGTTTTAGGACCCTGGGGGTTCCATAGAGATTCATAGAGCCCTATAGGGACCCATAGGGACCTGTAGGGTCCCATGGAGCCCCAAGGAGCCCCATGGAGACCCATAGAGCCCCATAGAGACAATAGAAAGGGAGGATTAAAGCTCTTTGCCACCCGCTCCATCTCTGCGCTGCTCGCAGTGCCGGCTGCCGAGCCAGCGGCAGGTTGGGCTGAGTTTAGAGCTAGGTGAGCTCCAGGGAGTCCTTTCTCCTGACAGCTCCAGGCCTGGTTAGTGGCCACTGCAAGTGCTGGATAAATGTTGGCAAGATGCTCCTGCCGGGAAGGGAGAGAGGAGCTGCCACTGGGATGGGTTTGGATCCTGAGGACACAGCGGTGGGTGACAGGGGTGGCCATTGCGGAGGGGCAGTGTGAGCTCTGGTGCTGCTGTCTCCAGGTTGGATCACCAGACCCAGGCCACCATGCTGGTTCACCAGATCTTTGGCGGATCCCTGTGGTTCCGTGGTGAGCGCTGGCTGCCAGGTCCTGGGCCTGTGACTCTCAGGGCAGCGGTTTCCCTGAGAGCCCTGCAGTACAAATCTTTTGGGAAAACTGCTGAGTGTGTGTAACTTATCCAGAGGTGCAGCTGGTCAGTCTTGTGGTTCCTGTGGGTTGTGGTGTGTGTTGTAGTGATGAAAAAAGCTGTTGGCTGGGGGCTCCCAGCTCTTTGCCACCAGCTGAGGAACCCATGTTGGCAGTTATGTAGCAGCACTTGCTGTCCCAGCGCACAGTGGAACTGCACGCTGTGAATCCTGGTGCCGACATCCCAGAGCCCAAAGCTGGAGAGGGGGAACACAGCAGCTGCCTGTGCTGTGCTGGGGTGGTGTTGGGTGCAGGTGTTGTGCCAGGGTGTGCTTCCTGCTCTTGCTTTTGCAGTGAAGTTCTGAGTGTGCAAGAGCATCTGGGAGAGCTCTGACCCTTTCCTGGACCTGGTGCTGGAGATCAGGTAGTGGGGCAGGGTGTGGGTGGGAGAGCTCTGCTCTCACAGGGGATGTTCCTGCAGCTGCACCGTTACTGCTCTCGAGGCTGCTTAACTGCCAGTGTCAGGCAGGGTGCAGGCAAGAGGGAAGCAGCTTCTGTTGTTGTGCTGCCTCTGTCTGGCAGAGCAGAGCCTGTTGCCTGAGCATGAGCCACGACTCCTCCATTGAGGCTCCATGGGACTGGGGACAGTACAGCCGTCCCTCATGGCATGCCGGCCAGTGCCTGGCTGGGGGCAGGCTCAGGGGTTTGGTGCAGTCTGTGGCCCTGTGCTCATGCTCTGTTTTATCTCTTGGGGCCAGTGTCTCTGATCAGGTGAAAAAAGCTGAGACCAACAGAGCCAGGTCTTCACCAGTGACAGGCCAGGTGAGTCCTGAAGGCTGTTCTGGGCCAGAGCTGCAGGAGCTGCTGCCCCTCTGCCTGCTCTGCGAGGGCAGGTGGGCTGCAGCTTGGCAGGGAGGCAGGCCCTGCACCCAATGGACAGGGGTGAGGGAGGATGGCTTGCGGGAAGGATCCTGCTCAGTTAAGGGTTGCTGTGTGAGCTTGGAGGGGATGGGATTGCAGTATCACCCTGTGTCCTTGGCACAGTGATTCAGCCTGGAGGCCCAAAAAGCTGCTCGCCCTCCTGCAGCTGCCTCCTGTGCCCAGACCAGTTCAGAGCTCCTGCAACAGCAGCAGCACAAGTGGGGCCAAAGCAGAGCTGTCCTGGCAGAGCTCCTGGGAGAGCAAGCAGCCACCTACCTCACCCAAGCTGCTGCTGGAGCCCATGCCCAGCCAGGAGCCCAGGGGCAGCGGGGAGAATGCTGAGACCCTGGAGAGGGACTCCTGCAGCAGCGGTGCTGCCAGCCCAGCGCACGGCACAGCGGGGATCTGCCCAAAGCGTCCCAGAAGGCCCAGGGTGGAACCAGCAGCTTCTGCACCTCTCAGGAAATGGACTGTAGCATAGCCCGCCCTACTGGCTCCAGCACCGAGCTACCTGCCCCCAGAGACTCCAAACTGGCAAAATTGAAATAGTCCCTGTTGGCCAGTGCTGCTCTGGAGCTGAACATCACCATGTCTCCACCACCAGCCATGAAGCTGGTGCTTTCTGCCAAAAAGTGAGTCTGAGCTTCTGCCTGGAGTCTTCAATAGGTGCCTTGTGTCTTCTGAGCTGGAGATTGTGTTGGGGAGAGTGTAGACCGGGTGCTGGGTGTCTTGCTAAGCTGGAGGCAGACAGGGAGAGCCCCTCAGCCCCAGGGCTGCAGCAGTTGCTCTGGTTTGGGGTACAGGGCCAGGTCCCCGCTGTTGTTCCCATCCCTGATTAAGGCTGGAGAAACGCCTCCTGTCTTCTTGCTCAGGACAGAGGGGCGGCTGTGCCAGTCCCTGGAGCGGGGTGGCCTCACCAATCTTCTCTGAGTGTCTTGTCCCCTGGGGTGATGGGAGCAGGTGACTGCCCAGCTGGAGGCTGCAGAGTCTCCTCCTCCCCACACAGGGGCTGGGACCGGCCCTCTGGGCGCCGCTGTGCAACCCGGGCTCAGGACAGTGCACTGGCGTTTCTGTTGTTTAAATTTCCTTCCGTCCTTTTTTCGTTTCTGCTTCTAAGAGAAAACACTTCTGATTTGTTGACCACCCCCACTTTCCTCTCCCCTCCTGTGTCTTTAGCCTGCCTTTTTCCCTGGGCTCACCTTCTTATTTTCTTCTCTTGGCTCATGGAAACCTCTTTTCTTTAGATCACCAAGTTTGTTGTTTTTTTTTTCATGTCAATAACTACAGCGCAGCATCCTGTGGAAGGCCAGCAGAAGTGACCATTGCACACCACCTCACTCACAATTTGCCACCCACACCTACCCCATGGACACCACCCACCCCAACTCCTTGGCCTTTTGGCAAGTCGAGGTAAGTGGTGCCAGTCGCTCCCAGGCTCCTGCACGGCAGCAAGGCCAGTAGTCCAGGAGGCAACTGTCTGACATGGCAGGTGGCCCGCGGGAGTGATTTCAGCAGCCACCTGTCCTGTTCTCTTGGATTGGCTAAGATGGGAGCAGTTGGGTGCTGTGCTTGTGCACTGTGGAGTGTGGAGGAAGAGGGGGGCTCCTGCTCCTGACCTGGCCTTCAGATCATGTCAGCCTCTTTTCCTGTTCTGCAGGCTGTCCTTGTCTGCTCTCCATTGGCCAAATCCTGAAAAGCCGACCTTCAGCTTCATCCTCAGCTCAGCCCTTTGGCTCCCAGCCTCCCCGTGACCACCTGTTCCACTGCCCACCCTTCGCACCACCTTCCTCCCTGCAGCAGCGAGAAGGAGCCCAGCCAGGTCACCGCTGGTTCCTCCAAAAAGAGGCAGTGTAAGCAGCCCCATGGAGCAGACAGCAGCCCCTGTGCTCTGGCTCTGAAGGACAAGGATCAAGTCTCCAGCCCCCAGGGAAGAAGAAGAAGAATCTCGCAGGAGGGCTCAGTGTCCCCTGGGGGAAGGAGGTGGCAGGCAAGGGTCCCAGCGGTGGCAGGGAGGCACCCAGCTGTCAGCACCGAAAGATCAGGCCCGTGGTGCAAGTGTCAGGCCCCAGGACCTGTCTGGACACAGAGCCCATCTGCCCCCTCAAGAGGAAGAAAAGGAGGAGATGGAGGAGACAGAAGAGTGCTGCTCAGGGTTAGAATGAGGTTTAGCATTAGGGTTCCAGACTGTGGGTAAGGGTTAGAATGAGGGCTTGGGTTTAGCTTTAGTGTTTAGGGTTTGAGGTAGTGATAGGGTTAAAGTTAGGTTTATGGGTTAGGATTGGGATTAGAGTTACAGTTTGCTGTTAGGTGCTAGGGTTAGACTTGGGGTTAGTGAAGAGTATTATGGTAAGTAGTTAGGGTTAGGGGTAGGGACAGAGTTAAGGTTGGGTTTTGGTTAGAGGTAGGTTTATGGTTTAGGTTTAGAGTTAGTGTTAGTGGTTAGGATTAGGGTAGGGTTAGGGATGAGGAATTGGCATTGTAGTTAGTGATAGGGTTTGAGGATAAGGGAAATGGTTAGATTTTGGGTTTGAGGCTAGCATTAGGGGTCTGGTAGTGTTTGGAATAGTGGTTAGGGTTAAGAGTGTTAGAGTAAGTGTTGGAATTTGGGGCAGAGCTGGGGTTAGCAGTTAGGACCAGGGTCAGAGTTTTGCTTAGGGTTATCATTTGTTGGTGATTGTTTCTTGGCTAGCGTGTATTAGTTAGGTTTAGAGTTAGGATTAGTGTTTAGAGTTAGGTTTCAGAGTTAGGGTTAGGGGCTAGGGTTAGAGGATATGTTAGGTTGAGAATTAGTTCTACAGGTTAGGAGTAGGTTTGTATTAGCGTCAGAGGGGGCTAGTGTTTCGTCAGATTTAGGGATAGATAGGGCTTTGGGTAAAGCACAGGGTCAGGATTAGAGTTACCAGTTAGGGATTAGGATTAGTGTTAGGTTGAGATAAGGTGTATGGTGAGGCTTAGATATGGGTTAAGGGTTTGGGTGTAGAGTTAGAGTTAGCAGTAGGTAAGGTTTCAGGTTAGGTTTAGATTACAGGTAGGTTTAGGGGTTAGGGTTATAGTTAGGATTAGGGTTTGCGGTTAGGGTTAGTGGTTAGTTTTCGAGTTCTAATTAGAGGTAGGGTTAGACTTAGCCTTAGGGAAAAGAATTAATTTTAGTTGTAGGGATAGGATTTGGGTTAGTGTTAAGGTGTAGGGGTTATTGTTAAAGTAGATATGAGGTTTAGAATGAGGCTTGCAAGCTAGGGTTGAGGTTAAGGTTTAGGAGTTAGGTTTAGAATAAGTGTTAGGGGTTTGTTTTTGTGGTTAGAGTTAGAAGTAGAGTTAAGGACAGGGTTATAGTAAGCAGTTAGAACTTAGGGTTATGGTTATAGTTAGGCTTAGGGTTAGATTAGGGTTATTGTTAGGGTTTGGTGTTAGGGCTTTGGTCAGGGCTAGAGTTAGCATTAGGTTTCAGGTTTAGACTTAGGGTTAGGATTTACAGTAAAGGTTAGAGTTAGGGTAAAAATTAGGGCTTAATTTAAGGGTTAAGTTAGGGTTAGATTGAGAATTAGGGTTAGGATTAGGTTTAGGTTTAGCATTTAGATAAGGGTTAGGTTTTAGATAAGGTTGAGGGTTAGTGTTAGATAAGGTTTTGGGTTAGGGGACAGAGTTTAGGGTTAGAGTTTGGGATAGGCTTAGGGATCATGGATAGGGTTAGTGTTTGGGGTTAAGGTTTTGAGTGAGGGTTATGGGTCAGGTTTTGGGTTAGAGTTAGTCTTAGAGTTGGGATTATATTTTGGGCAAGAGGTTAGAGTATAGCGTTAAGGGTTACGAGTTTGTGTTTGGGTTATATGAGGTTTAGGTTAGGGTTACGTGGTAGGGTTAAGGTCTAGGGTTAGATTTAGGGTAAAGGTAAGTGTTAGGAGTTACAGGTAGGGTTAGGCTTAGGAATTAGGGAGTGGGGTTAGATTTTGGGGTTAGGAGTTTGAGCTAGGGTTAGGGGGAAGGTTTACATTTAGGATTAAAAATAGAGTTAAATGTAGGGCAAGGGGTCAGAGTTAGGGTTAGAATTACTGAGTTTGAGTTAGATGAGGTTTAGGATTGGGGGTATGTGTTAGAGTTAGGCTTTAGGGTTAAGCATTATGGTTGGTGCTAGAGTTAGGAGCTAGAGATTAGTCTGAGAGGTAGGGTTTGAGGTTCGGGTATGTGTTTGCATTGGGGTTTGGGTTAGGTGTTCAAGTATTAGGGGTAGGATTTGATTAGTGTTGGAGTTGGAGAGTAGTGTCAGTGGAAGTGGTTAGGGTTAGGGGTTAGTTTTAGGAGGTAGGGCTAGGGTTAGGGTTATGTTTAGAGTCAGGTTTAGGGTAAGAGTTAGGGGTAGGGTCAGGGTTTGATTAGGATTAGGGTTAGAATTAAGGTTAGGGCTTTTGGGTTTGGGTTAAGGGTGGAGTTTGGTTTTAGGTTGAGGCTTAGATTTGTGATTACAGTAAGAAGGCTAAGCATTAGGTTTAGAGTTGGAGTTAGAGGTAGGGGTTTGCATTAGCGTTCCATTAGGGTGAAGAGAATTGGGTAGAATTTAGGGTTAGGCTTGGGGTTGAGGGAGTAGCATTAGTGACATAGGAGTAGCTTAGGTGTAGGAGTTGGGGCTTGGGGCAAGATTTAGGAGTTGGGGTTAAGGTTTGGGATAGGAAATATAATTAGGATTAGGGTAAGGGTTAGATTAAAGTTTAGGAGTTAGGCAGTCGTGTTAGAAAAGGTGGTTAGGGTTAGGTTTTAGAATTCTGTTGGAGATAGGGGTTCGGGTTCATGGTTAGGGAGTACTGTTATTGTAAATGGTTAAGATTAGCATAGGAGATTAGGTTTAGGGGTGAGGCTAGAGTTAGGGTTAGAGTTAGGCTTAGGATTCTGTTTAGAGGTCAGGTTAGGGTTAGATTTCATGTTAGGGTTAGTGTTGGGTTAGGTTGGTTTAAGGGTTGTGGTTAAAGTTAGGTTAGTGATAGGGTTATGGTTAGGTTATGGTTAGGGTTTAGTTTTAGTGTTAGGACTAGGTTTCAAGTTAGGGTTAGAGTTAGTATTAGGGTTTAAGGCTTACCATTAAGGTTATAGTTAGTGTTAGGGGTCAGCATTAGAGTTATCATAAGTGTTGGGTTAGGTTTAGCGTTAGGGTTTCCGGAGTTGTCTTAGGGGTAGAGTTAGAGTTTTGGGGTTAGATTTAGGGGTAGGGTTAGATTAAGGTTTAGATTTAGAGTCAGGGTTAGGGCATTGAATTAGTTTTAGAGTTAGGGTGAGAGGTTGGTCTTAGATGTAGCCTTTGCTTTAGGATTACAGTAAGTGATTGCACTAACATTAGAGGTTTAGATTTAGGGATAGGTGTTAGAGGTAGTGTTAGGGTTATTATTAGGGTTTGATGAGGATTAGGTTTAGGGTTTAAGGGTAGGGATGTGGTTAGTGGTAAAGGTTAGTATTAGGGTTAGTGTTAGAGGTAAGGATTAAGGTTAGGGGTTAGGGAATAGTGTTGGGTTAGTGTTACGGGCTGGGGATACGGAGTAGTGAAAGTGGTTGGGAGTAGGTTTAGGTACTAGGGTTAGATTTAGGGTTAGGGTTTGGATTTACATTTTGGGTTTGGTTAGTGTTCAGGTTAGAGTTAGGGTTGGTGGTTAGTGCTTAGTTTTAGATTTACAGTTAGAGGTAGGTTTAGGATTAGGAGTTAGGGTTAGGGTTACAATTGGGGTTACAGTTAGATTAGTTTTAGGTTAGTGTTAGGGTTGGTGGTAGGGGCTTATTTAGGGTTAGGAGTTAGGGAGTAGCGTTGTTATAAGTGGTTAGGATTACTGTAAGGGGGTAGGGTTAGGGGTGGGGATAGAGTTAAGGTTAGAATGATGGGTTAGGCTTGCAGTTAGGGTTTGGGATTTGGGGTAGAGTTAGGTTTCGGGACAGGGGTTTGGGGTTCAGATTAGATTCAGGGTTAGGGTTTAGGATAAGGATTAGGCTTCTGGTAAGTGTTGCATTAGTGTTAGGGGTTGGGGATACAGAGTAGTGGAAGTGGTTAGGAGTAGGTTTAGGTACTAGGGTTAGATTTATGTTTAGGGTTTGGATTTACATTTTGGGTTTGGTTAGTGTTCAGGTTAGAGTTAGGGTTAGTGGTTAGATTTACAGTATAGGGTTAGGTTTAGGGGCCAGGAAGTTGTGTCAGTGGAATTAGTTTAGGTTAGGGGTTAGTTTTAGTATTTAGGGTTTGAATTAGGGTTAAGTTTCAGATTAGATTTAGGGTTAGGGTTAGATTAGAGTTAGGGGATGATGTTTCCAGTTAGACTTATGGTTAGGGGTTTGGATGAGGTTTACAGTTAGGATTAGATTAGTGTTAGGTTATAGTTAGTGTTAGAGTTAATGATTAGCTTTCAGAGTTAGGGAATAGTGTTAGTGTAAGCAGTTAGGGTTAGGTTTTAATATTAGGGTTGAAGGGTAGGACTAGGGTTAGGGTTAGGGTTAGAGTTAAGCTTATGGGTAAGTATTAGAGTTAGATTAGCTTTAGAAGAGGATTAGAATGTAGGACTGGAGTTAGCATTAGAGGTTAGCTTTATGTTTTGGGTTAGACTTTTAGCTTTAGATTTAGGTTAGAGTTAGGGATGGGGTTAGCATTAGCGTTAGCGTTAGTGTTAGGCAGTAGTGATAGTGGAATAGTCAGAGTTAGGTTTTAGATTTATACTGGAGATGGAGGTTGGGGTTGGCATTAAGGGTTGCAATTCCGGTTAGTGGTTAGGGGGTTGTATTAGTGTAAGTCGTTAGGATTAGTTTAAGGGGTTAGGTTTAGGGGTTAGGGGTTGGCATAGCTTTAGGGTTAGGATAATGGGTTAGGGTTTGAATTAGGGTTAGTTTAGGGTTAGAGTCAGTCATAAGAGTTGCAGGTTAGGATTTAGGGCTAGGGCTTGGTTTAGTTTAGTGTTTGGTTTAAGGCTGGTGTTAGTATGATGGGTTAGGGTTAGTTTTAGGGTTAGGCTAGTGTTATGGGTTAGGGTTAGAGGTCGCATTAGGGTAAGATTTCAGTGGTTCGAGTTAGGGTAAGGTAGAGTTAGGGTTAGTTTTAGTGTAAGTGGTTAAGGTTAGGGGTAGGGATAGGCTTAGGTTTAGGGTTAGGTTTAGGTTTTGGGTTATACTAGGGTTAGTTTTTGGGTTGAGGGGGTTTGGTTTAGGTTAGATTTTGTGCAAGAGGCAGGGTTAGGGTAGTGTTTGGGTGAATGTTATGGTTAGGTGAATGATAGGTGTAGGGTAAGTTTTAGGTTTAGGGGTTAGGATTATGGATAGGGTAAGGGATGGATAAGTGTTAGGGTTACGGCTTAGGGAGTTTTGTTATTTGAATGGTCAGTTTTAGGTTTTAGATTTATATTGAAGGGTTAGGGATAGGACACTGGTTTAGGATTAGAGGTAGTGTTAGTGTTATTTTTGGGATAGGGGCTTAGGGTTATAGTTAGTCTTAGAATGATGGGTTAGGCTTTAGCATTAGATTAGAGCTAGGTTTAGGTTAGGCTTTAGGGTCAGGCTTACAGGTTGAGTTAATGGTTAGGGTTAGATATTGGGGTTGGGTTAGTGTTAATTTTAGTCTAAGTGCTTACGTTTGGTGGCTGGGTTCATGGGCTAGGGATATGAATGGGGCTAGGATTAGATTAGGGTTATGTTTAGGTTTAAGGTTTGGGTTAGAGGTGAATTTAGGGGTTAGGTGTAGAGTTCAGGTTAAAATTAGGGTTAGTGTTGGGTCTGTGTTAGTGTTAGGTTAGGTTAGGTTAGTTACGGCTTACCATTAAGTTAGGTTAGTGATAGAGTTAGTGTTAGGTTAGGGTTAGAGTTTAGTATTGGGGTTAGAGTTTAGGGTTACTGTTAGAGTCAGCGTTAGGGCTCAGTTTTAGATTTATGGTTAGAATTAGTGGTAGTGGTTAGGATTAAGGTTAGGGTTAAGGGTTGGAATAGTGTTAGGTTTGGGGGTTAGGGTGTAGTGTTAGTGTCAGTTGAAGTGGTTAGGTTTAGAGGTTAGGTGTATGGGTTAGGGAAAGGGATAGGGTTAGGGTTATGTTTAGATTTAGATTTAGGTTTTTGATTAAAGTTAGAGGTAGGGTTAGGGTTTGAGTTTAGGCTTAGACTCAGGCTTTGATTTAGGATCAGAGTGAGGGTATGGGTTAAGCATTATGGTTAGATTTTTTTTTTAGGGATAGGTGTTAGGGGGTAGACTTACAGTTAGGATTAGGTTGTGAATAGGATAGAGTTTGGGGATGGAGGTAGAGAATAGGTTAGGATTAGAGTTATGGTTTAGAGGTTAGGATCAGGGTTGAGGTTTAGCAATGAATGTTCATATATGTGGTTATGGTTAGGGGTTAGTTTTATGGCTTAGGGGAAGGGTTAGTGATTAGGGAATGAGTTAGTATAGTTAAGGATAGGGTTCAGGGTTAGCATTTATGACTTAGGATTAGGGTTTCAGCTAGGGTTACATGATGGTTAGGGTTAGAGTTGGCATTACTAGTTGGCGGAAGGGTTAGGGTCTGGTGTTACGGTTTTAGTTAGGGGTAAAGTTAGCGTTGGATGTTTAGGTTTAGAGTTGGAGTTAAGTTTAGGAATTACAGTTAAGGTTAGTGTTAGGGTACAAGTTAGGGCTTAGTTTAAGGGTTAAGTTAAGTTTAAGAGTTAGGATTGCATTTAGATTTAGGTTTAGCACTAGGGTTATCATTTAGATAAGGGTTAGTGTTGGATAAGGTTTAGGATTAGGTTTAGATGAGGTTTAGGGAATAGAGTTCGAGTCAGGGTCAGGATTAGAGTACAGGTTAGGTTTAGGGGTAAAGGCCTATGGTTAGTGCTTGGGGTTAGGCATTTGAGATAGGGTTAGGGGTTAATTATCAGGTTAGGGTTAGGTATACTGTTAGGATTAGGCATTAGAGTTAGTGAATAGTGTTAGTGTAAGCAGTCAGGGTTAGGTTTTAATACTAGGTGTAAAGGGTAGAATTATGGTTAGGATTATGGGTAAGTATTAGAGTTAGATTAGGTTTAGAAGAGGGTTAGAATGTAGGGTTGGAGTTAGCGTTAGGAGTTAGTTTTATGTTTTGGGTTAGAGTTAGGATTACGTTTTAGCTTTAGATTTAGTTAGTTAGGGATGGGGTTAGCATTAGGGTTAGGGTTAGTGTTAGGCAGTAGCGATAGTGGAATGGTCAGAGTTAGGATTTAGATTTATATTAGAGATTGAGGGTGGTTTTGGCATTTAGGGTCAGAATTCTGGTTAGTGGTTAGGGGGTAGTGTTAGTGTAAGTCGTTAGGATTAGTGTAAGGGGTTAGTTTTATGAGTTATGGGTAGGGATAGCATTAGTGCTACGTTAATGGGTTAAGGTTTCAATTAGGGATATTTCAGGGTTAGAGTCAGTCATAAGAGTTACAGGTTAGGATTTAGGGTTAGGGCTTGGTTTAGTTTAGTGTTTGGTTTAGGGCTGGTGTTAGTATGATGGGTTAGGGTTAGTTTTAGGGTTAGGCTAGGGTTATGGTTTAGGTTTAGAGGTCACATTAGGGTGATATTTCAGGTAAGAGTTTGGGTAAGGCTAGGGTTAGGGTTAGTTTTAGGATTATGGGGGGTTTGGTTTAGGTTAGATTTTGGGCAAAAGGTAGGGTTAGGGTGGTGGTTGGGTTAATGTTAAGGTTAGTTTTAGGTGAATGATAGGTGTAGGGTAAGTTTGAAGTGCAGGGGTTAGGATTAGGGTTAGGGTAAGGGATGGATAAGTGTTAGGTTAGGGCTTAGGCAGTGGTGTCAGTGGAAGTGGTTAGGGTTGGGGTCTGGCTCAGGGACCCAGGGGGATTTGCGAGGTACCAAGGCCTGGATGAAGAGCTCCCTTCTTGATCTAGAATACAGCATCCCAGATACAGCATCCCAGATACAGCATCCTACATACAGCATCCAAGATACAGCATCCTACATACAGCATCCCAGATACAGCATCCCAGATACAGCATCCTAGATACAGTATCCCAGATACAACATCATAGATACAGTATCCCAGATACAACATACCAGATACAGCATCCTATATACAGCATCTCAGATAGAGCATCCTACATACAGCATCCCAGATACACCATCCCAGATGCAGCATCCCAGATGCAGCATCCCAGATACAGTATCCCAGATACAGCATCCTAGATACAGCATCCCAGATCCAGCATCCCAGATCCAGAATCCCAGATACAGCATCCCAGATACAGCATCGCAGATACAGTACGCTAGATACACCATCCCAGATACAGCATCCCAGACACAGCATCCCAGGTACAGCATCGCAGATACAGCATACCAAATACAGCATCCCAGGTACAGCACCCCAGATACAACATTCTAGATACAGAATCCCAGATACAGCATCCAAGATACAGCATCCAAGATACAGCATCCTAGATACAATATCCTAGATACAGCATCCTAAATACAGCATCCCAGATCCAGCATCCCAGATTCAGCATCCTTGATACAGCATGCAAGATACAGCATCCTAGATACAGCATCCCAGATACAGCATCCAAGGTACGGCATCCCAAATACAGTATCCCAGGTACAGCATCCCAGGTACAGCATCCCAGATAAAACATCCTAGATATAGCATCCAAATAAAGCATCCCAGATACAGCATCATAGATACAGCATCCCAAATACAGCATTCCAAATAGAGCATCACAGATACAGCATCCTAGATACAGCATCCTAGATTCACCATCCCAGATACAGCATCCTAGAAACAGCATCGTACATACAGCGTTCCAGATACAGCATCCCAGATACAGTATCCCAGATACAGCATCCTATATACAGCGTCCCAGATACAGCATACTAAATACAGCATCCCAGAATACAGCATTCCAGATACAGCACCCTAGATACAGCATTCCAGATACAGCATCCCAGATACAACACGCCAGATAAAGCATCCCAAATATAGCATCCCAGGTACAGCATCCCAGCTACAACATTCTAGATACAACATCCCTAATACAGCATCCCAGATACAGCATCCCAGATACAGTATCCCAGATACAGCATCCCATATACAGTATCTCAGATATAGCATACTAGATACAGCATCCTATATACAGCATCCCAGATACAGCATCCCAGATACAGCATCCCAGATATAGCATACTAGATACAGCATCCTATATACAGCATCCTAAATACAGCATCCCAGGTACAGCATCCCAGATGCAACATTGTAGATACAGCATCCCAGATACAGCATCCCAGGTACAGCATCTCTGATAAAACATCCTAAATACAGCATCCCACATACAGCATTCCAGATACAGCACCCTAGATACAGCATCCCAGATACAGCATCCTAGATACAGCATCTCAAATACAGTATCCCAGACACAGCATTCCAGATAGAGCATCCTAGATACATCATACTAGATACAGTATCCTAGATACAGTATCCTAAATACAGCATCCCAGGTACAGCATCCCAGATACAGCATCCTTGATACAGCATCCTAAATACCTCATCCCAGGTACAGCATCCAAGATAGAGTGTCCAAGATACAGCATCCCAGGTACAGCATCCCAGATACAGCATCCTTGATACAGCATCCTAAATACGTCATCCCAGATACAGCGTCCAAGATAGACTGTCCGAGATACAGCATCCCAGATACAGCATCCTAGATACAGCACCCTAGATACAGCATCCCAGATACAGCATCCAAGGTACGGCATCCCAAATACAGTATCCCAGGTACAGCATCCCAGATACACCACTCTAGATACAGCATCCCAGGTACAGCATCCCAGATAAAACATTCTAGATACAGCATCCAAATACAGCATCCCAGATACAGCATCCTAGAAACAGCATTCTGCATACAGCGTCCCAGATACAGCATCCCAGATACAGCATCTTATATATAGCATCCCAGATACAGCATCCCAGATACAGCATCCTATATACAGCGTCCTAGATACAGCATCCTAAATACAGCATCCCAGAATACAGCATTCCAGGTACGGCACCCTATATACAGCATTCCAGATACAGCATCCCAGATACAACACGCCAGATAAAGCATCCCAAACACAGCATCCCAGGTACAGCATCCCAGCTACAACATTCTAGATACAACATCCCTAATACAGCATCCCAGATACAGCATCCCAGATACAGTATCCCAGATACAGCATCCCAGATACAGTATCCCAGATATAGCGTACTAGATACAGCATCCTAGATACAGCATCCTAGATACAGCATCCCAGATGCAGCATCCCAGATATAGCATACTAGATACAGCATCCTAGATATAGCGTCCCAGATGCAGCATCCCAGATACAGCATCCCAAATACAGCATCCCAAATACAGCATCCCAGTTACAGCATCCCAGCTGCAACATTGTAAATACAGCATCCCAGATACAGCATCCTAGATACAGCATCCCAGGTACAGCATCCTAGATACAGCATCCCAGATACAGCATCATAGATACAGCATCTCAAATACAGCATTCCAGATACAGCATCCCAGTTACAGCATCCTAGATACAGCATCGTAGATTCACCATCCCAGATACAGCACCCTAGATACAGCATCCCAGGTACAGCATCCCAAATACAGCATCCCAGATACAGCATCTCAGGTACAGCATCCCAGCTACAACATTCTAGATACAGCATCCCAGATACAGCATCCCAGATACAGTATCCCAGATACAGCACCCTAGATACAACATCCCAGATACAGCGTCCGAGATACAACATTCTAGATACATCATCCCAGATACAACATCCCATATAGAGAATCTCAAATACATCATCCTTGATACAGCATCCTAGATACAGCATCCCAAATACAGTATCCCAGATAGAGCATTCCAGATACAGGATCCCAGATACAGCATCGTAGATACAGCATCCCAGATACACCACTCTAGATACAGCATCCTAGATACAACATCCCAGATAGAGCATCCAAAATACAGCATCCTAGATACAACATCCTAGATTCACCATCCTAGATACAGCATCCTAGATATAGCATCCCAAATACAGTATCCCAGTTAGAGCATCCCAGATACAACATCCTAGATACAGCATCCCAGATACAGCATCCTAGATACAGCATCCTAGATACAGTATAATAGATACAGCATCCCAGATACAGCATCCCACATATAGCATCCTAGATACAGCATCTGTCGAGGGTTAAGATTGCGGGGTGACAATAAAACCCTGGCAGATGTATTCTTAACCCCCTCTCCCCCCCCACTTCCCCCTTTCCCCCTCCCTCTCCCCCCTTCCACTCAGGACAGGCGATCGGGAGAGAAAAAGAAGGACAGAGAGAAGAGAGGTAAAAAAATTAAAGATGTTTTACTAATGCTACTAATAAGAATAGAGAAAATAATACAAAATATACAAAACCAATCTTGAAAGTCTCAGCAACTGCAGAGCCGGCACCCAAAGTCCTGGATTAGACTCCACAGCCAACCAGAGCTGGGTCCAGTCTCTCACTAGGCCTCAGTTCGCAGGGACGACTAGCAAGGTCCTCTCCTAATGTCGGCCATAAGAACAAGAGAAAAAGTGAAAAAGGGACGAGATTCTCGTGATCTCCCATTTTATATGAAGTATTCACGTGAATGGAATGTTATACACAGTTGGTCAGCTGTTTCTCATCGCCCCTCTCGCGAGATGTCCATCCATGCTTATCAATAAGTTTGCATTCCATTGCTAGGTTTTACCAAAACATGTGTCTGGTTCTCCAGGAAAATGCAGTTAATATGAAGGCTTTAGCTGACAGGAAAAATTCACTGAAAGAGAAACTTGTTTTTAACAAAACCAGGACATTCCACTCCTTATAACATGCCATTCACTGAATGCTTAAACCTTATCAAAACAATCTATCAACACAATCTAATTAATCACTACTACTATATATATATATACATATACATATGTACATATATACATAGGAGTAATTAATCAGTGGACCATCCTTTAAAAAGGTCATTAAGTTCATTTTGTCACAACAGTCTCCCAGAGCAGGAAAAAAAAATGGTACAAGTCCATTTCATGACCACTGTTTGTGGGTTAAAGACATCAACTTCGAAGAAGTTGTCAGGCACCACTCGAAGAAGGCTAGCTCTTGTTTCATCATCACTGTCTTGATCTGAAAGACACTTATTAAATACTGTTAGTATGACACTTCACATCATGCAGTTCAGTATTGAATATTTTCACCTAAGCTCAAATCCCCTTGAGGTACACACCGAACTTCTCCATCCTTAAGCATCACCCACCAGGTGCTGCCAGGTCCCTGGGCAAAAACAATCCCACGAATGGGCTTGCCTTTGCCTGAGGCAGGAGTAACCCAGACTGCCTTTCCTAACATGTTTTTCATGTGTACTACAGGGACTTTATCTCCTTCTACAGTCCATAGAATTTCTGATTGGGCAGGCCCGGCTCGATTGGTTGATCCCCTGGTGTTGACCAACTAAGTGGCTTTTGCTAAATGTGAATCCCAGTTTTTAAAGGTTCCACCACCAAGTGCCTTTAGTGTAGTTTTTAGCAAACCATTGTACCTTTCAGATTTCCCAGAGGCTTGTGCATGTTATGGAATATGATATACCCACTCAATACCATGTTCTTTGGCCCAATTGTCTATAAGACTGTTTTTGAAATGAGTACCATTGTCTGATTCAATTCTTTCTGGCGTACCGTGTCGCCAAAGGACTTGCTTTTCAAGGCCCAAGATAGTATTTCGGGCTGTAGCATGAGGTACAGCATATGTTTCCAACCATCCAGTGGTTGCTTCCACCATTGTAAGTACATAACGCTTACCTTGACGTGTTTGTGGAAGTGTAATATAATCAATCTGCCAAGCTTCTCCATACTTATACTTTAACCATCGCCCCCCATACCATACAGGATTTGACCGTTCATCTTGTTTGATTTCGGCGCAAGTTTCACATTCAGGAATAACGTGTGAAATAGTGTCCATAGTTAAATCCACTCCTCCATCGCGAGCCCATTTATATGTTGCATCTCTACCTTGATGCCCTGAAGCATCATGGGCCCACCGGGCTAGGAAAAGTTCACCTTTATGTTGCCAGTCCAAGTCCACCTCAGCTACTTTAATCTTAGCAGCTTGATCCGCTTGTTGGTTGTTTAGATGTTCCTCGGTGGCTCGACTTTTAGGCACATGAGCATCTACATGCCGAACTTTCACAGGCAGGCTCTCTAGCCGAGCAGCAATGTCTTGCCACAGTGTGGCAGCCCAAATGGGTTTACCTCTGCGCTGCCAGTTGCTTTTCTTCCACTGCTGTAGCCACCCCCACAAGGCATTTGCTACCATCCATGAGTCAGTATAGAGATAAAGTGTTGGCCACTTCTCTCTTTCAGCAATGTCCAAAGCCACCTGGATGGCTTTCACTTCTGCAAACTGACTAGATTCACCTTGTCCTTCAGTGGCTACTGCAACTTGTTGTGTGGGACTCCACACAGCAGCTTTCCACCTTCGATGTTTTCCTACAAGACGACAGGATCCATCTGTGAACAGTGCATACTGCTTATCAGTCTCTGAAAGAGTATTATACGGTGGTGCTTCTTCAGCACGTTTTACTTCCTCCTCATCTGGAGACATCCCAAAGTCTTTGCTTTCTGGCCAGTCTGTAATCACTTCTAAGATCCCTGGACGGTTGGGACTTCCAATTCGAGCTCGTTGCGTGATCAAAGCAATCCATTTACTCCACGTAACTTCGGTTGCATGATGTGGAGAGGGAACCGTCCCTTTGAACATCCAGCTCAGCACCGGCAGTCGCGGTGCCAGGAGGAGCTGTGCTTCAGTACCGATCACTTCTGAAGCAGCTCGAACTCCTTCATATGCTGCTAGTATCTCTTTTTCAGTTGGAGTCTAGTTGGCCTCAGATCCTTTGTATCCTCGACTCCAAAAACCTAAGGGTCGACCTCGGGTTTCTCCTGGTGCTTTCTGCCAGAGGCTCCAGGTAAGTCCATTATCTCCGGCTGCGGTGTAGAGCACATTTTTAACATCTAGTGCAGTCCGAACTGGTCCAAGGGCCACTGCATGAGTTATCTCACGCTTGATTTGTTCAAAGGCTTGTCGTTGTTCAGGGCCCCACTCAAATTGGTTCTTTTTACGAGTCACTCGATAGAGAGGGCTCACAATCTGGCTGTAGTCAGGAATATGCATTCTCCAAAAACCTACAACGCTCAAGAAAGTCTGTGTCTCCTTTTTATTAGTAGGTGGAGACATTGCAGCAATTTTGTTGATCACATCCATTGGGATCTGACGACGGCCATCTTGCCATTTTATTCCTAAAAACTGGATCTCTCGTGCAGGTCCCTTGACCTTACTTCGTTTTATGGCAAAACCAGCATCCAAAAGAATCTGAATTATTCTCTCACCTTTCTCGAAGACTTCTTTCGCTGTGTCGCCCCATACGATGATGTCATCAATATACTGCAAGTGTTCTGGAGCTTTACCTTGCTCCAGCGTGGTCTGGATCAGTCCATGGCAGATGGTAGGACTGTGTTTCCACCTCTGGGGCAAGCGATTCCACGTGTACTGGATGCCTCTCCAGGTGAAAGCAAACTGCGGCCTGCACTCTGCTGCTACAGGAATAGAGAAAAATGCATTAGCAATGTCCATTGTAGCATGCCACTGAGCTGCCTTTGACTCCAGTTCAAATTGCAGTTCTAGCATGTCAGGCACAGCAGCACTCAGTGGTGGCGTAACTTCATTCAGGCCACGATAGTCCACAGTTAGTCTCCACTCATCACTAGACTTATGCACTGGCCAGACTGGGCTGTTAAAAGGTGAGCGAGTCTTACTGATCACACCCTGGCTTTCCAATTGACGGATCAACTTCTGGACTGAATCAAGGAGTCTTGATTGGTGCGATATTGCCGGCGATGCACTGTCGTGGTAGCAGTTGGCACCTGCTGATCGTCAACCATCAGCAGTCCTACAACAGAAGGGTCATCTGAAAGACCAGGCAAATCAGACAGCTGTTCAATTTTCTCAGTGTCCACAGCTGCTATACCAAATGCCCACCTATACCCTTTTGGGTCCTTAAAATACCCTCTCTTGAGGTAGTCTATGCCAAGGATGCACGGAGCGTCTGGGCCAGTCACAATGGGATGCTTTTGCCAGTTTTTTCCAGTTAGGCTCATTTCAGCCTCTACAACAGTCAGTTCCTGGGATCCCCCAGTCACTCCAACAATATTGATGGATTGCATTCCTTTATAATTAGAAGGAATTATCGTGCACTGAGCACCAGTGTCCACTAAAGCTTTGTACTCCTGGGGGTGTGTTGTACCAGGCCATCGTATTTGTACAGTCCAATAAACTCTGTTATCTCTTTCCTCCACCTGGTTGGAGGCAGGGCACCTCTAATTTCTGTTTTGCACAGTCTCTGGGTGTGAATTAGAGGTTACTTCCAGAGCATCAGAATCTCTTCTTCTCCTTTTGTAAACTGGAGCAGCCACCTTCCTAGGAGTTTTTCCTTTGATCTCACGTACTCGTTCTTGAAGTTCTGAGGTAGGTCTCCCATGCCACTTATTCATGTTTTCTTCCTGCTCATGTAGGAAGAACCACAGTGAACTTTTTTGTGGGCTGCCTCTGTCCTCTCTCTCGAGATTGGAAACGCCTTTTCCTAACAGCTGAAACATAGGTTTGTGCAGGTCGTGAATGGTATGTGTCCTCCCTGAGTTCTTTGATTTCTTGCAATAGCTTTTCAAACCGGTCATCAGATTTTTCACACAGTTTCTCCACAGCAGAGACAACATCCCAGATAAAGCATCCCAGATACAGCATTCCAGATACAGCATCCCAGTTAAAGCATCCTAGATACAGCATCGTAGATTCACCATCCCAGATACAGCATCCTAGATATAGCATCGCAGATACAGCATCCCAGATACAGCACCCTAGATACAGCATCACGGATACAGCATCCAAGGTACAGCATCCCAAATACAGCATCCCATATACAGCATCCTAGATACAGCATCCCAGACACAGTATCCTGGATACACCATCCCAGATACAGCATCCCAGATACAGCATCCTAGATACAGCATCCCAAATACAGCATCCCAGATACAGCATCCTAGATACAGGATCCCAGATCCAGCATCCGAGATCCAGCATCCCAGATACAGTATCCCAGATATAGAATACTATATACAGCATTCTAGATACAGCATCCCAGATACAGTATCCCAGATATAGCATACTATATACAGCATTCTAGATACAGCATCCCAGACACAGTATTCCAGCTACAACATTGTAGATAGAGCTTCCCAGATACAGCATCCCAGATACAGTATCCCAGATACATGACCCTAGATACAGCATCCCAGATACAGCACCCGAGATACAGCATCCTAGTTACAGCATTCCCGATGCAGCACCCTAGATACAGCATCCCAGATACAGCATCCCAGATACAGCATCCCAGATACAGTATCCCAGATACAGCAACCTGGATACAGCATCCCAGATAAAGCATGCGAGACGCAGCATCCTAGATACAGCATCCCAGATGCAGCACCCTAGATACAGCATGCCAGATACAGCATCCCACATACAGTATCCCAGATATAGCATACTATATACAGCTTCCTAGATACAGCATCCGAGATGCAGCACCCTAGATACAGCATCCCAGATGCAGCACCCTAGATACAGCATCCCAGATACAGCATCCCAGATACAGTATCCCAGATACAGCACCCTAGATACAGCATCCTAGATACAGCATCCCAGATACAGCACCCTAGATACAGCACTCTGGATACAGCATGCTAGATAGAGCATCCCAGATGCAGCACCCTAGATACAGCATCCTAAATACAGCACCCTAGATACAGCATCCCAGATACAGCATCCCAAATACAGCATCCCAGGTACAGCATCCCAGCTACAACATTCTAGATACAGCATCCCAGATACAGCATCCCAGATACAGTATCCCAGATACAGCACCCTAGATACAGCATCCCAGATACAGCATCCGAGATACAGCATCCTAGATACAGCATCCCAGATGCACCACCCTAGATACAGAATCCCAGATACAGCATTCCATATACAGAAACCCAGATACAGCACCCTAGATACAGCATCCTATATACAGCATCCCAGATAAAGTAGCCCAGATATAGCACTCTGGATACAGCATCCTAGATAAAACATCCCAGATACAGCATCCTAGATACAGCATCGCAGATACAGCATCCAAGATACAGCACCCTAAATACAGCATCCCAGGTACAGCATTCTAGATACAGCATCCCAAATACAGCACCCCATACACAGCATCCTAGATACAGCATCCCAGACACAGTACCCTAGATACACCATCCCAGATACAGCATCTTAGATACAGGATCCCAGATCCAGCATCCGAGAAACAGCATCCCAGATAGAGCATCCCAGATACAGTACCCTAGATACAGCATCCCAGATACAGCATCCCAGATACAGTTGCCCAGATACAGTACCCTAGATACAGCATTCCAGACACAGCATTCCAGCTACAACATTCTAGATAGAGCATCACAGATACAGCATCCCAGATACAGCACTCGAGATACAGCATCCTAGATACAGCATCCCAGATGCAGCACCGTAGATACAGGATCCCAGATACAGCATCCAAGATACAGTATCCCAGGTACAGCATCCCAGCTACAACATTCTAGATACAGCATCCCAGATACAGCATCCCAGATACAGCATCCCAAATACAACATCCAAGGTATAGCATACGAGATACAACATCTTAGATTCACCATCACAGATACAGCATCCAAGGTACAGCATTCCAAATACAGCATCCCAGGTACAGCATCCCAGATACAACATCCTAGATACAGCATCCTAGATTCACCATCCCAGATACAGCATCCTAGACACAGCATCCTAGATACAGCGTCCCAGATACAGCATCCCAGATACAGCATCATATATACAGCATCCCAGATACAGCATCCCAGATACAGGATCCTAGATACAGCATCCTAGATACAGTATCCCAGATACAGCATCCCAGATAGAGCATCTTAGATACAGTATCCTAGATACAGTATCCTAGATACAGTATCTCAGATAAAGTATCCCAGATAAAGCATCTTAAATACAGCATCCTAGATATAGTATCCCAGATGCAGCATCCGTGATAGACCATGTCAAATACAGTACCCTAGATACAGCATCCTAGATACAGCATCCCAGATACAGTAGCCCAGATACAGCACTCTAGATACAGCATCCCAGATACAGCATCCCAGGTAAAACATCCTAGATAGAACATTCCAGATACAGCATCCCAGATACAGCATCATAGATACAGCATCTCAAATACAGCACCCTAGATACAGCATCCCAGATACAACATCCAAGGAACAGCATCCTAAATACAGCATCCCAGATACAGCATCCTAGATACAGCATCCCAGATACAGTACCTAGATACACCAGCCCAGATACAGCATCCCAGATACAGCATCCGAGTTACAGTATCCCAGATACAGCATCCCAGATATAGCATCCCAGATACAGTACCCTAGATACACCATCGAGATAGAGCATCCCAGATACAGCATCCAGATACAGTATCCCAGATACAGCATCCTTGATACAGCATTCCAGATACAGCATTCCAGATACAGAATTCCAGATACAGCACCCTAGATACATCATCCCAGATACAGCATCCCAGATACAGCATTGAAGGCACAGCATCCTAGAAACAGCATCCCAGATACTGCATCCCAGATACAGCATCCTAGATACAGCATCCTAGATACAGCATCCCAGATACAGCATCATATATACAGCATCCCAGATACAGCATCCCAGATACAGGATCCTAGATACAGCATCCTAGATACAGTATCCCAGATACAGCATCCCGGATAGAGCATCTTAGATACAGTATCCTAGATACAGTATCCTAGATACAGTATCTCAGATAAAGTATCCCAGATAAAGCATCTTAAATACAGCATCCTAGATATAGTATCCCAGATGCAGCATCCGTGATAGACCATGCCAAATACAGTACCCTAGATACAGCATCCTAGATACAGCATCCCAGATACAGTAGCCCAGATACAGCACTCTAGATACAGCATCCCAGATACAGCATCCCAGGTAAAACATCCTAGATAGAACATTCCAGATACAGCATCCCAGATACAGCATCATAGATACAGCATCTCAAATACAGCACCCTAGATACAGTATCCCAGATACAACATCCAAGGAACAGCATCCTAAATACAGCATCCCAGATACAGCATCCTAGATACAGCATCCCAGATACAGTACCTAGATACACCAGCCCAGATACAGCATCCCAGATACAGCATCCGAGTTACAGTATCCCAGATACAGCATCCCAGATATAGCATCCCAGATACAGTACCCTAGATACACCATCGAGATAGAGCATCCCAGATACAGCATCCAGATACAGTATCCCAGATACAGCATCCTTGATACAGCATTCCAGATACAGCATTCCAGATACAGAATTCCAGATACAGCACCCTAGATACAGCATCCCAGATACAGCATCCCAGATACAGCATCGAAGGCACAGCATCCTAGAAACAGCATCCCAGATACTGCATCCCAGATACAGCATCCTAGATACAGCATCCTAGATACAGCATCCCAGATACAGTACCCTAGATACAGCATCCCATATACAGCATCCCAGATACAGCATCCGAGATACATTATCCCAGATACAGTATCGTAGATACAGCATCTCAGATACAGCATCCCAGATACAGCATCCTTGATACAGCATCATAGATACAGCACCCTAGATACCGCATCCAACATACAGCATTCCAGATACAGAACCCTAGATACAGCACCCTAGATACTGCATCCAACATACAGCATTCCAGATACAGCACCCTAGATACCGCATTCCAGATACAGCATCCCAGATACAGTATCCCAGAAATATCATACTATATACAGCATCCTAGATAAAGCATCCCAGATACAGCATGCCAGATACAGCATCCTAGATACAGGATCCCAGATGCATCACCCTAGATATAGCATCCTAGAAACAGCATCCCAGATACAGCATCCCAGATACAGCATCCTAGATACAACATCCCAGATGCATCACCCTAGATACAGCATCCTAGATATAGCATTCCAGATACAGTAGCCCAGAGACAGCACTCAAGATACAGCATCCCAGATACAGCATTCCAGATACAGCATCCTAGATACAGCATCCTAAATACAGCATCCCAGATACAGCATGCCAGGTGCAGATTACCAGATATAGCATCCCAGATACAGCATCCCAGAAACAACATCCTAGATACAACATCTCAGATATAGCATCCCAAATGCAACATCCAATGTACAGCATAGGAGACACGACATCGTAGATTCACCATCCCAGATACAGCAACCTAGCTACAGCATCCCAGATACAGCATCCTAGATACAGCATCGTAGATTCACCATCCCAGATACAGCATCCTAGATAAAGTATCCCAGATAAAGCATCCCAGATAGAGAATCCTAAATGCAGCATCCCAGACACAGCATCCCAGATACAGCACCCTAGATACAGAATCTCAGATACAGCATCCAAGGTACAGCATTCCAAATACAGCATCCCAGGTACAGCATCCCAGATACACCACTCTAGATACAGCATACGAGGTAAAACATCCTAGATAGAGCATTCCAGATACAGCATCCCAGATACAGCATCATAGATAGAGCATCCCAAATACAGCATTCCAGATACAGCATCACAGATACAGCATCCTAGATACAGCATCCTAGACACAGCATCCTAGATAGAGCATCCTAGATACAGCATCCTCGATACAGCATCCTAGATACAGTATCCCAGATACAGCATCCCAGATACAGCATCATAGATATAGCATCCCAAATACAGAATTCCAGACACAGCATCCCAGATACAGCATCCTAGATAGAGCATCCTAGATACAGCATACCAAATACAGTATCCCAGATAGAGAATTCCAGATATAGGATCCCAGATACAGCATCCCAGAGAGAGTATCCAAGATACAGCATCCCAGATACAACATCCGAGATAAAACATTCTAGATACATCATCCCAGATACAATATCCCATATAGAGAATCTCAAATACATCATCCTAGATACAGCTTTCCAGATACAGCATCCTAGATTCAGCATCCTAGATACTGCATCCCAAATACAGTATCCAGATGGAGCATTCCAGACACAGGAACCCAGATACAGCATCATAGATACAGCATCCCAGATACAGCACTCTATATACAGCATCCCATATAAAGCATCCCAGATACAGTACCCTAGAAAGAGCATCCGAGATACAGCATCCAAGATACAACATCCCAGATAGAGCATCCAAAATACAGCATCCTAGATACAACATCCTAGATTCACCATCCTAGATACAGCATACTAGATACAGCATCCCAAATACAGTATACCAGATAGAGCATCCCAGATACAAGATCCTAGATAGAGCATCGCAGATACAGCATCCCAGATACAGTATTCTAGATACAGCATCGCAGATACAGCATCCCAGATGCAGCACCCTAGATACAGCATCATAGATACAGCATCCCAGATACAGTACCCTAGATACACCATCCCAGATATAGCATCCTGGATACAGCATCCGAGATACAGTATCCCAGATACAGCATTCTAGATACAGCATCTCAGATACAGCATCCCATATACAGCATCCTAGATACAAGATCCTAGACCCAGCATCCCAGATACAGCATCCCAGATACAGTACCCTAGATATACCATCCCAGATAGAGCATCCCAGATACAACATCCCAGATACAGTATCCCAGATACAGCACCCTAGATACCGCATCCAACATACAGCATACCAGATACAACACCAAAGATACAGCATCCTAGATACAGCATCCCAAATACAACGTCCCAGATACAGCATCCCAGATACAGCATCCCAGGTACAGTATCCCAAATATAGCATCCCAGGTGCAGCATCCCAGATACAGCATCCTAAATACAGCATACCAGATAGACCACTCTAGATATAGCATCCCAGATACAACATCCCAGATACAGCATCCTAGAGACAGCAATGCAAATACAGCATCCCCGATACAGCATCCTAGATTCACCATCCCAGATACAGCATCCTAGATACAGTATCCCAGATACAGCATCCCAGATACAGCATCCTACATACAACATCCCAGATACAGCATCCTAGATACAGCATCCCAGATACAGCACCCTAGCTACAGCATCCCATATACAACATCCCAGATACAGCATCCCAGATACAGCATCCCAGATACAACATCCTACGTACAGCATCCCAAATACAGCATCCTAGATACAGGATACCAGATCCAGCATCCGAGATCCAGCATCCCAGATAGAGCATCCCAGATACAGTACCATAGATACACCATCCCAGATAGAGTATCCCAGATACAGCATCCCAGATACAGTATCCCAGATAGAGCACCCTAGATACAGCATCCTAGATACAACATCCCAGATACAGTTGCCCAGATACAGCACCATAGATACAGCATGCCAGATACAGCATCCCAGACACAGCATTCCAGATACAGCACCCTAGGTACAAGATTCCAGATACAGCATCCCAGATACAGCATCCCATATACAGCATCCTATATACAGCATCCTAGACGCAGTATCCTAGATACACCATCCTAGATACAACATCCCAAATACAGTATCCCAGATAGAGCATTCCATATTCAGGATCCCAGATACAGCATCGTAGATACAGCATATAAGATACACCACTCTAGACACAGCATCCCAGATATAGCATCCCAGATACAGCATCCCAGATACAGCACCCTAGATATAGCACCCTATATAGAGCATCCCAGATTCAGCATACCAGATACAACATCCCAAGATAAAGCAGCCAAAATACAGCATCTTATATACAACATCCTAGATTCACTGTCCTAGATACAGCATCCTAGATACAGCATCCCAGATACAGCATCCCAGATACAGCATCCTAGATACAGCATCCTAGCTACAGTATAATAGATACAGCATCCCAGATACAGCATCCCAAATACAACATCCCAAATACAGCATCCTAGATACAGCATCACAGATACAACATCCCATATACAGCACCCTAGATACAGCATCCCAGATACAGTATCCAAGGTATAGCATCCCAAATACAGCATCCCATATACAGCATCCTAGATACAGCATCCCAGACACAGTACCCTAGATACACCATCCCAGATACAGCAACCCAGATACAACATTCCAGATACAGTATCGCAGATACAAAATCCTACATAAAGCATCTCAGATACAACATCCCAGATACAGCATCCTAGATACAGGATCCCAGATCCAACAACCGAGATCCAGCATCCCAGATACAACATCCCAGATACAGTACCATAGATACACCATCCTAGATAGAGCATCCCAGATACAGTATCCCAGTTAGAGCACACTAGATACAGCATGCTAGATACAGCATCCAAGATACAGTTGCCCAGACACAGCACCGTAGATACAGCATCCCAGACACAGCATTCCAGATACAGCACCCTAGATACAGCATTCCAGATACAGCATCCCAGATACCGCATCCCAGGTACAGCATCCCAGATACAGCATCCCAAATACAGCATCCCAGATACAGTATCTCAGATGTAGCACCCTAGATACAGGATCTCAGATACAGCATCCGAGATACAGCATCCTAGATACAGCATCCCAGATACAGTATCTCAGATATAGCATACTATATACAGCATCCTAGATACACCATCCCAGATACAGTAGCCCAGATACAGCACTTTGGATACAGCATTCCAGATACAGAATCCCAAATACAGCATTCCCAGGTACAGCATCGCAGATACAGCATCCCAGATACAGCATCCCAAATACAGCATCCCAAATACAACATCCTAGATACAGCATCTCAGATACAGAATCCCAAGTACAGCATCCTAGATACATCATACCAGATACAGCACCATAGATACAGCATCCAAAATACAGCATTCCAGATACAGCATCCCAGATACAGCATCCTAGATACAGTATCCTAGATACAGCATCCCAAATACAGCATCCCAGATAGAGCATTCAAGATACAGCATCCCAGATATAGCATCGTAGATACAGTATCCCAGATACAGCATCCTAGAAACAGCATCCTAGATACAGTATCCCAAATACAGCATCCCAGGTGCAGCATCCCAGATACAGCATCCTAAATACAGCATACCAGATAGACCACTCTAGATATAGCATCCCAGATACAACATCCCAGATACAGCATCCTATATACAGCATCCCAGATACAGTACCCTAGCTACAGCATCCCAGATACAGCATCCCAGATACAATACCCTAGCTACAGCATCCTAGAAACAGCATCCCAGATACAGCATCCCAGATACAGTATCCCAGATACAGCACCCTATATTCAGCATCCCAGATACAGCATCTCAGATACAACATCCCTGATACAGCATCCCAAATACGGCATCCCAGGTACAGCATTCCAGATAGAGCATCCCAGATACAACATCCTACATACAACATCCCAGATACAGCATCATAAATACAGCATTCCAAATACAGCATCCCAGATACAGCATCTCAGATACAGCATCCTAGATAGAGCATACTTGTTTCACCATCTCATATACAGCATCCAAGATAGAGCATCCTAGATACTGTATCCCAGATACAGCATCCCAGATACAGCATCCTTGATACAGCATCCCAAAAACAGCATCCCAGGTACAGCATCCCAGATACAGTATTCAAGATACAGCATCCCAGATACAGCATCCCAGATACAGCATCCTAGATACAGCATCCCAGATACAGCATCCTAGAAACAGAATACTAGATACAGCATCCCAAATACAGCATCCCAGGTGCAGCATCCCAGATACAGCATCCTAAATACAACATACCAGATACACCACTCTAGATACAGCATCCCAGATACAGCATTCTAGATACAGCATCCCACATGCAGCATCCCAGATAGACCACTCTAGATATAGCATTCCAGATACAACATCCCAGATACAGCATCCTAGAGACAGCATTCCAAATACAGCATCCCCGATACAGCATCCTACATTCACCATCTCAGATACAGCATCCCAGATACAGCATAGTACGTACAGTATAATAGATACAGCATCCCAGATGCAGCATCCCAGATACAGCAACCTAGCTACAGCATCCCAGATACAGCATCTCAGATACAGCATCCTACATACAACATCCCAGATACAGCATCCTAGATACAGCATCGCAGATACAAGACCCTAGCTACAGCATCCCAGATACAATATCCCAGATACAGCATCCCAGATACAGTATCCCAGATACAGCACCCTATATTCAGCATCCCAGATAAAGCATCTCAGATACAGCATCCTTGATACAGCATCCCAAATACGGCATCCCAGGTACAGCATTACAAATACAGCATCCCAGATATAACATCCTAGATACAGCATCCCAGATACAGCATCATAGATACAGCATGCCAAATACAGCATCTCAGATACAGCATCTCAGATACAGCATCCTAGATACAGCATACTAGTTTCACCATCCCATATACAGCATCCAAGATACAGCATCCTAGATACAGTATCCCAGATAGAGCATCCCAGATACAGCATCCTAGATACAGCATCCCAGATACAGTATCCTAGATACAGTATCCTATATTCAGCTTCCCAGATACAGCATCCTTGATACAGCATCCCAAATACAGTATCCCAGGTACAGCATCCCAGATACAGTATCCTAGATACAGCATCCCAGATACAGCATCCTTGATACAGCATCCTCGATACAGCATCCCAAATACAGCACCCTAGATACAGAATCCCAGATACAGCATACCAGATACAACATCCTAGATACAGCATCCCAGATACACCATTCTAGATACAGCATCCCAGATAGAGCATCCCAGATACAGTATCCCAGATACACCACTCCAAATACAGCATCCCAGATACATCATCCCAGATACACCACTCTAGATACACCATCTCAAATACAGCATCCCAGATACAGCATCCTAGATATGGAATCCCAAATACATCACTCTAGATACAGCATCCCAGATACAGCATTCTAGATACAGCATCCTAGATACAACATTCCAAATATAGTATCCCAGATAGAGCATTCCAGACTCAGGATCCCAGATACAGCATCGTAGATACAGCATAGAAGATACACCACTCTAGATACAGCATCCTAGTTTCACCATCCCAGATACAGCACCCTAGATACAGCACCCTATATAAAGCATCCCAGATTCAGTATACCAGATACAACAGCCCAGATAGAGCAGCCAAAATACAGCATCCTATATACAACATCCTAGATTCACTATCCTAGATACAGCATCCTAGATACAGCATCCCAGATACAGCATCCCAGTTACATCATTCCAGGTACAGCATCCCAGATACAGCATCCCAAATACAGCATCCCAGGAACAGCATCCCAGATACAGCATCCCAGATACAGCATCCCAGATACAGCATCCAAGGTACAGCATCCCAAATACAGCATCTAATATACAGCATCCTAGATACAGCATCCCAGACACAGTACCCTTTATACACCATCGCAGATACAGCATCCCAGATACAGTATCCCAGATACAGCACCCTAGATACAGTATCCCAGATACAACATCATAGATACAGTATCCCAGATACAACAACCGAGATCCAGCATCCCAGATACAGCATCCCAGATACAGTACCATAGATACACCATCACAGATAGAGCATCCCAGATACATTATCCCAGATAGAGCACCCTAGATACAGCATCCAAGATACAGCATTCAAGATACAGTTGCCCAGATACAGCACCCTAGATACAGCATCCCAGACACAGCATTCCAGATACAGCACCCTAGATACAGCATTCCAGATACAGCATCCCAGTTACATCATTCCAGGTACAGCATCCCAGATACAGCATCCCAAATACAGCATCCCAGGAACAGCATCCCAGATACAGCATCCCAGATACAGCATCCTAGATACAGCATCCTAGATACAGCATCCCAGATACAGTATCACAAATAGAGCATTCCAGATACAGCATCCCAGATACAGCATCCTAGATACAGTATCCCAGGAACAGCATCCTAGAAACAGCATCCTAGATACAGCATCCCAAATACAGCATCCCAGGTGCAGCATCCCAGATACAGCATCCTAAATACAACATACCAGATACACCACTCTAGATACAGCATCCCAGATACAGCATTCTAGATACAGCATCCCACATACAGCATCTCAGATAGACCACTCTAGATATAGGATTCTAGATACAACATCCCAGATACAGCATCCTAGAGACAGCATTCCAAATACAGCATCCCCGATACAGCGTCCTAGATTCATCATCCCAGATACAGCATCCTAGATACAGCATCCTACGTACAGTATAATAGATACAGCATCCCAGATGCAGCATCCCAGATACAGCAACCTAGCTACAGCATCCCAGATACAGCATCCCAGATACAGAATCCTACATACAACATCCCAGATACAGCATCCTAGATACAGCATCCCAGATACAACACCCCAGCTACAGCATTGCAGATACAACATCCCAGATACAGCATCCCAGATACAGTATCCCAGATACAGCACCCTATATTCAGCATCCCAGATTCAGCATCTCAAATACAGCATCCTTGATACAGCATCCCAAATACGACATCCCAGGTACAGCATTCCAGATACAGCATCCCAGATACAACATCCTAGATACAGCATCCCAGATACAGTATCTCATATACAGCATCCTAGATACAGCATACTAGTTTCACCATCCCATATTCAGCATCCAAGATACAGCATCCTAGATACAGTATCCCAGATACAGCATCCCAGATACAGCATCCTATATTCAGCTTCCCAGATACAGCATCCCAGATAGAGCATCCTAGATACAGCATCCCAGATACAGCATCCCAGATACACCACTCCAGATAAAGCATCCCTGATACAGTATCCCAGATAGAGCATTCCAGATACAGCATCCCAGATACACCACTCCAAGTACAGCATCCCAGATACAGAATCCTAGATATAGCATCCCAGATACAGCATCTCACATACACCATCCCAGATACAACATCCCAGATACAGCATCCTAGATACAGCATCCCAGATACAGCATCCCAGATACAGCTCCCTAGATACAGCATCCCAGATACAGCATCCTAGTTTCACCATCCCAGATACAGCATCCTAGATACAGCATCCACATACAGCAGCCTAGATAGCGCATCCTAGATACAGCATCCCAGATATAGCATCTTAGTTTCCCCATCCCAGATACAGCATCCCAGATACAGCATCCCAAATACAGCATCCCAGATACAGCATCCCAGATACAGCATCCTAGTTTCACCATCCCAGATACAGCATCCTAGATACAGCATCCAAATACAGCAACCTAGATAGCGCATCCTAGATACAGCATCCCAGATACAGAATCATACATACAGAATCCCAAATACAGCATCCCAGATACAGCATCTCAGATACAGCATCCTAGATACAGCATCCTAGTTTCACCATCCCACATACAGCATTCTAGATAGCGCGTCCTAGATACAGCATCCCAAATACGGCATCCCAGGTACAGCATCCCAGGTACAGCATCCCAGATACAGTATCCAAGGTACAGCATCCCAGATACAGCATCCCAGATACAGCATCTTAGATACAGCATCCTAGATAAAGCATCCCTGATACAGTATCCCAGATAGAGCATTCCAGATACAGCATCCCAGATACACCACTCCAAATACAGCATCCCAGATACAGAATCCTAGATACAGCATCCCAGATACAGCATCCCAGATACAACACTCCAGATACAGCATCCCAGATACAGCATCCCAGATACACCGCTCTAGATACAGCATCCCAAATACAGCATCCCAGATACACCACTCTAGATACAGCATCCCAGATACACCACTCTAGATACAGCATCCCAGATACAGTATCCAAGATACAACATCCCAGATACAGCATCCCAGATACACCACTCCAGATACAGCATTCCAGATACAGAATCCGAGATACAGCATCCCAAATACAGCATCCCAGGTACAGCATCCCAGATACAGCATCCCAGATACAGTATCCAAGATACAGCATCCCAGATACAGCATCCCAGATACACCACTCTAGATACAGCATCACAGACACAGCATCCCAGATACAGCATCCCAGATAAAGCATCCCAGATAGACCACTATAGATACAGCATCCCAGATACAACATCCCAGATACAGTATCCTAGAGACAGCATCCAACATACAGCATCTCCAATACAGCATCCTAGATTCACCATCCCAGATACAGCATCCTAGATACAGCATACAAGGTACAGTATAATAGATACAGAGTCCCAGATACAGCATCTCAGATACAGCAACGTAGATACAGCATCCTAGATACAGTATCTCAGATACAGCATCCCAGATACAGCATCATATATACAGCATCCCAGATACAGCATCCCAGATACAGCATTCTAGATTCAGCATTCCAGATACAGCATCCCAGATACAGCATCCCAGATTCAGCATCCCCGATGCAGCATTCCAAATACAGCATCCCAGATACAGCATCCTAGGTACAGCATCCCAGATACAGCATCCTTGATACAGCATCCTAGATACAGCATCCTAGATACAGCGTCCCAGATACAGCATCCCAAATACAGCACCTTAGATACAGCATCCCAGATACAGCATCCTAGATACAGAACCGTAGATGCAACATCCCAGATACAGCACCCTGGGTACAGCATCCCAGATACAGCATCCCAGGTACTGCATCCTAGGTACAGCATCCTAGATACAGCATCCCAGATACAGCATCCCAGATACAGCATCCTAGATACAGCATCCTAGATACAGTATCCCAGATATAGCATCCCAGATACAGCATCCTAGATACAGCATTCTAGATTCAGCATTCCAGATACAGCATCCCAGATACAGCATTCCAGATACAGCATCCCAGATTCAGCATCCCCGATACAGCATCCCAAATACAGCATCCTAGATATTCTACTAGATACAATATGTTTTGTTTGGGGTTTTTCATACGCCTCTCTTGATACGTTGTATAAAAACCAATTGCTGCAGTGCTAAGGAATGAACAGTAGGATGAGCAACAGACTGCAGAAACTGCTTGGGTTTTGGTTTATTGAAAAATTCTTATTGAACTCAAAAAGCAATACGATCTTGCAGTGGTCTTCTAATACCTAGTGACAGCTTTTAATGTACTGGTTTGGAACTTTGAGATGAGATTGGATATGAAGGGCTGTTCCACTGTGGAATATTGCAGGAGTAAACTGTTGCATTTCAGCATGCCTGGCAGATCTGCAGCTTGATAAAGACCTCAGGCTGTTTGGTTTAATCAGACTTTTGTAGATCCCACCTTCACTGGTCAAAGCACCGGCTGCCAATGTGTTTTCTGGTGTTGTCACTTCTTTCTGACCAAAGACGGCAGAGGCAGCAGCTCTACTGGTGGTGTCTGTTTTATTGAAACATGGGGATCTACAGGAACTTTAACCCGAAAGCTCAGGAAGCTGTGGTCCGTGGTCTATCTTTGTAATGTTTGGAGATTCTTCTGCAGATATTCTTATGGCAACGAGCACGGCACGTTTGTGAGTGTGAACTGCTGTGCAGGCAGAAGGAAGAAAGCTGTGTGAGCTAAAGCAGCAGGAAGGCTGCAGCCGTGTAAGCTGGGGGTGCAAGCGGCACGAAACGGGCTGCAGCGGCGGAGCCCTCGGTCCCGGGCCGTCCCGGGCAGGCGGCGGAGCCCTCGGTCCCGGGCCGTCCCGGGCAGGCGGCGGAGCCCTCGGTCCCGGGCCGTCCCGGACAGGCGGCAGAGCCCTCGGTCCCGGGCCGTCCCGGGCAGGCGCAGCCCGAGCGCTCCCGGCCCCGCTGCCGCTGCCCCGCCGGGGCCGGGGCCGCGCTGCGGGCGGACAGCGCCGCTCTGCGGCCGCCGGCGGCTCCAGGCCGGGAGGGGGGGCGGGGCCCGGTGGCGGGCACGGACGGGATTGGCTCCTGCGCCGGATGGGCGGGGCCACGCTGCAGAAGCGCGCGGGCCGAGGAGCGCGTGCGAGCCGTGCGGCGGCGGGGCCGGCGGTGAGCGAGGGGCGGGCGGACACCGGGGAGACCGGACGGGGCCGCCCCGGTCCCGGCTGAGGGGGGAGGCTGGAGGGGGAGGGACGGGCTAGTTTGGGCAGGAGGAAGGCGAGGGGCAGGCAGCCGCAACAGCGCGGCCCCGGGCCGGGCCGAGCAAGGGGCGAGGGGGAAACACGCGGGCGGCTGTGAGGGAAGGGAGCCCCGGGCTGAGCGCTGCGCGGGGCTCGGGCGGGGCCGTGGGGCGGAGGGGGGAGCCCGTGGTGCCACAGGGCAGAGGGAGGAAGGCGAGCGGGAGGGGGCGGCGCCAGGGGGCGCGAGGGCGCGGGGGCGGCGCTGCCGCGGGGAGGGGCCGGGAACGGGGGGAGCGGCGGAGGAGCCTGAGGGCGGGACGGCGCGGAAGGAGCTTGGGCGGAAAAGGCTGAGGGACCTCAGGGAGGGGGTGACATCGGGGGGGCTTTGGCGGGAAAGGCTGAGGGACCTCAGGGAGGGGGTGACATCGGGGGGGCTTTGGCGGGAAAGGCTGAGGGACCTCGGGGAGGAGATGGCGTCGGGGAGGCTGCAGGGGGCAATGCTGAGGGAGCTCAGGACGGGATGGCACTCAGGTCTGGTTTCAAAGGGAAATGCTGAGGTGTCTTGAGGAATGGACACTGGGCTGGGAGCTGTGAACACATCAGACTGGTTAAGAGAGTGTTCATGACAGAAATTTGTGCAGTGAAGCATTCCAGCAAAGAGCGGGAGAAGAGCCAAACTTAGATCAGGCCTCCTAGGACGCCTGCAGGTTTGGGGACAGGGATGACGAGGTTGTTAATCCGGTCCTAACTGTTTCTTTCTCTGTCCCTCTCTTGCAGCACCTGACTGAATGGAGGAGCAAGTGGACGGGAAGTTCCTGCGCCACACACAGATCACATTTATCGCTCTCGCCCTCAGAGACCCGGAGATCCAAACCGTTCGCATCGTGCCTTGAAGCAGCCTGTGCTCATGCGCTTCTCCCAGGGAGAAGACGGAATGGCAGCGACTGGCCACGTTAAGCCGCAGGGTGCACACTGTGCAGCTGTCAAGCCCAGCTCTGCGTTAGCTCACACCTGCGGTTTTGCGCCGCACACGCACATTTGAGTTGTCGCTGGTTGTTGCAGCGTTTGGCTTTGGTGAGGACAGCGTGTGTTTGTCAGCAGTTGGTGTAGGTGGGATCTGGAGGAGAAAGCGATATTTCCGTGCCAGAACTGGTTGGTGTTTGCATGGTATTGTGGCGGTTGTTCCCGCAGGCGATGAGTGCTGGAGTATTATTGCAGGATGAGGGGATTTTGGAGGCTTCTCTGTGAGATGCACTAGAGGCAGCAGCTGAAAGCGAAAGGCTGAGATTTGGAGGGTTTGTCGGTGAGTTTTGGGCGGTTGTCAGCTGAAGAGTTGGCTGTTTGCAGGTGAGGACCGTGGGCATTTGTACTGAGCTGTGACATCTCTAACCCGTGACACTGGGGTCCAGCCTGAGCAGGGCATGTGTGGAAGCTGTGCTGCAGGGAGGGCAGAGCTGAGGGGCTCTTGGGCTGGTGTAGCTGGTGTAGCTCAGTCCTCCATGTGTTTCTCTTCAGGGGAGCAGCATGCAAAGGAAAAGCAAGGAAGGAGGTGAACCTGTGAGGAACAGTGATGGATAAAGAGGGTTGGAGCGCACCTGCCAGTCAGGAGGGATCCAGAAAGAAGACACCAGTGGTGGAACTGCAGGTCAGGAGAGCTCAAGGAAGGAGAAAGTTGGTTGTGGCCGTATGGGTTTTTCTAGCTCACACACCAATGAAAACAGTTTGGATAATAAAAGAAATGTATGCAAATCCAATAATTAAAGGCAGAGAATGTTTATATGCTATGTATGGGGTAGACCTGAAGGTATATTTCTTCCTACAAGGAAGGAGAATTCACAGTGGTAATTAACTGAAGATGTGAATTTCCAGATTGCATTGTCAACATACGCAGAGAACATATCAGTTTATTACCCTTAACATAAACTGTGTGCTGAAATTGGTAATTTACCGTTGTACAGCAAATGCTGCTGTCAGCAACAACCAGTAAGCGACAAGACTCTATTTACTGATGCCTCTGGTCGCTCACGTAAAGTTGTAATTACATGGCTAAACTCAGATACCCAGTGCTGCACACACAATGTAGAAAAAGAGACCAAGGGTCAAACAAGTTCTTGAGCTGACAGCTGTCAGGATCACTTTGAGGTGTTCTGTAACGAGCCTTTGAATGTTGTAACTGGCTCATATTATGCAGCTGGCATACCTAACCGCCTGGAAGCTTCTTTTCTTAAGGAAGAGGATAGTGCTCTTTCGATGACTGAATTGAGAATGCTATGATTTCTAGTAAATCGTTGACAGCATGGTTATTATGCAATGCACAGGCGCTCTCGCACGGCCCTTCCAGGACCTCGTGCGGAAGGCAGTAGGAGGGCCGATGCACGAGCTGTGCCGCTCACTGTGCCTAAAGCCTTGGAGCAAGCTAAATGATCACATAAATTCTTTCACCAGAGTGCAAAGGCGTTAAAACGACAATTTCAAATGACAGTGGATCAGGCCAGGAGCGTTCTTATGTCCTGCCCTGGTTTCCAACAGTTGGTGCCGGTGCCATCCACAGAGGGTGTTAATCCAGGAGGGGTTACTGCCAATGAAGTATGGCCAGCGGATGTAACGCATTGTTCTGAATTGGGTAAATACGTACGTGTTTCTGTAGATGCTCATTCCAGATTTCTCGTTGCTGCTGCACGCGCTGGTGAAAGAGCACGAGACGTCTGTAACATTGGTTGGCATGTTTTGCTGTTTGAGGAGTTCCACGATCTGTAAAACCAGAGGAAAGTGGAACACACGCTCGATTAGAGGAGCGATCCCCCAGCGCGCTGTAATAGAAGTGCCTGCTTTTTAACACTTTCAAAACAGTGTTAAAGAGTTTGTTTGCCGACTTTTCGGTATCATTTCTGGTGACGAGGATGGGATAATGTGCCTGACCTCCCGTGGATCCCAGGATCTCTGGGACCTTGTGCTGGCACTGGGGAATTCCTGGAAGGGACCACAGCTCCTCGGACCAGCTCGGGACGTGGGTAAAACCCCATCAATGAGATAAGGCACTTTGATTATTTGGTTTGGTTTGCATACTGCCTACAGAAGACGTGTGGTGAAACCAGGGCCTTGGGTCTTCATTTGCATCTTTGCAGATGTGTAGTATAGGTATGCATTACATGCCGTGTATAATAAGATATATATTTTAAATCATATGTTGCCTATTCCATAAGGCATATTACACAATACATAATGTTACATATGCATTGTATTTATCCCCTTCAGATCCATTTGTTTTGAAAAAGGTTAATCAGGGAAAGAAATGGAAACCAGTAAAAGGCTTGTTGAAGAACAGCTATTGGTGTAGAATACACAGAGAACATGAGATCAAAATTGTCCCTTGGTCAGTCCAGGGTGGACGATTTAGACTGTATTTACCGTTGTAAAAACAAAGCTTTCCCCCCTTAATTTTTGTCATGTATTGTAATTAGAATTAATAGAGATATTGGAGCCCGTCCTAGCTAAACTGGAAAAAAGACAGCAGCCATGTGTATTTTTAAATAAAGATTAAATCAAATCTGCTAGCTCATTATCTTTTAGCGTTTTACTGTGATCACCTCCCTCTCAAGGTTTTGTGTCTGTTGTATCAAGGCCTGACACCCACGGCCACAGTGGATGAATCGCCATGGGCACAACACCAGGAACCCACCTGTTTATGTCCAGGATATCCACTCCAGCAGACACTTTTTAGTAAAAGAGCACATCATGGAACTGAAAAACCATCTAATTGTGTCATTATACACATTCACTGCTCTTTTTTCTGCTTTATACCAATTGTAGCTCTTAAAAATTCAATAGTTTGAAAAGGATTTCTGTTTTGACTCTGCACACAGAGCCTGATTTTCCTTCTCTAGGGCCTTTCACCCGGTTCACCGCACTCGTGTGGTCATTGTGCTGCACGTGGGCAAAATCAGCCGTGCCCTGTGTTTCTCCTGTAAAATAGTAAGAACACTGATATGATCGTGCCAGAAACTGCCTTCACAGTGAATATTTGAAGGAATCCACTGCTAATGTATTTTTAATTGGCACTTGCGTAATGGATTAGATGCAACAAAAATCCATACTTTCTTTTATCCTTTGTATACAGGAGGTGGTTGAACTTTTCTATAGCAGATTCAATCACTTGTTGTAAAGCAATGAAATAAATAACTTAGGCTTTTTCTATGGATAAACAACATTTAATCCAATTCCTTAATTGTATTCCTCTGGACACGTGTAATTGTATTCCTTAAACATGTGTTCATTAGAGCATAAGCAAAACAGCGCTGGGTGCGCGGGGGATTCGCTCTGCCCAACACGCACACCTTTAAACAGCAAGAGGTGTGCTTAAATACAGTAAGGTATTACATATTCATAATGACCCCAGGAACGCCTGTACATATTCATAACCTTTCCCGCTTCTTATTAAAATGAGTCTCAGAGAACCATTTCCATAGTCTCCTCCTTGACCCTCCCCTGTTGCGCCTGTGCAGTGTCACTTGGTGGCTTTGAGGGGGGGTCTCTGTGGTCTCTATGGGACTCTATGGTCTCTGTGGGTCTCTATGGGTCTCTGTAGTGTCTGTGGATCTCTATGGTCTCTGTGGGTCTCTATGGGTCTCTGTGGTCTCTATGGGTCACTATGGGCTCTATAGTCTCTATGGGTCTCCAAGCTGCCAAGTCGACCGATACCAGACTGGCCCCCCTTTTGCTGTAACTCTTGGCTGTCTTGTCTCCTCAAGGTTACAGCTGGTGCTGTAAAACTTCTGATCTCGGCACTCGATGAGGTTCTGGTTTTTCTTAACACAACTGGTTACATACAGCTCTAAACTAGATATTCATGATGTGGCTTCAAGTGTTAGTTCGTTAGTAGGCCCTTTTTATGCGGTTGGTTAACCCTGAAAATGTTAGCTCCCTCTATCAATATAATCTCATAAACAAGTTTCAGAACTTTTTACATAGAACTTACCCACCTTTTCCTTTTTGCAGGTTCAGAGCCTGAGCCTCATTTGGTTGTATCTGTAAACATCAAACATCTCAGCACGAATCACAACTGCATTTCTCACAGACAGAAGTGCCTGAACTCCACAGCTTGCCTGGCAGTGCAGAGAGCAGGAAGTGCGGTGAGTCCTGGGCCCTTGGGGACATTTCACCCTGTTTTGTGTCCCAGTCCCTCCCTGCTCGCTCCTCTTTCCTGCTGTGCCCTTCTTCCTCTTCATCTCTTCTCCCTCTGGCCCTCTGCTGCTCTACCTTTTCCCCCATCCTTCTGAATCTCTGTGCAGGGTTTCTCGTATCTCCCTCTCTGTCTCCACCCCTCTGTGTGGAGGTGGTCTGTGATCAGGGCTGTGGACTTGCAGGCAGTGCTTTTATGAACGTTTCCTGGTCTTGCCATTTCAAGCCCTTCCTACTCTTGGAAATTTAAGACGGCATTTCTTACTCCGAGGCTCAGACGGGAGTTGGACTTACTGTTGAACAGCTGATATAATGTGCTCCCTGAGGAGCACATCTTGCTGTTTTGTTGTTGTTTTCCAACACCGTCTGAACTTTGGTCAGCAAGAGGAAGAGTGGTGACAGAGTCAGTTATCTGAGAGCAACGTGTTCCTATACATTTCCCGTCTTTCTGTGGTGAAGGATTCCTTCCCTTGCAGAGAGGACTGCGAGACCCGCTCCTGCCAGGTGGGACTTTGCCTCCAAACGCGGCGCAGCCTCGTCCATTGTGACATCAGCCACTGCTGTTGTGTCACAAAGCAGCGTCAGCGCTGAGGTCGGCACAGCAGGTGTAAGACCAGGGGTCTCCCTGCGCCTCGGTCGCTCTCGATCTTGAGGGAACTGAGATCGCAGAGTTTCCGGCTCACTGCTGAGCGAGCAAGATGCTTGTTACCTGCACCTCAGCAGGTACCAAGAGACAGATGGAGACGGCTGAACGTCTGAATGGGTATGTTTGAAAAATCCTCCTCCCCTTTCCCCAGGTGTGTTTTCCACCTCGCCAGCTGGGGTGGGTGGAGGGTGGGCAGGAGAGGAACACGAGGGCAGCCTGAGAGCTGGGTCTGGAGCTGCTGGAAGGCAGCAGCCGCCTTTCAGTCTCTTCATGAACACAAGGGCTGGGCCCAGAAAGCCCTTGATCTCTGCAGAATGAGGGACAGCTCCATTTTGGATGGGACAGAGAGAGTCCCAGGGGTGGCCCAGACACAGCCTGCCGCAGTGATTGTGAGAGCTCAGCCCCGTCCTGTGTTGTGCTCTGCAGGGTGGGTTCTGTCCCTGAGCCTGCTTGGTTTTCCTCTCCACGGGGACCAGCAGGACACCAGCGTGTCCTCTGTTGGCCGCGGCTCTGACTTGTGTTCCTGACAGAGGAGGATTCCTTGGGAAACCTGGTCAGCTCCTCACCAGGGCTCTGCCTCAGGAAAGGGGCTCGAGAGCCTCAGAGGGGTGCGAGGAGTTCTCTAGGAGAACAAAAGGGATTGTTTATTCCTGATGAGTGTCACTGTGAGCCTGTTGAGAGCCTCCTGGAACAGGCAGGAGGAATTTCCCCCTTGCAGAGCGGTGTGTGCTGTGTCTTGGCAGATCAGGCTCAGGGCAGCAGGGCCCAGACACCAGAGGGTTTCTTTGGCGCTTCCTTGGTTGCCCGTTGCTTGCCAGCACGCGTTGACATTCAGCCGCCCTCCCTCTTTCCAGTCTGCATTTGTCTGCAGTTCTGCCAAGAGAAGGGCCAGAGATAACCTGGCTACTAAAGAAACGCTGCGAGAGGGGAAACACACACCCCCCTGGCAGCTGTTGAACTGCAGGGGCACAGGCTGAACCTTCTCTTGAGAGGGTGGACAACAGGAGCAGCACAAGTGTCCATCGGATGCTGGGCAGGAGAAACAGGCATTCGTTATGTCCTTCCATTTCCAGAGAATCCCTCTCCAGCCCCACAGACATGAAGTGTGGACACAGCTCTTGTTGCAACTCCTGCTCTTAGTCCGGAGTCAAGCTTGAGCGCTTTGTCCCTAAGGAAACAATCTTTGCCGTGACAAATCCCCCACTGGTGCAGCTGGTGACACCTCCAGCAGTGACTGGAGCTGGTGCAGGACCAAGCCAATGCACATGGCAGGAAGGCCAGGCTCCAGGGCTGCAGTCCCTGCTGCTGCTCTCCAGTCTGCTGCTGATCTGCACGGGAACCGCCAGCTTCACCAGCCTTTTCTTTATCTGCTCTGCAGGACGATGAAGGCTCTCAAGGCAACGACCCTGGTGCTGCTTCTCGGTCTATTCTCTTTCGGTGAGTCTCTGCAGATCTTGACCTGAGGACGGTGCTTTAGGAGATACTCGGGGCTCCATCCTGCCCTGTTCCGCTGTGAGCAGAGGAGCTCAGCCAAGAGCAGAAAGTCCCCGCAGAGCTGTGCCGGTCCCTGCTCCAGCGGGACGGGTGTGGGTGAGGAAGGGCTGAGTTGCCTTCCCCAGGAGGGCTGAGCCAGTTCTCTTCAGCCCAGGGAGAGGCCGTGGCTCAGCTCTCCTGCCCCAGGGGCTGAGGATCTTCTGCAGGACAAGGAGCACAGTCCAGGGCAGGGAATGTCCATCTATTGTGGAGCCTGTACGCCATGATGGCCACTGTCAAAGACAACAAGAGGAGAGACAACTATGGCTCTTTGGAGAGACACAGAAAGGGGAGCGGGCAGCCCAAGGCACAGCCCAGCCTTAGACCGAGTTCTAAGCTCTGGTGTGTGTCTGACAGGTGTTTACCATGTGGGACGACTCGGCACCTTAACCTGGAGCACCACAACCGCATTGGGAGACCTCAGCGAAGCCCTGTCCCTGCCCATTCAGCTCTGTAAGCTCCAGGAACAGCTTTATCATCTGCGCTGGAGCACAAAGGATGTCACCGAGCGGGCTCTGCAGGAAGGACTGAAGCAGGCAAAGCTCACAGGCGTTACCGGACGGGTAAGGGCACAAGGCAGAAGGATCTGCTCAGGGGTTTTATCCTCCATCCGCACGTATCCTACTCCATTCCTGTCACAGCCAACAGGCTGGTGGTGCTGGAACAAGTGCTGCCATGGCCACGCTTCCTTTTCCTGTTGCTCCACACTTCCTTATGGGGAAGAGAGAGCGTGACAGGAATGACAGCTGTCTGAGTTGGACCTTCCTCTGCGCCCAGATCTCGGGTCCTCCTCAGGGGAGCGCTGGAAAGAAAGAATGGTCTCAGAGGTCCAGAGTTAAGCCAGGCCTATCTCATGCCCAGAAGGCTTGTCTGTCCGTGCTGCCTGGCCCGGGGCCTCTCCACAGGAACAGCCCCTTCCCGCAGCTCTAGCATTCAGAGCACTAGAGTGAGCAGCCCCCCCTTTCTGATCCCGACAATCAGAGCAGAGCAAACCTGAGAGGCTTCCAGGCAATGTGGGCGTTCCCTCCATCTGAAACGGGCCTTGTCCCCGCTCACCTTGGCTGGCCTTGCAGGGGAGCTGCTTGCCCCGGTCCTTCTCCTTCCAACAGGCGCTCTCCTTTGTGTTCCTTCCCAGGCTGTTCACGAGATCATCAATCAAGCCCTAGAGAAGCTGGAAGAAATGCAGGTCCCGATGCCGGATTACGCCCTGAAATCAGCAGGTGCCGTGACATTGTACAAACAAACCAGTTTCAAAGCACGTCCTGTCCAGATTGACAAGATGGGCATTAGAATGTGCCCAGGGGTAGGAGAGAAGGAGCGAGAAGTCACAGGTCACCTCGTGTCCTAAAAGTGCCCCCACTGACAGAGCCTGTAACGGGCCAGACCCCATGGGAGGAACAGAAAGGCTGGTTCACATTCTTGCCTATTTCCACGGCCAAATATGACAGTTTGATGACTCACTACTGTGTGTTCCAGAGGGGTTGTGCCAGCAAGACAGAGGGGAACCCACTGTAGGACATGGATGACAACTGAGAAGCCTTTTCCAAGTCAACAGTGTAATATTCCTTTGACACTGTCTGATGATTGTGCTCATGTTTGAATTTCCAGGGGCAGCCGTCATTCGGTCCAAGACTTCTCCATCCCTCCGGACTGACAAAGCAAAGGTGTTCTTGTATTCCCTGCCATTGATGGATTACATGAGGTCTCCTGAGCTGATTCTGGAGGTAGGAGCACCAAGAAGCAGTAACACAAAGGCTGGGAGAATGAACCACACACACTGCTCCGAGTGTCCTTCCCCCCGTCTTTGCTCCTCGAAGCTTCTTTTCCTGCCCCCTTCCCGCATGAACCTGCTCTCCTCCTGTGTCTCCCTGCTGAGTGTTTCTTGTCCTTTCAGCCGGACAATCATCCTGGCAACTGCTGGCCCTTCCCAGGGAGTCAGGGACACGTCTTCATCAAGCTGTCCATGCCGGTTGTTCCCAGAGCCGTCACCATGGCCCATGTCTCAGGGACAGCGTTCCATGGAGAAAGCATCTCCGGAGCTCCCAAGGACTTTGCTGTCTACGTAAGTGATTTCTCTGGAGTCGGGGGCAGGGGTTGCACAGCATTGGTAAGCAGGGGGTGAAGATGGGTCAAAGATTCTGGTGGCCTGAAGCTTCCTCCTGTCTCTCAGAACAAACAGGCTCCTTGGAGTTGCTCCCTTCCCATTGTATTCCTCTTTTATTCAATGTACCACTCAAAGCTTCTGGGGCAAGATGCTACTCCAGGAGCCACAGGGAAAAGGAGCTGGACAGTGCATGGTCCTAGACCTTCTTGTCTTCCAGTCCCAGTGCATTTGTGATCCTCAGGTCACCTCCCTCTCACTGGGAGCGTCTGCTCCTTTTCTGACAGGCAGCCTGGACTCGTTGAGTGGGCAAGTGTGACGTGCTGCCCACACACAGCTTCTCATCTTGTCCTTGTGCTCATGGTCCTTGGACTCCGTAGCTGAAATAACCCCGTACTTCACCAGCTGAAGTTCAGTCTCCCATGGTGCACCAGACGCTCTTGTTTTCTCCACCGCTGTTGTTCTGTAGGGCTTCAAGGAAGAACACGAGGAGCAGGGAACGTTCCTGGGACAGTTCACTTTCCTGGCGGCGCTGAATCCCAGTCAGACCTTCCAGCTGAAGGTATGGGGACACAGAGGGAGGAGAACTGCAGGAGAGGAGGAGAAATACGGCTGGATAGGGAGAGGCTTCCCTGCCAAAGGGTACAGGCAGCCCTGTCCTTGAGCGAGTGCCACGCTGCCTTTCTTCTGCTTTGACTTCCTGGTGGCGGATGGCTGCACTGCCGTCTTCTCTTTCATTTTGGGGTTAAACTTCAGTGCTTAGAAGCACCACAGTTGAAGCTGGAATCAGCTTGACTGTCTGGACCCCAAGTGCACACAAGCGGCCACATCCCGTAGGATGCGGGACTGCTGGTCTGCCAGTTAGAGACCAGAAATACTGGGCTTCCTGAGGGTTCTGTTGGTGCTGGCAGTGAGCAGTGACAGGGAGGCCATTCTGTTTCCGTGGCTTTCTAGAGAAGGCAACGAGACGTTATACTGACCCCAGCACTGGGTCCTCTGACTGTGGAAGCCTGTGCCCCAAAGCAGGCGAGAACTTTCCAGTGTATTTGCTGAGGTACCTGGTCGCTGCTTCTTCCTTTGCTGTTCTCATGGCCCAATGAGGGAACATCTGCACCACGACAGGTCAAAGCCTCCGCAGGGCAGCAGGGAGGAAGCTGCTGATCGAGGCCGTCACTGCGGCACTTCTGTCAGTGCTCACGGGCCAGAGAGGAAAAGGCGACTCATTTCTCTTTGTCCTTGCAGAACGAGCTCCCTGGGGTCGTGAATTACATCAGGCTGCAGGTGCTGAGCAACTGGGGCCACCCGGACTACACCTGCCTGTATCGGTTCAAGGTGCACGGTGATCCGCCCAGAGATGGGGGAGACGTTCCTGTTTCTTCTATCAATAAATTCCATTAATGTTCACCCAGTCGAGTTCCCGTCTGCTTTGCCTGTGATGCTGCCTGGTCCTCCCTGAGCTCACTGGAGCTCCCCGGCCTTCTCTACACCCACCAGCTTATGGGAGACTTCAGGAGTCCACAGCAAGATTGTCCGTGTTAGGGAAAATGGAAAACTCAGCCACAAACCTGCAGGAAGCCTGACATGCACACACTTGCTGCGACACAGGAACATCAGCAAGGCCCTGCCTGGACACCAGAGATTAAATTAATGGACAGTTTTCTTGTGCAGAAATAAATGAAGGATTGACTGAATGGAACCATCTGTTGTTACCTGTTTTCACAAGAGGCACATGCTGCTTCAGCTGCCATCTTTCAGTCTGTTGCTGATGAGAAAATGCACCTGTGTTTTTTTGTAAGGTGGAAACCCTTAACTGGAAAGTCGCTTTATGCCTCATTTGCCTCTCTGGGCACATAATCTAGTGAGTAGCCCAGGAACCGTCACAGAGTGATTAGCAAAGCAACGCCAGGACACTTAAGAGATCCCATACCCACCCCAGTCTGTCTTTCCTTTGGACCCGAGCTCCCCAAGCCCCAAGGCAGGAGCAGGCAGGGCAGTCGTGCGCTGGGGCCGCACCAGGGAGGAGAGAGCAGGACCAGCGCTTGGCAGCCGGGGCTGGGAACAGCAATTTGTGCTCTGAGCTGGGGCTTAGTCCATGTGCAAGCCCAGCACGGGTCCAGATACCAAACGGAGGGTGTCGGTTCACCCCGGTGCCACACACATGGCACCTTCTTCCATCGCCTCCTCCCATGAGCTGTTTTGCAGCCCCTTCCAGCTCAGCCCAGCTCAGACACCTGCACTCTGGCTCAGGGCTGCCTGGGGCTGGTGACCCTCGGTGCAGCAGCAGGAACCGCTCTGACCCTGGTTGTGGGGCTGTCCCTGGGCCATGGTGGGGTCCAGGGTGCTGAGGTCGACAGGTCCCCCCGGTGTGTCCGTGCTGGGAGACACCTGCTCCTGCAGCACCCCTGGTCCTGATCCCGAACCTGGTCCATCCTCATCCAGAAGTATACTTTAGGTTGGTTTTTTTTTTTCTTAAAACTTAAGTTAATTCACAGAATCACAGAATGAACTCATTTGGAAAAGACCTCAGAGATCATCCAGTCCAACCCTCGGTCCAACTCCAGCCCATTGACAAGATCACAGCACTAAGTGCCATGTCCAATCTCAGTTTAAAAACCTCCAGGGACAGTGAGTCCAGCACCTCCCTGGGCAGCCATTCCAATGCCTGACCACTCTCTCTGCACAGAATTGCTTTCTAATATCCAGCCTCAATTTCCCCTGGCAGAGTTGAAGCCCATGCCCCCTTGTCCTATTGCTGACTGCCTGGGAGAAGAGACCAATCCCCACCTGGCTAGAACTGCCCTTGAGGCAGTTCTAGGGAGTGCTGAGCTCACCTTTAAGCCTCCTCTTCTCCAGACTAAACAAGCCCAGCTCCCTCAGCCTCTCCCCATAGGGCTTGTGTTCAAGTTGCTTCCCCAGTCTTGTTGCTCTTCTCTGGACCCGCTCCAGCACTTCAATCTCTTTCCTGAGCTGAGGGGCCCAGAACTGAACACAATACTACAGGTGTGGCCTCCCCAATGCAGAGTATAGGGGAAGGATCACTGCCCTTGTCCTGCTGACCACGCTTGTTTGGATACAGGACAGGACACCATTGGCCTTCTTGGCCACCTGGGCACACTGTTGGCTCATGCTGGGCTTCCTGTCCATTAGTCCCCCCAGGTCCCTTTCTGCCTGACTGCTCTCCAGCCACTCTGCGCCCAGCCTGGAGCGCTGCAGGGGGTTGTTGTGGCCAAAGTGCAGCACCCGGCTCTTGGCCTTGTTGAACTTCATCCCACTGGAATCAGCCTATTTTTCTAGTCTCTCCAGATCCCTCTGCAGAGCCCTCCTGCCTTCCAGCACAGTATCACAGTATCACGGTATCACAGTATGTTCTGGATTGGAAGGGACCTCAAAAGATCATCTAGTCCAATCCCCCTGCTGGAGCAGGAACGCCTAAGTGAGGTTGCACAGGAACATGTCCAGGCGGGTTTTGAATGTCTCCAGAGAAGGAGACTCCACAACCCCCCTGGGCAGCCTGTTCCAGTGCTCTGTCACCCTCACTGAGAAGAAGTTTTTTCTCAAATTTAAGTGGAACCTCTTGTGTTCCAGCTTGATCCCATTGCCCCTTGTCCTATCATTGTTTGCCACCGAGAAGAGCCTGGCTCCATCCTCGTGGCACTCACCCTTTATATATTTATAAACATTAATAAGGTCACCCCTCAGTCTCCTCTTCTCCAGACTAAAGAGACCCAGCTCCCTCAGCCTTTCCTCATAAGGGAGGTGCTCCACTCCCTTAATCATCTTGGTTGCCCTACGCTGGACCCTCTCCAGCAGTTCCTTGTCCTTCTTGAACTGAGGGGCCCAGAACTGGACACAATATTCCAGATGGGGTCTCACCAGGGCAGAGTAGAGGGGAAGGAGGACCTCTCTCGATCTACTAACCACTCCCCTTCTAATACATCCCAGGATGCCATTGGCCTTCCTGGCCACAAGGGCACAGTGCTGGCTCATGGTCATCCTGTTGTCCACCAGGACCCTCAGGTCCCTTTCCCCTACACTGCTCTCTAATATGTAATTTCCCGACCGATACTGGAACCTGGGGTTGTTCCTGCCCAGATGCAGGACTCTACACTTTTTCTTATTAAATTTCATTAGGTTATTCCCCGCCCAACTCTCCAGCCTGTCCAGGTCTCTGGATGGCAGCACAGCCTTCTGGCGTGTCAGCCACTCCTCCCAGCTTAGTGTCATCAGCAAACTTGCTGATAGTCACTCTATTCCCTCGTCTAAGTCGTTAATGAATATATTGAATAATACTGGCCCCAGTACTGACCCCTGAGGTACTCCACTAGATACTGGTCTCCAACTAGACTCCGCACCATTGACTACCACTCTCTGGCTTCTCTCCTTAAGCCAGTTTGTAACCCACCTCACTACTCTATTGTCTAGACCACACCTCCTCAACTTAGCAACTAGGATGCTGTGGGAGACTGTGTCAAAGGCTTTACTGAAGTCAAGGTAGACCACATCCACGGCTTTGCCATCATCCATCCACCTTGTTACATTCTCATAAAAGGCTTTGAGGTCGGTCAAGCATGACTTACCCTTGGTGAAGCCATGCTGACTGCCCCTAATAACCTTCTTATCCTTGATATGCCTTGAGATAGCACCAAGGATAAGTTGTTCCATTACTTTCCCAGGGACAGAGGTGAGGCTGACCGGTCTATAGTTACCTGGGTCCTCCTTCTTGCCCTTTTTGAAGACTGGAGTGACATTTGCTTTCCTCCAATCCTCGGGCACCTCTCCCGTTTCCCAAGACTTGGCAAAGATGATGGAGAGCGGTCCAGCAATGACCTCAGCCAGCTCCCTCAGCACTCGCGGATGCATCCCATCTGGACCCATGGATTTATGGATGTCCAGACTGTTTAATTGCTCCCTAACCCAGTCCTCCTCGACTAAAGCAAGCTCCTCCATTGACCTGGCGTCATCTGGGGTCTCAGGGGTACAGGGCTCCCCAGGACAGCCTCCGGCAGAGTAGACAGAGACAAAGAAGGCATTCAGTAATTCTGCCTTCTCTGTATCTTCCGCCACCAGGGCACCCACCCCATTCCTCAGTGGGCCTACATTGCCTCTGGTATTAGTTTTATCGGCTATGTATTTGAAAAAGTTCTTTTTGCTGTCCTTGACCCCTCTCTCCAGCTGTCATTCTAAGGAGGATTTGGCTATCCTAGCTGCCTTCCTACATCCTCTAACAGCAGCCTTATATTCCTCCCAAGTGGCCAGCCCCTGCTTCCATGACCTGTAAACTCGCCTCTTCTGCTTGAGCATACCCAACAGATCCCTATTGAACCACGCAGGCCTCCTGGCTCCCTTCCTTGACTTCCTACGTGTGGGGATGCTCTGATCCTGAGCGTGGAAGAAGCAATCTCTGAATGCAATCCAGCTCTCTTGGGCCCCTTTTCCTTCAAGCAGTCTTGCCCATGGGATTTCCCCCAGAAATTGCTTGAAAAGGCCAAAGTTAGCCCTGCTACAGTTCAGGGTTGCAATTCTACTCACTATTCTGTTCCTGCCACACAAGATGCTGAACTCCACCATCTCGTGGTCACTGCAACCCAGGCAGCCCTCAACCTTTAATGCTTCAACCAGACCCTCCTTGTTAGTGAGGATGAGGTCCAGCAGTGCACCTCTCCTAGTCGGCTCCTCCACCATCTGCATGAGGAAGTCCTCATCAAGGCACTGGAGGAACCTCCTGGCCTGTGGCTGGCTGGCTGAATGGTCCTTCCAGCAAACATCAGGGAAGTTAAAATCACCCAAAACACCCAGGGCCTGTGACTGCGAGGCCACTCTCAGCTGCCCATAGAAGGCCTCATCAACTTCCTCAGCCTGATCTGGTGGCCTGTAACAGACGCCCACAACAGTGTCACCCCTGCCAGCCTGCCCCTTGATCCTGACCCATGCACTCTCAACTCGCTCGTCATCCACTCCTGGGCAGAATGTAGTACATTGTAGTTGCTCTCTCACATAGAGAGCAACTCCACCACCACGCCTGGCCGGCCTGTCTTTCCTGAAAAGGGCATAGCCATCCACGACCACATTCCCGTCATGTGAACTGTCCCACCATGTTTCTGTAATTACCACCAGATCATAATCTCCCGACCGATCACAGGATTCTGATTCCTCCTGCTTATTCCCCATGCTGTGCGCATTGGTGTACAGGCATTTCAGGGAGCGAGCAGAGCACACCCATTTCTCCCTAGGGGCACAGGAGGCCACCCGGTCCTCATCAGTTTTAAAATGCTGCCCGACTGGGACAAGCCCAGCTACAACCCCATCCCCCTTCGAGCCTAGTTGAAAGCTCTCCAAATGAGCCCAGCTAATTCCTGCCCCAGCATCCTTTTGCCCCTCTGAGATAAACCTTTCCCACGTGACACTGTCCGGACTGGTGTCTTATAGAACCAACCATTATCAAAAAATCCAAAGCCCTGCCTGTAGCACCAGTCTTGGAGCCAACCATTTAGAGAATGAATTTTCCTATTCCATCCCACATCATCACTTGAAGATGGAAGGAGTGAAGAAAAGATCACTTGAGCCCCTGAGTCTTTCACCATCCTCCCCAAGACCTTGAAATCGTTCTTCATTGCCCTCAGACTACGGGAAGCAGCTTCCTCCCCATCTGTCTGGAAGGCCAGCAGCGGGTAGTACTCTGTCGGGTGCACCAGTCTTGGGAGCTCTCTAGCAATATCCTTGATCCGGGCTCCAGGTAGACTACAAACTTCCCTACAATGAGGGTCAACTCTGCATATTGGGCCCTCTGTTCCTTTCAGAAGGGAATTTCCTATTACTATCACCCTTCTTTCTTTCTTATCAGAGGCAGTCTTAAGTTGTGGAGTCAACCGCCTCTTCCTATGTGATCTTGTAGGCAGGCTTGGCACTGCCTCCTCACCTACCTCTTCTTCAAGATCCAGGGCTTCAAAGCTATCACGGAGGGGCACCTGGGGAGACAAAGCAGGCAGGGAGGGCGGCTGCCCGTGACACTGACCCGGAATACGCTTCCAACGCTCGTCGTCTTTTAGGTCCCCTACCTCTGCCCGACAGCAGCAAGGTTGGGGCCGTCCCAGGACTTCGGCCTCTGTCCGAGAGGGCAGGAGGTCCATCTCTTTTTGGGGGGTACCTCCCTGGGACCTTTCCGACTGGCACGTCAGGGTGTTACTCCACCAGTCAATCTCCCTTTCGCACTCCCTGATGGTCCTCAGCGTCTCAATTTCCTCCTTAAGCTTCACAACCATGTGGAGCAGATCTTGCACCTGCTCGCAGCTCACACAGGTGGAGTGCTGGCCTCCCTGCCCCGGCAGCAGCAGGCTCTGGCACTCCCTGCAGCCAGAGACCTGAACAGCCACCGTTCGGGACAGAACCTCAGTCTGCGTTGCCACCGTCTGTTTGAGATAAGCTCTCCTCCTGAAGGCGACCATGGTCGTCAGCAGTCTGGGATGCTGGCAATAAGTTAGAGGGGCTAGCAAGCGACAAGTGCTCTCTGCACCCTGCTGCACAAGCTGCCACACCCGCTGCTGCAGCACAGTGTGAGTGGGACTCACCCGCTACTCAAGCTGGTTGCTCATCCCTGTGCCTGGTGGGCAGCGACTAGTTGCTGCCCTCCCAAAGGACTTTTCAAGGCAATGGGAGGGGGTGTGGTCGCCGTCACGGTGGGAACGCCCCCCGCCACGTCAGCCGCTCTCTCGCAATGGCTGCCTGGGCTTTGAGGATGGGGACCCGCCGGGAATCATGCTGTCCCTGTACGTTTCCCTCTGAGCTTCCTAATCTCGGCTGAACCTCGTGGTCGGCTGCACCCCGCCGGCTCTGGCTCTCGCTGGGCTGGCTTCGATCAGCTGACTCACAGCTGACTCACCAGCAGGTCCACACTCCCTCCCAACTTGGTGTCATCAGCAAATTTGCTGATGATGGTCTCAATCCCCTCATCTAAATCATCAATAGAGATGTTAAACAGGACTGGACCCAACACTGACCCCTGGGGACACCACTAGTGACTGGCCGCCAGCTGGATGCGGCCCCATTCACCAGCACTCTCTGGGCCCGGCCCTCCAGCCAGTTCTTCACCCAGCGTGGAGTGCACTTGTCCAAGCCACGGGCTACCAGCTTTTGCTCGAGTATATTATGGGAGACAGTGTCAAAGGCCTTGCTGAAGTCCAGATAGACCACATCCACGGCTTTCCCCTCATCCACCAGGTGAGTCACCTGATCACAAAAGGAGATCAGGTTGTTCAGACAGGACCTGCCCCTCCTAAACCCATGCTGGCTGGGTCTGATCCCTTGTCCATCCTGAAGGTGCTGATTGCATTCAGGATGATCTGCTCCATAACCCTGCCAGGCACCGAGGTCAGGCTGATGGGCCTGAAGTTGCCAGGCCTGGAGTTGCAGCCCTTTTTGTGGATTGGGGTAAAAATAAAATATTTTATGCTTTAAAGTGTGTGTAAAGCGTATTTCAGTTAATTCTGAAAGTTTTGTTGCACAGTTCATTTAGTTCATCACATAGTTCTGCTGCCCTGCTCAAGTGGCAAAATCTCCAGATCACACTCAGACTGAGCCCTCGAACATGCAGCGAACAGCTGAACCATCTAAGGATCCGGCTTTCACACGGAAACAACGACTTTCTAGAATGCATGAGTGTTGCTGTTGACATTAAAAGTCCTCTGAAAGTCCTAAGTAAAACTGATAGTATCTATTCCTTTTAGTAACTGTGCATTAAATACAGTCTGTAAAAATAATTTCAATTATCAAATTTTCAAAACAGATAAAATTTATTGAAGACCTTTATATGTGACCATCCAGAGCACAGTTTTTAAATTTCCATTTCTATCAGTTCTGAAATGTTACACTGTACTTCCTGCATCTTATTTTTTGAATTTGCCGCTTTTTCATCTTTAGATTTTCCAGTTGAATTTCTTGTAAACTAACACACTCATTTCATCTCTTGCTCATGTCTACATATTGTTCTCCTTTGTTATTTGCTTCCAAGTCTCTTTGGCTCCTCTGGAAAAATAGATATAGATAACGTTTTGTGCATGATTTATTAGAGCAAAACTATATACTGTTTCAGAAACATTTTAAAAATTAAACTTTCAACAGTTCTAGAAGCAACAGGGAAAAAAAATCATCCTACTATAATTCACCGGTGCTTGAAAATGTCCTGCTCCAGTTTTTTTTTCTCTAAAACCTTCTCAAGCATATATGGAACTTGCACAAAGAACCCAAAGGCAGCAGCAAACCTGGTGGAGGGATTTCACGAGGTGGTTTTAGGTTGGTTGTGTCTATGTGGTGCCTCTACAGAATTTGTATCTCAGACTGGAATCAGAGGGCCTAATACAGAATACGGAACTGCCCTGGGTAAACTCATCCTGACAGCTGGGTTGTTGAAGTTATAAGGAAGGTATGCATTTATTTACAACGCCGGACACACGGGGAATCATTTCACCTAGTGCCTGTGTAAAATTACAGTAGCTGTGAGCTTGGTTAAATGCAGTAAAGTGTTACATATTCATGACAGTTCTAGGAACGCCTGTACATATTCAGAACCTGTCCCCGAGCAGGTGGATCTTATTGGAATGAGTTCGGGAGACCATTTCCACAGTCTCCAGCTCTGGCTCCTCCTGGTTGCAGCTGCGCAGTGATCGTGACCCCGGGTCCTCTTCTCTGTACACGGTCACCTTTGGTGATGAGTTGGCTGGGTCTCAGGCTGCGGAGTTGGTTAAACTGGCGTATCTCCTGTCCTGTGCCTGAGTTCCTGTAATCTAGTTCACCCAAGGACGCACCAAGGATTATTGTCCTTGCAGGACGTCAGTGACGTCCTGTTTTTTGTACAGTAAGTTACACAGAGCTAAGCAAGGCTGGGCAATAGTGATGTGGGTTAAAGGGTCGGCTCTCTAAGAGTCTTTAGTGATGTGGGGCAGGGTTAGTTCTTCAAGTGTCAAGTGTTAGTTTTTTAATGGTTTATTAGTTAATAATTAAGAACATATATCAGTATCTAGAATGCTGTATCTAGGATGCTGTTTCTCGGATGCTGTATCTAGGACTCTGTATCTAGGATGCTGAACCTGGGATGCTGTATCTAAGATGCCGTATATGGGATGCTGTATCTGGTATATTGTATCTAGGATGATGTACCTCGGATGCTGTATCTGGGATGCTGTATGTAAGATGATGTATCTAGGATGCTGTAGACAAGCTGTATGTAGGATGATGTATCTAGGATGCTGTATCTAGGATGCTGTATCTGGGATGCTGTATGTAGGATGCTGTATCTGGGATGCTGTATCTGACGTCCTGTATTCTGGGATGCTGTATCTAGGATTCTGTAATTAGTGTGATATATCTGGAATGCTGTATCTGGGATGCTGTATCTAGGATGCTGCATCTAGGATGCTGTATCTGCGATGGTGTATCTGGGATGCTGTATGAAGGATGCAGTATCTAGGATGCTGTATCTAGGATGCTCTGTGTTAGATGCGGTATCTGGGATGCTGTATCTGTATGTAGGATCTTGTATCTGCGATGCTGTATACAGAATGATGTATCTGAGGTTTGGTATCTAGGATACTGTATCTAGGATGCTGTGTCTTAGATGCTGTATCTGGGTTGCTGTATCTGGGATGCTGAATCTTGGATGCTGTATCTAGGATGCTGTATCTGGGATGCTGTATCTAGAATGCTGTATCTGGGGTGCGGTACCTAGGATGCTGTATCTGTGATGCTGTATCTACTGTGATGTATCTGGGATTCCATATCTAGGATGCCGTATCTAGGATGCCATATCTGGGATGCCGCATCTGGGATGCTGTATCCAGGATGATGTATTTGGGATCTTGTATCTAGGTTGTTGTATCAGGGATGCTGTATCTAGGATGCTGCATGCAGGATGCTGTATCTGGGATACTGTTTCTAGGATACTGTATCTAGGATGCTCTGTCTTAGATGCTGAATCTTGGATGCTGTATCTAGGATGCTGTATATAGGATGTCGAATCTGGGATACTGTATCTGGGATGCTGTATCTGGGATATTGTATTTAGGATGATGTAGATCGGTTGTTGTATCTGGGTTGCTCTATGTAGGATGATGTATCTAGCATGCTGTATACAGGATGATGTATCTGGAATGGTGTATCTAGCATGCTGTATCTGGGATGCTGCATGTAGGATGCTGTATCTGGGATGCTGTATCTAGAATGCTGTATCTGGGTTGCGGTATCTACGATGTTGTATCTAGGATTCTGTATCTGGGATGCCGTATGTAAAATGCTGTATCTGGGATGCTGTATCTAGGATGCTGTACCTAGAATGCTGTATCTGGGATGCAGTATCTGGAATGCTGTATGTATGATGCTGTATCTAGGATACTGTATCTGGGATGCTGTATGTGGGATGCTGTATGAAGGATGCTGTATCTGGGATGCTGTATCTGTGGTGCTGTATTCTAGGATGCTGTATCTAGGATGCTGTAGCTAGTATGATGTATCTGGCATGCTGTATCTGGGATGCTGGATCTGGGATGCTGGATCCAGGATGCTGTATTTGGGATCCTGTATCTAGGTTATTATATCTGGGATGCTGTATATAGGATGCTGTATCTGGGGTTCTGTATCAAGTATGATGTATCTAGGATTCTCTGCCTAGTGTGATGTATCTAGTATGCGGAATCTTGGAAGCTGTATCTGGAATGCTGTATCTGGGATGCTGTATCTGGGCTGCTGTATGTAGGATGCTGTATCTAGGATGTTGTATCTAGGATGCTTTGTCTTAGATGCTGTATCTGGGATGCTGTATCGGTGATGCTGTATCTGGCATGCTATACGTTTCTGCTGTATCTGGGATGCAGTATCAAGCATGATGTATCTGGGCTGCTGTGTCCGGGATTCTGTATTTGGGATCTTGTATCTAGGTTGTTGTATCAGGGAATCTCTATCTAGGATGCTCTATGTAGGATGCTGTATCTGCGATGCTGTTACTGGGTGCTGTATCTGGAATACTGTATCTAGGATACCGTATCTAGGATGCTCTGTCTTAGATGCTGTATCTGGGATGCTGTATCTGGCATGCTATATCTTTGTGCTGTATCTGGGATACTGTATCTAGGATGTTGAATCTCGGATGCTGTCTCTAAGGTTCCGTATCTGGGATGCTGAATCTTGGATACTGTATCTAGGATGCTGTATCTGGGATGCTGTATCTGGGATGCTGTTTCTGCGATGCTGTATCTGGGGTGTGGTATCTAGGAATATGTACCTCAGATGCTGTATCTGGGATGGTGTATCTAGGATGCTGTATATGGGATGCTGTATGAAGAATGCTGTTTAAAGGATGCTGTATCTAGAATGCTTTATCTAGGATGCTGTATCTGGGGTGCTGTATCTTGGATGCTGTATCTGGGTACTGTATCTTGCATGCTGTATCTACAATGCTGTATCTAGGATGCTGTATCTGGGATACTGTATCTGGGATGCTGTATCTGGGGTGCTGTGTTTAGGATGCTGTATCTATGATGCTGTATCTCGTGTGATGTATCTGGGATGGTGTATCTCGAATGCTGTATCTAGGATGTTGTATCTAGGATGCTGTATCTGGGATGCTGTATCTGGGATGCTGTATCTTGCATGCTGTATCTAAGATGCTGTATCTGGGATGCTGTATCTGGGATGCTGTATCTTGCATGCTATATCTAGGATGCTCTATCTGGGATGCTGTATCTTGGATGGTGTATCTGGGATGCTGTATCTAGAATGCTGTATCTAGTGTGCTATATCAAGAATTCTGTATCTGCAATGCTGTATCTAGGATGCTGTATGTGGAATGCTGTATCTGGGATACCGTATCTGGAATGCTGTATGTAGGATGCTGTATCTAGGATATTGTATATGGGATGCTGCATCTGGGATGCTGTATCTGGGATGCTGAATCAAGGATGCTGTATCTGGGGTGCTGTATCGAGTATGATGTATCTAGGATTCTCTACCTAGGGTAATGTATCTAGTATGCGGATTCACGGAAGCTGTATGTTGAATGATGTATCTGGGGTGCTGTATCTAGTATGATGTATCTAGGATTCTCTACCTAGTGTAATGTATCTAGTATGCGGATTCATGGAAGCTGTATGTTGAATGATGTATCTGGAGTGCTGTATCTAGTACGATGTATCTAGGATTCTCTACCTAGTGTAATGTATCTAGTATGTGGATTCATGGAAGCTGTATGTTGAATGATGTATCTGGGGTGCTGTATCTAGTATAATGTATCTAGGATTCTCTATCTAGTGTAATGTATCTGGTATGCGGTGTCTTCGAAGCTGTATCTGGAATGCTGTGTCTGGCATGCTGTATCTGGGATGCTGTATCAAAACTGCTGTATGTGGGATTCTGTATCTAGGATGCCGTATTTGGGATGCCGTATCTGGGATGCTGTAACTTAGATGCTGTATCTGGGATGCTGTATCTTGAATGCTGTATCTAGAATGCTGTATCTAGATGGCAGTATCCAGATGATGTGTCTGGGATGCTGTATCTGAGGTGCTGTATTCTGGGATGCTGTATCTAGGATGTTGCATCTGGAATGGTGTATCTGGGATGCTGTATGAAGGATGCTGCATCTCCGATTCTGTATCTAGGATGCAGTATCTGGGATGCTGTATCTAGGATGCTCTGTGTTAGATGCGGTATCTGGCATGCTGTATCTGGGATGCTGTATCTAGGAAACTGTATCTGGGATGCTGTATCTGGGATGCTGTATCAAGGATGCTGTATCTGAGATTCCGTATCTAGGATGCTGTATAAGGGATGCAGTATCTGGGATGCCATATCTGGATGCTGTATCTAGGATGCTGTATCTGGGAAGCTGTATCTTGGATGCTGTATCTAGAATACTGTATCTAGGATGCCGTATCTGGCATGCTGTATCTGGGGTGCTGTATCTAGGATGCTGTATCTAGAAGCTGTATCTAGAGTGATGTATGTGGGATGCTGTATCTGGGATGCTGTATCTAGGATGCTGTATCTAGGATGCTGTATCTAGGATGCTGTATCTAGTGTGATGTATCTGGGATGCTGTATACAGGATGATGTATCTAGGATGGTGTATCTAGGATGCTGTATCTGGGATGCTGTATGTAGGATGCTGTATCTGGGATGCTGGATCGGGGATGCTGTATCTGGGGTGCGGTATCTGGGATGCTGTATCCGGGATGCTGTATCTGGGGTGCTGTATTATAGGATGCTGTATCTAGGATGCTGTAACTAGTGTGATGTATCTGGGATGCTGTATCTGAGATGATGGCTCCGGGATGCTGTATTTGCGATCCTTTATCTAGTTTGTTATATCTGGGATGCTGTATCTGGGATGCTGTATCTTGGTTGCTGTATCTAGTATGATATATCTAGGATTCTCTGCCTAGTGTGATGTAACTAGTATGCGGAATCTTGGAAGCTGTATCTGGAATGCTGTATCTGGGATGCTGTATCTACGATGCTGTATTTAAGATGCTGTATCTAGAATGCTCTGTCTAGATGCTGTATCTGGGATGCTGTATCGGTGATGCTGCATCTGGCATGCTATATCTTTGTGCTGTATCCGGGATACTGTAGCTAGGATGCTGAATCTCGGATGCTGTATCTAAGATGCTGTATCTGGAATGCTGAATCTTGGATGGTATATCTAGGATGCTGAATCTAGGGTGCTGCATCTGGGATACTGTATCTGCGATGCTGTATGTAGAATACTGTATCTCTGATGCTGTATCTTAGATGCTGTATCTGTGATGTTGTATCTTGGATGCTGTATCTATAATGCTGAATCTAGAATGCTGTATCTGAGATCCTGTATCTAGGGTGCTGTATCTAGGATGCTGTATCTGGAATGCTGTATGTAGGATGCTGTATCTAGGATACTGTATCTAGAATGCTGTATCTGTGATGCACTATTTAGGATGTTGTCTAGGATGCTGTATCTAGTGTGATGTATCTGGGATGCTGTATCTGGAATGCTGTATGTAGGATGCTGTATCTAGGATACCGTATCTGGGATGCTGTATCTGGGATGCTGTATCTTGGATGCTGTATCTAGAATGGTGTATCTAGGATGCTGTATCTGGGATGCTCTATGTAGGATGCTGTATCTGGAATGCTGTATCTGGTTTGCTGTATCTTGGATGCTGTATCTAGGGTGCTGTATCTTGGATGCTGTATCTAGGATGATATGTCTGGGATGCTGTATCTTAGATGCTGTATCTAGGATCCTGTATCTAGGATGCTGAATCTGGGATACTGTATCTGGGATGCTGTATCTGGGATTTTGTATCCAGGATGATGTAGATCGGTTGTTGTATCTGGGTTGCTGTATGTAGGATGATGTATCTAGCATGCTGTATACAGGATGATGTATCTGGGATGGTTTATCTAGAATGGTGTATCTGGGATGCTGTATCTAGGATGCTCTATCTGGGACGCTGTATCTGGGATGCTGTATCTGGGTTGCAGTATATACGATGCTGTATCTAGGATTCTGTATCTGGGATGCCGTATCTAGAATGCTGTATCTGGGACGCTGTTTCTAGGACACTGTATCTAGAATGCTGTATCTGGGATGTTGTATCTAGGATGCTTTGTCTCAAATGCTGTATCTGGGATGCTGTATCGGTGATGCTTTATCTGGCATGCTATATCTTTGTGCTGTATCCGGGATACTGTAGCTAGGATGCTGAATCTGGGATGCTGTATCTAATATGCCGTATCTGGGATGCTGAATCTTGGATGGTATATCTAGGATGATGTATGTAGGATGCTGAATCTGGGATATTGTATCTGGGATGCTGTATCAAGGATGCTGTATCTGGGATTCTGTATCTAGGATGCCGTATCTGGGGTGCTGTATCTTAGATGCTGTATCTGGGATGCTCTACATTGGATGCTGTATCTAGGATGCTGTATCTGAGATGCTGTATCTGGGGTGCTGTATCGAGGGTGCTGTATCTAGGACGCTGTATCTAGTGTGATTCATCTGGGATACTGTAACTGGGATGCTATATCTAGGATGCTTTTTCTGGGATGCCATAACTGGAATCCTGTATGTAGGATGCTGTATCTAGGATACTGTATCTAGTATGCTGTATCTGGGATGCTGGATCTGGGATGCTCTATTTCGGATCCTGTATCTAGGTTGTTATATCTGGGGGGGTGTATCTAGGATGCTGTGTCTAGGATGCTGTGTCTGGGATACTGTATCTGGGATGCTGTATAGAGAATGCTGTATCTAGGATGCTGTATATAGGATGCTGTATCTGGGATGCTGTATTCTAGAATGCTGTATCTAGTATGCTGTAAGTAGTGTGATGTGTCTGGGTTGCTGTATCTGGCCGGCTGTATCTAGGATGCTGTATATAGGATGCTGTATCTGGGATGCTGTATCTGGGATGCCGTATCTGGAATGTTGTATGTAGGATGCTGTATCTAGGATGCAGTATCTGAGATGCTGTATCAAGGATGCTGTATCTGGTATTCTGTATCTAGGATGCCATATCTGGGATGCTGTATCTAGGATGCCGTATCTGGGATGCTGTATCTTAGATGCTGTATCTCAGATGCTGTATCTTGGATGCTGTATCTGGGATGCTGTATCTAGTAAGATGTATCTAGGATGTTCTATCTAGTGTGATGTATCTAGTATGCTGAGTCTTGGAAGCTGTATCTGGAAATCTGTATCTGGGATGATGTATTTGGGATGCCTTATCTGGGATGCAGTATCAAGTATGATGTATCTGGGATGCTGTATCCAGGATGCTGTATTTGGGATCTTGTATGTAGGCTGTTGTATCAGGGATGCTGTATCTAGGATGCTGTATGTAGGATACTGTATCTGGGATGCTGTATGTAGGATACTGTATCTGTGATGCTGTAACTGGGTGCTGTATCTGGGATACTGTATTTAGGATACTCTATCTAGGATGCTCTGTCTTAGATGCTGTATGTGGGATACTGTACCTATGCTGCTGAATCTTGAATGCTGTATCTAAGATGCCGTATCTGGTACGCTGAATCTTGGATGCTGTATCTAGGATGCTGTATCTGGGATACTGTATCTGGGATGCTGTATCTGGGATATTGTATCTAGTATTATGTACTTCGTATGTTGTATCTGGGATGCTGGATAAAGGATGATGTATATAGGACGCTGTATACAGGATGATGTATCTGGGACGGTGTATCAAGATTGCTGTATGTAGGGTGGTGTATCTGGGATGCTGTATCTAGAATGCTGTATCTGGGGTGCGGTATCTAGGATACTGTATCTGGGATGCTGTATCTGGGGTGCGGTATCTAGGATGCAGTATCTAGGATGCTGTATCTAGTGTGATGTATCTGGGATGCCGTATCAGGAATGCTGTATGTAGGGTGCTGTATCTAGGATACTGTAGCTAGGATTCTGTATCTGGGATGCTGTATCAAGGATGCTGTATCTGGGATGCTGTATCAAGGATACTGTATCTGGGATTCTGTATCTAGGATGCCGTATTTGGGATGCCATATAAGGAGGAGGAGTTAGAATCCTAAGTGTATGGGTCAGGATCAAGGGGCAGGCTGACTAAGCTTCACTTGCAGTAAGAGAATAGACAGGGTGAACGTGGGCCTGCTGCTGAACTTCAGAAGAGTAGAATCAGACGGGACTGAGGTTCTTCATGGCTTCTTTTCCTCCGTCTTCACCAGCAAGGTCTCCTGGGACTTGGTTCCTGAAGACAGGAGTCTGGAGAACACCCAGCAGTGGATGGGGCTCAAGTCAGGGGTGACCTGAGCAAACTCAAACACCATTACAGAACAGGAGATGGGTCACTTGACCAGCTCCCTGAACACAAGCATCACTGTGCTGTGGCACCTGAGATTCCCAGGAACACCCACCTCTTGGTCCAGAGGAGTGTGACTCCTCTCGAGGTGTCCTGGCCTCTCTCCTCACTCACATGGTGATTTAGGCAACCCATTTTGTGACATATTCAGTATTTATTAGGAGATGCTCCACACCAATATGAACTGGAGGCTGCTGAGACCACCTGTTCTGGAAAGGGAGGGAAGGGCGAGCAGGGAAGGAAATAGAAGAAATTTGGATTAATTGCTATTTATTATGGAAATGCTCTGTGTTTGGTTATTCCTGAAATCTCCCTAATCATCCACACCAGACTTGAAGCCTTTAGGAAAATGATGCACAGAGCCTTGGCTTGTAAGAGCATTTTAGATGTCCATGAGCCCTCTGGTGCCATGAGCCTGAACTGCAGATACAGAGAGAATGAACAAACCTCCAATGAAGTGAAAGGCAGAAGCAAACCCCAAGTTTCTGAGGGTGTTTGGACCCCATGAAGGGCCATCACTTGACACAGCTGTGAAGGAAACAACCACTGCAGGTCCCTGTCCCTGGAGTCTGCTGAAGGAAAGACATGGAGACAGTGGTTCCAGGTGGTGAGGGCCATGTGGAGCTGGCTCTGATGCCATGTCAGCCCTTGATGCTTGTTCATCACCAGAATGGCTGAGCCCTGACCCCTGGGACCTGGTAGATCTTTCTCCAATGTTTTTCAAGGCTTTTCCTGTGGTCAGTGTGAGTGTCTTGTGTTTTGGGGGTGGGTTTTATGTAAACTGCTGTTGCTTTAACTGCAAGTCTCTGGTTTTCTGTGGAGTTGGAAATGCCTGTGAGTTCCTCATAGCTCATCCAGCTTCTTTCATACACCTGGCAATGGTCACCAGTCACCTCAATGTCCCACTCTAAAACTTGCTCGAATCCCCTATTTGGATCCACACCCCATCACTCCAGGAGGTTCATGGATCCACCAGGTTCATGAGTGATTCCTGAGGACCATCCAAGTGTGGGCAGTGTAAGAGAGGAGCAAAGCAGGGTCAGCTCATGGGTCATGACTGAGCACAGCCACCCCAGCAGCAGCCGTTCCCCATCTCCCAGGCACAGCCATGCCCACAGCATGCAAATGGCACTGCCATACATGATTAGCCCAAGAGAGGCCATTCCTCCTTCCATATTCCCAGGAAAATCTCCCTCCTGTTCCTCCTCCACCTGCAGACATCAACTGCTTTCCATTGCTGGGCTCAGACATGGCTGGAAGGGTTCACTGAAGCCATCAGCCATCTCATTGCTTCTCCCTGGCATGCCCTGACCTCTCCCACACCTACAATGGCCAATCACGGCTGCTCAGGCCTCCCGCTCTTCAGAAGACGCCTCGAGCCTCTTGGTTCTTCCTGGTGCTTATTATAAACTTCCTCGCCCTCTCCAGAGTTCACGGTGAGCTTTCTTGTCCACAACAGCCCTTTATGACCATGTCTTAGTAAATGGTTGTGTTTGGATGATCATTTGTGCAGAAAGGGCAGTCACAGGACAGCACCCAATATGTCAAAACTGATGCCGAGTGAAATGCCGTAAAGCCCCGATGAGTTCCCCCTGTGTCGGTGTCTCTCCTGGAAGGAGTTTGTCCTGAGAAGGGGATCCAGCTCCTGCCACTCTCTGCAGAGGCACATGAGCAGTGTCCATCACCTGGGGACACAAAGGGTGACGTTTGCCAGACCACCCTTCATCTGAACCACTTAGATGTGTGCTTGTGGATGAGGTATGGAGCCTTATAGTGCAAATACCTATTTAACTGTCATTGCCAAAGGGGCGACCACACATGCAGAGTACTATTTTACACGTATTTAAATATAAGCATGTTAAACTTTTATTTTTCTTTTTAAAACCGTCATTCCCAGACAAATTACGCAAACACTTGAAGGATTACTCATGTCTTTTAACATGATTATCCTCAGAAGGCCACCAGCTTTGCTTCTCAGGAAATGGGATCCAGAGTCCAAGGGCAGGATGGTTTGGGCTCTGTGCTGGGATCTGGAAACTGAAACGTGCTCCCATCTCCCAGCCCCCTGCCCTCCTGAGTGAGGGTGTGAGACATTCTGCCAGCGAGGGCTGAACTCACAGCCATGACCAGTATCTTATGTCCAACTGCAGCCAACGGTGTCCTGCCAGCTCGGGATTGGAGCTTCCATTGCTGGACGTGTTTAAAAGATGTGGAGATGTGGCGATGAGGGATATGGTTTAGTTGTGGACTTGGCAGTGTTTCATTGACAGTTGGACTCCATGTTCTTAAGGGTCTTTTCCAGCCTAAATATTTCTATGATTATATGGTTCTATGTTGCTATGATTCCATGATTTGGGTTGGAACTATTCCAGTTCCCATCATTTCCAGCTTCCCTCAGAGGCAGCTGTTGTGTGGCACAACTGTCCTGGCTCTCCAGGCAGGTTGGGCACTGGGTTGGTGTTGGCATTAGGAGTTTTCCACTTCCTGGGATAAAAGACTGTTGAGCAGAGACAGTTGTAGAGGTTTGAGTCACAGGGGTTTGCAGCAATCCTGTCAAAATCTGAGCAGGATGAGCTTTGGAGCCCAGAAAGGACAGAGACATTCTCAAGGATGGTTTTGAACAGTGGCACTATCTATCACTAATAACAGCACCAGGGAACTCCTCATTCTTGGTTATGCTGCTGAACTAAAGGCCTTTAGTGTCCCTCCCAGCAGTCATTCTCACTTCTCAAAACTACATCTCAGTAGTTATCCTCTTGCATGAGTTTCTGGTTCCAGCCAGGCGGAGGAAAGGGATAACAGAGTTTACTGGATGGTACAGATAAGATGGCCTGCTACAACACACCCCCAGGAGTACAAGGCTTTGGTGGACACTGCTGCTCAGTGCACAATAATTCCTTCAGACTGTAAGGCGACACAACTCATCAGTATTTTTGGAGTGACTTGGGGGATCCCAAGAGCTGACTGTTGTAGAGGCTGAAATGAGCCTAACTGGAAACAAATGGCAAAAGCATCCCATTGTGACTGGCCCAGGCGCTCCGTGCATCCTTGGCATAGACTACCTTAAGAGAGGGTATTTTAAGGACCCAAAAGGGTATAGGTGGGCATTTGGGACAGCAGCTATGGACACTGAGAGAATTGAAGAGCTGTCTGATTTGCCTGGTCTTTCAGATGACCCTTCTGTTGTAGGACTGCTGATGGTTGATGATCAGCAGGTGCCAGTTGCTAGCACAACGGTGCATCGTCGACAGTATCGCACCAATCGAGACTCTTGGATTCCTATTCAGAAATTGATTCGTCGACTGGAAAGCCAGGGTGTGATCAGTAAGACTCGCTCACCTTTCAGTAGCCCAATTTGGCCAGTGTGCGAGTGCAACGATGAGTGGAGATTAACTGTAGACTACTGTGGCCTGAAGGGCGAAAGGGGAAAAAGGGTGAAGGGAAACCTTCTCCCACGGTTTTGATTGTCTCCCCACGATCAGACCACGACAAAAACAGAGAATCAGTGCGGTGAGGCTGTAGAGTGGCCCTTGGCTTGTCCTGCCAACAAGCTCTGAATGCGGATTCTTGCAGGTGTAGCGGAGCAGGCAGCAGCGTCTCTGAGCAAAGCTCTGGGGGACAGGGTCCTGTGTGCTGGGCACAGCTTCCCTCGCCATTCTCTGCTCCCTCCTCCGTCACGCAGGGGCTGCCCCACGCCGCGCACAGCCAGTCCCAGCCGGGCCCGGAGGTAGGTGTGTCCATGGCAACCGCCCGGGCTCTGTGACGTCATAACCAGAGCCATTGTGACACGGGGGTCCCCGCCCTGACCGTGGGGGTATTTAAGGAGCAGCTTCTCAGGAGCAGCAGCTTCTCAGGAGGCAGCAGCTTCTCAGGAGGCAGCAGCTCCCCTGGGTGCTCGTCGCAGCTCTGTGGTAGACGAGACCCAAGATGCCCATTGACGAGGAGGCGTATGCCCACTCCCAGCCCCCCGTGCTCCATAGGCCACAGGGGAGGGTCGGGACAGGGCAGGAGGGAGAGGCCGACGACGCGGCTCTGTGGGACACAGCCCTGCGCATCGTCAGTGAGGCCATGCGCAGGGCTGTGGCTGAGGTCCTGGCAGCTGGCCAGGAACCGGAGGAACAGCAGAACCTGGCCCAGAGCATGGACTTGCAAGACAAGAACAGCAAAGAGGGGTGCCAAGGCGGAGACACCATCCACAGCACCTGGATCAAGCCCTCGGTCCAGGAGCACCTCCAGGACGCCCCTGCAGGTCCCCAGGAGGGGCCTGGCTTGACCAGCTGCACAGACGCAGAGGTGGCAGCAAAGGCAGAGCGCCCGGCACCTGCCCAGCACAGCCCCACAGAGGACGATGTGGCTCTGGCAGACATTGTGGAGTACATCGTCAGTGAGGCCGTGCGCAGGGCTGAGGCTGAGGTCCAGGGACCTGGCCAGCAACCGGTGGAACAGCAGCACCGGGCCCAATGCACGGACGTTCCAGTGGCAGCACCAGCACCCGCAGGACCTGAAGCCGTTGAAGCTCACTTGGCTGGAGAGGATGAGGGACAGGCCAGCACAGCCCCTCTCGTCCCAGCTGCAGAGGAGGAAGAAGAGAACACGGTTTCTCCAATGCCTGCGGGACATGGAGGAGAGACCAGCGCAGACATGGCCTGCCCAGCGCAGGGCCCAGCTCCACGGCGACGGCCTTCCCGGTTCAGGAGGGCGCTGCGGGCTCTGCGCAGGGCTTTCCGCTGCAGCTGCACCGCGGGACAGCAAGAGGAGTAGAGCCCGGCTGCCAGCGCCACGCGAGTGCCTGGACATGCGGCTGGTCCTGAGCCTGTGCAGCGTCCAGAGGGAGCGTCTGAGGGTGCCACGCCAGGGATGGGTGCATGCACGGTGACAGCGGCGTTCACCTGCCCTGAGGACGTGGTGCTGCCAGCCTCTGCTCGGCCTTGGATTGTTTTCAGAAATCAATAAAGCCAATTAAAAAAAAAATGACAGTTTTCCCCCTGTGCTCATCTGTTTCTGCTCCACCTCGGGACAAAGAAGGCTGCAGGAAATCTCTGTCCTCGGGGTGTCCCGGCATTGGTTGCGGGAAGCCCTGGGCTGGTGCTGCCGCAAGCCGGCAGTTCGGCTGGATCCCCCTCAGGCTCCCTTCCCACCCGCCTGTCTCCAATTCCAGTCCAGGACTTGGAACATTTGAGATCTGTTGCTGACTTGACCTGGTTGACCTGCACCGTACGGCATCCCTTTCATCTCATAAGGAACCTCCCCATTGCAGGGGTGTTTCGGAGCACCTACATGAGCTGATACAGGCGAGACCGTCCAAGCCCACATGTGGTCCCTCACCTCCACCGAGGGTCTTCCAAGTCAGGAAGAGCCGGCTGCTCGCTCCCTTGCTGGAAATCTGAGCCATGAGCCATCTCTGCACAAGGCTTCCAGCATCACGAGAGCACGTTCAGGCCGGAGACACCGGGGAGGAGCGCTGCAAGCAGTGCTGGTCTTGAGAAGAAATCCACCCGCTCAGAGCTTCGTCTCAGATGCGAGTTATTCTGCACTGGGTTTCTGGGGCCCAAAAATGGAGGGAGGCTCAGGTATAAAACCCGTCAGCCAAGAGCCGCAGCAGCTGCTGATCCCTGCGTGGCACATTGCCACGCGGCGGATGATGGAGGGGTACGGTGTTTTGAGGTCAGTTGCGTCTCAGACACTCATAATCCAGTCAGAATCATGTGGCTGTGAAGGGGACAGGATATGAGAAGTAAGAAATGTCACTGGAAAGACAGTGCTGTGGTGCAAGAGGTGACCCAGAGGGAGCTGGATCAGCCCATGGTTTGTGTTCCAAAGAGCAGCCAGTGAAGGTGCAGACACAGCAGTGAAGGTGCAGAAATGCTGGGGTGAGAGCAGGTGGGGAAGTGAGATGTGTGTCTGCAGCCTGCAGGGAAAGAGGGGCAGGGGTAGCACCATGTAGAACAGCCTGTGGTGGAGATGGCAAAGGGCACTGTAAGGCTGGAAGGGACCCACAAAACCCAGGTCTCTGTCCCCTTCGCTATGGCGGTTGTCTCTGCCACTGAGGCCCAGGAGAAGACACGTTGTCCTCATGGCACTGGGGCCTCGGTGCCTCCTTGCAGCCCCATGGGGAAGCTGGAAGCTGTTGTCCTTCCCTGCGCCTTGCACACCCACATCCCACGGTCCCAGGAAGAGCCCTGAGCCGTGTGTGAGGGACAGGATCCCCTTCCCATTGCCTGGAGCTCATGGCTTCTTCTTTCTGCTTCAGAAAGCAAAGCAAGTGGTTTCTGAGCATCAGAGCTGAAGAAAAGACTCAAAGGAGACCTCCTGGTGGCTACAGCTTCCTCACAAGGGGAGAAGGAAGGGAAGGTAATGATCTGTTCTCTGTGGTGACCAGTGACAATACCCAAGGGAATGGAAGAAGGGTGTGTCAGGGGAGGGTCAGAGAGACATGAGAAAAGGTTCTTCACCCACAGGGTGCTGGACACTGAACAGGCTCCCCAGGGAGGTGTCACGGCCCCAACCTGACAGTGTTCAAGAAGAGACTGGACAACGTCCTCAGACACACGGGGTGACCTGTGGGGTGTCCTGTGCAGGGACAGCAGTTGGACTCCATGATCCTTTGAGTCCTTCCAACTCAGGACATTCTATGATTCTATAAAACACTAGGTCAAAAGTCCATGTTTTCATTGTGCAGATGAGTTGCAAACATACACATCATGTGCATGCCTAGTGTGTTCACGTGGTGAGATGAACCCAAGGGAGCACAAATGCTATCAGCTATTCCTTGGGGTGCCATAAAGGTCAATGGGACAGAGATGGTGTTCAGGGGGCTCTTCCGACCTGTGTTAGTGTAGGATTCCATGAATCTTTTCCTTGTAGAGCTCTTTCATGTCAGAATAGAAATAGGAAGAAGAAAAAAAGGCAGAAGCAGAGATGTAAAATGTCTCAGAGTAAATACAGCAGCTCCTCTGAGGAACGTTTCTCCACTCAAACCCTTGATAGGAATCTATTAGATACATTTCATGAAAGCAGCTCAGTTTGATCTGCTCACACACTGGACCACAAAGAGGGTGATGGTGGGTACGACGTCATGTGGTCACTGTATCTCAGGAACTCATAGTCCAGTAGGAATCAATGGGTGTGGAGGGCACTGTGAGGTCACTTCTGTCTCTGCAGGGGATTGGCCAACAGCAGGAACATGGCTGGGAAAGGACTGTGAGGTCACACACACCAGACGAGCAATGGGGCCCAATCAGCATGGCTTGATGAAAGGCAGGTCCTGCTTGACCACCCTGATCTCCTTCTGTGACAAGGTGACCGGCTGAGCAGATGAGGGAAAGTCTGTTGTGGGGAGTGAATCTGCCACACGGGCTGTGGGTGTTGTGTCCTTAGATGCAGTGAAGCCTTTGACACCGTGTCCCACAGCATCTCCTGGAGAAGCTGCAGCTCATGGCCTGGATGGTGTATCTGCGATGGGTAAAGAACTGGATGGAAGGCATTTCAGAGCCATTTGTCCCCTTCCTGTTCACATGGGCATCCCATTGAATGCATTACTGCTCTCTACCCCAGTGTAGACAGGCACAAGGCCTTCTCCACCTGGACCTCTCATCAATGCCACTGGTTTCTACAGCACCCTCATCCTGGACTGTGGGATGCCCAGAACAGCCCTCCCAAGACAGTTTGACAAAGCATTTTTTCTACACCTTCCCCACATCCCTGCTCAATCTCCTCATGTAAAGCTTAAGGACCAGAAATGTTGGGTACAAGCGGGACATGGAGAAAAATGGTCAGGAAAGCTTTGAGGTGCACAGGGAGGCCATCACCGTGTTGGCAAGCTGTTCTCTCTGAACAGGCCCAGAGGACCTGGACAGCATTTGCTGTGTCCCAGAAACTCGCCTGGAAGGTTGCCTTATGGAGAAAAGGTTTGGTCTGGGAAGGGACAGACAGGGGCTGGTGGAACTGGCTGGTGTGACCGTGAGACATCTCTCCAACACCTCAGAAAAGTCCTGGCTCTCAGGGAGGCTGCATGGTCCTCTGAGAAAGAAAATAGCAAAAATGACTTATCGTAGAATAATTGTGGTTGGAAGAGACCCTTAAGATCATCGAGTCCAACCATAACCTAAATCTAGCACTAAACCATGTCCCTAAGAACCTCTTCTGTATGTCTTTTAAACACCTTCAGTGATGGTGACTCCACAACCTCACTGGGCAGTCTGTTCCATTGCTTCAAAACCCTTTCCCTGAAGAATTTTTTCCTCATATCCAATTTAAACGTCCCCGTGTGCAACTTGAGGTCATTTCCTCTTGTCCTATCACTTGCTACTTGGGAGTCTTCTCCCAACAACCAACAACCTCCATGATAAAATCTCCTTTCAGGTAGCTGTAGACAGCAACAAGGTCTCCTCTCAGCCTCTTGTTCTCAAGGCTGAACAGCCCCAGCTCCCTCAACCGCTCCTCGTAAGACTGGTGCTCCAGACCCTTCACCAGCCTTGTCACCCTCCTCTGAACTCTCTCCAGCACCTCAATGTCTTCCTTGCCGTGAGGGGCCTCAAACTGACCCCAGGATTCAAGGTGCAGCCTCACCAGTGCCCAGTACAAAGGGATGATCACTTCTCTAGTCCTGCTAAAGCTCTGATTGAATCAAGGCTTGAACAGCTTAGTGTGACCCAGTTGGTGACGGGTTGGACTGCAGACTCCTGAGGCCCCTTCAACCTCAGTTCTCTCATGATCCCATTGTGATGTTGGGCTCTGTTTCAGACTGGAGCAGAGCAGGTGATGATGGGGCAGGACCCACCTGTGCTGTAGGTGACCATCTAAACCAACATCTCAGCCAGGGAACCAGCCAACACCTCAGTGTGACTCGCTCTGGGCAAAGTGTGAGGAGTCCTGGGCAGGGAAGGTTCAGAGGGCATGGGGTGCTAGGCAGAGCAAGAGGACTATAGCCCATAAGTTGGCAGGGCTGATCAGGAGGGCTTTAAACTAGGTTTGAAGTGGGAAGGGATTGAAACTGGGCTCTCCAAAGATCAGCCTAAGGATGGAAAGCCCAAATTAAGAGTGAAATCAGCAGCCCACCTGAAGTGCATGTACACTAATGCACACAGTATGGGCAACAAACAAGAGGAGCTGGAAGCCATTGTGCAGCAGGAAAGCTATGACATAGTTGCCATCACAGAAACATGGTGGGATGACTCTCATGACTGGAGTGCTGCTATGTGTGGCTACAAGCTCTTCAGAAAAGATAGGCAGGGTAGGAGAGGTGGAGGGGTGGCTTTATATGTTAGAGAGTCACTCGACTCTGTTAAACTTGAGGTCAGCAGCGACAAGGTTGAGTGCCTGTGGACCAGAATCAGAGGGAAGTTCAACAAGGCTGACATTCTCGTGGGTGTCTGTTATAGATCACCCAACCAGGACGATGAAGGAGATGAATTATTCTACAAGCAGCTGGCAGATGTCTCAAAGTCGACAGCCCTTGTTCTTGTGGGTGACTTTAACCTGCCGGATATCTGCTGGGAGCTCAATACTGCACAGAAGAGGCAGTCTAGGAAGTTCCTAGAGTGTGTAGAGGACAATTTTCTTCATCAGCTGGTAAATGAGCCTACGAGGGGCAAGGCCCCACTAGACCTACTGTTTACAAACAGAGAAGGGCTGGTGGGAGATGTAGTGGTTGGAGGCCGCCTGGGTCATAGCGACCATGAAATAATAGAATTTTCAATACTCAGAGATGCAGGGAGAACCATTAACAAAACCTCTACACTGGACTTCCGGAGGGCAGACTTTTGCCTATTCAGAAGTCTAGTTCAGAGCATACCCTGGGAAACAATGCTTAAAAACAAGGGGCCCAGGAGGGGTGGACATGCTTCAAGCAGGAGGTTTTGAGTGCACAGGTACAGGCTATACCAGTGTGCTGAAAGGCTAGCCGTCGGGGAAGACAACCGGCTTGGCTAAACAGGGAGATTCTGAAGGAAATCGGAAATAAAAAGAGACTTTACCAACTGTGGAAAAAAGGGCTGGCTACTTATGAAGAATTTATGGAAATAGCTAGATCATGCAGGAAAAAAATCAGGGAAACAAAAGCGCAATTTGAGGTTAATTTGGCCAATTCTGTCAGGGATAATAAAAAGTCCTTCTTTAAATATGTTAATAACAAAAGAAGGGGCAAGGAAAACCTCCATTCTCTGCTGGACTTTGAGGGAAATATAGTTAACAAAGATGAGGAGAAAGCTGAGGTACTTAATACCTACTTTCCTCAGTTTTCACCAGAAAGACAGGTGGCCCTCAGGACAACTGGCCTCTGGAGGTGGTTGACAGAGACAGGAAGCCAAACAGGTCCCTTGTATTCCAGGAGGAAACAGTTGGTGATTTACTGAGCCATCTGGATCCTCACAAGTCTATGGGACCAGATGGGATCCATCCTAGGGTGATGAGGGAGCTGGCGGAAGAACTTGCCAAGCCGCTCTCCATCATCTTCCAACAGTCCTGGCTCACTGGGGAGGTCCCATATGATTGGAAATTGGCCAATGTTACCCCAGTCCACAAAAAGGGCTGCAAACCTGACCCTGGTAACTACAGGCCTGTCAGTCTGACCTCGGTGCCTGGCAGGGTTATGGAGCAGATCATCCTGAATGGAATCACACAGCACCTTCAGGATGGACAAGGGATCAGACCCAGCCAGCATGGGCTTAGGAGGGGCAGGTCCTGTCTGACCAACCTGATCTCCTTCTATGATCAGGTGACTCACCTGGTGGATGAGGGGAAAGCCGTGGATGTGGTCTCTCTGGACTTCAGCAAGGCCTTTGACACTGTCTCCCATAATATACTCGAGCAAAAGCTGGTAGCCCGTGGCTTGGACAAGTGCACTCCACGCTGGGTGAAGAACTGGCTGGAGGGCCGGGCCCAGAGAGTGCTGGTGAATGGGGCCGCATCCAGCTGGCGGCCAGTCACTAGTGGTGTCCCCAGGGGTCAGTGTTGGGTCCAGTCCTGTGTAACATCTTTATTGACGATTTAGATGAGGGGATTGAGACCATCATCAGCAAATTTGCTGATGACACCAAGTTGGGAGGGAGTGTGGACCTGCTGGAAGGCAGGAGGGCTCTGCAGAGGGATCTGGAGAGACTGGAAAAATGGGCTGATTCCAATGGGATGAAGTTCAACAAGGCCAAGTGCCGGGTGCTGCACTTTGGCCACAACAACCCCCTGCAGCGCTCCAGGCTGGGCACAGAGTGGCTGGAGAGCAGTCAGGCAGAAAGGGACCTGGGGGGACTAATAGACAGGAAGCCCAGCATGAGCCAATAGTGTGCCCAGGTGGCCAAGAAGGCCAATGGTGTCCTGTCCTGTATCCAAACAAGCGTGGTCAGCAGGACAAGGGCAGTGATCCTTCCCCTGTACTCTGCATTGGGGAGGCCACAGCTGTAGTATTGTGTTCAGTTCTGGGCCCCTCAGCTCAGGAAAGACATTGAAGTGCTGGAGCAGGTCCAGAGAAGAGCAACAAGACTGGGGAAGGGACTTGAGCACAAGCCCTATGGGGAGAGGCTGAGGGAGCTGGTCTTGTTTAGTCTGGAGAAGAGGAGGCTCAGAGGTGACCTCATCACTCTCTATAACTACCTGAAGGGCAGTTCTAGCCAGGTGGGGATTGGTCTCTTCTCCCAGGCAGTCAGCAATAGGACAAGGGGGCATGGGCTTCAACTCTGCCAGGGGAAATTTAGACTGGATATTAGGAAGAAATTCTTTACAGAGAGAGTGGTCAGGCATTGGAACGGCTGCCCAGGGAGGTGGTGGACTCGCCGTCCCTGGAGGTTTTTAAAGTGAGGTTGGACATGGCACTTAGTGCCATGATCTAGTAAACAGAGTAGAGTTGGACCGAGGGTTGGACTCGATGATCTCTGAGGTCTTGTCCAACCCAGTCGATTCTGTGATTCTGTGATTCTGTGAAGACACAACATGATCTTGGCTTCATGCCTGCAGGCCCATCAGATGCCAGTTGATGTCAATGGATATTAAAATAAGAAGAAGTGAAAACAAAGATCCAAAGCAAAGGAAGGTGTCGACATAATGTATTTTTCTTTGGTGTTGTTTCTTTTGTTGGAAATGGAAAGTGTTTTCCAGACCTGGGCATGGATCTAAGACACAAATGTCTTCAGCGCCAGGGACACAAACACCTGGTGCCAGTGTAGATGCCCTGGGAACCCCTGCCCAGGCTCCACCTGCACTGCAAGGTGCTCTGCTATCCCCAGGTCCTGTGTGAGAGATGTCAATCCCAGGCCTGCACCTCAGGTACACTGGGCCCCAAAATGGCCCTGGCTGTTTATGTTGAGACAGCTGATGACTGATCTCTGCCTAGAAACCTCCACTATTTTGTTGTTGTTTTTTTGTTTTGGGCTTTTTGTTTGGTTGGTTCGTTGGTTGGTTTGGGTTTTGGTTTTGGTTGTTGTTCTTGATTGGTTGGTTTGGTTTTTGTTTTGCTTTTGTATTGTGGCTGGTTTTGTTTATTTTGTTTGGTTTGTTATTTTCTTTTATTGGAGATTCTTTTTTAGTTTTTTTTTTGTTTTTTTTTTTTTTTTAACATATTAAAATTTAAAAGAAAAAAGCCAAAAAGGGAATTATGGGGAAGTTTAACAAGGGAAGGAGAAGAAATGTTGGTCTTCCCCTGTACTTCTCTTACCAACACTCTAGTATTTCATCTCCCTCGTCATTCAGGAGTTACCACCTCTCCTGATTAAGTGTCCCTGTCCAAGGACAACTTTCCAGCCCTGTCTGGACGTTTGCCCTTCCCAGTGCTCTCAGGTTTCTCCTCCACTTACTCTTTGGTCATTCAGTGGCCTCTCAACTGTCTGGTTTCTGCTTTGAGCTTCAGGGAGTTACAAACTTGCCCCATTCTTCAGAGCTCTAATTGACATGGCAGTCAACACGTTCATTGTGTTTATTTCTATCCTCTCCTGTCTCTCTGTCTAAAGCAGTTCTTGTGTGAGTGTCCCTTGTGGATGCTGGACCTCATCAGATCCACTTACACACACAGCTGAGGAAAGTGTTTTGCTGTTGATTGAACTGTGCAGTGTTTGCACAGGAGAGCAGGTGGAGCTGGTGCACAGGAGCTGCAGCATCTCCTGCAGAGTTCAGTGGAGAAGTCTGATGGAGGAAAAGTGATGCAATCTCTGGTGGCCAATGAGGGAACCGGCAGACTGGGGGTGGGGGTGAGGAGCCAGGTTGCCCATACAGTGTCCAGCCTCAAGGGACTGTTCTCCTGCCTGTCCAGATGTCTTCAGGAGACCCTCAGGATCAGTGTCCAGTGTAGAATGCTGCTGTCACTTCTTCCATACACTGGAAAATGACAGAAAATACCATTGAAAGAAAAACCCTCCTTTATGAAATCTTTGAAACCTTCATCAGCAAGTGTCCCATTGAAACCTCTCCAGTTAGTTCTGCAAGTCTTGAAGATTTGAAAAAAATTAGGGAAAGAAACATCGCTCGTTAGGGCTTTCTGTGTTTTAATGAGCCCCATGGTGTATTTGGTGCTGAGTCCATGAACCTCAGATACCAAGGACAGACTGAGGAATCTGCTCAAGAAGTCCAAGCCAGAACAAACTCCAAAGTACCTTGAAGCATTAATGGGCCCCACTGAGGCCTGTTACTGACAAAGCCTCCCCAGGGTCTCCTTAGAGCAGATAATTGGAGGCAGTGATTGCATCAGGCAAAGGCAAAGTGCAGCAGCTCTGACGCTGAGAAAGCCCTTGGTTTGTTTGATGAAGGACATTGGCCAAGCCTTGAGCCCCTGCCCCTGGAAGGGAGATCCTGTCCCTCACGTGTGGCTCAGGGCTCTTCCTGGGGCTGTGGGGAGTGCGATGCCCAGTGCAGGACAATGGTGTGACACTCCCTGGGGGTGCAAGGAGGCAATGGGAGCCATGGCCATGACAACCATGTGTCTCCTCTTAGGCCTCGCTGGCAGGGACATCAGCCAGAGCCAAGGGGACAAAGACCTTGGCTCTTGCAGGGACATCCAGCATTGCCAGCACCCTTGGCCGTGTCCACCACAGTCCATCCTGCACTGTCCCAGGCCTGTGGCTGTTTCCCCACAGGCTGCAGACACCCCATGCGCTTCCCCACCTTGTTCTCACCCCAGTGTGTCCCCACCTGTGCTGCTGTCTCTCCATCCTCACCAGCTGTTCCTGGAAACACAAAGCCATGGCTGATCCAGAGTCCCTCTGAATGACCACAGCACTGCGCTCAGAATGACGTTTCTTTATCCTGAGCTCCACTCTGGACCTCCAGAACTGCAGTTTCGATGGTTTTCGATGGTTTTATTTTCTCATGCTGTTTCCCACTACCAAAAAAAAAAAAAAAAAAAATGCCATCATCTTGGAAAGTGATTTTCAAGAGTTCTTGATCCACTACTATCTTTCCCTCTCAATGTTCTACCCCAGCCAGCAACTAAGACCACAATAGCTGCTCACGTACTCCCCCAATATATTAAGTGCGATATGGAAGATAACCAAAGGGAATGGAGAAACCCGTGGGTTCAGAAATAGCATTTTAATAAGACAATAAAAATAGTATAATATACTACTACTATGTATATAATTAAATGAAATGAAATTTAAAAATTAAAATTAAATATAAAAAATCAAACTAAATTAAATTTAAAAAAATATACTCAGTGCAATCTGTCACGTAACTCCAGTCACACGGAACAGCCAGTCCTGGAGAAAGGAGCACCTTGGTCCCAAACAACCAATCCCAGCAAGACAGAGCAAAAAGGCCCAAGGGCCAACTGCAAAATGGCAGAACAGCCAAAAACTCACTCAAATCTCCCAACAGAACGGAACTTCCAAACTAAACTAACCAAAGTACCTGGCAAATCTGAATTAACCAGCCAGAAATGTCAGCTCCAGCTTTGTACTGAGCATGACACTAATTGTAGGTGTGGGAAGATAAGGGAAGATTGGCAAGAAGGAAATTTGTAAATACGCTTAAGTGACTGTACCCAGAGTTTAGAAAACACAAATCACACTAATTTAGCTTTAGCCTTGTGTGCTTCACAAGTTGAACCTCTGTCTTTATAGAATATAGACTTGTGAAATCTTAAAGACACCTCCTCAAACATCCTTGAAATTCCTGCTTCACTCAATGACAGGAAGATGTGCCAGGGGAGGGTCAGGTTGGACATGAGGAAAAGGTTCTTCACCCAGAGGTGCTGGACACTGAACAGGCTCCCCAGGGAGGTGTCATGGCCCCAACCTGACAGTGTTCAAGAAGAGACTGGACAACGTCCTCGGACACACGGGGTGACCTGTGGGGTGTCCTGTGCAGGGACAGGAGTTGGATTTGATGACCCTTGTGGGTCCTTCCAACTCAGCACATTCTATGATTCTATGAAACACTAGATCAAAAGTCCATGCACAGATGAGATGTAAACACATGGCTCAGAGCTCTTCCTGGGACCGTGGGATGTGAGTGTGCAAGGCCAAGGGAAGGACAACACTGGTACAACTTTCAGCTTCCCCATGGGGCTGCAAGAAGGCAACAAGGCCCCAGTGCCATGAGGACAACATGTATTCTCTTAGACTTTTTTTACAGAGACAACTGCCATGGCCAAGGGGACAGAGACCTGGGTTCTGTGGGTCCCTTCCAGCCTTACAGTGTCCTTTGCCATCTCCATCACAGGCTGTTCTACATGGTCCTACCCCTGCCCCTCTTTCCCTGCAGGCTGCAGACACCCATCTCGCTTCCCCATCTGCTCTCACCCCAGCATTTCTGCACCTTCACTGATGTGTCTGCATCCTCACTGGCTGCTCTTTGGCACACAAACCATGGGCTGATCCAGCTCCTTCTGAGTGAGCTCTTGCCCTACAGCACTGCCCTTCCAGTGACATTTCTTCCTCCTGATAACCAGTCTCTACTTCCACATCTGCACTTGGTGGCTTTGTTTTTTTTTCTCTGCTGCTTTTTCCCACTACTTTGGAAGCTTTACCACCTCAGAAACTGCCCATCAAGCAGAGATCCCAACCTGTTATTCTTCTAGTCGTCTTGCACTTGACCAGAGAGAAGTAACCTCACTGTGATCTCCTAAATCCCATGAGTGCTGCTGGCCTTTCAGCTTCTCTGATACACACAACCATGTCCCTGCTGCTGTCCCATCATGTTCTCAGGTGGGATGGATGTGACAACCTGTCTCCAAGATCTCTTCCTGGGTAGGATCTGTCAGACTTAGGCAGAGGTTCTTTCCCAGCCATGTCCCTGCTGCTGGGCTGTCACCTCCAGACACAGAACTGGCCTCACTGTCCCCTTCACAGCCACAGGATTCTGACTGGATTATGAGTGTCTGAGACACAACTGAACTCATAATACCATAACTATCCATCACCTTTTTTATGGCCTAGGACCCAGTCAGATAAAAGTACACTTATTTTATCAAATTCATCAATTATATTCCCTACTAGAGATTTGAGTTGAAAAACACTCTTCAGAGGAACTGCTGTATTTTTGTTGACAACATTTCGAACTCCTTTTCTGTCTTTTATTCTTTCTATTCTTCCTCTGCCTATTCTGCCTTCAAAATCCTCTCCAAGGGAAAGATTCATTGAATCGCAGAATAACTTCAGGTTTGAAGAGAGCCCTTGTCTCACTTGTCTCACTGTCCTGCTCCAGGCAGGGTTAACCAGGTGAGGTTGTCCAAGGGTTCCTCACAACTATGCATCATCCACAGAGAAGCTGAAAGTGCACTCGTCACATCATACAGAGGGAGAATAAAGATGTTTAACAGTGTTGGTCCAAGTGCTGGTCACTGAGGGATGCTACTAGTAACTGGCTGCACGGAGGGCTTTGTACCGCAGATGACATTTGGCTTGATTGTCCAGCCAACTTCCCACCCAGCTTCCAAATCTCCAGCCCAGAGATCACTGATCTGGCTACTAGGACACCAAGGAACACCACGTCTGTGACCCTGCAAAATTCCAGGTATGGCGGCAGGTTGACCAGCTGTTAATTCTCCTTCATGCTTTTCATGCAGATGGGTTCGATATCTGCCTTTTCCAAAGACCTCGGAAACCCTCTTACCACTTTGTCTTACTTTGAGAGCACAACCCAGAATCACAGGCAAGGGTGACAGAGCAGACAGGAGCACTTGCAATGAGCCTGTCCCAGCAGCTGAGATGAATCTCACTGGGCCACTGAGGTTTGTTCCTGGAGTCACACACAGAAATGCCAGGGTTCCATCAGGCATCCATGTCTGAGTTGGTCTCAGGACTCCTTATGCACCCAGGGATGCTCAGAGACAGAGTCTGTCCCTTTTACACACAGAGGCAGGAGTCACAGTGTCCCTCTGGCCTCCTGTTGCCGCTCCAAAGGGATGGGAGACACCTCAGCCCTGTGGTGTGTCACCTGCTCTGCACTCATCTGAGATGTCCCGCGTCCTGAGGAATGGACACAGGGATCACAATTCAAGGAAGCACATCCCAGTACTGCGTGCAGGTGATTTCCCATAGGTTGTTCCTCCCAATATGAAGTGACCTCAGGACCTCGTCTGTCTCACAGGCCTTCACGGAATGGAAAGGAATAGTTGATGGTGTTTTTGCTCACTCAGGTTCATGTCACCTCACATACATGATGTGCGTGCTCACATCTCATCTGTACAAAGCAAACGTGGATTACTGAACTATTCATTGAGTGTCCATCCATGGAGAGAAAACAGCCTCTGTGGGTGAGAAGCCAGTGCTGGAAATGGTGGTTGTGAGGGGTCAGTCCATGGTGATTGAGGCTCCTTCTATGGGGTGTCCAGTGCACAGGGGCACAGCCCAGCCCCTGCTCTGCTGGTCCTGCAGGTCTCTGGCAGGAGCCTGGCTGTGAGAGGACACTGCTGTGTGCCAGCCCTGCACACACACTCTGTTCAGCTGTACAATGGTGTTTCATCTGTGGGCCAGTTTCTTGGGTATATTCTTGAGAGAAGGTTTGGATAAAGACCTAAACCTTCAGGCTCTGCCCATAGGAGATCACCTTTCTATCTGGAAAGGTTGTTCTGAGGCCAGCTCTGTCACAGCAGTGCCCATTGCCTGTCCCTGCCTGCGCTCACAGCACTGACACACAGCAGGACGGTGACCAAGCTGCCAGAGCACTCAGGCCTTGCACCAACACCAGGGATGAGAAGGAGAGTGTGGGAGTGGAACCAGAACAGATCTGGAAGAACAAGCGCTGCTGCTCCCTGGCAGGGCTGCCAGGATGGACTCTTTTACCCTCCTCCCATGAACACAGGAACTGTCCCTGCAGCTCTAAAAAGGCCTTGCAGGAAGGATATAGTGAAAAACAAGTCACTAAAGAGCCCTTTATTGTGTTTAGAGACAAGGAGAGCACAGCTCCTCATTTACACAGCCAACAGTTATAAAAGAAAAGCTGACAGTGAATTAGAAAGGGGATGACAACATTATCACAATAAGAAAACAACTAAGAACAAAAAAAATCTGAATGACAGGCTGGACCTGTAATTAGCTACATTTAAACGGCTAAGCAGATGGGCAGTTTATTGCTTTAGAAAACACTAAGATATGAGTTTCCACAGGGCATCCTTGAGTTAACTGTTCCTCATGCTGTAGATGAGGGGGTTCACTGCTGGAGGCACCACTGAGTACAGAACTGACACCACCAGGACCATAGATGTGGAAGAGATGGAAGGGGGCTTCAGGTGGGCAAACATGACAGTGCTGAGGAACAGGGAGACCACGGCCAAGTGAGGGAGGCAGGTGGAAAAGGCTTTGTGCCGTCCCTGCTCAGAGGGGATCCTCATCACGGCCCTCAAGATCTACACATAGGACACCACAATGAACACAAACCAGCCAAACCCGATTAATAGACTAAACACAATAAGCCCAAGTTCCCTGAGGTAGGAGTGTGAGCAGGAGAGCCTGAGGATCTGGGGGATTTCACAGAACTGGCCCAGGGCATTGCCCTTGCACAGGGGCAGTGAAAATGTATTGGCCGTGTGCAGCAGAGCAGTGAGAAATCCAGTGGCCCAGGCAGCTGCTGCCATGTGGACACAAGCTCTGCTGCCCAGGAGGGTCCCGTAGTGCAGGAGTTTGCAGATGGCAACGTAGCGGTCGTACGACATGACTGTGAGCATAAAATACTCTGCTGTTATCAAGAAGACAAACAAAAAGAGCTGAGCAGCACATCACAAAAAGGAGATGGCCTTGGTGTTCCAGAGGGAATTGGCCATGTTTTTGGGGACAATGGTGGAGATACAGCCCAGGTGGAGGAGGGCGAGGTTGAGCAGGAAGAAGTACATGGGGGTGTGGAGGTGCTGGTCCCAGGCTATGGTGGTGATGATGAGGCCGTTGCCCAGGAGGGCAGCCAGGTAGATGCCCAGGAAGAGCCAGAAGCGCAAGAGCTGCAGCTCCCGTGTGTCTGTGAACGGCAGGAGGAGGAACTGGGTGATGGAGCTGCTGTTGGACATTTGCTGCTGATGGTCATGGGAAACCTGTCATAGGAGGAAAAGACAGTGACAAGTTCTCAGTGACTTCTCTGAGCAAAATCAAAGCCATTTCTCACACACTCTCCCCTGCTCCACACCCCTTGTCCTTTTCCAGACCTTCCTCCAGCTCGGTGTCTGAGCCCTGGGTGGTGCTGGTTGGAGGTGCCATGAGGAGCAGGGCCTATGCCCACTGTCTGCGGAGGAGTCAGCCCTGCTCTGCAGCAGGGGGCATGGGAACGGGGGGCAGGGGCCAGAACTGGGGTTTAGCTGTGTCAGATGGAACCACAACATGTCTCAGCCTTTCCTAAAAAGCATTTTCTTGGTTGCAGAATCTCTGCACTTCTCCATGGGGCTTTCAGGTACACAACGATGGTGTAGGACAGGTTTGCATCCTGGAGGGAAGCTCACAGCGTGGAAGGAAACCTCAAAGAAACAGCCTAGAGTCCTAATGATGGCATTTGATTGAGGGAGACTCAGCTCATTGCCCAGCCCCACAGACTGCATTGCCCACAGCCCACAGGTCAGAGCAAAGCTGGAACACATGTGCCCATGGACACACCTGCAGGAAAGGACCCACAAGATCAGGCTGTGACTCTGCAGCTGAAACTGCCATCCCCAGAGAGCCTGACAGCAAGAACAAGACCCCAACAGCAGTGACCCAGAGCAGTGGAGCAAGAAGGAAAATGCGGTGAGGGTGGGTGTGAGAGAGGCCAGGGCAGAGGCAGCCGGGCACTCAGACAGCGTCCCCCTTCCCCAGCTGTGCAGCCACCTCCCAGACACCAACAGTGCCGGGCAGCTGCTCTCAGCCCCTGTTCTCTGCAGAGGAACTGCAGCTCTGGCTGCACAGGAGCTGCTTCATGCCTTGGAGCCCCCGGCCCTGAGGGCAGAGGCTTTGCTGGGTGGGAGAGGAGGCCAGGGGGCTGCTCACAGGAGGGATCTGACCTGCAGGGGGTCACAGGGACTTTTCTCTGTTCTCCCTCCCATAACAATTCTGGGTTTGGTTTCCTCTCATTTCTGATCATTTCCCTGCTGCCTGGAGATTCTCCACTGGGAGGTGTTTCCCTGTCCATGTCTGTTCCCTGTCAGTGCTCACAGACCATCCCACCCTCTGTGCCCTCCCCCTGGCCCTACAGATCCTGCCTGTTCACAGGGCACTGCCTGGGGGCATCTTCCTGTTTGCAGGCTGGAAAACAGGACAGGTCAGACTAAGGCTGATGGGTCCAGCCAAGGTGATGCAGGTGCTGTGCACAGGCAGAGGGGTGGTGAAGGGATGTCATGAGCCTTCTGGCAGATGTACTGATCACTCAGAGTTGCAGTTCAGGAGTCTCAGTGACTTCTTAAAGCATGAGAGCTTTAGGAGATTCTGCCAGGAAATGCAGCTGCATTGTCCTACATGCAGAAACTTACCATCTAAGGACTTTGAAGACTGGTCTCTCAATGAGCCCTCAGCAACCAACTCCCCACATTGCCTTTCCCTCTCTGTGCCTGGCTCCTGTGCCCTCGGTGCTGCAGGCAGAGCCCTCAGCCCTGCTGCGTGTGCAGAGGAGCTGCTCCTGGGCAGAGCTGTCTCTCTGCAGTGCTGCCGCTGCCATGAGCTCCCTGTGTCCCAGGAGCCCAGCCCAGCTCAGCAGCACAGCAGCAGCCCATGATGTCCCTTTCTCTGTCCCCTCTGGGCTCCTCCAGGTGTCCCTGGGGCTCCAGGGGCACATCCTTTCAAACAACTTCAAGTAATCAGTGATGTTGATTCTCTCTCCTCTGAAGAGACACTTCTCACCAGCATTGTATTCTTCATATTAAAAATTAAATTGCTATGAGAATCATCTTTTCTTGTCCCATCATTAGACAGGACACCAGGAATGTTACAGCAAAGGATTTTATTTCTCCAGGCTGGGGGAGGAATATCCTCAGTTGAATGAGTTCAGGCATTTTATTCTGGTTTTATACTCCCATGTCTAGAGAGACATTTATCATTCTTCGGCCATGTCATGTCTGTGCTCTGCAGCAAAGCCTTTGCACACATGGGCTCTTGCACACTTGGTACCAGGTTTCTTGTGGCGGGTCAGAGCAGGGCTGGTGCCACAGCTGGGGTGGTTCAGCCCAGATGTGAGGCCATGTCCTCAGCCAGGGACCAGACTGGGGGAGCTGGAGCTGTCAGTGCTGCAGACAGAGCTGTGACACGGATGGAATGAACTGCCAGACAGGGTGGCAGGAGTGAGTTCATCTGGTCTGCAAGGACAGCAGCCTCCAAGCACAGCAACAGTCCAGATCAGAACTCAGTCTAGACCTGTATGGAAACTCCAGGGCCCATAATGAGCTGTTACTACTGCAGGAACAGTTAAAGGAGAAACAAAAATACTGTGCGGTGACTGATGACTTTAATAAGAGAAAGAGGTGAGAATTTCCATGTCCTCTTGTCCTCTGTCTTCACCAGCAATGTGTCCCAGGCCTCTCTGACATGAGACGAGAATCTGGAGAACAACCAGCAGTGGATGGGGATCAAGTCAGGGGTCATTGGAACTAACACAATCCTTTCCAGTCTATGGGACAGGAGGGGCAGCATCCCAGGAGCTGGGACAGCAGGACCATGTCCCAGTGAGGCCACCTTCCACCATCTTGGAAAGCTCATGGAGAGTGAGGAGACTCTGTATCAAAAACAGCGTGGTCAGCAGGACAAGGGCAGTGATCCTTCCCCTGTGCTCTGCACTGGGGAGGCCACACCTGGAGTATTGTGTTCAGTTCTGGGCCCCTCAGTTCAGGAAAGACATTGAAGTGCTGGAGCGGGTCCAGAGAAGAGCAACAAGACTGGGGAAAGGATTTGAGCACAAGCCCTATGGGGAGAGGCTGAGGGAGCTGGGGTTGTTTAGTCTGGAGAAGAGGAGGCTTAGAGGTGAGCTCAGCACTCCCTAGAACTATCTGAAGGGCAGTTCTAGCCAGGTGGGGATTGGTCTCTTCTCCCAGGCATCAGCAATAGGACAAGGGGGCATGGGCTTCAACTCTGCCAGGGGAAATTTAGGCATCTTTCCAGAGAGAGTGGTCAGGCATTGGAATGGCTGCCCAGGGAGGTGCTGGACTCACCATCCCTGGACGTTTTTAAACCGAGATTGGCCATGGCACTTAGTGTCATGATCTAGTAAACGGACTGGAGTTGGACCAAGGATTGGACTGGATGATCTCTGAGGTCTTTTCCAACCCAGTTAATTCTGTGATTCTGTGATTTTCAAGTTAGGGAGAGCTCTGAGGTTCTCCCTGACCACAGGAATAATTCACCTGAGGTGCAGGGCTGATTTACAAGTGCCCCAGTGTCAGCATCCATGTACAGAGTCTGCTCATCAGCCAGGCAGCAAATCCATCATTATAGAAATAGAGACGAGGCTCTTGACCAGCTCCTTGCACCGAGCAATTGGCATGCCTTGTCTGCTGAGATTCCAGGGAACACCTGAACTTTAAGAACTGAGAAGTTTTAGTCCTCACTGAGCATCCTGGTTCATCTCCTGACCCATGTGGTGCTCCAGGCTGTGAAGAGAATCCAAACCAACTTCTTGACTGGGCTAGTTCCATTTCACATGGTGCCAAACAGGGCAGATGAAGGGGACTTATAAATCCAGTATCTGCTGTACAGTTCTTCAGAGATTAGAAATGTAGGGAACAATGTATTGTCAGTGCACACCACATAAAGATTCTGGCTTCCTTTGTGCCTTTTCACTTAGCTGGGATCTGTTCCTTGGCTTTCATTGGCTACAAAGGAAACAACTCTCCTATGCCACCTGCCCCTCACACCAGAAAAAGAAAGGAGAAAATGTATGGAAGAGGGACGATTTGGGAAAAAGTTCTGACTAAGAAGTGTATTCTTTCAATAATAAAAAGGTGGAAGTGGGAGAAAGCACTGTTCCAAGAACTTCGTAGAAGAGGCCAACTACTGAGATGCAAGATGTATTTTGAGAAGTGAGAATGACTGCTGGGAGGGAAATTAAAGAGCTTTAATTCATCAACATAACCAAGAATAGGGAATTTTCTGTTGCTGTTATTAGTGATAGTACCACTATCAAAAACATCCTTGAAAACGTCACTGTCATCCCTTGGCTTCAAAGCTCAGCCTGCTCAGTATTTGACAGGACTGCTTCAAACATCTGTGACCCAAGTCTTTTACCCAAGGAAGGGAAAAACTTCCAGTGCAGGCACCACACCAGTGCCCAATCTGCCTGGAGAGCCAGGACAGTTGTGCCACACAAGAGCCAGCCTGGACAGAAGCTACAGTTAGTGAGAACTGAAATATTTAAACTCCAATCATAGAATGACAGCATTATAGAATCATTTAGTTGGGAAAAGACACATAAGAACATGGAACTCAAACATAAGACCTCGACATAAGAACTCCAACAATAAACCATATCCCTAAGTGCCACATCTCCATGTCTCTTAAACACGTCCAGCAATGGAAGCTCCAATCCCGAGCTGGCAGGACACCGTTGGCTGCAGTTGGACATAAGATACTGGTCATGGCTGTGAGTTCAGCCCTTGCTGGCAGAATGTCTCACACCCTCACTCAGGAGGGCAGGGGGCTGGGAGATGGGAGCACGTTTCAGTTTCCAGATCCCAGCACAGAGCCCAAACCATCCTGCCCTTGGACTCTGGATCCCATTTCCTGAGAAGCAAAGCTGGTGGCCTTCTGAGGATAATCATGTTAAAAGACATGAGTAATCCTTCAAGTGTTTGCGTAATTTGTCTGGGAATGACGGTTTTAAAAAGAAAAATAAAAGTTTAACATGCTTATATTTAAATACGTGTAAAATAGTACTCTGCATGTGTGGTCGCCCCTCTGGCAATGACAGTTAAATAGGTATTTGCACTATAAGGCTCCATACCCCATCCACAAGCACACATCTAAGTGGTTCAGATGAAGGGTGGTGTGGCAAATGTCACCCTTTGTGTCCCCAGGTGATGGACACTGCTCATGTGCCTCTGCAGAGAGTGGCAGGAGCTGCATCCCCTTCTCGGGACAGACTCCTTCCAGGAGAGACACCGACACAGGGGGAACTCGTCGGGGCTTTACGGCATTTCACTCAGCATCAGTTTTGACATATTGGGTGCTGTCCTGTGACTGCCCTATCTGCACAAATGATCATCCAAACACAACCATTTACTAAGACATGGTCATAAAGGGCTGTTGTGGACAAGAAAGCTCACCGTGAACTCTGGAGAGAGCGAGGAAGTTTATAATAAGCACCAGGAAGAACCAAGAAGCTCGAGGCATCTTCTGAAGAGCGGGAGGCCTGAGCAGCCGTGATTGGCCATTGTAGGTGTGGGAGAGGTCAGGGCATGCCAGGGAGAAGCAATGAGATGGCTGATGGCTTCAGTGAACCCTTCCAGCCATGTCTGAGCCCAGCAATGGAAAGCAGTTGATGTCTGCAGGTGGAGGAGGAACAGGAGGGAGATTTTCCTGGGAATATGGAAGGAAGAAAGGCCTCTCTTGGGCTAATCTTGCATGGCAGTGCCATTTGCATGCTGTGGGCATGGCTGTGCCTGGGAGATGGGGAACGGCTGCTGCTGGGGTGGCTGTGCTCAGTCATGACTCATGAGCTGACCCTGCTCTGCTCCTCTCTTACACTGCCCACACTTGGATGGTCCTCAGGAATCACTCATGAACCTGGTGGATCCATGAACCTCCTGGAGTGATGGGGTGTGGATCCAAATAGGGGATTCGAGCAAGTTTTAGAGTGGGACATTGAGGTGACTGGTGACCATTGCCAGGTGTATGAAAGAAGCTGGATGAGCTATGAGGAACTCACAGGCATTTCCAACTCCACAGAAAACCAGAGACTTGCAGTTAAAGCAACAGCAGTTTACATAAAACCCACCCCCAAAACACAAGACACTCACACTGACCACAGGAAAAGCCTTGAAAAACATTGGAGAAAGATCTACCAGGTCCCAGGGGTCAGGGCTCAGCCATTCTGGTGATGAACAAGCATCAAGGGCTGACATGGCATCAGAGCCAGCTCCACATGGCCCTCACCACCTGGAACCACTGTCTCCATGTCTTTCCTTCAGCAGACTCCAGGGACAGGGACCTGCAGTGGTTGTTTCCTTCACAGCTGTGTCAAGTGATGGCCCTTCATGGGGTCCAAACACCCTCAGAAACTTGGGGTTTGCTTCTGCCTTTCACTTCATTGGAGGTTTGTTCATTCTCTCTGTATCTGCAGTTCAGGCTCATGGCACCAGAGGGCTCATGGACATCTAAAATGCTCTTACAAGCCAAGGCTCTGTGCATCATTTTCCTAAAGGCTTCAAGTCTGGTGTGGATGATTAGGGAGATTTCAGGAATAACCAAACACAGAGCATTTCCATAATAAATAGCAATTAATCCAAATTTCTTCTATTTCCTTCCCTGCTCGCCCTTCCCTCCCTTTCCAGAACAGGTGGTCTCAGCAGCCTCCAGTTCATATTGGTGTGGAGCATCTCCTAATAAATACTGAATATGTCACAAAATGGGTTGCCTAAATCACCATGTGAGTGAGGAGAGAGGCCAGGACACCTCGAGAGGAGTCACACTCCTCTGGACCAAGAGGTGGGTGTTCCTGGGAATCTCAGGTGCCACAGCACAGTGATGCTTGTGTTCAGGGAGCTGGTCAAGTGACCCATCTCCTGTTCTGTAATGGTGTTTGAGTTTGCTCAGGTCACCCCTGACTTGAGCCTCATCCACTGCTGGGTGTTCTCCAGACTCCTGCCTTCAGGAGCCAAGTCCCAGGAGACCTTGCTGGTGAAGACGGAGGAAAAGAAGCCATGAAGAACCTCAGTCCCATCTGATTCTACTCTTCTGAAGTTCAGCAGCAGGCCCACGTTCACCCTGCCTATTCTCTTACTGCAAGTGAGGCTTAGTCAGCTCATCTTCCACGGTGACGGTGACCACAACCCCTCCCCTCCCCTTGCCTTGAAAAATCCTAGTCGCTGCCTTCCAGATGCAGGGAGGAGCAACCAGCTTGTGTAGCGGGTGAGTCCCACCCACACTGTGCTGCAGCAGCGGGTGTGGTAGCTTGTGCAGCAGGGTGCAGAGAGCACTTGTCGCTTGTCAGCCCCTCTAACTTATTGCCAGCATCCCAGACTGCTGACGACCATGGTCGCCTCCAGGAGGAGAGTTTGTCCCAAACAGACTGTGACTACGCAGACTGAGGTTCTGTCCCGAATGGTGGCTGTTCCAGTCTCCATCTGCAGGGAGTGCCAGAGCCTGCTGCTGCCGGGGCAGAGAGGCCAGCACTCCACCTGTGTGAGGTGTGAGCAGGTGCAAGACCTGCTCGACATGGTTATGAAACTTAAGGAGGAGGTTGAGACGCTGAGGACCATCAGGGAGTTTGAAAGGGACATCGACTGGTGGAGTAACACCCTGACGTGCCAGTCGGAAAGGTCCCAGGGAGGTACCCCCCAAAAGGAGATGGACCTCCTGCCCTCTCGGACAGAGGCCGAAGTCCTGAGACGGCCCCACCCTTGTTGCTGTCGGGCAGAGGTAGGGGACCTAAAAGACGACGAGCGTTGGAAGCGTATTCCGGGTCAGTGTCACGGGCAGCCGCCCTTCCTGCCTGCTTTGTCTCCCCAGGTGCCCCTCCGTGATAGCTTTGAAGCCCTGGATCTTGAAGAAGAGGTAGGTGAGGAGGCGGTGCCAAGCCTGCCTACAAGATCACATAGGAAGAGGCGCTTGACGTCACAACTTAAGACTGCCTCTGATAAGAAAGAAAGAAGGGTGATTGTCATAGGAAATTCCCTTCTGAAAGGAACAGAGGGTCCAATATGCAGAGTTGACCCTCATCGTAGGGAAGTTTGTAGTCTACCTGGAGCCCGGATCAAGGATATCGCTAGACAGCTCCCCAAACTGGTGCACCCGACAGAGTACTACCCGCTGCTGCTCTTCCAGACAGACGGGGAGGAAGCTGCTTCCCGTAGTCTGAGGGGAATGAAGAACGATTTCAAGGTCTTGGGGAGGATGGTGAAAGACTCAGGGGCTCAAGTGATCTTCTCTTCACTCTTTCCATCTTCAAGTGATGATGTGGGATGGAAAAGGAAAATTCAGTCTCTAGAGAGTTGGCTCCAAGCCTGGTGCTACAGGCAGGGCTTTGGATTTTTTGATAATGGTTGGTTTTATAAGACACCAGTCCGGACAGTGTCATGCATGCGGGAAAGGTTTATCTCGCAGGGGCAAAAGGATGCTGGGGCAGGAATTAGCTGGGCTCATTTGGAAAGCTTTAAACTAGGCTCGAAGGGGGATGGGTTTGTAGCTGGGCTTGTCCCAGTCGGGCAGCATTTTAAAACTGATGAGGACCGGGTGGCCTCCTGTGCCCCTAGGGAGAAATGGGTGTGCTCTGCTCGCTCCCTGAAATGCCTGTACACCAATGCGCGCAGCATGGGGAATAAGCAGGAGGAGTCAGAATCCTGTGATCGGTCGGGAGATTATGATCTGGTGGCAATTACAGAAACATGGTGGGACAGTTCACATGACGGGAATGTGGTCGTGGATGGCTATGCCCTTTTCAGGAAAGACAGGCCGGCCAGGCGTGGTGGTGGAGTTGCTCTCTATGTGAGAGAGCAACTACAATGTACTACATTCTGCCCAGGAGTGGATGACGAGCGAGTTGAGAGTGCATGGGTCAGGATCAAGGGGCAGGCTGGCAGGGGTGACACTGTTGTGGGCGTCTGTTACAGGCCACCAGATCAGGCTGAGGAAGTTGATGAGGCCTTCTATGGGCAGCTGAGAGTGGCCTCGCAGTCACAGGCCCTGGGTGTTTTGGGTGATTTTAACTTCCCTGATGTTTGCTGGAAGGACCATTCAGCCAGCCAGCCACAGGCCAGGAGGTTCCTCCAGTGCCTTGATGAGAACTTCCTCATGCAGATGGTGGAGGAGCCGACTAGGAGAGGTGCACTGCTGGATCTCATCCTCACTAACAAGGAGGGTCTGGTTGAAGCAGTAAAGGTTGAGGGCTGCCTGGGTTGCAGTGACCACGAGATGGTGGAGTTCAGCATCTTGTGTTGCAGGAACAGAATAGTGAGTAGAATTGCAACCCTGAACTGTAGCAGGGCTAACTTTGGCCTTTTCAAGCAACTGCGGGGGGAAATCCCATGGGCAAGACTGCTTGAAGGAAAAGGGGCCCAAGAGAGCTGGATTGCATTCAGAGATTTCTTCTTCCACGCTCAGGATCAGAGCATCCCCACACGTAGGAAGTCAAGGAAGAGAGCCAGGAGGCCTGCGTGGTTCAATAGGGATCTGTTGGGTATGCTCAAGCAGAAGAGGCGAGTTTACAGGTCATGGAAGCAGGGGCTGGCCACTTGGGAGGAATATAAGGCTGCTGTTAGAGAATGTAGGAAGGCAGCTAGGATAGCCAAGGCCTCCTTAGAATGACAGCTGGAGAGAGGGGTCAAGCACAGCAAAAAGAACTTTTTCAAATACATAGCAGATAAAACTAATACCAGAGACAATGTAGGCCCACTGAGGAATGGGGTGTGTGCCCTGTTGGCAGAAGATACAGAGAAGGCAGAATTACTGAATGCCTTCTTTGTGTCTGTCTACTCTGCCGGAGGCTGTCCTGGGGAGCCCTGTACCCCTGAGACTCCGGATGAAGCCAGGTCAATGGAGGAGTTTGCTTTAGTCGAGGAGGACTGGGTTAGGGAGCAATTAAACAGTCTGGACATCCATAAATCCATGGGTCCAGATGGGATGCATCCGCGGGTGCTGAGGGAGCTGGCTGAAGTCATTGCTGGACTGCTCTCCATCATCTTTGCCAAGTCTTGGGAAACGGGAGAGGTGCCTGAGGATTGGAGGAAAGCAAATGTCACTCCAGTCTTCAAAAAGGGCAGGAAGGAGTACCCGGGTAATTATAGACCGGTCAGCCTCACCTCTGTCCCTGGGAAAGTAATGGAACAGCTTGTCCTTGGTGCCATCTCAAGGCATATCAAGGATAAGAGGGTTATTAGGGGCAGTCAGCATGGCTTCACCAAGGGTAAGTCATGCTGACCGACCTCAAAGCCTTTTATGAGAATGTAACAAGGTGGATGGATGATGGCAGAGCAGTGGATGTGGTCTACCTTGACTTCAGTAGAGCCTTTGACACAGTCTCCCACAGCATCCTCACAGCTAAGTTGAGGAGGTGTGGTCTAGACAATAGAGTAGTGAGGTGGGTTACAAACTGGCTGAAGCAGAGAAGCCAGAGAGTGGCAGTCAATGGTGCGGAGTCTAGTTGGAGGCCAGTATCTAGTGGAGTGCCTCAGGGGTCAGTACTGGGGCCAGTATTATTCAATATATTGATTAACGATTTGGACGAGGGAATAGAGTGTACTATCAGCAAGTTTGCTGATGACACTAAGCTGGGAGGAGCGGCTGACACGCCAGAAGGCTGTGCTGCCATCCAGCAGGACCTGGACAGGCTGGAGAGTTGGGCGGGGAATAACCTGATGAAATTCAACAAGGGCAAGTGTAGAGTCCTGCATCTGGGCAGGAACAGCCTCAGGTTCCAGTATAGGTTGGGAAATTACATATTAGAGAGCAGTGTAGGGGAAAGGGACCTGGGGGTCCTGCTGGACAACAGGATGACCATGAGCCAGCACTGGGCCCTTGTGGCCAGGAAGGCCAATGGCATCCTGGGGTGTATTACAAGGGGGTGGTTAGTAGGTCAGAGAGGTCCTCCTTCCCCTCTACTCTGCCCTGGTGAGACCCCATCTGGAATATTGTGTCCAGTTCTGGGCCCCTCGGTTCCAGAAGGACGGGGAACTGCTGGAGGAGGTCCAGCGTAGGGCAACCAAGATGATTAAGGGAGTGGAGCATCTCCCTTATGAAGAACGGCTGAGGGAACTGGGGCTCTTTAGTCTGGAGAAGAGGAGACTGAGGGGTGACCTTATTAATGCTTACAAATGCATAAAGGGAGAGTGCCACGAGGATGAAGCCAGGCGCTTCTCGGTGGCAAACAATGATAGGACAAGGGGTAATGGGATCAAGCTGGAACACAAGAGGTTCCACTTAAATTTGAGAAAAAACTTCTTCTCAGTGAGGGTGACGGAGCACTGGAACAGGCTGCCCAGGGGGGTGGTGGAGTCTCCTTCTCTGGAGACATTCCAGCCCGCCTGGACGTGTTCCTGTGCGACCTCACCTGGGCGTTCCTGCTCCAGCAGGGGGATTGGACTAGATGATCTTTTGAGGTCCCTTCCAATCCCAAACATACTGTGATACTGTGAAGCCGCTCTGACCTGCACCGCTAACAACTAAAGCACAACCAACCTACAAGTTTCTTGCAAGTATCGTACCAAGACACACAGAGCATCTCCATTTCTTTTTCATCATTTTAAATGGGCAGATGGATTTTTCCACAAGAAAATCCCCAATCTAAGCAAGACTCACTGTCCAGCACACCAGTCCTGCGCTGACTTGCCGGCAATAGGTATCCTGTAGAAGATGTTCCATACTACGATTCCTGCCACAATTTTATCCCTGAGGTAGAAAATGGCACCATCGCCATGCCCTTCTCTTTGCTTTGGAACTCGAGGCACAGGGGGAAAACTTGGAGGAATGACAATTTCTGAAGCTTCTGCTTCAGCCTCTTGATCGAAGGGACTTTGTCCCTCTAGCAAAGAGATGTCCAAACATCCAGTGCAGAAGAGAAGCAGCAGCTCTTTGCCGGTGATGTTGAGAGCGGACTAAAGAGCAGGGCCCTGGAAGAGGCTGAGGCGTTTTCTTGGAGTTGCATCTGGCAAAAGTTAAGTTTCAATAAAACGAGAATGAAACCCTCCTGACATGAAGCACAGCGCTGGCCGTTCCCGACTTCCATCACCAAAAGCAAAAGGCAGAACAGCTGCTTCTTTAAGGCAGCCTAGACAAAATAAAGACGCTTAGAACCACAGCAGCTCTTCTGTGCACAACCTGATCATTTGATTGCTATGGAGGAAATTCAGCCTCCCTGGGAAAAGAAGTCTGAATTTTGGGAAATGAGTTACCCAAGGCCTTCTTGGAGGAACGTTACGTTTGAATCCCATTTGACTATCAAAACCAGCCTCTAAAGCTTGGTGTAGGAAAGAAAGCAAACGGACTGATGTCTCCTGGAGCTCTGCAGTGTGATCAGACCAACTCTCTGGGCACTACCCAGCGAGACACATAAACCTTCACGCACGGACACAGCTCCCGAGCACGACTCCAGCCCTCCCTGATTGCTCCCTTGCATTTTTCAGCATGGCTTTTGCTGTTACTTTAGCAAGAACTCCTCCTGTTGGCAAATCACTCTTGGTCATCTACTGTCAACAAGTCCAATGGCTTCGTAGCCTACACTGGGACCCAGATTGCTCCTAGGAAGGACGTGTTGACTTCAGAGAGAACATATAATACAGATTAAAGAGAAGTACACATTGCTGTGTCAACACCTTGAACTGGGCACCTGCTGAATTGGAACTGGGAGGCTTAGAGGAGTCAACGCTGCTGTGATTTAGGGCCCAGCAAGTCCCGTGTGTCAAAAGTGTTCCAAATCGTGCTGAGGAAACAGATGCTTCCCACAAGGCGATGTGGGTATATCTAGATGTACATCACTACCTTTCTGGCCACGGCCCCAACTGACTTGTTGCGGCACAGCCCCGGCACAGCACCAGAACATGTCGCCGGTCGCGTCCTGCCTGAGGAGCGCAGGTTGGACAGCTGTGGCAAGTTACTTGCTTTGTTCCATGTCAGTTTTACTCCTTTGGCTTTTCATGAAGTGACGCAGTTTCACGTCCACTCCATCATGAAGTTCCAATTTCCCTGAAAGTGCTGGCGTCACCTTATCCCAGAGAAGGACCGCGCTGTGAGCAGGAGGAATACACCGGTCCAAGGCAGGAAAAGAAGGGCTCTGCTCCGGGGACGTGGCGGTGCTGTGCTTTGTCCTGAGCCCCCGGCCGATCGCAATACAACTCTGCCCTTCCCAGGCAGAAATTCCCCGCAGGGCAACTGGGCAGCTGGAGGCTGGGGAGAGAGATGCTGCTGCTGCCCGATGCTGCCCCAGTCATTGCCATCAGCTCTGGTTCTGTGCAGTGCACGGGGGTGCTGGGGAAGAGGAGGATGCTGCGAAGGCTGCAGCCCGGGGCATGCAGCAGCCATGGCTGGTTTGCAATGCGCCACGCAGGGATCAGCAGCTGCTGCGGCTCTTGGCTGACGGGGTTTATACCTGAGCCTCCCTCCATTTTTGGGCCCCAGAAACCCAGTGCAGAATAACTCGCATCTGAGACGAAGCTCTGAGCGGGTGGATTTCTTCTCAAGACCAGCACTGCTTGCAGCGCTCCTCCCCGGTGTCTCCGGCCTGAACGTGCTCTCGTGATGCTGGAAGCCTTGTGCAGAGATGGCTCATGGCTCAGATTTCCAGCAAGGGAGCGAGCAGCCGGCTCTTCCTGACTTGGAAGACCCTCGGTGGAGGTGAGGGACCACATGTGGGCTTGGACGGTCTCGCCTGTATCAGCTCATGTAGGTGCTCCGAAACACCCCTGCAATGGGGAGGTTCCTTATGAGATGAAAGGGATGCCGTACGGTGCAGGTCAACCAGGCCAAGTCAGCAACAGATCTCAAATGTTCCAAGTCCTGGACTGGAATTGGAGACAGGCGGGTGGGAAGGGAGCCTGAGGGGGATCCAGCCGAACTGCCGGCTTGCGGCAGCACCAGCCCAGGGCTTCCCGCAACCAATGCCGGGACACCCCGAGGACAGAGATTTCCTGCAGCCTTCTTTGTCCCGAGGTGGAACAGAAACAGATGAGCACAGGGGGAAAACTGTCATTTTTTTTTTAATTGGCTTTATTGATTTCTGAAAACAATCCAAGGCCGAGCAGAGGCTGGCAGCACCACGTCCTCAGGGCAGGTGAACGCCGCTGTCACCGTGCATGCACCCATCCCTGGCGTGGCACCCTCAGACGCTCCCTCTGGACCCTGCACAGGCTCAGGACCAGCCGCATGTCCAGGCACCCGCGTGGCGCTGGCAGCCGGGCTCTACTCCTCTTGCTGTCCCGCGGTGCAGCTGCAGCGGAAAGGCCTGCGCAGAGCCCGCAGCGCCCTCCTGAACCGGGAAGGCCGTCGCCGTGGAGCTGAGCCCTGCGCTGGGCAGGCCATGTCTGCGCTGGTCTCTCCTCCATGTCCCGCAGGCATTGGAGAAACCGTGTTCTCTTCTTCCTCCTCTGCAGCTGGGACGAGAGGGGCTGTGCTGGCCTGTCCCTCATCCTCTCCAGCCAAGTGAGCTTCAACGGCTTCAGGTCCTGCGGGTGCTGGTGCTGCCACTGGAACGTCCGTGCATTGGGCCCGGTGCTGCTGTTCCACCGGTTGCTGGCCAGGTCCCTGGACCTCAGCCTCAGCCCTGCACACGGCCTCACTGACGATGTACTCCACAATGTCTGCCAGAGCCACATCGTCCTCTGTGGGGCTGTGCTGGGCAGGTGCCGGGCGCTCTGCCTTTGCTGCCACCTCTGCGTCTGTGCAGCTGGTCAAGCCAGGCCCCTCCTGGGGACCTGCAGGGGCGTCCTGGAGGTGCTCCTGGACCGAGGGCTTGATCCAGGTGCTGTGGATGGTGTCTCCGCCTTGGCACCCCTCTTTGCTGTTCTTGTCTTGCAAGTCCATGCTCTGGGCCAGGTTCTGCTGTTCCTCCGGTTCCTGGCCAGCTGCCAGGACCTCAGCCACAGCCCTGCGCATGGCCTCACTGACGATGCGCAGGGCTGTGTCCCACAGAGCCGCGTCGTCGGCCTCTCCCTCCTGCCCTGTCCCGACCCTCCCCTGTGGCCTATGGAGCACGGGGGGCTGGGAGTGGGCATACGCCTCCTCGTCAATGGGCATCTTGGGTCTCGTCTACCACAGAGCTGCGACGAGCACCCAGGGGAGCTGCTGCCTCCTGAGAAGCTGCTGCCTCCTGAGAAGCTGCTGCTCCTGAGAAGCTGCTCCTTAAATACCCCCACGGTCAGGGCGGGGACCCCCGTGTCACAATGGCTCTGGTTATGACGTCACAGAGCCCGGGCGGTTGCCATGGACACACCTACCTCCGGGCCCGGCTGGGACTGGCTGTGCGCGGCGTGGGGCAGCCCCTGCGTGACGGAGGAGGGAGCAGAGAATGGCGAGGGAAGCTGTGCCCAGCACACAGGACCCTGTCCCCCAGAGCTTTGCTCAGAGACGCTGCTGCCTGCTCCGCTACACCTGCAAGAATCCGCATTCAGAGCTTGTTGGCAGGACAAGCCAAGGGCCACTCTACAGCCTCACCGCACTGATTCTCTGTTTTTGTCGTGGTCTGTTCGTGGGGAGACAATCAAAACCGTGGGAGAAGGTTTCCCTTCACCCTTTTTCCCCTTTCGCCCTTCAGGCCACAGTAGTCTACAGTTAATCTCCACTCATCGCTGGACTCGCACACTGGCCAAATTGGGCTACTGAAAGGTGAGCGAGTCTTACTGATCACACCCTGGCTTTCCAGTTGACGAATCAATTTCTGAATAGGAATCCAAGAGTCCCGACTGGTGCGATACTGTCGACGATGCACCGTTGTGCTAGCAACTGGCACCTGCTGATCATCAACCATCAGCAGTCCTACAACAGAAGGGTCATCTGAAAGACCAGGCAAATCAGACAGCTCTTCAATTCTCTCAGTGTCCATAGCTGCTGTCCCAAATGCCCACCTATACCCTTTTGGGTCCTTAAAATACCCTCTCTTAAGGTAGTCTATGCCAAGGATGCACGGAGCGCCTGGGCCAGTCACAATGGGATGCTTTTGCCATTTGTTTCCAGTTAGGCTCATTTCAGCCTCTACAACAGTCAGCTCTTGGGATCCCCCAAGTCACTCCAAAAATACTGATGAGTTGTGTCGCCTTACAGTCTGAAGGAATTATTGTGCACTGAGCAGCAGTGTCCACCAAAGCCTTGTACTCCTGGGGGTGTGTTGTAGCAGGCCATCTTATCTGTACCATCCAGTAAACTCTGTTATCCCTTTCCTCCGCCTGGCTGGAACCAGAAACTCATGCAAGAGGATAACTACTGAGATGTAGTTTTGAGAAGTGAGAATGACTGCTGGGAGGGACACTAAAGACCTTTAGTTCAGCAGCATAACCAAGAATGAGGAGTTCCCTGGTGCTGTTATTAGTGATAGATAGTGCCACTGTTCAAAACCATCCTTGAGAATGTCTCTGTCCTTTCTGGGCTCCAAAGCTCATCCTGCTCAGATTTTGACAGGATTGCTGCAAACCCCTGTGACTCAAACCTCTACAACTGTCTCTGCTCAACAGTCTTTTATCCCAGGAAGTGGAAAACTCCTAACGCCAACACCAACCCAGTGCCCAACCTGCCTGGAGAGCCAGGACAGTTGTGCCACACAACAGCTGCCTCTGAGGGAAGCTGGAAATGATGGGAACTGGAATAGTTCCAACCCAAATCATGGAATCATAGCAACATAGAACCATATAATCATAGAAATATTTAGGCTGGAAAAGACCCTTAAGAACATGGAGTCCAACTGTCAATGAAACACTGCCAAGTCCACAACTAAACCATATCCCTCATCGCCACATCTCCACATCTTTTAAACACGTCCAGCAATGGAAGCTCCAATCCCGAGCTGGCAGGACACCGTTGGCTGCAGTTGGACATAAGATACTGGTCATGGCTGTGAGTTCAGCCCTCGCTGGCAGAATGTCTCACACCCTCACTCAGGAGGGCAGGGGGCTGGGAGATGGGAGCACGTTTCAGTTTCCAGATCCCAGCACAGAGCCCAAACCATCCTGCCCTTGGACTCTGGATCCCATTTCCTGAGAAGCAAAGCTGGTGGCCTTCTGAGGATAATCATGTTAAAAGACATGAGTAATCCTTCAAGTGTTTGCGTAATTTGTCTGGGAATTACGGTTTTAAAAAGAAAAATAAAAGTTTAACATGCTTATATTTAAATACGTGTAAAATAGTACTCTGCATGTGTGGTCGCCCCTCTGGCAATGACAGTTAAATAGGTATTTGCACTATAAGGCTCCATACCCCATCCACAAGCACACATCTAAGTGGTTCAGATGAAGGGTGGTGTGGCAAATGTCACCCTTTGTGTCCCCAGGTGATGGACACTGCTCATGTGCCTCTGCAGAGAGTGGCAGGAGCTGCATCCCCTTCTCGGGACAGACTCCTTCCAGGAGAGACACAGACACAGGGGGAACTCATCGGGGCTTTATGGCACTTCACTCGGCATCAGTTTTGACATATTGGGTGCTGTCCTGTGACTGCCCTTTCTGCACAAATGATCATCCAAACACAACCATTTACTAAGACATGGTCATAAAGGGCTGTTATGGACAAGAAAGCTCACCGTGAACTCTGGAGAGGGCGAGGAAGTTTATAATAAGCACCAGGAAGAACCAAGAAGCTCGAGGCATCTTCTGAAGAGCGGGAGGCCTGAGCAGCCGTGATTGGCCATTGTAGGTGTGGGAGAGGTCAGGGCATGCCAGGGAGAAGCAATGAGATGGCTGATGGCTTCAGTGAACCCTTCCAGCCATGTCTGAGCCCAGAAATGGAAAGCAGTTGATGTCTGCAGGTGGAGGAGGAACAGGAGGGAGATTTTCCTGGGAATATGGAAGGAAGAAAGGCCTCTCTTGGGCTAATCATGTATGGCAGTGCCATTTGCATGCTGTGGGCATGGCTGTGCCTGGGAGATGGGGAACGGCTGCTGCTGGGGTGGCTGTGCTCAGTCATGGCCCATGAGCTGACCCTGCTCTGCTCCTCTCTTACACTGCCCACACTTGGATGGTCCTCAGGAATCACTCATGAACCTGGTGGATCCATGAACCTCCTGGAGTGATGGGGTGTGGATCCAATGTCCTGGTTTTGTTAAAAACAAGTTTCTCTTTCAGTGAATTTTTCCTGTCAGCTAAAGCCTTCATATTAACTGCATTTTCCTGGAGAACCAGACACATGTTTTGGTAAACCTAGCAATGGAATGCAAACTTATTGATAAGCACGGATGGACATCTCGCGAGAGGGGCGATGAGAAACAGCTGACCAACTGTGTATAACATTCCATTCACGTGAATACTTCATATAAAATGGGAGATCACGAGGATCTCGTCTCTTTTTCCTTTTTTCCCTATGGCCGACATTAGGAGAGGACCTTGCTAGTCGTCCCTGCGAACTGAGGCCTAGTGAGAGACTGAATCCAGCTCTGGTTGGCTGTGGAGTCTAATCCAGGACTTTGGGTGCCGGCTCTGCAGTTGCTGAGACTTTCAAGATTGGTTTTGTATATTTTGTATTATTTTCTCTATTCTTATTATTAGCATTAGTAAAACATCTTCAATTTTTTCCAACTCTCTTCTCTCTGTCCTTCTTTTTCTCTCCCGATCGCCTGTCCTGAGTGCAAGGGGGGAGAGGGAGGGGCAAAAAGGGGGAAGTGGGGGGGAAGAGGGGGTTAAGAATACATCTGCCAGGGTTTTATTGTCACCCCGCAATCTTAACCCTCGACAGATAATTGGCGCCCAACGTGGGGCAAGAGAAAGGGGTAAATCTGGAGATTTTTGGCTTTTCTACTGCTCTGACGTACCTTTCAATTTTCTTGGCACGGTGCCAACTCATAGAGTTGTGATACTCGCGCGTCTGTTTGCTTTGGATATTATTTTGTTGTATTAAAGCAAAGTGAATTACATTGATTTAAAGATGTTATGGCATAAGTTGTATCGGTTATTTTCTACATTGTGCTCACTGATTCCATATCTGTGCTGGGCTTTCTTTTTAAATCGAAGTATTCATTATATAACAACAAGGAACTGGACAATGCTCATGATGATACTGTGTGGTTTGTCACTGGTTTATTTCATTATACTGCAGCCACTAATGAATTTCTACTCGCTTCTGCTTGACCTTGAAAAGCCTCCAGGAGAGATTAAAGAGCAGTACGGCTCTGTGTTTGCTAATTGGTCAAGCGAATCTTTAGAAAGGCTGACTAACAATACTTTCGTTTTTTCGCTAGGACAGTTCGCAAATGTTTTAGAGAGCTTTGAATATCCTTGGAGTTTTGATAGAACTGTGATGGTGTTATCTGGTTTGCTGAATGTGCGTCAGTTTGTGCTTCTGTTAAGAGAAATGGCGTTCAACAGGAGGTTTGTGTCTCTTTGTTGTCCTGAGATTTGCGGTGCGTCTTCGGAAGCTTTAGCAAAAAGCACTCCTGGCCGCTCGTGGAAGAGCAAAACAGCAAAAGCTGCCCCCCCAACGCCTTCGCAGGCTGAAGCTACAGCTCCTCCGTAGAGTTCTTCTGCCAAGGTCACTAGTGATAACAATAATTCTGCAGCCTTAAAGGCAGCCCCCCCTTCTTCACACACTGGGCACTGTTGCCGCTGTAACCATAGCGATCACTGTGACAGTCATTCAGACTCTGGAAATGAATCAAATGATGGTAAACCCATATCAGCATCAGTTGCTGGTTGTAAGAAAGTCACTAGAAAGACTACCCGTGCAGCAGATGATGGCACAGGGCCAACATCAAGCCAAGGGGCACCATCAGGACAGGGAGGAGATGAAGTGACCACCACTCGGTCCTTTTCTCCAGGTGAGCTGAGAGATCTGCGAAAAGACTTTAGTCGTCATGAAGGAGAGAATATTTTAACCTGGCTGCTCCTGGATGCTGGGACAATGGGGCAGATACAATTGAACTGGAAGGTGGTGAAGCCAGTCAGCTGGGATCTCTGTCAAGAGATTCCACCATTGATAGGGCAATTTCAAGAGAGTCTAATGCCACTACTCTCTGGACCCGACTCCTGGCAGCTATGAAAGTAAGATTTCCCTACAAGGAAGACTGTATATCCAAGTTAGGGAAATTGAATACTATGGAGAAAGGTATTTAGTTCCTGAGAGAATTAGCTGTGCGAGAAATCATCTATTTTGGACCAAACAGCCAAGAGGGAACAGACCCAGATAGAATCAATTGTTCACGACCTCTGTGGCGCAGATTTGTACAAAGTGCATCACCTGCATATGCTAAGTCATTGGCAGGAATGCTCTGGTCATCTAGAGGTGGACAAGATATTACTGAAGTGATTGAGCAGCTCCGTGACTTTGAGGACAGCCTTGCTGGTTCTCTACGGGCTTGTGTTTCTGCTGTGGAGAAACTGTGTGAAAAATTTGATGACCGATTTGAAAAGCTATTGCAAGAAATCAAAGAACTCAGAGAAGACAAATACCATTCACGACCTGCACAAACCTATGTTTCAGCTGTTAGGAAAAGGCGTTTCCAATCTCGAGAGAGAGGACAGAGGCAGCCCACAAAAAGAGGTTCACTGTGGTTCTTCCTACGTGAGCAGGGAGAAAACATGAATAAGTGGCATGGAAGACCTATCTCAGAACTCAAAGAACGAGTACGTGAGATCAAAGGAAAAACTCCTAGGAAGGTGGCTGCTCCAGTTTACAAAAGGAGCAGAAGAGATTCTGATGCTCTTGAAGGAACCTCTAATTCACACCCAGAGACTGTGCAAAACAGAAATTAGAGGTGCCCTGCCTCCAACCAGGTGGAGGAAAGGGATAACAGAGTTTATTGGACTGTACAAATACGATGGCCTGGTACAACACACTCCCAGGAGTACAAAGCTTTAGTGGACACTGCTGCTCAGTGCACAATAATTCCTTCTAATTATAAAGGAACGCAATCCATCAATATTGTTGGAGTGACTGGGGGATCCCAGGAACTGACTGTTGTAGAGGCTGAAATGAGCCTAACTGGAAACAAATGGCAAAAGCATCCCATTGTGACTGGCCCAGATGCTCCGTGCATCCTTGGCATAGACTACCTCAAGAGAGGGTATTTTAAGGACCCAAAAGGGTATAGGTGGGCATTTGACATAGCAGCTGTGGACACGGAGAAAATTGAACAGCTGTCTGATTTGCCTGGTCTTTCAGATGACCCTTCTGTTGTAGGACTGCTGATGGTTGACGATCAGCAGGTGCCAACTGCTACCACGACAGTGCATCGCCGGCAATATCGCACCAATCGAGACTCTTTGATTCCTATCCAGAAGTTGATCCGTCAACTGGAAAGCCAGGGTGTGATCAGTAAGACTCGCTCACCTTTTAACAGCCCAGTCTGGCCAGTGCCTAAGTCTAGTGACGAGTGGAGACTAACTGTGGGCTATCGTGGCCTGAATGAAGTTACGCCACCACTGAGTGCTGCTGTGCCTGACATGCTAGAACTGCAATTTGAACTGGAGTCAAAGGCAGCTCAGTGGCATGCTACAATGGACATTGCTAATGCATTTTTCTCTATTCCTGTAGCAGCAGAGTGCAGGCCGCAGTTTGCTTTCACCTGGAGAGGCATCCAGGACACGTGGAATCACTTGCCCCAGGGGTGGAAACACAGTCCTACCATCTGCCATAGACTGATCCAGACCACGCTGGAGCAAGGTAAAGCTCCAGAACACTTGCAGTATATTGATGACATCATCGTATGGGGGGACACAGCGAAAGAAGTCTTCGAGAAAGGTGAGAGAATAATTCAGATTCTTTTGGATGCTGGTTTTGCCATAAAACGAAGCAAGGTCAAGGGACCTGCAAGAGAGATCCAGTTTTTAGGAATAAAATGGCAAGATGGCCGTCGTCAGATCCCAATGGATGTGATCAACAAAATTGCTGCAATGTCTCCACCTACTAATAAAAAGGAGACACAGACTTTCTTGGGCATTGTAGGTTTTTGGAGGATGCATATTCCTGACTACAGCCAGATTGTGAGCCCTCTCTATCGAGTGACTCGTAAAAAGAACCAATTTGAGTCGGGCCCTGAACAACGACAAGCCTTTGAACAAATTAAGCGTGAGATAACTCATGCGGTGGCCCTTGGACCAGTTCGGACTGCACTAGATGTTAAAAATGTGCTCTACACTGCAGCCGGAGATAATGGACTTACCTGGAGCCTCTGGCAGAAAGCACCAGGAGAAACCCGAGGTCGACCCTTAGGTTTTTGGAGTCGAGGATACAAAGGATCTGAGGCCAACTGTACTCCAACTGAAAAAGAGATACTAGCAGCATATGAAGGAGTTCGAGCTGCTTCAGAAGTGATCGGTACTGAAGCACAGCTCCTCCTGGCACCGCGACTGCCGGTGCTGAGCTGGATGTTCAAAGGGATGGTTCCCTCTCCACATCATGCAACCGAAGTTACGTGGAGTAAATGGATTGCTTTGATCACGCAACGAGCTCGAATTGGAAGTCCCAACCGTCCAGGGATCTTAGAAGTGATTACAGACTGGCCAGAAAGCAAAGACTTTGGGATGTCTCCAGACGAGGAGGAAGTAAAACGTGCTGAAGAAGCACCACCGTATAATACACTTTCAGAGACTGATAAGCAGTATGCACTGTTCACAGATGGATCCTGTCGTCTTGTAGGAAAACATCGAAGGTGGAAAGCTGCTGTGTGGAGTCCCACACAACAAGTTACAGAAGCCACTGAAGGACAAGGTGAATCTAGCCAGTTTGCAGAAGTGAAAGCCATCCAGCTGGCTTTGGACATTGCTGAACGAGAGAAGTGGCCAACACTTTATCTCTATACTGACTCATGGATGGTAGCAAATGCCTTGTGGGGGTGGCTACAGCAGTGGAAGAAAAGCAACTGGCAGCGCAGAGGTAAACCCATTTGGGCTGCCACACTGTGGCAAGACATTGCTGCTCGGCTAGAGAGCCTGCCTGTGAAAGTTCGGCATGTAGATGCTCATGTGCCTAAAAGTCGAGCCACCGAGGAACATCTAAACAACCAACAAGCGGATCAAGCTGCTAAGATTAAAGTAGCTGAGGTGGACTTGGACTGGCAACATAAAGGTGAACTTTTCCTAGCCCGGTGGGCCCATGATGCTTCAGGGCATCAAGGTAGAGATGCAACATATAAATGGGCTCGCGATGGAGGAGTGGATTTAACTATGGACACTATTTCACACGTTATTCCTGAATGTGAAACTTGCGCCAAAATCAAACAAGATGAACGGTCAAATCCTGTATGGTATGGGGGGCGATGGTTAAATTATAAGTATGGAGAAGCTTGGCAGATTGATTATATTACACTTCCACAAACACGTCAAGGTAAGCGTTATGTGCTTACAATGGTGGAAGCAACCACTGGATGGTTGGAAACATATGCTGTACCTCATGCTACAGCCCGAAATACTATCTTGGGCCTTGAAAAGCAAGTCCTTTGATGATACGGTACGCCAGAAAGAATTGAATCAGACAATGGTACTCATTTCAAAAACAGTCTTATAGACAATTGGGCCAAAGAACATGGTATTGAGTGGGTATATCATATTCCATAACATGCACAAGCCTCTGGGAAATCTGAAAGGTACAATGGTTTGCTAAAAACTACACTAAAGGCACTTGGTGGTGGAAACTTTAAAAACTGGGATTCACATTTAGCAAAAGCCACGTGGTTGACCAACACCAGGGGATCAACCAACCGAGCCGGGCCTGCCCAATCAGAGATTCTTCATCCTGTGGAAGGAGATAAAGTCCCTGTAGTACACATGAAAAACATGTTAGGAAAGGTGCTCTGGGTTACTCCTGCCTCAGGCAAAGGCAAGCCCATTACTGGAATTGTTTTTCCCAAGGACCTGACAGTGTTTCATAAGTGTCTTCCAGATCAAGACAGTGATGATGAAACCAAAGCTAGCTTCTTGGAGTGGTGCCTGACAACTTCTTCGAAGTTGATGTCTTTAACCCACAAACAGTGGTCATGAGATGCACTTGTACCATTTTTCCTGCCCTGGAAGGCTGCTGTGACAAAATGAACTTAATGAACTTTTCAAAGGATGGTCCACTGATTAAGATTAATTACTCCTGAATATATATGTACATATGTGTATATACATATATATATATATATGTATATAGTAGTGATTAATTAGATTGTATTGATAGATTTTATTGATAAGGTTTAAATATTTGGTGAATGGCATATTATAAGGTGTAGAATGTCCTGGTTTTGTTAAAAAACAAGATCCTCTTTTAGTGAATTTGCCTCTCAGCTCAAGCTTCATATCAGCTGCATTTTCCTGGAAAACCAGATACGTGTTTTGGTGAACATAGCAATGCAATGCGAGGTCATTGGTAAGCATGGATGGACATCTCGTGAGAGGGGCAACGAGAAACAGGTGACCAAGAAACTGACCAACTGAGTATAACATTCCATTCACCTGGATAATTCATATAAAAGTGGAAGATCATGAGGATCTCGCCCCTTTTTCCCTTTTTGCCTTTGCTTTTTCCCTTCTACTTATGGCCGACATTAGGAGAGGACCTTGCGAGTCATCCCTGCGAACTGAGGCCTAGTGAGAGACTGAATCCAGCTCCGGTTGGCTGCAGAGTCCAATCCAGGACTTTGGGTGCCGGCTCTGTAATCGCGGGGATTTTCAAGATTGGTTTTGTATATTTTGTATTATTTTCTCTATTCTTATCAGTAGCATTAGTAAAACATCTTTAATTTTTACCAACTCTCTTCTATCGGTCCTTCTTTCCCTCCTGATCACCTGTCCTGAGAGGGAAGGGGGAGAGGGAGGGGCAAAAGGGGGAAGCGGAGGCAGGAGAGGAGGTTAACAATACATCTGCCAACGTTTTATTCTCCCCCGCAATCTAAACCCTCGACAGCACTTTACAAAGGAGAAGGAATTGCTGGAGAGAGTCCAGTGGAGAGACACAGAGATGATGAGGGCTCTGGAGCTTCTTTCTGAAGAGGCAAGACTGAGAGAACTGGGTCTGTTTGGCCTGGAGAAGAGAAGCTGACAGGGGATCGTGTTTATGCTGCTAAATATCCCCAGGGTGGGTGTGAAGAGGATGGGCCTGACCCTTTTCAGTGGTGCCCAGTGACAGGGTGAGGGGCAACGGGCACAGAATGACACACAGGAGGTTCTGTCTCAACAGGAGGAGAAACTTCTCTCCTGTGAGGGTGCCAGTGCCCTGGAACAGGCTGCCTTCTCTAGGATGGAGAGTCTCCGCCTCTGGAAACACTCAGAACACACGTAGAGGCCATTCTGTGCCACCTGCTCTGGTGAACCCGGTCTAGCAGGTGGGCTGGACTAGGTGATCTCCAGAGGTCCTTCCCAACCCCAAGCAGTCTGTGATTCCGTGTTGAGTTTCTCAGGAGACGAGAGGCCCTGCAGAGGCATCTGGACAGACTGGAGCATTGGGCGATGACGAATGGGTTGATGTGTAACAAACCCAAATGCTGTGTCTGCCCCTGGAAGGGGGCAACAGCTGCACAAGTCTAAACGGGGAGAGGAGCAGCTGGAGAGCAGCCCTGCAGAAAGGGATCTGGGGTGCTGGGGGGCAGCGGCTCAGGAGCCAGCAGCGTGCCCGGGCTCAGAGAGGGCAAACGGCGTCTTGGGGACGTCAAACACAGCCTGACCAGCCAGCCAAGAGAAGGGATTGTCCCACTGGGTCCAGGCTTGCTGCAGCCTCACCTGGAGCACTGTGTGTCGGGCTGGGCCCCACCATTTGAGAAGGACTTGAATGCCCTTGCATGCGTCCAGAGGAGAGGAACAGCTCCCACTGGCTCCAGCCCGGACGCTTCCGCAAGCTGGGAGCAACCGCGGTCCTGACACCAGGCTGGTGGGGAACAGCTCCAGAGCCCTGCGCATGTGTAGGTTCAGAGCCTTAAAGAGCAGCACCTACAGCTGCAAAACCTTCTCCGTGATCCTGGCACAAGCCGTTCCCAAGGCTCTCACGGCTCACTCGTTGCTGATGACAGCTTTGCTGGTGGGGACATCGCTCTCCAGCAACTCATGAACCAACCCCACTGGTGCCCAGTGCCATGTCTCTGCAAGTGGGACCCCTCTGTGCACAGGGACCTGGAGGGGACATGAGGATCACGGGGGGGACACGTCTCCCACTTTTCCCTCCCTGCACCACAATTTACCCCCAATTCCCTCCGGTTTTAGAATCCCTAAATAATTTGTGTTCGAAAAGACCCAACCGTTCCCCTGCACCCGAAATCAAAACACCCGTCGCTGATTTACCACGGATCCCTTTGGGCCTTGAGCGTTTTATTCCCCCTGAGCGACCCCCGGATGAAACATTTGAATGCTCAAGTTCTCACGTTTGCAGCGAAATCCCCATTTTGCCCTATTTTTGTTTCTCAAACTGAGATGAACTCCCTGGGCTCTTCTCAAACACAAAATAACGGGGGTTTCGCTGCCCTGTGGGCTGGACTTCGCTGCTGCTTAATGGAGATAAACTTGGCATTTTTATCAGCGTGAATTTCCTTAATTGGGATCTTCCCCACAATGCGTCTGTTGATTCCAGTGGGAGAATCTTGATCTGACACAATTTATTTAAACAACGTGAAAAGGGGTCTGTGCCACCCCTGCTCAGAGGGGAGCGCCAACACCATCTGCACAATCAAAACACCCCCAAAAAAGCAAAAAGCAAATGAGATGCAAGCACAAAAATCCTGACTTCACGTCCCTGAGCTTGAGGATCTGGGGGATTTCCAGAAAAACGGCGTCCGGAGAGGCCAGAAACGCCGCCGTCACCCCAGGGCTGAAGGACGCCATTGATCGGGCTCCTTTTCCAGAGTTATTGTCAGAAAATGCAGGTGTTTCGGTGAGAAAAGCTGCCCTTAAGCCAGGCTTAGCGGTGTCAGCAGCAGAGGGACCACAGGGTCGGCTGCTGTCTTGGCTGATTCGTCCTGGTGGTGAGGAGGAGCATGGTCTGACCTGCCAGGGCATGGGTGGAGGGGTCGGCGTCCTGCTCCAGGATCCTGAGGGCTGCAGGGAGAGAAATGGAGCCGGGATGAACCCCCATGTCGGCAGAGACACCCCCGTGTCCCCCCGAGCCGGCCCGACCAGCCAGGAGAGAGCGGCTACTCAGGAATGCCCAAAATCAGCCAATTAGCCAACTGTTTTGGGTGGAAAAGCCCCTCAAGATCATCGAGTCCATTAACCCAGCCCCGGCACTAAAACGTCCCCAAGAAGCTCGTCTGTTCACCCTCCAGGGGTGGCGACTCCAGCACTGCCCTGGGCAGCCTGTTCCAACGCCCCACAGCCCTTTGGGGAAGAAATCACCCCCAATTTCCACCCTCACCCTCCTTCTCCAGCCCCTCACCAGCTCCGTTCCCTCCTCTCAACCCGCTCCTCAGGGTTTTAATGGCGTGAGGTGATCCCAACACCCCTGGGGCCGCCAGTTGAGCCCTGAGGTGATTCCGCTGCCATGTTGAGCCCTGAGGTGATTTTGTGCCCCTGGGGCCACCATTTTGTGTTTTGAGGTGATTTTATGCCTCTGAGCAGGAGCCGCGTCCCCTCTGTCCCCGCTGTCCCTGCTGTCCCCTCTGTCCCCGCTGTCCCCGCTGACTCCTCTGTCCCCTCTGTCCCCGCTGTCCCCGCTGTCCCCTCTGTCCCCTCTGTCCCCGCTGTCCCCTCTGTCCCTGCTGTCCCCTCTGTCCCCGCTGTCCCCGCTGTCCCCTCTGTCCCCTCTGTCCCCGCTGTCCCCTCTCTCCCTGCTGTCCCCGCTGTCCCCGCTGTCCCCTCTGTCCCCTCTGTCCCTGCTGTCCCCTCTGTCCCTGCTGTCCCCTCTGTCCCTGCTGTCCTTGCTGTCCCCGCTGTCCCCTCTGTCCCCTCTGTCCCTGCTGTCCCCTCTGTCCCCGCTGTCCCCTCTGTCCCCTCACTCATGCGGCAGCAGCCGGAACCTGGTCACCTCGTCGGGCTGCCGTCGAGGTCTGATGGCCTGGGGAACATTCACCTCCTCCCAGGCCACCCGGGGTGGCTGGGCGGGTCTCTGCTCCAGCTCGCGGGGAAGCTTTGGTGAAAAGGAAAAGCTTCAGCAAAAAGGAAAGTCTTCAGGATCTGAGACGCACTCGGGAGCTCCTCACCAGGGAAAGATGTGAGATGGTCCTGGGAGATCCTCCCCACGAAGAGGCGTGAATTGAGATCAAGAGCTCCTTGCCACGAAAGTATGTGGAATGAGCTCGGGAGCTCCTCGCCACAAAAAGACGCGGGATGAGCTCGGGAGCTCCTCACACGGATCTGCCCCCGGCAGCTCGAGTCGGGTTGTGGTTGGACTCGATCCGAAGGTCTCGTCCAGACCAAATGGGTCTGTGACTCTAAAGAGACGTGGGCTGTGCTCGGGGCTCGCACTGGTCCCGTCGCCGTCCTGCCACAAAGTGCAGCCGGGCCCGGTGCCGTGGTGACCACAGGCGGTGTCACCAGTGAGGTGACAAAGGGCCCCATTGTCACCCCACAGGGGACCGCTGGGGATCTCCAGCCAAGCCGAGGATGGAGCAGGTGACACACGGGGGGTCCAGGAGGGTTGGAGGCTTCGAACTGCTCTGGGCTCAAAGGAAAGAATCAAAGAGTTGTAGAATCGTGGAATAAAAGAATCCTAGAACCTTGGAGTCATAGAACCTTGGAATTGAAGAATCAGGGAATCAAGGAATCGTAATATCCCAGAATCAAAGAATCATGGAATCATGAAATCAAGGAATCATAGAACCTTAGAGTCGTAGAATCTTAGAATGAAAGAACCAGGGAATCAAGGAATCATAATATCCCAGAATCAAAGAATCGTAGAATCATAGAATCATAGAATCAGAGAATAACAGAATCATGGAATTACAGAATCACAGGGTTGTAGAATCATAGAATCACAGAAGCAAAAAAACCCAAATCCATACCACAGAGTCATCGAATGAAATAATTGTAGAATCAGAAAATCAAAGAACCATAGAATCAAAGAATCGTAGAATCAAAGAATCATAATATCCTGGAATCAATAAATTATAGAATCAATTAATTATAGAATCAAAAAAATCAAAGACTAAAACCATCAAAGAATAATAAAAATCAAATAACCACATAATAATCAAATCATAGAAACACAGAATCATAGAATCACAGAATTACAGAATCAAAGACTCAAAGAATTATGGAATTGCAGAACCATAGAATCATGTAATGATAGAATCGCAGAATCACAGATTCAAAGAACCGCAAAATCACAGAACCAAAGAATCAAAGAATCACGGAATCGAAGAATCACAGAAGAATCAAATCAATCAAGAATCACAGAACCATCAAATCTTGTGCCCCCCGTCTGCCCTTGTACCCTGCACTTCATTCCCTCCCTTGTACCCCCCTGTTTAGCCCCCCCCAGTCACCGTGTTTCTCCCCCATCTTGTGACCCCCCTTGTGTCCCCCTAGTCCCTTTGTGCCCCCCCCAACTCTTGTGCTCCCCCCTCTCGTGTCTCCCAGGTCCCCTTGCTCCCTCCACTTCGTTCCCCCCCCGCCATTTCCCCAACTGACCCCCCCTCCCCGCAGAGCCCCCCGGGGCGGCCTCCGCGACCCCCTAGAGCCGCTTCCCCTCAACAGCAACCTCAACAGCTGCAGCCTGCGGGGGGGCCGAGGGCGGGGGTCGCGAGGGGCCGGGGGGGCCGAGCCCGACGGGCTGTGACCCCCCTCGCACGAGGGTTTGCACGAGGGACCCGCCCCGGGGGGCAGCGGCCTCAGAAGGGGGTCCAGGCCTGCGGGGATGGCGGCCTCGCAGGAGGGCTCGGCCTCGCCCCCGGGGCCGTTCTCACACAGGGACCTCGCTCTGCACGAGGCCTCAGCCTCGCACGTCGTCCTCCCCGCACACAAGGACCCGGCCTTGCACGTGGACCTGGCCTTGCACGAGGATCCAGCCTGAGGCAAAGACCCGGCCTTGCACGAGGACGCAGCCTCGCACGAGGGCCCCTCTGTGCCCCCCCAGCTGGACATGGGCCCCTCGTGCCCCCCCACCCCGTGTCGACATGAGGGTCCGTGTGCCCCCCCAAAAGCACTGGACCTGGGGGGGTGGGGGCTCCTTGTGCCCCCCACCCTGCACATGTGGGGGTGGGGAGGACACGGCCCTATTTTGAAGGGGGGCCCCACCAAAAGCCATCGAGGGGGCCCCTGTATCATTGGCAGCACTGAGCTGGGGCGAGGGGGGGGCGGGGCTGAACCCCCCAAGACTGACGGGGTCCCACCCAAAGTGGGGACCTCCCCCGACTGACACTTTTTGTTGCCAAAACCCCTCACAATCTCCCCCAAAAAGAGACACATTTTCCTTGTAATATGGATGTAAATGGACCAGCCCCCCCCTCCAAAAGCCCCCCCCACCGAGGGTCCCCCCATCCCGGTGGGGCCCCCCTGCAAGCACAAGCCCCCCCCCCTAGCTTGGGGGCGCCTCTCTGTGCTGTACAGAGGGATGGGGGGACCCCCAGGAATTAACCCCAAAAATGGAGAGGGGGACAAAGGGACAATGACACCCCCCGCTCAGGGCTTGGGGTCCCTCGCGGGATCTGGGGACCTTCCCCCAAGTTTTGGGGACCCTGTTCAATTTGGGAACTCCCCAGTATTTAGGCCGCCCCCCCATATTTTGGGGACACCCCCACAGGGCTTCAGGATCCCCCCCCAGGGATCTGGGGAATCCTTCCCAAGTTTTGGGGACCCCTCTGGGCCCTGCAACTCCCCCGAATTTGGGGATCCCCTCTATGGTTTGATACGACCCTCCCAGGGCTTTGGGATCCTCCCTTGGAATCTGGGGAACCCTCCAAGTTTTGGGGATCCCCCCTCCCCTCAGACTTTGGGTGTCCCCCCCAGTATTTACACACACCCCCATATTTTGGGGATCCCCTCAAGCTCCCGGTCAGGGGGGGTCTAGCCCCCCTCCCCAGGGCCAGGGGGACACCCCAAAACCCACTGGCCACTTGGGGACCCCCCACATTTGGGGGAAAGGAGAATTTCCCCCCTCCCCCTGGGATCCTGGGGTCCCTCCCCTCCCCCTCCATGTTTGGGGGGGCCCCTTTCCCCTCTCCCCAGGTCCCCCCCCCCCAAATTCTGCCAAACAAGCTTTGGGTCAAGTGCGTCAAACCAATGAAACTGGAGGAATCCCAGGGGACAACGGGGCCATCAAGGGCCATCAGAGGCCACCATTGGGACAGCCAGATGGCCATGGCCACCACGAGCACGGTCACCATCAGGGGACACCACAGGGGACAGCCAGGGCCACCACGGTCACCGCAGGGGTGGCCGTGGCCACTGGGGACGTGAGCAGGGTCACCGTGGGGTCAGGGCCACTACAGGGACGGTCGGGGCCACTGTGGGGTCAAGGCCACCGTGGGGTCAGGGTCACCACGGGGTCAAGGCCACCGTGCGGACGGTTGCGGACGAGAACCAAACAAGGTGGCACTAGTTCTTGGAACTGTGTCGGAGCCCTCAACTCTGTGTGAAGGGGGGACATGGGGAACCTGGGGAGCACAAGAGGGTCACAGCAAGGGACACGTCCCCCACTTTTCGCCCCTTTTCCCCGCCATGACCCAGAGAGACGTATCAGCTTCTACGTTTCCATAACAGAGCTCCCTGTCAACACGGCTGTGTCAGGAAATCAAGGATCCACAGCACTCTGAGATCTGCAGCCTTTACCTGTGCGTTTGGGGAGCACTGGGAATGGCAGTCATTGCCAGCTGCGCTCATTCTCACAGCGCCAAATGTCAGCGAAAGGCGCCAGCACGAAGCAGCCGGTGCCTCCTGCAGCCGGCCAAGCCAACAAAGGCGGCTGCCGGCCAGTATAGAATGTTACGTTTCGAAAGCTCCAAGTGCTCCTCCAGCTTTAGTCCAGGAAGGCTCGTTCCGACTTCAGCCCTGAGGTTGAGACTCTTGTTACTGCATCAGCTGCTGAAACCATTTCTACCGAAGCAGAAGTCGCTGGCAGTGTTGTAACAAAAGCTGATCGTGCACAGCCCGACATCCACGGTCAGCACAAGGTCAGGAAAAACTCCTGGGGCCCTGAGGATGAATTTGGTGCCTCTCACCCTCATCTCCTCTGCTGTGGCCACCACATGGAGAGGTAACACAGCCAGACAGAGTGACAGCACAGGTGGCCAGTCAGAGAGAGCGTCACCTCAGGGAAGGGCAGGCCCAGGCAGAGTGCCAGCCCAGGCAGCCAATCAGAGGTCACATCTCAGTTGAGGGGCGGGCACTGCAGTGCAGCAGCCTGAGCAGCCAGTGACCAATCAGAGCCAGCGTCACCTCAGGGAAAGGGTGGCCCAAACCAGGGCAGAGTGACAGCCCGGGTGACCAATCAGAGAGAGCGTCACTTCAGGTGAACTGCATCTGAGCAGCCTGACCAGCTGGGGGCCAATCAGAGGCCGCTCTCAGGGAAGGGCGGGCCCCAAGCAGGGCAGAGTGATGGCCCAGGGGACCAATGTGAGGCAGCGTCACCTCGTGGGGGAGACGTCCCTGGCAGACGGGACTGCGAGACCCGCTCCTGCCAGGTGGGACTTTGCCTCCAAACGCGGCGCAGCCTCGTCCATTGTGACATCAGCCGCTGCCGTTGTGTCACAAAGCAGCGTCAGCGCTGAGGTCGGCACAGCAGGTGTAAGACCAGGGGTCTCCCTGCGCCTCGGTCACTCTGGATCTTGAGGGAACTGAGATCGCAGAGTTTCCGGCTCATTCCTGAGCGAGCGAGATGCTTGTTACCTGCACCTCAGCAGGTACCAAGAGACACACAGAGAAGGTTGAACATCTGAACGGGTATGTTTGAAAACTCCTCCTCCCCTTTCCCCAGGTGTGTTTTCCACCTCGCCAGCTGGGGTGGGTGGAGGGTGGGCAGGAGAGGAACACGAGGGCAGCCTGAGAGCTGGGTCTGGAGCTGCTGAAGGCAGCAGCCGCCTTTCAGTCTCTTCATGAACACAAGGGCTGGGCCCAGAAAGCCCTTGATCTCTGCAGAATGAGGGACAGCTCCATTTTGGATGGGACAGAGAGAGTCCCAGGGGTGGCCCAGACACAGCCTGCCGCAGTGATTGTGAGAGCTCAGCCCCGTCCTGTGTTGTGCTCTGCAGGGTGGGTTCTGTCCCTGAGCCTGCTTGGTTTTCCTCTCCACGGGGACCAGCAGGACACCAGCGTGTCCTCTGTTGGCCGCGGCTCTGACTTGTGTTCCTGACAGAGGAGGAAAACCTTGGGAAACCTGGTCAGCTCCTCACCAGGGCTCTGCCTCAGGAAAGGGGCTCGAGAGCCTCAGAGGGGTGCGAGGAGTTCTCTAGGAGAACAAAAGGGGTTGTTTATTCCTGATGAGTGTCACTGTGAGCCTGTTGAGAGCCTCCTGGAACAGGCAGGAGGAATTTCCCCCTTGCAGAGCAGTGTGTGCTGTGTCTTGGCAGATCAGGCTCAGGGCAGCAGGGCCCAGACACCAGAGGGTTTCTTTGGCGCTTCCTTGGTTGCCCGTTGCTTGCCAGCACACGTTGACATTCAGCCGCCCTCCCTCTTTCCAGTCTGCATTTGTCTGCAGTTCTGCCAAGAGAAGGGCCAGAGATAACCCGGCTGCTAAAGAAACGCTGCGAGAGGGGAGACACACACCCCCCTGGCAGCTGTTGAACTGCAGGGGCACAGGCTGAACCTTCTCTTGAGAGGGTGCACAACAGGAGCAGCACAAGTGTCCATTGAATGCTGAGCAGGAGAAACAGGCATTCGTTATGTCCTTCCATTTACAGAGAAGCCCTCTCCAGCCCCACAGACGTGAAGTGTGGACACAGCTCTTGTTGCAACTCCTGCTCTTAGTCCGGAGTCAAGCTTGAGCCCTTTGTCCCTAAGGAAACAATCTTTGCCGTGACAAATCCCCCACTGGTGCAGCTGGTGACACCTCCAGCAGTGACTGGAGCTGGTGCAGGACCAAGCCAATGCACACGGCAGGAAGGCCAGGCTCCAGGGCTGCAGTCCCTGCTGCTGCTCTCCAGTCTGCTGCTGATCTGCACGGGAACCGCCAGCTTCACCAGCCTTTTCTTTATCTGCTCTGCAGGACGATGAAGGCTCTCAAGGCAACGACCCTGGTGCTGCTTCTCGGTCTGTTCTCTTTCGGTGAGTCTCTGCAGATCTCCGACCTGAAGACGGTGCTTTAGGAGATACTCGGGGCTCCATCCTGCCCTGTTCCGCTGTGAGCAGAGGAGCTCAGCCAAGAGCAGAAAGTCCCCGCAGAGCTGTGCCAGTCCCTGCTCCAGCGGGACGGGTGTGGGTGAGGAAGGGCTGAGTTGCCTTCCCCAGGAGGGCTGAGCCAGTTCTCTTCAGCCCAGGGAGAGGCCGTGGCTCAGCTCTCCTGCCCCAGGGGCTGAGGATCTTCTGCAGGACAAGGAGCACAGCCCAGGGCAGGGAACGTCCGTCTATTGTGGAGCCTGTACGCCATGATGGCCACTGTCAAAGACAACAAGAGGAGAGACAACTATGGCTCTTCGGAGAGACACAGAAAGGGGAGCGGGCAGCCCAAGGCACAGCCCAGCCTTAGACCGAGTTCTAAGCTCTGGTGTGTGTCTGACAGGTGTTTACCATGTGGGACGACTTGGCGCCTTAACCTGGAGCACCACAACCGAATTGGGAGACCTCAGCGAAGCCCTGTCCCTGCCCATTCAGCTCCGTAAGCTCCAGGAACAGCTTTATCATCTGTGCTGGAGCACAAAGGATGTCAGCGAGCGGGCTCTGCAGGAAGGACTGAAGCAGGCAAAGCTCACAGGCGTTACCGGACGGGTAAGGGCACAAGGCAGAAGGATCTGCTCAGGGGTTTTATCCTCCATCCGCACGTATCCTACTCCATTCCTGTCACAGCCAACAGGCTGGTGCTGCTGGAACAGGTGCTGTCATGGCCACGCTTCCTTTTCCTGTTGCTCCACACTTCCTTATGGGGAAGAGAGAGCGTGACGGGAATGACAGCTGTCTGAGTTGGACAAGCCCAGAAGGCTTGTCTGTCCTTGCTGCCTGGCCTGGGGCCTCTCCACAGGAACAGCCCCTTCCCGCAGCTCCAGCATTCAGAGCACTGGAGTGAGCAGCCCCCCCTTTCTGATCCCGACAATCAGAGCAAACCTGGGAGGCTTCCAGGCAATGTGGGCGTTCCCTCCATCTGAAATGGGCCTTGTCCCCGCTCACCTTGGCTGGCCTTGCAGGGGAGCTGCTTGCCCCGGTCCTTCTCCTTCCAACAGGCGCTCTCCTTTGTGTTCCTTCCCAGGCTGTTCACGAGATCATCAATCAAGCCCTGGAGAAGCTGGAAGAAATGCAGGTCCCGATGCCGGATTACGCCCTGAAATCAGCAGGTGCCGTGACATTGTACAAACAAACCAGTTCCAAGGCACTTCCTGTTCAGATTGACAAGATGGGCATTAGAATGTGCCCAGGGGCAGGAGAGAAGGGGCGAGAAGTCACAGGTCACCTCGTGCCCTAAAAGTGCCCCCACTGACAGAGCCTGTAACGGGCCAGACCCCATGGGAGGAACAGAAAGGCTAGTTCACATTCTCGCCTATTTGCATGGCCAAATGCGACAGTTTGATGACTCACTACTGTGTGTTCCAGAGGGGTTGTGCCAGCAAGACAGAGGGGAACCCACTGTAGGACATGGATGACAACTGAGAAGCCTTTTCCAAGTCAACAGTGTAATATTCCTTTGACACTGTCTGATGATTGTGCTCATGTTTGAATTTCCAGGGGCAGCCGTCATTCGGTCCAAGACTTCTCCATCCCTCCGGACTGACAAAGCAAAGGTGTTCTTGTATTCCCTGCCATTGATGGATTACATGAGGTCTCCTGAGCTGATTCTGGAGGTAGGAGCACCAAGAAGCAGTGACACAAAGGCTGGGAGAATGAACCACACACACTGCTCCGAGTGTCCTTCCCCCCTGCCTTTTCTCCTCGAAGCTTCTTCTCCTGCCCCCTTCCCGCATGAACCTGCTCTCCTCCTGTGTCTCCCTGCTGAGTATTTCTTGTCCTTTCAGCCGGACAATCATCCTGGCAACTGCTGGCCCTTCCCAGGGAGTCAGGGACACGTCTTCATCAAGCTGTCCATGCCGGTTGTTCCCAGAGCCGTCACCATGGCCCATGTCTCAGGGACAGCGTTCCATGGAGAAAGCATCTCCGGAGCTCCCAAGGACTTTGCTGTCTATGTAAGTGATTTCTCTGAAGTCGGGGGCAGGGGTTGCACAGCATTGCTAAGCAGGGGCTGAAGATGGGTCAAAGATTCTGGTGGCCTGAAGCTTCCTCCTGTCTCTCAGAACAAACAGGCTCCTTGGAGTTGCTTCCTTCCCATTGTATTCCTCTTTTATTCAATGTACCACTCAAAGCTTCTGGGGCAAGATGCTACTCCAGGAGCCACAGGGAAAAGGAGCTGGACAGTGCATGGTCCTAGACCTTCTTGTCTTCCAGTCCCAGTGCATTTGTGATCCTCAGGTCACCTCCCTCTCACTGGGAGCGTCTGCTCCTTTTCTGACAGGCAGCCTGGACTCGTTGAGTGGGCAAGTGTGACGTGCTGCCCACCTGCAGATTCTCGTCTTGTCCTTGTGCTCATGGTCCTTGGACTCCGTAGCTGAAATAACCCCGTACTTCACCAGCTGAAGTTCAGTCTCCCATGGTGCACCAGACGCTCTTGTTTTCTCCACCGCTGTTGTTCTGTAGGGCTTCAAGGAAGAACACGAGGAGCAGGGAACGTTCCTGGGACAGTTCACTTTCCTGGCGGCGCTGAATCCCAGTCAGACCTTCCAGCTGAAGGTATGGGGACACAGAGGGAGGAGAACTGCAGGAGAGGAGGAGAAATACGGCTAGATAGGGAGAGGCTTCCCTGCCAGAGGGTACAGGCAGCCCTGTCCTTGAGCGAGTGCCACGCTGCCTTTCTTCTGCTTTGACTTCCTGGTGGCGGATGGCTGCACTGCCGTCTTTTCTTTCATTTTGGGGTTAAACTTCAGTGCTTAGAAGCGCCACAGTTGAAGCTGGAATCAGCTTGACTGTCTGGACCCCAAGTGCACACAAGCGGCCACATCCCGTAGGATGCGGGACTGCTGGTCTGCCAGTTAGAGACCAGAAATACTGGGCTTCCTGAGGGTTCTGTTGGTGCTGGCAGTGAGCAGTGACAGGGAGGCCATTCTGTTTCCGTGGCTTTCTAGAGAAGGCAACGAGACGTTATACTGACCCCAGCACTGGGTCTTCTGACTGTGGAAGCCTGTGCCCCAAAGCAGGCGAGAACTTTCCAGTGTATTTGCTGAGGTACCTGGTTGCTGCTTCTTCCTTTGCTGTTCTCATGGCCCAATGAGGGAACATCTGCACCACGACAGGTCAAAGCCTCCGCAGGGCAGCAGGGAGGAAGCTGCTGATCGAGGCCGCCGCTGCGGCACTTCGGTCAGTGCTCACGGGCCAGAGAGGAAAAGGCGACTCATTTCTCTTTGTCCTTGCAGAACGAGCTCCCTGGGGTCATGAATTACATCAGGCTGCAGGTGCTGAGCAACTGGGGCCACCCGGACTACACCTGCCTGTATCGGTTCAAGGTGCACGGTGATCCGCCCAGAGATGGGGGAGACGTTCCTGTTTCTTCTATCAATAAATTCCATTAATGTTCACCCAGTCGAGTTCCCGTCTGCTTTGCCTGTGATGCTGCCTGGTCCTCCCTGAGCTCACTGGAGCTCCCCGGCCTTCTCTCAATCACCAGCTTATGGGAGACTTCAGGAGTCCACAGCAAGATTGTCCTTGTTAGGGAAAATGGAAAACTCAGCCACAAACCTGCAGGAAGCCTGACATGCACACACTTGCTGCGACACAGGAACATCAGCAAGGCCCTGCCTGGACACCAGAGATTAAATTAATGGACAGTTTTCTTGTGGAAAAATAAATTAAGGATGGACTGAATGGAACCATCTGTTGTTACCTGTTTTCACAAGAGGCACATGCTGCTTCAGCTGCCATCTTTCAGTCTGTTGCTGATGAGAAAATGCACCTGTGTTTTTTTGTAAGGTGGAAACCCTTAACTGGAAAGTCGCTTTATGCCTCATTTGCCTCTCTGGGCACATAATCTAGTGAGTAGCCCAGGAACCGTCACAGAGTGATTAGCAAAGCAACGCCAGGACACTTAAGAGATCCCATACCCACCCCAGTCTGTCTTTCCTTTGGACCCGAGCTCCCCAAGCCCCAAGGCAGGAGCAGGCAGGGCAGTCGTGCGCTGGGGCCGCACCAGGGAGGAGAGAGCAGGACCAGCGCTTGGCAGCCGGGGCTGGAACAGCAATTTGTGCTCTGAGCTGGGGCTTAGTCCATGTGCAAGCCCAGCACGGGTCCAGATACCAAACGGAGGGTGTCAGTTCACCCCGGTGCCACACACATGGCACCTTCTTCCATCGCGTCCTCCGATGAGCTGTTTTGCAGCCCCTTCCAGCTCAGCCCAGTTCAGGCACCTGCACTCTGGCTCAGGGCTGCCTGGGGCTGGTGACCCTCGGGTCAGCAGCAGGAACCGCTCTGACCCTGGTTGTGGGGCTGTCCCTGGGCCATGGTGGGGCCCAGGGTGCTGAGGTCAACAGATTCCCCCAGTGTGTCCGTGCTGGGAGACACCTGCTCTTGCAGCACCCCTGGTCCTGATCCCGAACCTGGTCCATCCTCATCCAGAAGTATACTTTAGTTTGTTTTTTTTTTTTCTTAAAGCTTAAGTTAATTCACAGAATCACAGAATCAACTCATTTGGAAAAGACCTCAGAGATCATCCAGTCCAACCCTCGGTCCAACTCCAGCCCATTGACTAGATCACGGCACTAAGTGCCATGTTCAATCTCAGTTTAAAAACCTCCAGGGACAGTGAGTCCAGCACCTCCCTGGGCAGCCATTCCAATGCCTGGCCACTCTCTCGGTAATGAATGGCTTTCTAATATCCAGCCTCAATTTCCCCTGGCAGAGTTTAAGCCCATGCCCCCTTGTCCTATTGCTGACTGCCTGGGAGAAGAGACCAATCCTCACCTGGCTATAACTTCCCTTCAGGTAGTTCTAGAGAGTGATGAGCTCACCTCTAAGCCTCCTCTTCTCCAGACTAAACAACCTCAGCTCCCTCAGCCTCTCCTCATAGGTTTTATGTTCAAGTCCCTTCCCCAGTCTTGTTGCTCTTCTCTGCACCTGCTCCAGCACTTCAATGTCTTTCCTGAGCTGAGGGGCCCAGAACTGAACACAATACTACAGCTGTGGCCTCCCCAATGCAGAGTACAGGGGAAGGATCACTGCCCTTGTCCTGCTGACCACGCTTGTTTGGATACAGGACAGGACACCATTGGCCTTCTTGGCCACCTGGGCACACTGTTGGCTCATGCTAGGCTTCCTGTCTATTAGTCCCCCCAGGTCCCTTTCTGCCTGACTGCTCTCCAGCCACTCTGTGCCCAGCCTGGAGCGCTGCAGGGGGTTGTTGTGGCCAAAGTGCAGCACCCGGCACTTGGCCTTGTTGAACTTCATCCCATTGGAATCAGCCCATTTTTCCAGTCTCTCCAGATCCCTCTGCAGAGCCCTCCTGCCTTCCAGCAGGTCCACACTCCCTCCCAACTTGGTGTCATCAGCAAATTTGCTGATGATGGTCTCAATCTCCTCATCTAAATCGTCAATAAAGATGTTACACAGGACTGGACCCAACACTGACCCCTGGGGACACCACTAGTGACTGGCCGCCAGCTGGATGCGGCCCCATTCACCAGCACCCTCTGGGCCCGGCCCTCCAGCCAGTTCTTCACCCAGCGTAGAGTGCACTTGTCCAAGCCACGGGCTACCAGTTTTTGCTCGAGTATATTATGGGAGACAGTGTCAAAGGCTTTGCTGAAGTCTAGATAGACCACATCTACAGCTTTCCCCTCATCCACCAGGTGGGTCACCTGATCGCAAAAGGAGATCCAGTTGTTCAGACAGGACCTGCCCCTCCTAAACCCATGCTGGCTGGGTCTGATCCCTTGTCCATCCTGAAGGTGCTGATTACATTCAGGATGATCTGCTCCATAACCCTGCCAGGATACAGCATCCAAGATACAGCATCCCAGGTACAGAATCCAAGCTACAGTATTCTAGATCCATTACCCAGATATAGAATCCCAGATACAGCATCCAACATACAGCATCCTGGATACCGCATCCCACATCCATTACCCAGATATAGCATCCCAGATACAACATCACAGATAGAGCATGCCAGATGTAGTATCTCAGATGCAGCATCCCAGTTATAGCATCCTAGATACAGCATTCCAGATGCAGCATCCTAGATACAGCATCCCAGATACAGTATCCCAGTTACAGTATCCCAGATACAGCATCCCAGATACAGTATCGCAGATAGAGCATCCCAGATAAAGCATCCTAGATACCGTATCCTAGATAGAGCATCCTAGATACAGCCCCAAGATACAGCATCCCAGATACGGCATCCTTTATACATCATCCTGGATTCAGCAATTAAGATATACCATTCTACATACAGAATCACAGAATCACAGAATCGACTGGGTTGGAAAAGACTTCAGAGATCATCGAGTCCAACCCTTGGTCCAACTCTAGTCTGTTTACTAGATCATGGCACTAAGTGCCATGTCCAACCTCACTTTAAAAATCTCCAGGGACGGCGAGTCCACCACCTCCCTGGGCAGCCATTCCAATGCCTGACCACTCTCTCGGTAATGAATTTCTTTCTAATATCCAGCCTAAATTTCCTCTGGCAGAGTTTAAGCCCATGCCCCTTTGTCCTATTGCTGACTGCCTGGGAGAAGAGACCAATCCCCGCCTGGCTATAACTTCCCTTCAGGTAGTTATAGAGAGTGATGAGGTCACCTCTAAGCCTCCTCTTCTCCAGACTAAAGAACCCCAGCTCCCTCAGCCTCTCCCTATAGGTCTTATGTTCAAGCCCCTTCCCCAGTCTTGTTGCTACAGCATCCATAATACAGCATCCTAGATACAGTATCCTAGATACAGCATCCCAGACACAGCAGCCTAGATACAGCATCTTTGATACAGCATCCTAGATATAGCATCCTTGATACAGCATCCAAGATACAGTATCCCAGATGCAGCATCCCAGATACAGCACCCCAGATACAGCAATCCAGATACAGCATCCCACATACAGCATCCCACATACAGCATCTCACATAGAGCATCATAAATACAGTATCCCAGATACAGCACCCACATAGGGCATCCGAGATACAGCATCCTAGATACAGCGTCCCAAACAGAGCATCCCAGACAGCGGTTGCAGGCTCAGTGGCATGGTGAGTGGGCGGCCGCTTCGGCGGGAGCTCGGGGTGAGGCGCGGCGGGTTCTGTGTCCTGTAGGCGCGGCTTTCGCGCCGCGGCTGTCTGTGTGCTTTTTTGTTTTGTTGCGTTTGTTTGGGCTGCCGCGGCGGGTCTCAGTGTCGCCGTCCTGTGGGCAAAGCGCGGTACTGCAGCCGGCCGCCCCAGTGCGGTGCCGCGGTGCGCCTCAGTGCTGCCGCCCTGTGGCGAAGCTCGAGTACTGCAGCGCACGGCCAGGGGGCAGAGACGCCGTTTGACCCGAAGCGCTCAGAAGTGCCAGGTAAGTGCCAGATAAGAAACACAAGCAGTCAGAGGTGCCTGATAAGAAACAAACGTCAGAACCGGTAGGAGCTGCGGCTTCACAGCTCTTTCAGCGTTGATCTTATGACGCTGATTTTGATGCTAATCATTTTTACTTGCTTTATGCTACAGTGTTCTGTTTGGTGCTGCTCTTGGGTAACAAATAATTGTGCTGTACCGCAGCACGTGCTGATAGTATTTTGTAGATTTATACTGCCGAAGAATTTGCAAGTATATTGAAAAGGGGGGAATTCAAGAGAAGCTGCCAAGTTAATGTATGCTGCGATGAAGTTACAGAACTCATACCCTCGTTAACCAGTTGATGTCAGGGAAACGCTTTCTGACCCCCTGCACGATGAGAGGACATTTTTCACCTTTTAGACCCTTCTGCATGACAAGAGGGAGACAGAAGATTAAATAACGCGTTGTTTAGAAGCTGAGAGCTTAGCTTATATTTAATTAATAGATGTATTGTCAGCGAGAAACAAAACATTTATAACTAACATCATCAATCATTTCTTAGCCTAGATATACTGTATGTTTAAAATTTCCAAAAATTGTAACGAATATGTAGCAATTCTGTGACTATAAGCAATGCAAGAGCATCCAGTGGTGGGAGCACTTGGAGAGGACGATCCCCGGAGCTCCCCAGTGCTGATGAAAGAAACGTTGCCTGCTCAACAGCGTGATTGACTCTGCTGTCTCGCTAATTGCTCCGTTTCAGTAGGAGCCCGTCCCGTGGCCTCACAGGGCTGTCTCCTGTGGTGCTGCTGTGGGGAAGGCGCGAGATGCTTTCCTGCACCAGTGGGAGCATTTGCTTTTATGCTGAGCGTGTCCTAAACGGTGTCAGTTTGTCTTAATGCCGTCTGGCGTTGCTCCAGTCGCTCTGGTTTCTCAAGACTGCCTTGCGTTTCGAGGCAGCCCGTTTCCCTGGAATCCTCCGTTAGCTCAGCTGCTCTCCTGCCCCTTCTCCTGCCCTTTCTCCTGCTCTATTTTTTTCAGATGCTGAACTCTAATTTGGAATTTCTGTTTTTCAGAGGCGGAGCTGCGAACGCCCGATGCTCAGCAGACCCCCCAGTCCAGGCGGGGAATGGAACGTGGGGAGCAGCGCCCGGGTGGGAGACGCGGCGCCATCCTCCGTCCCCAGCGTGCCGCAGAGGAGCAGGAGGCGACAGCCGGCCGGGGGTAGGTGCCGGGTGCGTCCCCAGCTCGCCAGAGCTCCCCCTGAGCCTCCTCCCGCGGCCCCGCTCGCCCCGTGCAGCCGCCCCCAGCTCCGGCAGCTCCTGCGAACCCGTCTCGCGTTCCTGGGCCGCTCCCGAGCCCCACGGTGAAGGCGGCAAGCCGGCCCTCGGCACCTCTCCGGTGGCCCGTGCGCAAGGAGCAGGCTCAGGCAGGGGTGAGCTACGGTGCTAATGGCCGCTGCTGCTTCTTTCCCGCTCCCAGAGGCCACGCTGAGGATGTGGCCGTTCGCTGCCCCCCCGGATATGCCATGGGCTGCGCCCGCCTCGGGCTGGCGAGGCTCGTCTCGCAGCGCAGAGGGCAAAGGGACGGGGGAGCGCGTCCCGTCCGTGGACGGGTGCTGGCGCAGCTGGAGCCGGAGGGGTTGGGGGGAGGTAAAGAGGAAGAAACGAGGGGCCGTCGGCCCGACGTCTGCTTCCTGCGGCGGGCAAGAGAGAGAGCCCCTCTCTGCGGAGGGCGAAGGGTCCCTGTGCGTGGCGTGCGGCGGGCCAGGCCGGCAACGCGCGCGGCAGGGTCTGTGCGCGTATCCTGGAGCGGGACGGCTGCGTGGTGAGCGAGCCAGCGAGGCTGCGTGTCCCCAAAGCCTCATCTCGTGGGAGCCCTGACACCCCACCGTGTTCTCCTAGGCTGAGGACGGCCGAGCGCCCCGAGGGAGGAGAGGAGGAGACAGGAGCGTCTGAGCTGTTAGAAGCCTCCTGGCAGCCACGGAAAGCGAGAGCCGCTGTGAGTCCCTGGCCCTCGGGGCCTCGTCCCTGGCTTGTGTGTCCTGGTGCCGCCCTGCCCCTCCGTCTCCTTTTTCCCCACGCTTTCTCTGGCCCGTTGTCGCCCCCGCTGCTCTGCCGCCCCCGCTGCTCTCTTGTGCCCGCTGCTCTCTCGTCCCCGCTGCCCTCTCACCCCCGCTGCTCTCTTCCTCTCTGTGTCTGTACGTGCTGCTCTGTCCCCCGACCTTCCTGTCTTTCCTTCCTCCCTCCCTTCGCCTTGTCTCTCTGTGCCTTTGTCGTGCTCAGCATTGCTGGCTTTCTTCATTCTGTATGGCGCTGTTCCCGTCCTCGTTCCTGTTCTGAGCCTTCGTGCTGCCCCCCGCCCCGTTTTTCTCTTGTTTTGTTGTTTTTTCCCTGCCCTCCGTCTCTCCGCGGGGCTCCTCGTTCCTCTCTTTCCTCCTCCAGCCCCCTGTGCTCCCCGCCGTCTCTCTGGCTCTGCCATCGGTTTTGCCCGTTGCTCTTCCTCTTGCTTCCCGTTGATAGGAGGAGCAAAAGTCTTTTAGAAAGCCCTCGGCATGAGGTAGCAAGACTAGGCCTAACGTAACAGAAACCTAACGGAGCAATACTAGCTCTGTAGGGACTGGAGGTGGGGCAAAGTGGGATGTCCTTGGCTTGCAGGCTGGGAAAATGGAACGTTCCACTGACTGGAGAAGGAGCTACTGGAGTAGCAGCACCAAATGGCAGTGGGCGTGCTCAAGAGATGAGGTCGAGAAGCCGACACCGGGGCGGGGGGGCACCGGGGACCACTGGAGACCCTTGACGGACACTCTGGCGTACCAACGATGGACTGCCAGCGGAGGGTGGCGTTATGGAAAGCGCTTCTGTTTAAGGCATTAACTAAGCGCTAGGAGCAAATGAATATGCAATAGATATATGTAATAAATACCAAGGAGCGTGAGTCACGTGCACGCTCGATGACAGGGGCGATCCTCTGAGCGTGCGGCGCGCTGTATTGAAATTGCCTGCCGTTTAACACTTTCAGAACAGCGTTAAAGAGTCTTTTTTGCCAACGTTTTGGTATCTCCCCGCGTCCCGTGGCTTCTCGCTGCGTCCCCGTGTCCCGCTCCCCGCCCGTGGCCGCGTTCCTCTCTGTCCCGTTGGCCGTGCCGGGCTTTTTTGCCCCGTCTCCGCCCCACTGCGCCGATTTGTTTCTTCCTCTGCCCTGTTCCTCGGTGCTCTTCCGGCCTCTTTTCCTCTGTCCCCCCCGCTGCTCTGTTCTCTGCCTTGTTTTTTCAGATGCCTGTCCCTGCTTTCTCTTCTCGCCTTTGCAGAGAAGCTGCCGGGGGGCAGAGCCGCTGTTTGACCCGCGGGGTTCGCAGTCAGGTCTCTGCGTGTCAGTGTGGGTCCCCCCGACGGGGGTCAGGTCCCCGTTTGTGTGCAAACAACATCCCTCCCTCGGTGCCTCCTTAGAACGTTTAATGGTGTAAATATTGCTGCTGCTAACGTTGTCGGTGCGGCTTCTTTCCTCAGCGGATCCGTCTTGTGGTCGGTGGCCCACGAGTGCTTGGCAACAGCAGAAGCGGCTTGAAGGGACCGGCCGCCGGAGGATGCCGAAGGCTCCTGGGTCGCTGATGGAAGCGGCTTTGTGTAAAGCCAGGGGTACGCGAAGCCGGGCATGCGGTGACGGCTGCCCAGCGGGTAATGGGAGCGAAACCTTTACCTGCAGGGACTTCTGCCCAGAAAGCTGAAGAAATTGCTCTCACGCGAGCTTTAGAATTATGCAAAGAGAAGAAGATTAATATTTGCACTGATTCTAAGCAGGTTTTTCGAATGGTGCATGCCCTTGAAGCCATTTGAAAAGCATAAAGTTTATTCACAGCACAAGGAAGGCAGATTGAACATGATGCTCCAGTTACTGGAAGCTGTGCTGTTGCTAGAAAAGTTGCTGCCATGTGTTGCAAAGGGCCTCGGAAGGGAAACACTGGTCAGGAAACTGGAAATAAATTGGCAGGCGCCGCTGTAAAACCAGCCACGGAAAGGACAGAGACTGATACAGGAGCCACGTCCCTGATCCCAAGTGGCTGTCTCCTCCAACCACCATCAGGAAACTGTAACAAAGAGGCTAAGAAATGAATAGGAGATTTATAGCCGAATTAGAATTAGGGTCCAAAGAAGCTGTCACCGGCGACGGGAGGGCAGCGGTGCCTCGCGGCGTGAGGAGCTGATGCGCTCTGTCGAGATTAGACGAAAAGGTAAGAGCGAATTTATAAACTCTTTGTGAACAAGTGACCCGGCAATGTGAAACGTGTCTAAAAAACCACCTTAGTACTGGATACAGGGTACAGACAAGAGCAACTGGACGAGGGAAATGTACCAGGGCAAGACTGGCCAATAGAGTTCTCCAAAGTGCCTGGAAAAGGGGGGGTATCGATGTTGGCCGGCACGAACAGCTCCCTTCTCAGGCTGGCCGGCAGCATTGCCGTGCCGGGGGGCAGCTGCCGGGCTGTGGGCCGGGGGCTGCGGCTGTTTGGGGCGCTGCCCCCGCTTTGTTTTCCTAGGGGAGCCCCCCCCCGTTTTGGGGGGTGGTGGTACGTGCACGTGTAAGTGACACGACGTTCCCAGCTGCTTTGATCTCTGCTTTGTTTTTTTTAGACGCCTGTCCCTGTTTTCTCTTCTCGCTTTTGAAGAGAAGGTGCCAAGTTAACGTATGCTGCGCTGAAGCTATAGAAGATGTAGCCCTCATTAACCAGTTGACATGAGGGAAATGCTTTCTGACTGCCTGCACGGTGAGGGGACATTTTTCGCCTTTTAGATCCTTCTGCACGACAAGAGGGAGACAGAAGGTTAAGTAACACGTTGTTTAGAAGCTGAGAGCTTAGTTTGTATTTAACTAAGAATTAACAGATGTGTTGTCAGCGAGAAACTAAACGGTTATAACTAACCTCATCAAATGAAGTAAAGAATGCGTCTTAGCCTTGGTTCTGACTATGCACTCAAACGGCAATAACTACAGCAGAGCCTGCTGTGGCTTTAACGTGCAAGGGATGTGAGCATTGTGAAGCCGCCTGTGCTGCAGAGTGTCCTGATTGCGATGCTGAGTGTTGCATAGGTTTGAGCTGCACAGCGGAATTGTTTTCTTTTGGAGAGGGTGGGATAAACTTGGAACACAACTTGTGAGGGCGATATGTCGTGGGTAGGCTTTAGTATTATCCGTGGAGTGCTGCTGTAAGCGTTGATAGTTATTGCCTGTCTTTGTTCCAAGATGAGCCGCGTCGTTCTGCGTGACGTGTAACGGGAGGACGGCGTAGTAGCGTCATTCTAAAAAAAGAGCCCGTTAGGGGGTATTTTAGCTGGCAGGAAAGAGATTGGGGAACTGCCTGCTGATAATGCGAGTAGAGCAGCCTTGATGAGATCTGATGAGCAGAGGCCATTGGCTGGAAGCAACCGAGTCGACGAGCGAGGCAGAGGAATAACACAAAGTGGGGGCAAAAACCCGAATGGAATTGTGCAGCAATGTTGGGAGAACTACCCCAGTGCCAGGCAGCACAACAAATTGCAAAATCAAAGCAAGCTGAACCTAGGCAAATGCAAACCCACCTGGTATGCTGTATTAATATTATTGCTAATAGCAGGTAATGGGGAAACAGCACATAGACCATACAAATGGACCTTAATTCACGTAGAAGAGAGTCGGGTGATTAAAGAGAACACTACAGTAAGATCCCCTAGTTTTTCTGTTCCCCTTTGTCAGTTAGCACCTATACAACCATGTTTAGATCAAAAAGCCTATTATTTTTGTCCCTCGTCTAATCCAGGGAAGGGTTATTGCAACTATCCTAATCAGTATTATTGTGCTTATTGGGGTTGTGAAACTATCGCCTCTGCTTGGGCACCTTCTATGCGAGATAAGTTTTTAACCACAACTTGGAGACCTTTAGGATGTAAACCTCCCCAACATGATTCGACAGGGGGAATAATAGAAAGCAGAGCGTACAGGTAGTAGTTATTCCTAAAATTACTTATCATGAATCTCAGCAGAGCTGGTATGAAAACTGGTTTAGACAATCACCCTGGCTTACAACCCTCTTATCCACTATAGCAGAACCACTGATTCTTTTAATCCTAGTATTAACCTTTGGGCCATGTATCTTAAATAAAGTAATAGCGATCGTAAAAGGCAGGCTAGAAGCCGCTCACTTGATGTTGATTAAAGCAAAATATGAGAAACTGCATGATCAAAATGACACCAAATAATTAGTATTAAGTGGTCAAGGGTTGCAACGCTTTAACGAACAAAATAAGTAAAAAAATAGAAACGGGGAAAATTGTAACAAGCAGTTCCGAGAAATGTTTGTTCATTAAAGCTCCTGGAGATGTTTGTTTGAGAAGTGTTTATATGCTTACTTGCTTTGTCTTGCTTGATGTATTTACCTAACAAGGAGATGTTTGTTTGAGTTCTTACTTGCTTTGTTCTGCTTGATGTATTTACCTCATAAGTAACCAAAGTAAGGCAATCGAAACTGGCTACACAGCAGTCAATGCCCACATGATATGAGCCTTCAACATGAGTGAAAAGTTACACCTGGAAGCTGTGGACCAGAGATGGGCTTTAAAACCCAGAGAACTGAATTAGCTGGTGCACATGCCACAAGAGAGACTGAGATCTCTAGGCCGCACCCAGCGCTGTCATTGCTTATTGCCGGATTCTAAATAAATTCTTGTTATTTACAAGATCCAGTCAAAATTTATTACGGTTACGGTCAGCGTTATGGTCAGGGTCAGGGTCAGGTTAGGGTACGGGTTAGGGTTCGGGTTAGGGTTAGGTTTAGGGTTAGGGTTAGGGGTAGGATTCCGGCTGTTTTAGGGTTAGACTTAGCATTAGGATTAGGCTTAGGTTAGGGTTAGGTTGTGGTTTAGGGTTATGGTTAAACTTAAGTTTGGGTTAGGGTCAGGGTTATGGTCAGAGTCAGGGTTTGGTTAGGGTTAGGGTTAGGGTTAGGGTTAGGGTTAGGATTAGAGTTGGCTTAGCGATAGACTTAGCGTTAGGGTTAGGCTTACGTTACGGCTACGGTGAGGCTTAGGCTTATGGTGAAACATATGTTAGGGTTATGGTCAGCGTTATGGTAAGGGTCAGGGTCGGGTTAGGGTTAGTGTTCGGGTTAAGGTTAGGTTTAGGGTTAGGGTTAGGGGTAGGATTCAGGTTGTTTTAGGGTTAGACTTAGCATTAGGATTAGGCCTAGGTTAGGATTAGGTTGAGGTTTAGGGTTATGGTTAAACATAAGTTTGGGTTAGGGTCAGGGTTATGGTCAGGGTCAGGGTTTGGTTATTGTTAGGGTTAGGGTCAGGATTACCGTTAGGGTTATGATAAGAGTTGGTTTAGTGTTAGACCTAGCATTAGGGTTAGGCCTAGGTTAGTGTAAAGGTGAGGTTTATGGTTATTGTTAAAGTTAAGGTTAGTGTCAGGGTTATGGTCAGGGTCAGGTTAGTGTAAGGGTTAGGGTTATGGTTAGGGTTAGGATTAGGGTTGGAATAGGGTTAGAGTTAGGGTTAGTGTTATGATTAGGTTAGTGTTAGGGTGAGGTTTAGGGTTATTGTCAATCTGAGGTTAGGGTTGGAGTCAGGGCTATGGTCAACTTCATGGGTAGGTTACGGTTGGGGTTAGGGTTAGGGTTAGGATTACAGTTAGGGTTAGGATTAGGGTTGGTTTAGCCTTTGAGTTAGCGTTAGGGTTAGGCTTAGGTTACGGCTATGGTGTTGTTTAGGCTTATGTTTAAACATATGTTAGGGTTATGGTCAGCGTTATGGTCACGGTCAGGTTAGGGTTAGGGTTAGGGTTCGGGTTAGGGTTAGGTTTAGGGATAGGGTTAGGCTTAGGGGTAGGATTCGGATTGTTTATAGGCTTAGACTTAGCATTAGGATTAGGCCTAGATTAGGGTTAGGTTGAGGTTTAGGGTTGTGGTTAAACTTAAGTTTGGGTTAGGGTCAGGGTTATGGTCAGGGCCAGGGTTTTGTTAGGGTTAGGGTTAAGGTTACAGTTAGGGTCAGGATTAGAGTTGGTTTAGCGTTAGACTTAGCATTAGGGTAAGGCTTAGGTTACAGCTATGGTGAGGTTTAGGCTTATGGTTAAACATATGTTAGGGTTATGGTCAGCGTTATGGTCAGGTTCATTGTCAGGTTAGGGTTCGGGTTATGGTTAGGTTTAGGGTTTGGGTTAGGGTTAGGGGTAGGATTCAGGTTGTTTTAGGGTTAGCCTTAGCATTAGGATTAGGCCTAGGTTAGGGTTAGGTTGAGGTTTAGGGTTATGGTTAAACTTAAGTTTGGGTGAGGGTCAGGGTTATGGTCAGGGTCAGGGTTTGGTTAGGGTTAGGGTTAGGCTTAGGCTTAGGATTACAGTTAGGGTTAGGATTAGGGTTGGTTTAGCGTTGGACTTATCATTAGGGTTAGGCTTATGTTACGGCTATGGTGAAGTTTAGGCTTATAGTTAAACATATGTTGGGGTTATGGTCAGCGTTATGGCCAGGGTCAGGGTCAGGTTAGGGTTAGGGTTAGGTTTAGGCTTAGGGGTAGGATTCAGGTTGTTTTAAGGTTAGACTTAGCTTTAGGATTAGGCCTAGGTTAGGGTCAGGTTGAGGTTTAGGGTTATGGTTAAACTTAAGTTTGGGTTAGGGTCAGGGTTATGGTCAGGGTCAGGGTTTGGATAGGGTTAGTATTAGGATTATAATTAGGGTAAGGATAAGCGTTGGTTTAGTGTTAGACTTAGCGTTAGGGTTAGGCCTAGGTTAGGGTAAAGATGAGGTTTAGGGTTATTGTTGAAGTTAAGTTAGGGTTACGGTCAGGGTTATGGTCAGGGTTAGGTTAGTGTTAGGGTTAGGGTTAGGGTTAGTATTCGGGTTGGAATAGGGTTAGAGTTAGGTTTAGTGTTACGATTAGGTTAGTGTTAGGGTGAGGTTTAGGGTTATTGTTAATCTGAGGTTAGGGTTAGAGTCATGGGTATGGTCCGCTTCATGGGTACATACGGGTGGAGTTAGGGTTAGGGTTAGCATTACAGTTAGGGTTAGGATGAGAGTTGGTTTATCGTTAGACTAAGCGTTAGGGTTAGGGTTAGGTTACGGCTATGGTGAGGTTTAGGTTTGTGGTTAAACATGTTAGGGCTATGGTACAGCGTTATGGTCATGGTCAGGGTCAGGTTGGGGTTAAGGTTAGCATTCGGGATAGGGTTAGGTTTAGGCTTAGGGTTAGGGGTAGGATTCGCGTTGGTTTAGGGTTAGACTTAGGGTAAGGCTTACGGTTAGGGGTGGGATTCAGGTTGTTTTAGAGTTAGACTTAGCATTAGGATTAGGCCTAGGTTAGGGTTAGGTTGAGGTTTAGCATTATGGTTAAACTTAAGTTTGGGTTAGGGTCAGGGTTATGGTCAGGGTCAGGGTTTTGTTACGGTTAAGGTTAGGGTTAGCATTAGAGTTAAGGTTAGGATTAGAGTTGGTTTAGCGTTAGATTTAGCGTTAGGGTTAGGCTTAGGTTACGGCTATGGTGAGGTTTAGGCTTATGGTTAAACATATGTTAGGGTTATGGTCAGGGTCAGGTTAGGGTTAGGGTTCGGGTTAGGGTTAGGGTTAGGTTTAGGGTTAGGGCTAGGATTCGGGTAGTTTTAAGGTTAGCCTTAGCATTAGGATTAGGCCTAGGTTAGGGTTAGGTTGAGGTTTGGGGTTATGCTTAAACTTAAGTTTGGGTTAGTTATATATTATAGTTAACAAAGATGAGGAGAAAGCTGAAGTACTTAATACCTACTTTGCCTCAGTTTTCACCAGAAAGACAGGTGGCCCTCAGGACAACTGGCCTCTGGAGGTGGTTGACAGAGACAGGAAGCCAAATAGGCCCCTTGTATTCCAGGAGGAAACAGTTGGTGATTTACTGAGCCATCTGGATCCTCACAAGTCTATGGGACCAGATGGGATCCATCCTAGGGTGATGAGGGAGCTGGTGGAAGAACTCGCCAAGCCGCTCTCCATCATCTTCCAACAGTCCTGGCTCACTGGGGAGGTCCCATATGATTGGAAATTGGCCAATGTTACCCCAGTCCACAAAAAGGGCTGCAAACCTGACCCTGGTAACTACAGGCCTGTCAGCCTGACCTCAGTGCCTGGCAGGGTTATGGAGCAGATCATCCTGAATGGAATCACACAGCACCTTCAGGATGGACAAGGGATCAGACCCAGCCAGCATGGGCTTAGGAGGGGCAGGTCCTGTCTGAACAACCGGATCTCCTTTTATGATCAGGTGACTCACCTGGTGGATGAGGGGAAAGCCGTGGATGTGGTCTATCTGGACTTCAGCAAGGCCTTTGACACTGTCTCCCATAATATACTCGAGCAAAAGCTGGTAGCCCGTGGCTTGGACAAGTGCACTCCACGCTGGGTGAAGAACTGGCTGGAGGGCCGGGCCCAGAGAGTGCTGGTGAATGGGGCCGCATCCAGCTGGCGGCCAGTCACTAGTGGTGTCCCCAGGGGTCAGTGTTGGGTCCAGTCCTGTGTAACATCTTTATTGACGATTTAGATGAGGGGATTGAGACCATCATCAGCAAATTTGCTGATGACACCAAGTTGGGAGGGAGTGTGGACCTGCTGGAAGGCAGGAGGGCTCTGCAGAGGGATCTGGAGAGACTGGAAAAATGGGCTGATTCCAATGGGATGAAGTTCAATAAGGCCAAGTGCCGGGTGCTGCACTTTGGCCACAACAACCCCCTGCAGCGCTCCAGGCTGGACGCAGAGTGGCTGGAGAGCAGTCAGGCAGAAAGGGACCTGGGGGGACTAATGGACAGGAAGCTCAACATGAGCCAACAGTGTGCCCAGGTGGCCAAGAAGGCCAATGGTGTCCTGTCCTGTATCCAAACAAGCGTGGTCAGCAGGACAAGGGCAGTGATCCTTCCCCTGTGCTCTGCATTGGGGAGGCCACAGCTGTAGTATTGTGTTCAGTTCTGGGCCCCTCAGTTCAGGAAAGAGATTGAAGTGCTGGAGCAGGTGCAGAGAAGAGCAACAAGACTGGGGAAGGGACTTGAACATAAAACCTATGGGGAGAGGCTGAGGGAGCTGGGCTTGTTTGGTCTGGAGAAGAGGAAGCTTAGAGGTGAGCTCATCACTCTCTATAACTACCTGAAGGGAAGTTCTAGCCAGGTGGGGATTGGTCTCTTCTTCCAGGCAGTCAGCAATAGGACAAGGGGCCATGGGCTTAAACTCTGCCAGGGGAAATTGAGGCTGGATATTAGGGAGAAATTCATTACCGAGAGAGTGGTCAGGCATTGGAATGGCTGCCCAGGGAGGTGCTGGACTCGCCGTCCCTGGAGATTTTTAAAGTGAGGTTGGACATGGCACTTAGTGCCATGATCTAGTAAAAAGACTAGAGTTGGACCAAGGGTTGGACTCGATGATCTCTGAGGTCTTTTCCAACCCAGTTGATTCTGTAATTCTGGGTTAGGGTCAGGGTTATGGTAAGGGTCAGGGTTCGGTTAGGGTTAGGGTTAGGGTTAGGATTACAGTTAGGGTTAGGATTAGAGTTGGTTTAGCGTTAGACTTAGCGTTAGGGTTAGGCTTAGGTTACGCCTATGGTGAGCTTTAGGCTTATGGTTAAACATATGTTAGGGTTATGATCAGCGTTATGGTTCAGGGTCAGGGTCAGGTTAGGGTAAGGGTTCGGGTTAGGGTTAGGTTTAGGTTTAGGGTTAGGGGTAGAATTCGGGTAGTTTTAGGGTTAGACTTAGCATTAGGATTAGGCCTAGGTTAGGGTTAGGCTGAGTTTTAGGTTTATGGTTAAAATTAAGTTTGGGTTAGGGTCAGGGTTATGGTCAGGGTCAGGGTTTGGTTAGGGTTAGGGTTAGGATTACAGTTAGGGTTAGGATTAGAGTTGGTTTAGCGTTAGAATTAGCATTTGGGTTAGTCCTAGGCTAGGGTAAAGGTGAGGTTTAGGGTTATTGTTGAAGTTAAGTTAGGGTTACGGTCAGGGTTATAGTCAGGGTTAGGTTAGTGTTAGGGTTAGGGTTAGGGTTCAGGTTAGGGTTAGGGGTAGGGGTAGGATTCAGGTAGTTTAGGGTTAGACTTAGCATTCGGGTCAGGGCTAGGTTAGGGTTAGGTTTGGTTAGGATTAGGGTTAGGATTACAGTTAAGGTTAGGATTAGAGTTTTTTTAGCGTTAGACTTTGCGTTAGGGTTAGTTCTAGGTTAGGGTAAATGTGAGGTTTAAGGTTATTGTAAAAGTTATGTTAGGAATACGGTCAGGGTCAGGGTCAGGTTAGGGTACGGGTTATGGTTCTGGTTAGGGTTAGGTTAGGGTTATGGCTAGGGTTAGGGGTAGGATTCAGGTTGTTTTAGGGTTAGACTTAGCATTAGGATTAGGCCTAGGTTAGGGTTAGGTTGAGGTTTAGGGTTATGGTTAAACTTAAGTTTGGGTTAGGGTCAGGGTTATGGTCAGGGTCAGGGTTTGGTTAGGGTTAGGATTACAGTTAGGGTTAGGATTAGAGTTGGTTTAGCATTGGAATTAGCATTTGGGTTAGTCCTAGGTCAGGGTAAAGGTGAGGTTTAGGGTTATTGTTGAAGTTAAGTTAGGGTTACGGTCAGGGTTATGGTCAGGGTTAGGTTAGTGTTAGGGTTAGGATTACGGTTAGCGTTAGGGTTAGGGTTAGGATTAGGGTTGGAATTTGGTTAGACTTAGGGTTAGTGTTACGATTAGGTTAGTGTTAGGGTGAGGTTTAGGGTTATTGTTAGGGTTAGGGTTAGCATTAGGGTTAAGGTTAGGATTAGGGTTGGAATAGGTTTAGAGTTATAGTCAGTCTTACAATTATTTTAGTCTTAGGTTGAGGTTTAGGGTTATTTTTAATCTGAGGTTAGGGTTAGAGTCAGGGTTAGGGTTAGGTTTAGGGTTAGGGATAGGATTATGGTTAGGATTAGGGTTGTTTTAGCATTAGACTTAGCGATAGGGTTAGGCTTAGGGTTGTTTTAGCATTAGACTTAGCGTTAGGGTTAGGCTTAGGTTACGGTTATGGTGAGGTTTAGGCTTATGGTTAAACATATGTTAGGGTTATGGTCAGCGTTATGGTCAGGGTCAGGTTAGTGTTAGGTTTCGGGTTAGGGTTACTGTTAGGGGTAGGTTTCCGGTTGTTTTAGGGTTAGACTTAGCATTAGGATCAGGCCTAGGTTAGTGTTAGGTTGAGGTTAAGGTTATGGTTAAACTTAAGTTTGGGTTAGGGTCAGGGTTATGGTCAGAGTCAGGGTTTGTTTAGGGTTAGGTTTAGGTTTAGGGTTAGGGTTAGGGTTAAGCTTAGGCTTAGGCTTAGGGTTAGGATTTGGGTTGTTTTAGGGTTAGACTTAGCATTAGGATTAGGCCTAGGTTAGGGTTAGGGTTAGGGGTAGGATTCGGGTTGTTTTAGGGTTGGACTTAGGATTAGGCCTAGGTTAGGGTTAGGTTGAGGTTTAGGGTTATGGTTTAACTTAAGTTTGGGTTAGGGTTATGGTCAGGGTCAGGGTTTGGTTAGGGTCAGGGTTAGAATTAGGGTTAGGGTTAGGGTTGGAGTAGGGTAGAGTTTGGGTTAGTTTTACGATTAATTTAGGGTTAGGGTGAGGTTTAGTGTCTTGTTAATCTTATGTTAGGGTTATGGTCAGGGTTATGGTCAGGGTTAGGGTTCGGTTAGGGTTCGGTTAGGGTTAGGGTTAGGGCTAGGGTTAGGGTTATGGTTTGGGTTAGGTTTAGAGTTGTATAGGGTGTAGAGTTACGCTTAGTGTTACCATTAGGTTAGGGTTAGGGTGAGGTTTGGGGTTATTGTTAACGTTAGGTTAGGGTTAGAGTCAGGAATATGGTCATGTTCAGAGGTAGGTTAGGGTTAGGTTTAGGATTCGGGTTGTTTTTGGGTTAGACTTAGCGTTAGTGTTAGGCCTAGGTTTGGGTAAAATTTAGGTTTAGGGTTATTGTTAAATAAGTTAGGGTTAGGTTCAGGGTTATGATCAGGTTTAGGTTAGGGTTAGGGTTAGGGTTAGGCTTAGGGTTAGGGTTTGGGTTTGGGTTAGGGTTAGGGTTAGGATTAGGATTCAGTTTGTTGTAGGGTTAGACTTTGTGAGCCATTTCTTTCCCTTGTGCTGCGTTCTGCTGTCATGGATTGAATATACTGTCTTTTGACTAGCGTTGGAGTTTGCTGCGGTAAACACTACGTAAAAGTTGAATCTCTGGCGTAATTAAGTAATGAATTCCTGTCCCAGCACAGTCTTGTGGGCTCCACGTGCCTTCAAGTATGAGCCATCGGCTCTGCTGCTGGCCCGGCAACGTGTGGCCTGCGACATGCGGTTGCTGCCATTTCACACCTCAGGCTGTTGTGCTAAAGCCAGCCCACCAAGCTCGCTTGAGGAATTAAAACGCCTCTTGTTTCCTACCAGGTCTTGCAGAAGCCTCTGTATTTCTGCTTCGTGATCGCTCTGCCGAAGTCTGAGGGTGTCGTCATGCTGCTGTTCTCTCCGCAGACTCAGACTCTACCCAGACCCTGGTTCTGGCCTTACTGACCTTCAGCCCTTGGAGTTTCAGTGCTGGAGGGGTCTGCTCCAGCTCCTTCACTCCTCGCAAGCACTGCGGACAGAGAGCTGGTTTTATACCATCTTGTCTAGGCAGAGGATCAGCAGAAACAAAGCACATGGGGCATCACCTTGTATCACGTCCTTGGCCTGCGTGACGATGTGAAGTCGCATCTCCAGCTGACTCCGGGCGATCTCCAGCTGGGATACGCGCTGCTGAGCCTCAAACAGGCTGCGCTCCAGGGTCTCCTTCACCGGCCTGCAGGTTGTGGACACGGAGAGAAATGAGCTTCTTGCTCCTGACACCCACAGGGAGGGATCCCAGTGACAAGTGGTTCAAGTTCCCTGCCCCTGAGAACGGAAAAGGGGTTGCGTGGCCACCCGTGTACAGAAAACATATGTCTACCATTTAAAACAGCAATGCGGGCCCCTCCGAGGGAACGCCCAGGCTTTCCTTAGGACCCAGCGTAACACAGCGAGCCCAGCCGAATTTCATCTCGACAGCCAAATCTGAAATGGCTGCTGCCTGATGGATGGCACACAGGTAGCAGTTTTCCTGACAACGGCTGTGCCAGCCAGCAAAAGCCCAACCTCTGCTCACAGGTGCATCCCATCAGCACTTCCAATGGCTCTGCAGGGGGACACCATAAGCAGGTTTTTTTCCCCTCAAGATTCTTCCCTGTTCTGTCCCTGGAAGGTGAGAACATCCGCAAAGCACAGAGGCCGCAAGAAAGCCCCGTGCAACGCTGACCAGCTCTGTAATTGCCGACAGCGAGTCATGTCCTGCCCAGGGTTCCTCCCCCTTTACCTGGCCTCTGCCAGCTGCTCGGAAAAGCCTTGTCTGTCCCGCTCCACGGCTGCCAGGCGCAGGTCCAGGGCAGCCTTCTCCTGCACCAGCACCTCCTTCTCTGCGGACACCTTGGCCAGCGCGAGCCCTTGGCGAGAGGACTCCTGGCGCAACTGCTCCAGACCAGTGCTGGCCGACTCTTGCTGCCGGGACACCTGGAACGGGACAAACCGCAGCTGGAGCCCTTTCTGTGCAGCTGTGTGCAGAGCAGCCAGCGCCGCTGGCCAGCGGGCGGGAGGAGAAAGAGCTCCTGTCCCGGGGGCTCCAAGTGTGACAGCAGCTGCTGGTCCCGCACCCAGAGCCTGGGCTGCCAAAAGGCGCTGGCCCCGCTCACTGGCAAGTGATGTGCAAGGCCAGACTGGGCTGCCTGGGACCAGCTGTGGCCTCCCCAGTGCAGGGGACGGTCACTGCCCTGCTCCTGCTGGCCACACCAGTGCTGGGACAAGCCAGGCTGCTCTTGGCCTTCTTGGCCACCTGGGCACACGCCGGCTCATGTTCAGCCGCTGCCGACTGGATTCTGCCGCAGAAAAAGGATTCAGAGCTACACAGTTTGTTCCTTTTGCCACAGGTGACAGGAGTCGCCCCGCTCTGATCCACAGACAACACGATCACCGCTTTGCAGCTCAGCAAAAGCCACAGAAGAGGCCAACACGGACCAGAGGATTAAAAGAATCCACGGAAGCAGAGGACAGCGCAGAGAACTGCAGAACTGCTCCGCAAGCCATCAACACGGTGCCAAAAAGAAGGGAACAAACCCCCTGCCCTCCAGGGCTACCGAGTGTCTCCTTGACACAAACCCTGCAGCAGCCAGCAGACACAGCTTCACTCAGCCAAGCAGCCAAACGCCCACCCACAAGCACCAGCTTTTTGGTCTCACCTCACTGAGCTGCTCTTGGGTTTCTTCCTTCTCCTCTGCCAGTCTCCTCAGCTGCACCCGCAGCCCCTCCTGCTGCTCCTCTGCTTCCTGCAGCAGCTGCTCCAGCGCGGCTTTCTCTGCACAGAGCTCTGCCTTGGTTCTTTCACACCAGCTCAGCTGCTCCTGCTCACACACTCTTGCTCTCTCCAGCTCGGCCACTTTCTCTGACACAACCTCATTCTCTTGCTCCAGCTACAATCACAGAAGCAGAGAGCACATCAAAGACAGGAACATTTCCTAGGAAGGAGCTTTGGCTTGGACAGGACAAGGAACAACATTTGCACAGCCAGCCAGTCCTACTGCTGGAAGGCAAGAAGGCTGAGAAGCAGCAGCAGCTGGAGACAAACAGCTGCCAAGAGCTTGGGCAACTCTGCTCACCTGCAGCACAAGGTTGTTCAGCTGCACTTTCTCCACTGCAAGAGCTTCATTGATACTGCTCATGTTGGCTGCTGCAGCACCGAGATCAGCTATTTCAATGCTCAGGCTCTTCTGAGACCCTGTCAACTCCACTACTGACTGCTTGGCCAGAAAAAAGGCCAAAAAAAGACAGCAAAAAGGCTGTACTGACACAGAGCTCTCTTTAGGCTGCTCTCCATTTCTCACCAAGAATCAGCTAACAGCAAAACCACTGTGCTATGCAATCTCTTTGCCAGTCTGGTCTTACTCAGAAGAGCTTCTGTCAGTCTGACGGTTTTTCTGTCCCTTCTGTTTAAAGCAACAGTTTGACCAGGCACAGAAACAGGACTGTGCAGAATCCGTGTGTTTAAAACGTGAACACAGCTCATCTACGAATCACAGCAGCAGCCGCAAAAGATCATGTTGGTAACAGCAAAGTTTAAAACAGCTTCACCTGTCCTGAAGCTCCTTTTTCTCCAGGTCGCCAGAGGTTGGACGGGAGCAGCTCACAAGCACAGCTCCAGAAAGCCTCATGTGCTCTGCCTTCAGCTCGGACAAATCTCTGAAGAGGAATCAAGAAAGAGACCGTGTTCACAGCACCATCTCTATCAGCTCACTCGCTTCTGAAGCGCATCATTGTGCACCGGTCCCAGCTGGCAGGAAAGGTGACATCTTGGCTGGGACGAGCCGCTCCTCCGGCACTTTGGGACCAGGACACACCAGGACAGTTGAGCGATGAGTCTGTGTGATCGTCGAGGATGAGTCTGTTTTCTCCTCAGAGATGAGAAGAAATGTGTGGGACAGCCAGAAGGCCTCAAGGACCTCCAATGACTCTGACTGACTGTTGCTGCTGCTCTAGCTTATTAACATACTCTCATTGTCATTAATAGATGCAAGGAACCTTACCAAGGTCCCCAGCTTTTATACCCTGGGGATCAGCCTTAAGCAACCTGACAAAAAGAGGTATCAGACCAAGAAAGACAAAATTGGAACATGCAGTAACAGGGTGGAGAAGCTATTCTTTCTCTCTGATTTGGGGTTGCCCACCTGCCACGCTTCTTGCATTGGTTTCTGTCACTTGGTTTTGGTTGCAAATTAAGGCTGATTTAAACTTACTATCTGTTTGGAGTTATTCTGGGGTGCCTTCATGAGAGCCCCCCCATGAGGGGCAGGGACCCAGGCATCTAGCACCCCACATCCTACCCCACATCAGTGCTGAGCACCCAGATATCTGCCCCGCTACTTCTCAGCTCCCTGCCCCCCAGCCCTGCAGGGGACCCAGGTGTCCGGCCCACATGTGCCCCACAGCCCCCTAAGCTGCTGGTGAGGTGGGGCTGAAAATGAGCTTTTTCAGATCTGTGAAGCCCTTCCCTTATGGCTCTTAGGAGGGACTTGAGGGTCCCCATTGCACAGAAAGCCCAGCCCCCCACACCACAGGTCCTGGGGAATGGAAACGATCCTTTTTATTTTGTCTGCCAGCCCAAGCAAATGTCTTTGGGCTGGAGCTGCTGCTGCACGGCCTTTGGGAGACCATTTCTAGACCCTTTTTAGACCGTTTCCCTCTCATGGGCAAAGGAGCCTCTGCTCAAGGAATGGCCCTGACTTGGCCCCCAGACCCAAACCACCAGTGGTGCCCCCCGTGCCTCCCCCAGCTTTCACCTGCACAGGACAGGCCGGGAGGCCACGCCAGCCGGTCTTGAGGGGAAAGGAGGAGAAAAGGAGCTCCCGGGGCAGGGAAACGCAGAGCCCGGCATCCAGGGCACACGGAGCGCCGTGCTGGGTACCCAGAGGCCGCTCTACAGGAATTCACTTCGCTAGAGCTCCGTGTTCGGAAAAAGACACAGAGGAGTCAACCCAAAACTTCATTTGAGTAACGAAGAGCCTACCAGGCATATCCCTGTGGGGTCTCTTCCAAAACACAGGGGACGCAGCCCCCGTTGATCCCAGTTCCCCAGCCCTCGCTCCCGGCCGCAATGATCCCTCCTCCTTTCCCCATGGGCTGAGGTACTCGGAGGGTACAAGCTTTCCGATCCGCCTGCTCCCCATCTCCCCACCCACCCCGGGAGCTGCCTGGTTCAACCTCACTGCCCTCATTGCAGCATCGGGCTGTCGCAGCCCATGTTTGTAAAGACCCGGGACAGCTGCTCCTGCCCAAGGCAAAGGGCTCTGCTGGGCACCCACAGGCACACGCAGGCTCGGGGCTGCACCCCAGGACACACACAGCGCCCAGGAGGAGCTGAGCTGGGCTCTTTTCTGGGAGCGCTCCAGAAACTTCTCTCAGCCGAGGCGTTTCATTGGTCACGGCCCTGTCTGTCCACCGAGGGCAGTAACATGACCAGAGTGGTCTCTTGGGTCAGGAGCTTCTGGTGCTTTGGGGGCGGGGGGAAGCGAATCTGCCCCCTGGGCAAGGGAGAAACAGCAGGGAGGTCGCTCGGCAACTGCTGCCCACAAGCAGCAGCCCCGGCATTTCCCAGCTCCCTCAACACATTGAGTGTATTTCCAGTCCAAAACTCCAGCCCAAACTACTCAGGCTCCAGGACCACACATTCAGTTAATTAACTACCTATATTACATCAGTTCACTATATATCATAAGTAATATATCATTTATATATAATATATGACATTCTTATAATCACAACCATTGATTTCTGTGCATTTACATATATATATATAGCTTTAATTATGGATATTTTGGCGACTTCCTCAACCTGCTCTTCTGCATTGAGACAACATCCCAGGTGTCTTGGGAAGATTTTCCTCTAGCCTTCATTGTAACCCTAGTGGTATTGTCCTACTTGGAGCTTTTTCAGAAGCTCTCTTATGGGAGAGACGATCACTGCACCCCCTGAGTTTCAGTCTATAGCCCTGGCAAAGCCAGGCAATGGTGCACCATGAATAGTGGATGTATTGTCAGGGTTGTACTGATCTCAGCTGGCAAAATGGAGCACTGCTGGCCCTGCTGGGGGTTCTCCCTGTGGGAGCTGGCAAAGGAGCAGCAGATGTGCTTAAACACAGCGAGCTGGAGCCTCTGATGGGCTGTGGTGGTGAAGCTGAGGTGTCCTGTTGTCTGCACCATGAACACAATCACTGGAGATGTGCTGACTGCCTTCACCACTGTAGCTCTCTGCTCCGTGTGACCTCAGCCAGCAAAAGGATGCTTTCAAAAGGCAGAGCTACGGGAGGGGCAAACCAGGGCTGCCTGTGTTGGTGAATCTTCACAGAATAGTTTGGGCTGGAACCTTTGAAGATCATCTACTCCAAGCCCCTGAAATGAGCAGGGACACCTTCAGCATTTTAGAGCACAAGTCTTAGGAGGAACAGCTGAGGGAACTGGAGTTGTTTGTGTGTGTATGTTTGTTATGTATGGAAGACCAGTAAGGGCAGACCAGCAGTCTGAGGGCAGTACCAAGCTGGAAAGTTTCATGTCAATGTTTTTAACTCTTTATTGGCAGCACAGGGCTGTACTTGGCGGAGCTGCCCAGGGCTGTACGCGTCTCTTGCCGCAGCCCTGCCCAGGACACGGCCCGCAAGCCTCCCAGCTAACGGCCTCGCTGCTGACGCGGCTGCTGGGGCTCGCCTCCCACCGACTGGCCGCGCGCTGCTCTGCGTCGTGCTGCTCTCTGGGCAGGGGCCTTCAGAGCTGCCGGAGGGATGGGCTGTCTGCAGAGCTGTGGGCCCGTGGAGGGGCGGGTGTCCTCAGCGGGACGGCTCTCCTCTCCATCTCCAGGTCCGGGCGACTTTGCTCCCTTGCCGGCTTCCAGGCTCCGCTCTTCAGGTGCGCCGGGGAATCCTCGTCCTTCCTCCACGCCTGGAGTTGAGAAAGGCGCCGGGGGTGGCTGCGGCCGTCTGTTGGAGACACCTCCCCTGAGAAGCTCCAGTAGTCCAGAACATGTGCAGCTACAGCCTCCTCCAGCCTGAGAGGCTCCAATGGCTTCCAAGGTGCTGCAAACAATGTTGACAGCTTCTCTGGTCAGATGGTGAAGCAAATCCTCTGAAGTTGGTCTGTCGGAAGCTGCAGTTTCAGCTTGCCCCGATTTCTCTCCCTTGGATTTGCCCGCTTTGGTGGTTCCTCCAGCAACAGGCCCTGGCTCAGATGTGCCGGATGCAAAGTGCTTCCCCAAGCTCTCCGACATGGTCGCTGTGAGCTGCTTGGCCGCCAGTCCAATTTGCTGCCGACGGCGTAGAAGCGAGTCCTCCGGAGGCTCTGCAGCTGTGAGCGCACCGGCTGCACCTTCGTGTCCCAGCTCAGGCTGGGAGGGGCTTTGGCCCTTGCCCAAAGCTGCATCGACTCTCAAGCGTCGCCCCCATTTCAGGGAGTTGTTTTCTCCTTTGGGTGGAGGTGGGCATGATGGTTTCTGAGGCTGCAGCAGCCGCGGTCCCAGGCGAGAAGTGTCGATCTCTCCCGTCAGTTTGGGAGCATTCTCTAATTTGGGCAGGTGTCGCGGAGGCTTCTCCTGCGAGGTGACAGCAGGTTGTGTCTGGCTGCGGGCTGGACAAGCACTCCCGGCCCTGCGTGCTGAGGCGTCCCGCGGGCCCAGGACAGGGCTCTGCTCCAGCCCCGCGACGAGGGCAGAAGGGAAGGGCTTCCCTCGGGACGCTGCGTGTCTGTGAACTCCCCGCTTTGCTGACCTGCTCTCGGATGAACGATTTCTCAGCCTCCAGCTTGAGCATGGTCCGGTACTGCCTGTACTGGTTGAACTCCTTCAGCGAGCAAACCACCTGTGGAGAGCCGGGGGCAGAAATCCCCCAAGCGCTGTGAAGCCGGCTGCGCAGACTGCCTTCCCGAAACAGCCGGGCCCGGCGGGAGGGGAGCTGCTCCTCTGCACACCCTCCTCTGCGCTCGGGAACCCCCCCGGGAGGGAACCGTTTTGATCAGCCCCATCTCATCCAAACCTACGTTGCCATCGCTGGTGACTAAACCCTGCCTCTTCAGCCTCTCCAGGTTGTCCTTGCGTTGGTGGTAGGCCTGCAGATGCGGGTCATGCAGGCTGTTGTACTCGTTGCTCATGCGGTGGCCCAGGGGATCCCCAAGGTCAAACGAGCCCGAGGGCCGGTGAAGCTGTGAGAGATGTTCCAGAGCGTGAGCGGGGCAGGAAGGAGCCGCAGGGACGAACGCACCTCCCAGCTCCTCACGCACACAGGCCGGCATTTCCAAACCTGCGAGGCCCAGACTAATTCCTGGCTTACTTCCCACCACAGGAAAGATCTCTCTGCTTGAGAGACTCTGCAGCGGAGAAGAAAGCCTGAGCCCAGGCGCTCTGCCTGGTGCCGATCTGCTGGTGCTGTGGGAGCACAGGGGGCTGTTTACTGCAGGGCCAGAGGGCTGCACCCAGTGCTGCACCTGCAAGGAGCTGGGCTGAAATGCTACGGAATGCCGCTGCTCTGGGCACGTTCTCCTTTCTCTGGGCACGGGAAGCCAGGAGCTTCCCTCGAGTCCCCAGCCCCGGCCGACTGAAGGGCTGCAGCTCCCGCTGTAGAGCAGGCGGCCACGAGGACTTGTCTGGATCACGAGGACCCCATAAAAGAGGAGAGCCCTCCTACCCCTTCCTTCTGCCTTTACCTTTTCCCCCAGCTTTCCCCTGCTGAACACAGGCTTGGAGCCGGGTGTCACGGGGATCTTGACCCCGAGGGTGAGTTCCAGCAGCTTAGGGTCCATTGGGCCAGTAGCTGCTTCTCCCAGGTGTTGTCTTCTGTGTCCGAGCTAGGAAGACAGAGACCCTCAGGCACAGCTCAATGAGCCTCCTGCCCAGCGGCTGCAAGAAAGGGCCCGTCCCAATGCCCTCGAGCAGCCCCGCCATGTCCCAGGCTCCCCGGCTGAGCCCTCTCCATCGCCCGCTGCTCACCTCTGCCTGTTTGACAGTGCCCTGAGCACCGCGTCTGCCTTTGGGACAGCAGCGGTGAGACTGCGCTGCACAGCTCCTGCACTCAGCACCGCGTCTGCCTGTGGGACAGCAGCGGTGAGACTGCGCTGCACAGCTCCTGCACTCAGCACCGCGTCTGCCTGTGGGACAGCAGCGGTGAGACTGCGCTGCACAGCTCCTGCACTCAGCACCGCGTCTGCCTGTGGGACAGCAGCGGTGAGACTGCGCTGCACAGCTCCTGCACTCAGCACCGCGTCTGCCTGTGGGACAGCAGCGGTGAGACTGCGCTGCACAGCTCCTGCACTCAGCACCGCGTCTACCTGTGGGACAGCAGCGGTGAGATTGCGCTGCACAGCTCCTGCACTCAGCACCGCGTCTGCCTGTGGGACTCCAGCAGTCAGACTGTGCTCCACGGCTCCTTCCAAGAGCTCTCCTAGAGCTGCGTCCTGCGCTGGCTCCTGTCGCTCCAGAGGCACCCGGCAGCAGATGCCACGGCCGCTCTCCCGGCAAGCGGCTTTATAGAGCACTCGCCATTGTGGCATCACGGCGTTGCCGCATTGTCACATCACTGGTTGCCGTGACGCTGCCCCGCTGCTGCCCAGCGCCCCGTGTGAGGCCCGTCTGGAGGCCCGTCTGGACAGGCCTGTGGCCCCCGCCCTTCCTGGCCCGGCTTGGAGGGGTCATCTCCACAGGCCCCTTCTCACCTCAACTCTCCTGTGATGCTGTGAACCAAAGCAGCATCCTCCGCAACCGGGAAGAAAGACGAGACATCCCCTGATACTGAAATGTCAGTGTTTTGCAAGCGTTAAAAAGCAGGCACTTTTATTGCAGGTGCTGGATGTTCGACAATCAATCCCTTAATTGAGCGTGTTCATGGCTTACACTTCTTGGTGTTTATTACATATACCTATTGCAATTCATTTGTTTGTTAAGTGTAGTTCATGCATTAAAAATAAATTATTTACAAAAACTCATCCAGAGTATGAACAGGGCAGGAGAGAGCAGCAGCAAAGAGGTGAAAAGCTGGACTAGTGAAAAGGCAGTGTGAGGACCAACACTCTTCTCCATCCTGCTGAAGACACAGAGGTCACCACAGCCACACTGCAGGCCGGGCTGGCCCTGGGGAAAGGAGGAGAGATCACTTGCAGCTGGAAACTAGGGCTGAGGAACTGGAGTCAATGGGGGCTGTGTCCTGCTGCCTTTTGGAAGAGACCCCAGAGGGATATGCCCAGTGGACTCTTCCCAAATCAATCCGCACTCTCAGCCTGGGCTGGGGCAGGAAGGTGCCAGCCAAGGGCCGTCGATGTCTCCTGCGATACCCGGCCGTGCTGCGCCTGGCAGAGGGCACTGAGGGACATACGCTGCTTTGAAGGCGCTGAGGGCCAGGGGCTGCAGCGCCCGCTGCTCCTGCAACACCCGGCCTGATTCTGAGCAGGGCCCGCAGCACTTGTGTCCTGGCCACGGGCAACCAGAGACCCGCATGTGCCCGGGGCTACGGACAGAGCGGGGTTTCCAATCTGGATGGGCAGGGACTTGCTGGGGCAGGGTCTTGTGAGGAGGAAGAGGAAAGGAGGTGAAGGAACACATTCACTGCTCATGTCAGTCCCTGCAGCTGCCAGCGGAGCAGCGCCCAGAGCAGACGGCCTGCGCTGCTGCGGGCTGTGCTGGCAGGAGAGCAGGAGCTCAGAGATGGCAGAGACCATGCTCGGGAACTGCTGGAGCAGGGGAAGGTGCTGGATCAGTCTGTCCACGTCTTAAGGAGGGCTCCACCTGAGCTCACCGGGCAGTTGTTTGCCAGTGCCAGAGGGGCAGAGCCTTTGGGCGCTTCTGCTCATGCTTGCCGAGGAGAGCATCCAAAAAGCCATCTCTAGAGTTCAGCAGCTGGATGCAGAACTGGCCGACTATGCCAGAACCATTGTCCAGGAAGTTCTGGAAACCGTGAAGAAGTAGTTACAGCAAGAAACAGAGTCCAAGCAAACATCAGAGAAGCTTCAGCCAAGGAAGCTCTTGCCTCCTCTCCGCCTCCCACCAGCAGTCTTGTTAGCAAAAAGAACACATAACCACGGACGTAGTTATATGCGGTGCTTTTATTCCAGCGCTGGGAAACCAGGGGTTTGCACCCAAAGCTGGCTTCGACCACCGATTCAAAACTCACTACATTTATGCAACTTAGTTACATACATATTCATCACAACTCTTAAAAACCATTAGCATATTCCACACCTATTCTAACACAAACTGTCTATCTAAGCGATGCTAAGTAACATTCGCATGTTTATCAGTTATTTCTAAGTTACCTGTTTTAAGAGAATATGTCATAAATCTATGTCAATTTGAAGAATAGGGTATGGTTATATAAGACCATGCTTGAATGCACATCTCCCTGGACACAGTCTGAAAACTTCAAGATAAGGTAAAAATCTTGGATACAGCATCTTAGATACAGTTTACTAAACCAAGAATCTTAGATACAGTTATATAGTTTACAAAACTAAGAATCTTAGATACAGTTTGCAAAACAGAAAACTAATTCAACCATAAGAAAACTAATTTCAACTATAAGATGCAAAACTTACTTCAACTATAAGATGCAAAACTTGTTTCAACTATAAGATGTAAAAACTAATTCAACTATAACATTTCCCCCCTTTGAAAATGCTTTTCTATTCCTAGACAATGCATTTTCACTTCATTGTTTTAATTATAGTTGGATACACTATGTTTCCTTATCAGCTGGAGGGTTGTCAATAAGTGGGTTAGTATTTCTGCTAAGGACAGTAAAGATGCGATCGTTCCTGGCATTTGATTGACTTACTTGACGCTTAACACAAGCGTACAGCAAAAAGAGAAGAGCGACTATAACTGCAAGCAGGAGTAAGTTTTCCAGTAATGAATGTACCCATCCTCCCAAATTCAGGTTCAATTTACCTAGTAAGGCCCCAATCCAGCTCTGCTCTGCATCTTGCTTTTCCTTTTGTAGTTCCTTTTCCGTTTGGGTTAATTGGGAAATTTCTTTCTCCACTTCAGAAGTTACATTTGGGATATGAATGCAGCAATGATCAACCCTATCTTTTAAATATCCGCAAACGCCATTTTCTTTCAGCAACATTATGTCAAGTGCCATTCTGTTCTGCAAGGTCATTCTGGTTGTAGCTTGCAATTGTATATTGAAATCTCGAAAACCCTTTTTGGTTATCCTTGCCAATCGATTCATCTGCCCAATTAATTTGTCAATCATTTCTCTGTTTCTGCAATCGGTGCAAAGAAGGATTCTAACGCCCAGCCGAATTTAACACTGCTTGACGGTTCATGCCACACATCATCTTCATCTATCTCTCGCTTGTGCCTAACTTGTAGAAGTTCTTGCCTATTCTTCAAGGGTGACTTTTTCCAAATGGGACATAGGGTTGGTAACCCCAAAGTAATTTCCCTTGCAGGTCCTGCTACCGGTAAATGTGTTGTCCAGGTTCCATCGCTTAAGGCCCAAACTAAATGTCCCACACTACCTATAGTTCCTCTGCAATCTATTTTATCTCCGTCAATGCCTATTTTGACTGCTTCTTTTGGATCCAATTGTTTTTGACAGATGCAACCTGCTATTACTGCAACTTTAATGATGGACAGAGGTATATCTCTCACATCCATCTGGCAGGTTATTACTCGCGAGCAATTCCACCATGGTACTGTTATCCCTCTTGTTACATTGGACCATTGTACACACCATGGGAATGCTTCACTATATTGATACTGTTGTACAATACTCAACGTCCACATGTTATTCCATGATTCAGTTATGTTCTGATTATCCTGATCTTTACATTCCCAATAGGTTCGGTTGACTTTTTCATATACTATCTTTTTGGTCCAACTTTCTTTGAGAACTATCTTTCCTCCAAATTCCACTGGTTCGGGTCCTGTTTTTTTCCCATTTTTCGGTTGGCACTTGCTCTAACCTAGTGCGAGATTCACACACTATCCTACCAGTTTTGCTTATTTCTGGTAAGGTTGTAGATATTATTCCCCATTGTATTGGGTCTTCGGCTGATTTTGGGATGGGAAGGCAAGCAGTGATGCTACTGGTGTTCTGGGTTTGTGCAAAATCTCGAATCAATCCTATCATTAGGTTCTCTGCCTGATTCTGTACACTTTGCACTACTTGTGGCATTTGAGTGTCGTCACTATCTCCCATAGCCCTTCATGTCCTACATAATTGTTCTCCAGTGACTTTGCAAATCAGAGTGGCATTCTCTGTTCCTTCTTCAAGAAGTGTTCCCACAAAAGCAAACAGTCTGGGTACATTTACTACTATAAACACAATACAGTAACAAAAACTAGACATCCTGCATTGTGATTTCAAGTGTGGTAGGACCCACTAATTGCGATTGCCACCGTTTTGGGACTTTCTTCACTCGGGTGTAGTGTATCCAGGAATCTACTTCAGCAACCTTGATTGCGTAAACGTAGTTAAAAGTACTTGATAGGGTCCGTCCCAACGTTCTTTTAAAGGATCCTCTCTCCAGGTCTTTATATACACCGTGTCTCCAGGCTCTATATCATGTACCGGATTCTCAGGTGCTAGTGGGCGATTCCACACTAGTGCGGATCTGAGTCGATTCAATGTCCTGCCGAGAGACAACACATAATTGTATACATCCTGATTACCTTTTACATGTACACTTGGATTTGGATCAGGTGCTTCATATGGTTTGCCATACAGAATTTCGTATGGACTTACTGACATTCCACTCCTGAGTTTAATCCTAATTCACAATAACGCTATTGGTAAGGCCTGAGGCCATTGAATTTTTGCTTCCTGGCAAATTTTGCTAAGTTGTCTTTTTAATGTCTGATTCATTTTCTCCACCTGTCTACTAGATTGGGGTCTCCATGGGGTATGTAATTCCCATTTAATTCCTAAACATCTACTGACTTCCTTCACCACTTGAGCAACAAAGTGTGGTCCCCTGTCGGATGATATTCCCAATGGTACCCCAAATCTTGGAATTATTTCCTTCAATAGCCATTTTACAGTTTCTTGTGCCTGGTTGGTGCGACAAGGAAAGGCTTCTGGCCATCCTGAAAAAGTGCATACCCCAACTAATAGATATCTGTATCCTCGAGTTTTGGGGAGTTCCACATAATCTATTTGCCAATAATCTCCTGGTTGTATGCCTGTCTTAATTTTTCCCATATCTACTTTTCTTTTTACTAAAGGATTATTTTTCAAACAAATTTCACACTTAGCCGTAATAGACTTTGCCATTGTTAACATCTGGACTGAGATAATCCATTTTCTCAGGTATTTTACCAATGCTTCTGCACCCCAATGACACTTCTGATGCTCCACCTGAAGTATTCCTCTCATAGTCGGCACCACAAGTTGGCACCACAACTTGTCCGTTGGTGGTCACATACCATCCAGAATTATCCTTGACAGCTTTTATTAATTTTGCCAATTTCTTGTCTTCTGTAGAATATTTAGGTGCCTCTAAAGGTGTAGGTAATAAATCAATTGCTCTTACATTCTGGGAGATAAGACCCACCATTGTCCAGACTTGTCGTGCCACAGATCGAGCTGTTTAATCAGCAAGTCGATTTCCTTCAACAATTTTTGATGTTCCACTCTGATGAGGTTTACAGTGCATGATGGCAACTCGTAATGGTTTCTGAACAGCATTAATCAAGTTTAATATTTCCCTCTGGTATTTGATGTTTGTTCCTTGGGAGGAAAGTAGTCCACGCTCTTTCCAAAGAGCTTCATGCACATGAACAACTCCAAATACATACTTTGAGTCAGTCCAAATATTGACCCTTTTGTCCTTGCTGAGCTCTAATGCCCTAGTTAGGGCAATCAACTCAGCTTTCTGTGCTGATGTGTTTGGTGGTAGGGATTTGGCTTCAATCACTGTTTTGACAGTAGTGATCGCATATCCTGCATACCGCACTCCACTTTCCACGAAACTACTGCCATCAGTAAAAAGTTCCCAATCTGTCTCCTCCAATGGGGTATCCTTCAGGTCAAGACGACTTGCGTGGGTGTATTCGATGACCTCCACACAGTCATGTTCCAAATCCCCTTCTTCTGTTTCTGCATTTAAAAACAGAGCTGGATTCATTAGGTTAGTTGTTTTTAAGATAACATCATCTTGTTCTGTCAAAATTGCTTGATATTTCATCATTCTACTTGGGGAGAGCCAATGGCCCCCCTTTTGTTCCAATACAGTAGTCACCATGTGGGATACAAATACTTCGATCCTTTTCCCCATGGTCAGTTTCTGAACTTCCTGGATTCATATCACAGTAGCAGCCACCGCCTGCAAGCACGCCGGCCATCCAGCACTTACCGGGTCAAGTTGTTTAGAGAAATAACCTACGGGCCGTTTCCAAGATCCCAGCCGTTGGGTTAATACCCCTAGGGCAAGTCTCTGTCGCTCATGCACGAATAACTGAAAGTCTTTACTCAGATCAGGTAGGCCCAAAGCAGGCGCTTGCATTAAAGCTTGTTTCAGTTTTTGGAAAGCTTCTTGTTGCAGTTTTTCCCACACCAAAACTTTATTCTTCTGTGCCTCGTATAAAGGTTAGGCAATAAGTCCACAGTCCATAATCCAGAGCCTGCACCATCCTGCCATTCCTAGAAAAGATCTTAATTCATGCAAGTTACGCAGTTCAGAGATAGCACAGATAGCATGCACACGGTTTATACCTAGTCTTCGTTGTCCTTGAGAAAGCTCGCATCCTAGATAGATCACAGTCGTGGATGCAATCTGAGCCTTATTTTTCGACACTTTATATCCATTCATTCCTAATTGATTCAATATTTCAATTGTTACCTGGATGCAAAGTTCTTGGGTCTCAGCAGCAATCAGAATATCATCCACATATTGCAGCAACAAATACCATTGTCGGGGAATTCCGATATGGCCTCTTGTAGTCCACTCCTCAAGCTCTTTGGCTAGTTGATTTCCAAAGATAGTCGGACTATTCTTAAATCCTTGTGGAAGGCGCGTCCAGGTCAATTGGGTCTTTCTTCCATTGTGAGGATTTTCCCATTCGAAAGCGAATAGGTTTTGCTTTCCTGGTCAAGGGGTATGCAGAAGAAGGCATCTTTTAAATCAAGTACTGTAAACTATTTATATTTCTCTTTCGCAGATGTTAACAAGGTAGATGGCTTTGCAATTACCGGATGTACGTCCTCAGTAATCTGGTTTATTGCTCGTAAGTCCTGGACTAGTCGATAGCTATCATCAGGTTTCTTTACTGAAAAATTGGGGTATTATATTTTGATTTGCATTCTTCTAGAATTCCATATTTCAAAAATTTCTCAATTAAAGATACTATTCCTAATCTGGCTTCCAATTTCAATGGGTACTGTCTCAACCGTACTGGTTTAGCATCTTCCTTCAGCTCCACTTTCACAGGTTTAGCTGCTTTTGACTTCCTAGGTATGTCAGTTTCCCATACTGTGGGAATCACTGCATCTTCTATTGCCTGTGGTATTTTTACAAACGGTTTTTATTTTAATGGTAAAATCTGTCCTACCTTTGACTCCGGAATTTTCATTACCAAATCTCCATCCTCAAATGTTATTGTGGCATCCAATTTAGTCAGCAAATCCCGTCCTAAAAGAGAAACTGGACAATCTGGAACATATAAGAACTTGTGGGTTAGTTCCTTTTCTCCGAAACACAAATGCAAGGGTTGCAGGAATGGCCGTACTTCCTCCTTCCCTGTGGCACCAACGATTGTTGTAGCTCTGTGACCTACCGCTCCCTGTAAAGAGTTTAATACAGAATAAGTAGCCCCTGTGTCTACTAAAAATTTTACATCCCGGTTTTGGCAGCTTCTTTTAATCTTTCTAAAAAGGCCTCGGGAGACTCATTCTTTTCCTGCCTCACATTATACAGTTTTGACTAATTCATTTGCTTCGGCATAGCAGTTTGAATGCCAATCAATAAGCAATCCTGATATCTCCAGAGACGGCATAACCCACCTCCTGTATTATAATTCCATCGGGGATCTTCTTTTGGAAAGTTCTCATCAACATTACCCTCTACTTTCCCATTCCGAATATCTTCTCTCACTTTATCCCTTGCAAGCTGCATAACCATATATTTTCTGTAGAGTCCATTAATGTATCCAAAATCGCTTGTAAATAATCCCAATCAGGATTCTGCATTTTAATTATCATTTTAATTATTGCAACCTTATCTGGATTTTCCCGATAAGGACCAGCCGATTGCTTCCAGGTTACTAAATCCCCTGGCGAAAACGGAACTTCTACATAGACTGGTTCCCCCCTCTTTTCATCCCCGCGGGCGGCGAGCCCGGAGGAGAGGAGCTGCAGCTCCAGCTCTAGCAGCCGCCGCTCCTCCCCGCTTTTCCACCGCTTTAGCAGGCAGTCAGCTTTTTACCCTTTTTTTTTTTCTCTCCGTAGCTTATCAAGGAGAAGCTGACGGGCACAGGTTTGGGCTCCTTTTGCCCTTTTTCTCTCTTCATTTAATTCCTGCGATTATAAACTTTATATGTAATTCCAATCAGCTGAACAATAGTTACATTCCTCAGCTCCTACCTTTTGTAAATTCTTACAAATATCAATCAACAGCACATTAAGCATCAATCCCTGACATTAATTTTAGATCCAGATCAGTCTATCCTCAGAACAACACTAACTGCAATACAGCTAACTCAATTTACTTTCATGTGTACAGATGCATCTGAGGGGGGAGCAAGGTGGTACTTTAGTAACGGAACCGGTTCTTATTTTGTAATTATTTCCCCAAACGAATTCTTTTGGTACCAAATATGAACGTACAAACTAAAATACTGAGCTCAGACATGCAAACCAAATACAGAAACTAAACCAAATTAACACAAATACGAAAACAAACACAAGAACCAGCTTAAATACAGAAACTAATGCAAAAACCAGACCAGAATAGAATCAGAAACCAAGGTTCAGGACCTGCAACAAATACACGAACCAAACCAAATGGCATCCAGGAACCGAACCAAACCAGAACAAGTACAGAAACAAATACAAGAACCACACCAAATACAGGAACAAATACAGGAACCAGACCAGAACAAATTCAGAGACCAAGATTAGGATGCCGAACCTGCAGCAAATACACAAACCAAACCAAATGGTGCCTAACCAAGTGCTGAACCTTTCAGCTACACAAACTAATTGGTGCCTGACCAAATGCCGAACCTGCAGAGGTTTCCCTCTGTCTGACGGACGGCGCCTATAGGCTTTACCAAACGGGAGCTCCCTGCCCAACCGAGCGTGGCTTTCACCGCGTCTGACCAGCAGGCTACCAAACCAAATGGGGTACCCCAAATCCAAAATAAAAGCACCTTCTTACCAATCAGAGGTCCGTCGAGAGCAGTGGAGGGTCAGTCGCGTCCGATGCGCTCCCCAAGAATACCTCGGTGCTAGCCGGAGCAGGATCAAGACGCGATCCGCCTCAGCAGTGCTCGCGGAGTTCCATCTGGGTCGCCAAAAATGTTAGCAAAAAGAACACATAACCACGGACGTAGTCATATGCGGTGCTTTTATTCCAGCGCTGGGAAACCAGGGGTTCGCACCCAAAGCTGGCTTCGACCACCAATTCAAAACTCACTACATTTATACAACTTAGTTACATATTCATCACAACTCTTAACAACCATTAGCATATTCCACACCTATTCTAACACAAACTGTCTATCTAAGCGATTCGCATGTTTATCAGCTATTTCTAAGTTACCTGTTTTAAGAGAATATGTCATAAATCTATGTCAATTTGAAGAATAGGGTATGGTTATATAAGACCATGCTTGAATGCACATCTCCCTGGACACAGTCTCACCTTCGGAGGAAGCAGGAAAGTTCAAGAAGAGCTCACCGACTGTCCTCCCACCTCTCCCCCGAGGCGCTGAGCAAGACGCTCGCCGGCCAGCAGACGGCCTCCAGAAGCCCCGGGATGGCACCTCCGGAGCCACAGCGAGGTCTGCGGTGCCCGAGTGGGAAACTCTGCGCATGCCCCGGGCAGGGAGCACCGCAGGCAGCCTCCTCTCCCCGGGCCCGCAGGTTCCCTTCCAGCCCAGGCCTCCAGCGGGTCCCGAGCCTCCCCAGGCACGAGCGCGGCGCAGCCCCGCGAGTCTCAGGCTTGTCCAGACGGAGCCCGTGCAGCCCGAGGCGCTGGAGAGAGCGGTAGCTCCGAGCCTTGTGGACGATGTGCTGAGGAGCTGTGGGGCTCCAGGGCCAAAGAGCCCCCGGGCAGCTTCCCCACGCGGACAATAAAGACGTTGTTCCCAAGGCCTTGCTCGTGCCTGCAGCGATTCACGCCAGGCCCTGCTGTGTCTGGGCATTTCCCTGCAATGTTTTCCCGCCTCTTCCTCCCTCCTACAGCCTCGCTCAGGCTAAGACCCAGCTCTACAGGGAATCTTAAGTGGGGAAGAGAAAAGCAGCCCAGGCTTTGCCTTGTTTGGAAAGCTTTGCGGCCAGGCTGTTGGAGGGGCAGGTCCGGCTCTGTAAAGCCGTGCTCGTGCCCTAGGACAGTCCCAAGTGGTGGTGCTGTCGAAGGCTGCGCCTTGTTCTGGGCATTTATTCTCCTGGCCCCTCAAGGCTCCTGATGGCCCTTTGGGTTCCCACCCAGGGCCCTCGCTGGGCCTTTCGCTGTCCCGCCGAGGGACCGGCCTTCGGGTTTTCATCTTTCCCAGGGACTCCTCCTCTCGTCTCCTCAAGCCGTCTCTGTTTGCCTTTCCATGTCCCCAGGGATGGGCTTTTTGGAGCAACCGAGGGGCCACCAAACAGCCTTTCGGTGCCTCCCAAGGGCCTCCGTTTCTCTTCCTGTGCTTCCTGGGGCCCTCCGTTTGCCCTTTGGTGTGACCCAGAGCCCTGCGTGTGCCTCTGGGTGTCCAGCCTGAGCCCTTTGCTGCCTCTGGGTACCCCCATGGCCCTGCAGGTGCCCGCGGGTGCCACCCTTGTGAAGCACGGATTAAGTGTGAGGGTTCTAAGTCAGGAAAGCTCCTGACCCGAGGGGTGAATAAGTGAATTCATGCAACAGCCTAGTCTGGCCAAGGGGACTGAGCCCCGTGTGTCATGTTTGGTTCTTGTATTTCTTCATGAGCTGATGCAGTGAAGTTTAGTTCAGAGAGCACGTGGTGCTGTGAATAGTCAGTTTCCTCTCCCATCCAGGCTCTTCTCTACCTGCTTGCAGTCTGTCCCGTTCATGCTGCAAAACAGGGAGGAAAAGGTTCCCAAATGCCACCCGTGTGCGTTTGGTTTGCGCCCCAGCCTGGAACTCCTGCGCCAGGGCCAGTCCCGGGCTCAAGTCTGAGCTTTAGCAGAAAGCTCCGGCTGCTCAGGCGGCTCCCCTGGCCCACGGAGCTTTTGTGCCGTCCCTGCGCCGCCCCCTCCCTGCCCCAGTGTCCCCGCACCCCACGCTCTGCTCTCGGCACCGTTTCCTCGCTCCTCCTCTCCCGGGCTCCCGCGGCAGCGCGTGCTGCCCGCGCCGCTCTCCGGGGCCGTTACCGGTCCCTGCGCGGGACTCGCCGGAGCAAAGCGCTGCCCAGAGCACCGCGCAGCCCGGCGGGCCCGGCCCGGAGCGACCCGAGAGCAGAGAGGAGAGACGAGAGAGCAGAGAGGAGCGAGGAGAGCCGCGAGGAGAGCAGGGGAAGCGAAGCGCTGCCCAGAGCGGCCCCGAGCCGGCCCGGCTCTCCCGCCCCGCGGCTCCCGGTCGCGCCCGGCGGGCAGGGGGAGCCGCTCCGCCCGCCCCGGAGGGGCCAGCCCGCGGGCCGGGGCCGCCTGAGCGCGGTCCGCCGGGCAGGGCGCGGAGCAGCCCCCGCCGCGGGGCCCGGCAGGGAGCGGGGCCATGGGGGCGCCGAGCCGGGACTCCCTGCGGCGCCGGCTGCAGAGCTCGCAGGAGGCGCAGCACTGGCAGGCGCTGGTGGTGCGGAAGCTGCAGGCGAAGGTGAGGAGCGGGGGCGCCTGCCCGGGGGGAGCTGCCCGGGGCCGGCTGCCCGGGGCCGGGCCGCGGTGCTGGGGCCGGGCTGTCGGGGCCGCCCGGACAGGGCGCTGGGCCGCGGCGATGTCGGGGGCGAACGCGCGGCCCCGGCGGGTTCCTCCCGGGGCTGCCGCGGGCGGGACGGTGCCCAGCCCGGAGCTCGGGGGAGGCCCCGGGAGCCGCCCCGCTCCTCCCGGCCCGCCCAGGCGTGCTGGGCGCTGCTTCCCCCGCTGGCAGCGCCGAGCCCCTGGGCAGCCCTTGGCCGCCTTCGCTGCCGCTGCCCGGCCGGCGAACGGGCCCGCGCGGCTCCTGCAGCTGCACAGAAGCCGCGCTGTGCGGCGGCTGAGCGGGGCCGGGGCAGAGCTGACCTGCTCGGCCGAGCCTGAGAGGCGGCGTGGAAACTCCCTCCCTGCCCTCCCTTCAGGGCCCGGGGGACCTTTCCTCCTCGGGAATCTCGAGCTGGGGTCCGGGTGCCCGTGGGGCAGGTTCTGCTGGCCAGCGCTGCCTCAGCATGAGCAGACGGTGCTGTGTGCGACAGAAACCCTGGCTGGCTGGCCCGAAGATCAGAGAAGGTGAAGCTTCCCCGTATGGTCACGACTTCTCGTTGCTGTATCAGCAGCACCGTGAAATGTTCTGTGCTTGGGCTGCAAAGACTGAGAGAAAAGGGGATGCGGGAGGAGCCGGCTCTGGGAGAAGCTGCATCGCTCATCTTCATTCTCTGTATCCACCCAGGTCCTGAAGTACCGGACTCGGTGCCGAGAGCTGGAGCAGCAAGTGGAGGCAGGAGGGGTGAGTGTGCAGGCTGCTGACTACAGACAGTGCACGTGGCATTCGTTAACGCCGGCAAAAAACACCTCACCTGAGTGACAGTGACAGGAAAACAGGCTTTTGCTACCGGAGGGTTTCGGGAAGCGCTGTGATTCTGCCCGTCAGTGTGTGTGCAGTTGCCATTCTTGGAGCAGCCAGTAGTCCCAGAAATGCCAGTCCAGAAATCCCCACCAAGAAGGATTTTAGTTTTGTGAGAGAGCGCTTTCCTGCTGGGGTAACGCGCTGTGCTTGGTATGAGGAGAGGGCTGTACTGCCTGTTACGTTGTGGGGCTGTCTCTGAAAGAACCGTCTGGAACAGGGCATTTCGGCAGGCGGGAATGCTGGCGTTCAGCACACAGAGCTGGCTCTTCTGTGCTTTTCTTTCTGCATCGCGGCTAAAGTCACCCTGGGAGAGGGAGAGTAGGAGAGCAGGAGAGCATTCCTGGGCTTCAAGTGCAAGTGAGCGCTTGTGGTCCTGAGCGGAGGATCCCGGGCTGTGAGAGTGCAACAGTGGGAGACTGAGCAGAGCTGTCACCTGCAGGGACACTCTTCCCCTTCCTCTCTGCTGTCACGACACTGTTATGCCTGGAAGAAGCCACGAGCTCCAGAGATACCCACAAATGGAGGGGAGAGAGATGGATGCTGACAGTAGTGAAGGGAACACAAGAATTTGACTCATCTTTTCCTTTCTGCCCCAGGGGTCTCTCCCCAGCAGGCAGGAAGCCACAGAAGACCACAGCCTGGAGAAAGCACTGCTGCAGCTGGAAGAGGAGCAGCAAAGGTACAAGGAAGAAGCGTTCCCTCATAGCCGGTATCTTGGATGCTCGTGGAGGGGAGGGAAAACCTGCCAGTGCCACCTGCTCTGCCCAAGGGAAGCGGCTGGACGAGCCGCTGTGACAGGAGAAAGGTCCACGATGTGTTTTCTGTGGTGCAGTGACAGTGTTGTGTGCTGAATGGCTCTGTGCTAAGCAGGTGGTTGTTCCCGGTGAGCTCCAGAGGTCCCTTTCCAGCTCAGGTGCTCCAGGGTTCAGTAGGTGGAGGCTCAGGACAGTGGCAGAGGAAGGTGATGATGCAGTGATCAGACAGCACGGCGGGGAGGCAAGACATTCACTGTGGGCATCATCAGAGTTGAGAGGAGGGGAGAACCGAGCCTGTGGATGGCAATGGAAGGCTTAAAGCCAGGAGAAGCAGCTGAGTTGGCCATCCCAGAGAGATCTTAGTTAATGCCAGGAAGCGCTTTTGCTGCCTCTGACAACAAAGTCAGTGTTGAGGGAGCTGGGAAATGCCGGGGCTGCTGCTTGTGGGCAGCAGTTGCTGAGCGACCTCTCTGCTGTTTCTCCCTCTCCCAGGTGTGAGAATCTGGCAGAAGTGAACGCTCTCCTGCGGGAGCAGCTCGATAAAGCCAGTGAGGTTAATTCAGCCCTCAAAGAAGATGTTGGAAAACTGACGGCGGATTGGATGAGGGCCCGCGAGGAACTGGGCTTGAAGGAGAGCGAATGGCGCCGTGAGCACGAGGTAAGGAAAGGTTACGGGCTCATCAGCTGTGATGCCAGAGCGGCGTCAGAATGGATTTGATTTCTGGCCGAGAGGACTTGCTGTGTGGCAGCGGTGGCTCTGCTGAGCTGTGCTGGTGCTGAGGGGCAGCAGGCAGGGCTGGGAGATGGAGGAGACGTGGTGCTGGGGGTTGCGCTCTCTCCTCTCTGAAAGACTCGTGCAGTGTTGGCGAAGGCTGCACTGGCATTTCTTTTTGTCTTGGCACGTTTAGGTGCATGACAGCTACGTCAGGGGTGAACATCAGCGTCTCCTCAGCCTGTGGTGCCGGGTGGTGACCTTCCGCCATCAGTTCCTGGAGATGAAGACTGCCACTGACCGGTGAGTACAAGGGAAGGCCAGAGCTCTCGCAGGAAAGCTGTAGCTTCCTTCACACCTGCTGGGTGAGCCTCTGTGTTAGGGTAATTGCAGATCAAGCCGTGATTTCTGCTTTGAGAGGCTGAAGCAATGAAGCCATGAAGCTGTTTAGCTGTCTTTGGAATGATTTGGTTTGATGCGGGTTTTCAGACCAGACTGAGGGGCTCAGGCTGTGGGCAATGCCGAGGCCCTGAGGAGATGAACTTGCCTGTGGTGATGCTTGGGCACATTAACTCAGGCACAGGGACACATGGACAGGCTGGAAAGAGACTCCCCACAGCTGTGCGTGCAGCACGTAGAGCAGTCTGTTTAATAGAATGGTGAAAATCTGCCTTACATCTCACTGTATGTTAATAAGCTAGAGCAGCAGCAACAGTCAGTCAGAGTCATTGGAGGTCCTTGAGGCCTTCTGGCTGTCCCACACATTTCTTCTCATCTCTGAGGAGAAAACAGACTCATCCTCGACGATCACACAGACTCATCGCTCAACTGTCCTGGTGTGTCCTGGTCCCAAAGTGCCGGAGGAGCGGCTCGTCCCAGCCAAGATGTCACCTTTCCTGCCAGCTGGGACCGGTGCACAATGATGCGCTTCAGAAGCGAGTGAGCTGATAGAGATGGTGCTGTGAACACGGTCTCTTTCTTGATTCCTCTTCAGAGATTTGTCCGAGCTGAAGGCAGAGCACATGAGGCTTTCTGGAGCTGTGCTTGTGAGCTGCTCCCGTCCAACCTCTGGCGACCTGGAGAAAAAGGAGCTTCAGGACAGGTGAAGCTGTTTTAAACTTTGCTGTTACCAACATGATCTTTTGCGGCTGCTGCTGTGATTCGTAGATGAGCTGTGTTCACGTTTTAAACACACGGATTCTGCACAGCCCTGTTTCTGTGCCTGGTCAAACTGTTGCTTTAAACAGAAGGGACAGAAAAACCGTCAGACTGACAGAAGCTCTTCTGAGTAAGACCAGACTGGCAAAGAGATTGCATAGCACAGTGGTTTTGCTGTTAGCTGATTCTTGGTGAGAAACGGAGAGCAGAATAAAGAGAGCTCTGTCTCTGTACAGCCCCGTTGCTCCCCAGGGCTGTGCTAAAGCAGTTGGGAGGAATGTGCACAGGAGCATCATAAGCAGTGTAGCTCCTCTGTGCTGACGGTTCCTTGCAAGGCTGAGTGCAGAAGACCTTTGTGACAAGAGGTGCCATTTGGCGCCCTCAAGCTCATTACCCCGTAGAGCTGGACGCTGCCTCTGCTGTATTTTCTGGGTTGAACTTTGTCTGCTGTGCCTCTGGGAGCTGCTCAGCTCTTTCCCAGGCGATGGTGTGCTGTGCTTTTGGAGTGGCACGGGGACCTTCTCTTCTCAGGGTGATGGAGCTCTCGGCCCTGCTTGTGGAGTCCCAGAAGAAGAACGAGGAGAAGGAGAAGCCCATGGAAACACCTGACGACACCGTGGAGATTCTGGTGCGTTTTCCCTTGATCTGGGAGACAGCCCAGTGTTTGCTCCCCAGCCGTAGCACACAGAGGTGTGGTTTCCTCAGCAGGAGGAGTGGTAGAGATGCCACCTGTAGGGGGACATCAGGGACATTGCCAGAACGTTCCTTGTGTGTTCGGCACAGGTGGAGTCAGTCCAGGCGCAGCAGTGGCAGGGGAGCTGCAGACAGCTCCGATGTCTTCCTCAGGGGTTGCACCAAGGCTGTTGTGCCTGGGATCAGAGTTCCTTGAACTGACAGCTTCCTGGCAGTCTATGAAAACGAGCTGCTCCTCACTGCTTGTTTGTGCTCTTTCCCTGCCCGTTGCTTGCAGGCCCTGCAAGAAGAGCTTTCTGCCAGGCAGGACTCTATCGATTCCCTGCTGCAGCAGCACAGGCAGCAGGAAGAGAAGTGCAGGAAGCTGCAGCAGAGGCTTGAGCAGCTGCAGGAGGAATGCGCCACGTCCAGCAGCCAGCGGCAGCACCTCCAGTCTCTGATGGAAGCGCTCAGAAGGTGAGTGTTTCCTCCTTGTCCTGCGGTCTAGAGGCAATCTGCCTCCAGTTCGGGAGCTCAGAGCTGTTCTGGGCAGAGAACTTGCCTGCCCTGCCTCGTGCGTGCCTCTGTTTGGCACCACAGCATCCTCCTGTCACTGCTTTTCCTGCTCGGCTGTGCCTCCCAGGGCTGGCTGGGCGATTCAGAGCGATGCTGGCATACAAGGCACCTCTCCCTCGACACGCTGCGTCTGCATTCTGCTCTTCGGGTGCCCTTTCCCAGGCACCGCTTCTCGCTGGATGAAGGCAGCAGCCCGCCTGCCTTTCTGCTTCCCTCTTCAGTTACCTTGGGAGGGGAAGAGCAAGTTCTTCCTCCCCGTGCTCCCCACAGCTCCATCCTGGGATGAGGAAAATGGGATCTGTGACTCTTCTGGCCTCTTCATTCTTGTAACGGAGCCTTGTCTCTGCAGTGACTGTGCCAGCCTGGAGAGAACCAGGGATGAGCTACAGCAGCAGCTGGAAGTAACGGAGCAAGAAGCCTCGCGTCTGCGTCAAAGGAACACGGAGCTGCAGCTGAAGGAAGACCCAGCCCAGGGGGACAAGGTGGAGCAGCAACAGGCGATGGAGAGAGCGCGTCGTGAGCAGGAGCTGCTGTGAGCGTTCGAGCTTTCTCTGGGCAGGGGTGGGCATGGCTGGACCTCAGGAGCCCAGCGCACAAGGCTGAGTTGTGCCGGCTCATCATTTGCAGCACAGAAGGGTGAAGGGAGCCCGCGGGCAGGGCTGGCTGCCTGCTGCCATCCAGCAGAGCCGCCTCCCTGTGCTTCGTGCGTGAGGTCACAGAAATCATTCCCAGCCTGCGCTAGTCTGTCGTACCCAAAGGAGAACTTTGGCAAGTCTTGGATCCAATGGATCCAAGAGGGGGGAGAGAACTAACAGGCAGGAAGCCCTTGAGAGTACCTGAGCTGCTTGGAAAGGTTCTGTGATTTCTGGCAGCTTGTTTTACTTTCTCAGTGACAAATGTTTCACCTACATCAATGGCAAAGAGTGATGTGGCTCTAGGCAGGAAATTCCAGCGTTCCTTAGGTGAAAATAGAAAGCTGTTGGAAATCCCTCCAACTGCCATATCTGGGGCATAGTAGGTACTCTTGGTTTGGAGATGACAGTGCTTTTAGATTAAGAACTTGTTTGTCTTTCCCCGTCTCCCAGGCTGAAGGACTTTGCTGCACTCGAAGGAAAACATTCATTATTGCAGAGTGAGCTGGTAGTGGCGAGAGAGACGCTGGAGGAGTCGCAGCTTCAGAGGGATCTGCTGGAGCGAGAGAAACACGAGCTGACCATGGCCCTGGAGAAGGTGCAGTCACCTTATTCCTAGGGAGCACCCGTGGGAGAGGGAGCTGTGACAGCAGGACCAGCACAGGTGCTGTTCCTGGCAGGAGAAGACAGGGAAACCGTTGTTGTCCTTCTTGGGAAATGGGGATCAGAGCACACAGGCTGTTTGGGGTGTTCAGTCCCCATGTGCTCATTGGGAGCGTGAACTGGGAGCGTGTCAGAGACACCCAGGGGATGGGGAGTTGCTGCTGGGAGTCAGGGATGTGCCTGCCCTTGTCACGTTGTTCTTTTGTCTCTGCAGGCCGAGCAGTCGGTGGCAGAGTTGACCAGGACTCAGAAGAGCCTGAGCGTTGAAATAGCTGATCTCCGTGCTGCAGCAGCCAACATGAGCAGCATCAATGAAGCTCTTGCAGTGGAGAAAGTGCAGCTGAACAACCTTGTGCTGCAGGTGAGCAGAGTTGCCCAAGCTCTTGGCAGCTGTTTGTCTCCAGCTGCTGCTGCTTCTCAGCCTTCTTGCCTTCCAGCAGTAGGACTGGCTGGCTGTGCAAATGTTGTTCCTTGTCCTGTCCAAGCCAAAGCTCCTTCCTAGGAAATGTTCCTGTCTTTGATGTGCTCTCTGCTTCTGTGATTGTAGCTGGAGCAAGAGAATGAGGTTGTGTCAGAGAAAGTGGCCGAGCTGGAGAGAGCAAGAGTGTGTGAGCAGGAGCAGCTGAGCTGGTATGAAAGAACCAAGGCAGAGCTCTGTGCAGAGAAAGCCGCGCTGGAGCAGCTGCTGCAGGAAGCAGAGGAGCAGCAGGAGGGGCTGCGGGTGCAGCTGAGGAGACTGGCAGAGGAGAAGGAAGAAACCCAAGAGCAGCTCAGTGAGGTGAGACCAAAAAGCTGGTGCTTGTGGGTGGGCGTTTGGCTGCTTGGCTGAGTGAAGCTGTGTCTGCTGGCTGCTGCAGGGTTTGTGTCAAGGAGACACTCGGTAGCCCTGGAGGGCAGGGGGTTTGTTCCCTTCTTTTTGGCACCGTGTTGATGGCTTGCGGAGCAGTTCTGCAGTTCTCTGCGCTGTCCTCTGCTTCCGTGGATTCTTTTAATCCTCTGGTCCGTGTTGGCCTCTTCTGTGGCTTTTGCTGAGCTGCAAAGCGGTGATCGTGTTGTCTGTGGATCAGAGCGGGGCGACTCCTGTCACCTGTGGCAAAAGGAACAAACTGTGTAGCTCTGAATCCTTTTTCTGCGGCAGAATCCAGTCGGCAGCGGCTGAACATGAGCCGGCGTGTGCCCAGGTGGCCAAGAAGGCCAAGAGCAGCCTGGCTTGTCCCAGCACTGGTGTGGCCAGCAGGAGCAGGGCAGTGACCGTCCCCTGCACTGGGGAGGCCACAGCTGGTCCCAGGCAGCCCAGTCTGGCCTTGCACATCACTTGCCAGTGAGCGGGGCCAGCGCCTTTTGGCAGCCCAGGCTCTGGGTGCGGGACCAGCAGCTGCTGTCACACTTGGAGCCCCCGGGACAGGAGCTCTTTCTCCTCCCGCCCGCTGGCCAGCGGCGCTGGCTGCTCTGCACACAGCTGCACAGAAAGGGCTCCAGCTGCGGTTTGTCCCGTTCCAGGTGTCCCGGCAGCAAGAGTCGGCCAGCACTGGTCTGGAGCAGTTGCGCCAGGAGTCCTCTCGCCAAGGGCTCGCGCTGGCCAAGGTGTCCGCAGAGAAGGAGGTGCTGGTGCAGGAGAAGGCTGCCCTGGACCTGCGCCTGGCAGCCGTGGAGCGGGACAGACAAGGCCTTTCCGAGCAGCTGGCAGAGACCAGGTAAAGGGGGAGGAACCCTGGGCAGGACATGACTCGCTGTCGGCAATTACAGAGCTGGTCAGCGTTGCACGGGGCTTTCTTGCGGCCTCTGTGCTTTGCGGATGTTCTCACCTTCCAGGGACAGAACAGGGAAGAATCTTGAGGGGAAAAAAACCTGCTTATGGTGTCCCCCTGCAGAGCCATTGGAAGTGCTGATGGGATGCACCTGTGAGCAGAGGTTGGGCTTTTGCTGGCTGGCACAGCCATTGTCAGGAAAACTGCTACCTGTGTGCCATCCATCAGGCAGCAGCCATTTCAGATTTGGCTGTCGAGATGAAATTCGGCTGGGCTCGCTGTGTTACGCTGGGTCCTAAGGAAAGCCTGGGCGTTCCCTCGGAGGGGCCCGCATTGCTGTTTTAAATGGTAGACATATGTTTTCTGTACACGGGTGGCCACGCAACCCCTTTTCCGTTCTCAGGGGCAGGGAACTTGAACCACTTGTCACTGGGATCCCTCCCTGTGGGTGTCAGGAGCAAGAAGCTCATTTCTCTCCGTGTCCACAACCTGCAGGCCGGTGAAGGAGACCCTGGAGCGCAGCCTGTTTGAGGCTCAGCAGCGCGTATCCCAGCTGGAGATCGCCCGGAGTCAGCTGGAGATGCGACTTCACATCGTCACGCAGGCCAAGGACGTGATACAAGGTGATGCCCCATGTGCTTTGTTTCTGCTGATCCCCTGCCTAGACAAGATGGTATAAAACCAGCTCTCTGTCCGCAGTGCTTGCGAGGAGTGAAGGAGCTGGAGCAGACCCCTCCAGCACTGAAACTCCAAGGGCTGAAGGTCAGTAAGGCCAGAACCAGGGTCTGGGTAGAGTCTGAGTCTTGCCATTTGTGGGGTTTGCAGGGGAAGTGAAGTGTCTTCAACGTGAGCTGGAAGCAGAGAGATCTCTCCTGAGGCAGGAACGGGAGAACGCGGCACAACAGCTCTTGCGGAGAGAACAGCAGCATGACGACACCCTCAGACTTCGGCAGAGCGATCACAAAGCAGAAATACAGAGGCTTCTGCAAGACCTGGTAGGAAACAAGAGGCGTTTTAATTCCATGAGCTTGTACTCGCAGGCAGGTGGAGCCCACAGGACTGTGCTGGGACAGGATATGCAGCCACAGATTGAGCGTGGGCGTGAGATGAGTTCAAGGGCAGGTTGGGGGTCCCACCCAGAGCGTGGCAGCACAGGGGGGCTCTTACCAGCCTCCCGTCTCCCATGGGGCAGAGTCCTGACCCTCCTGCCAGCTGCAGTCACGGGAACTTTGTTCCTTTCTTGCTGCCCTTTCTCGGTGGACAGACGGGTTTTCTTTGGGCCTGAACCCCAAAGGAGGGTGAAGCTCCCCATGTTTTGAGAAGCTTGGCTGGGGCTCCATCCTGAAGTGTTTTCCTCCCGTCCTCAGGCACGCGCGCGGGAAGGGCACCAGTCAGAGCTGCAGGAGCTGCTGGAGCGATGGCAACAGGAGAAGGCAGAGACAGAGAGGGAGCACGAGAAGCAGCTGTTGGACATGGAGCAGAAAGTTGCTGCCGTGCAAGCTCAACAACAAGAGGAACAAACCAGACGTGAAAATGCTGAGCGAGAGGTAAAGGCTGAGAAGGGAGAATTGGTGTGTTCTTGCGAGGCTGGAGCTGTGGGAGATGGCTGGGGCTGGGGCTGTGTGGAGCATCCCTACATGTTTCCTGCACTGAATTTGGGGAGGTGAAAGGCGTGCAGGGCCAACGCTGGGACTGGGGACGAGACCTCTTATGGGAAGCCAGACAGAAGTGTGACCTTTGGTTTTAGATTGTTGTGCTGCTCGTGGGTTCTGGTTTTGTAAGAGTTACCTCAGAATAACTTCACTGCTCTCTTAACGGTCCTCTTTTGATGTTTACTGGTGGCTGTTCATAGCCTCATGTCCCTGACAGACCAAAGTGAGTTTGTAGGACTGAATCCCCACGAGGATGGGGTTTGTGCTTGGGGGGACGGGGAGGGGCGCAGCAGGATTGTTGACAAACGAAAAACCTTTTTAAAGAGTCCTGTGAAAGATTTTGGAGCGGTAGGACAGAGGTGTCTTCTGGGCTGTGTTTTCAGTCCCTGGCTGGGGAGCTGTTTTGTGCCCAGCTCTGCTGTGCCAGAGCAACCCCGGCCTCTACTGGCAGCGCTTGTGTCCTGCCCAAGGTCCTGTGTGCAGAGTGAGCCACACGTTTTCCTGTGAGCTGACTAAGAGTTTGTTGTGGATTCAGTCCCGGAGGGCCCCTGTTTATCCTGCCAGTGTCCCTTAGGAAGCCGCGTCTCCCCGTGGGCAGAGAATGACCCAGGAGAGCAGCAGCACAGCGCCTGGAGAACGTGTGAGCCCGTCGGCCTTGGAGTCTTGGCACAGACCTTTTGTGAGGGAAGTTTAAACCCGTCTGCTCTTTATTTCTGTGCAGGCCACGCTGGAAAAGGAGCGTGAGAAGAATTCTTTGCTGGAGACACTCCTCCAGACTCAGGGAGAGCTCACAGATGCCTGCCAGCGGGTAGAGCAGCTCAGGCAGCAGATGAAAGAGCAGCGAGAGAAGGGGCAGGTGAGTCTGCCTGGTTGGAGTGTTGAAGGAACAGGCCGTTGGCAACAGGGCGTGAGCTGAGAGGGGCTGAGAGACATTGGAACAGGCTGCCCAGGGCAGTGGTGGAGTGCGTGCCTGCCCGGGGAAAACCAGCCCTGATTTCAAACACAGAATGACAGAGTGTGATCTGGCCATTACTCCTTCAAGGGAGAACAGTGGGGTTCTAGAGGATGGTGCCATGAAAACTCCACACAGTAGAGGGCCAAACAAACCCCCCCAAAATGGGAAATGAACTGTTGCGTTTTTTCTTTCTTTTCTTTCTTCCCTTCCTCCCTTCATTGGTTCTCTCCTGTCTGGCCAAGCTTGGCCAGCGTGTCCTGGGGAGGATTTGCCATGGCAAGGAAAGGGCACGGTTGACCACACTCATGTACGGAACTCAGTAGAATTTTATACCGATGGCTGAACAGCAGCGACACCGATGGTGCTTAGAGGATGCTTTCAGAGATGGATATCTCTGGGCAACAGCTTTTCTGCTGTATTATAATAATGGAGTTGGTACTGTTTCGTGATCTGGTTAAAGGCTTCATTGCCAGTCCAGATGTACTTGTGCCACAGCCCCAAAAGCAGGAAGGGAAATGAGTGTGGATTTGTCCCAGGTGATCTGGCTCAGGTGCTGCCAGTGGAGCTGCTGCAACAGTCTGGGCTGCAAACTTGCCTGGGACTCTGCCAACGCTTTTAGCGTTAAGTTAGTATACAGACATACGAAGATGCTACTGATAAAGTACTGTATTTATGCATTATACATTTACACATTCCTCGAGAAATATCATTACCAACTTCATCACGATGATGACAGGTATTCTGATCTGTTGATGGGAAGCAATGGAGTGACAAGGGTAGGAGAGACGAAAACAATGGGAGACTTCAGTTGCATCCCTATATTAATACTAATACTAATGGGTCAGGTACACAACAGCGTAAGATCAGGTAATGAGATCAGTACAGTGCCAATAGCAAGACCACATTTAGAGGTGTGTCAGAAGTTGCTTCAAGGAGCAGATCCTCAAGAAACCCACGAGAGGCAGGTGCCTCCTGAGTAGGTTCAGATCGGTGCCCAGGCCTTGGTTGGCAATGTCATTCTTTTCAAAGAGCAGTTCTGTATTGATGATGTTACAGGAAAAGGGAACACAGAACAAAACCTCAGTATTTAATCACTGCAGCGACACATGGTTCACCCACATCTTGCATATTGTTTGGTTGTGCAAGGACAGGGAGTAGAGCTATAGATAGGAGAATATACAGTGAAGGTCAGAGAGGATGAACAAGATGTTAAATAGCTTCCCTAACAGGAACAGTATATGTGGAAGCCTTCATGATAGAAAAGAGATGGCTGAGAGGGAGCTGGAAATACTCTGGACCTTTGGAATAGCCAATTAATGTTTCCAGTCTCTCTCAAAACCAAAACGGGAGACACCGAACCAAACTAGCAGGAAGCATGTCCAGAACAAACAACTCCATTTCTCCCAGGTGATATGGAGGGGGCTCCTGGGAAGAGAGTTCGGGGCTGTTATGGGCCGTGGCCCAGGGGGAGAAGAAGGGACTTGGCCCTGTCCGGTCCTGAGCCTGCTCACTCTCCCCGGCTTGTTCATTCTGGCCCTTGTAACCTGCGTGTGGCACCAGCTCCACCATCTCCTCTCTGAATCCCCAGCAGGCGGCTGCAGAAGGGGAGCGGCTCTCCTGGCTCTCAGAGAAGAGACGCCTGTCGCAGCGGCTGGAATGTCTGCAGGGAGCAGTTGCAAGGCTGGAACTGGAGAAGACGGAGCTGAAGCAATACAACGCTGAGCTCAGGAGGACCCTGGAGCTGGTAAAACAGGCTTTCCCTGCCTCTGCAAAGCCTCCCGGTGCTCTGGAACACCACACGTTTCCCAGACAGCACTCTGGAGTCCTCTGCTGGTTTCCTGCCCTCTCCCCCTCCCCCTGTGGACACTCACTGTCTGTTTTCTCTCCCTTCTGGCACCCGTTGCCTTCACAAATGCACGTTCACTGGGGTACCCCCCTTCTTGCCCCAGTGTCCCCATCCACACACACTGGACTCTCTCTTGCCCTTTCTCCTCCATATTCTGCTGCGAGTGCGTTTTGCCCCAACGTTCTCAGGTGCAAGTGACAGTCTGTGAGCAGAAATCTCCTTGCCCTGATGTGCAGGGGTCCTTCTGCTCCTCGTTTGGTGGCCCGAGTCTGTGACCCTTTCTCCTCCCCAACGTGCAGGTGGAACGTGAACGGAGGAGGCTGAAGAGATGTTGCCGTGGTCGGTCACTGCCAGATGCGTGCGGATTGTCTCTCTCTGACCAGCGGGAGGTGCCGGCTTCTAGACAGGTGAGAACAGAATCGCACTGGGTGGCAGGAGGGTCTGGCCATAGGGAGGAACGATGGCAAACCCCAGTGGCCTTTTGCCTCTTTCAGGTGGCCCTCCTGGAGACACAGCTGGTGCAAGCACCAAAATAGAAGCAGGACTCCAGGGGCAGTCACACCCTTGGAGATGACGGAAGTGAATTTTAACCACTAGCTACTCGGGGGACTTGGGGGGGTGGGTGGGGAGGCACTGGAGGGGTGGGTGGGGAGATGGGGAGCAGGCGGATCGGAAAGGTTGTACCCTCCGAGTACCTCAGCCCATGGGGAAAGGAGGAGGGATCATTGCGGCCGGGAGCGAGGGCTGGGGAACTGGGGTCAACGGGGGCTGCGTCCCCTGTGTTTTGGAAGAGACCCCACAGGGATATGCCCGGTGGACTCTTCCCTTTAGTTGAATAAAGTTTTTCTTTTGGTTTGACTCCTCTGTGTCTTTTTCCGAACACGGAGCTCTAGTGAAGTGAATTCCTGTAGAGCGGCCTCTGGGTACCCAGCACAGCGCTCCGTGTGCCCTGGGTGCCGGGCTCTGCGTTTCCCTGCCCCGGGAGCTCCTTTTCTCCTCTTTTCTTTCTCAGGGCAAGGGTGATGGTTTTAAACCGAAGAGGGGAGATCTAGACTAGATACAAGGAAGGAAAGTTTTTAGAATGATGGTGGTAAAATAGTGGCAAAGCGTTTCCCAGGGAGGTGGTAGATGCCCCATCCCTGGAAACATTCAAGGTGAGATTTCATGGTGCTCATCTATATAGAACGGAGTAGAATAGAATCATCAAGGCTGGAAAAAAGATGTTTAAGATCATCAAGTCCAACTGCTAACCCAACACTGCCAAGTCCACCACTAGACCATGTCCCTAAGCACCACATCTCCATGTTCATTGAAGCCCTCCAGGGATGGCGACTCCAGCACTGCCCTCGGCAGCCTGTTCCAATGCCCCACAGCCCTTTGGGGAAGAAATTGTTGAAACCAAATGACAGAATCCAATACAAGCCGGAGCGGGGGGAATCTCAAACCCACCAGCCCTCCAGGGACATTGAGCAAGAGCCGGTTCCGCGGAGCATCGGGGCCATCACCAGCACATGGCCACAGCAGCGGGGCAGCCCCAGCCCTACTCACAGGGAGCCTGCACCCCAAACAATCGCTTGTCAGGGGCTCCCTGGAGGAAAAACAATCGCTCACCAAGGGCCGCTGAGGGCTCTCAGTGCCGGGCAGTCTCAGGCAGCATCCCTGCCCGAGGCGGGAATCCGACCTTCCCCGCGCTTTATACCCCAGTCATTATGGACACGGTCTAGAAGCTTCTCTGGGGTGGGGCGCCTCGTCGGCTGAGGACCCTGAGTGACCGGGGTCCGCCCTCCGCTCCCCAGCGCAGGGCTGCGAGGGACACGGGGCACAAAGGTGCCGATGAGCCACCAGCTGCCCAGAGCAGTGCAGCCGGGCTCCTGCGCACCCGTGTGATCCGCAGGCTGCTCCAGCCCACGCCGGGCAGCCCTGGCGGGAGCGCTGGGAGCGCGGAACGAGCCCGCGGTGAGAGGGGCGGCCGGCAGGGAAAGGCCCCGGCCCTCCTGCTCTGTCCATCGCCGGCCCCTCCGCCTGTCCCCTGCCCGCAGTCAGGGGCGGGGAGGCGGAACAAGCCCAGCGGGGCGCGGCCCGGGGCTGCTGGGCCCGGCTGGCAGCCCGTCCCGCGGGGGAGGTCCGGCCGGGCGCAGCTCCCGGCGCTCGGCAGAGCCGCGGGCCCGCGGCGCCCGGCGGAGGAAGAGGCGGCGCGGCGGCTCCTTCCCCTTCCGGCCCCCGCACGCAGCCGCAGCCCGCGCCGCTGGGCCAGAGCGCGGCCCGCAGCCCCCAGCGCGGCCATGGCGGAGCCCCCAGCGCGGCCCGCAGCCCCCAGCGCGGCCATGGCGGAGCTCCCAGCGCGGCCCGCAGCCCCCAGCGCGGCTATGGCGGAGCCCCCAGCGCGGCCATGGCGGAGCTCCCAGCGCGGCCCGCAGCCCCCAGCGCGGCCATGGCGGAGCCCCCAGCGCGGCCCGCAGCCCCCAGCGCGGCCATGGCGCCGAGGCGGCGCGGGGCCCTGGCCGCGGCGGGTCGCTGCTGCCGCTGCTCCGCGCGCTGCTCCGCGCCGCCGCCGACACAGCCCCGGCCGGGTAGGTCTGCGAGCGGGGCCGGGGCCGGCCCGGGCGGCTCTGTGGGGCGGGGAGGCCGCTGCTGCCGGGGCTGGGCCCGGGACAGCGGGGCCCGGGAAGCCCGGGGCCGGGCTGAGAAGCGGGGCGGGCAGCGGCTCCCCGGCTCCTCCGCGCCCGTGCGCCGCTGCCCGCCGGGAGCCCTCGGGCACCCCCGCGGGGCCTCGGCCCGCTGCCGGAGCGGCCGGGCTCGTGTTCCGGGCCGGGCTGCGCTGGGGCTGCGCGGCTGCTGCCGCTGGCGGCTCCCCGGGCTGCGCCGGGGCCGGCGGGACCCCCGTGTGCTGGGAGCACCGGCCCCGGAGGAGCCGCTCGCGGTGCCCGTGCGGGCGTCGCCTGGTGTCCCTGCCCCGGCGCCCCCGTGCCGTGCCCGCCGCCGTGCCCGAGTCTGGCCGGGAGGAGCGGGGGCAGTTGGTGGCAGTCCCGCTCAGAGCTGCTTTGGTTACTGAGCTCTGCCCTTGCTGCTCAGAGACAGCGTCTTTGGTCAGACCGGAGGTTCGGGTGTCCCAGCGCGCTGTGCCCGTCAGAGGCCAACGCCAGGCGCCAAGGCAGCGGTGACAAACGTCCAGTCTCCAGGCAGGTTTGCGGCTTGGCTTTGCCTTGAGCCATCGCTGACGTCCGTGTCGAATGGCGCCGTGTGTGAACTTTAACGTGCCTGGCCCAGATACTGTCTTATGCCTTTGTCCTCTTGCTGTGGAAGCAAGACCTTTCTCTCTTCCCAATGGATTCTGGTATCCTCTTGTTGCCATGAAGAAATGGGGATTGTTCTCCCTCTTGTGCTCCCCTGACCTGAGCCCCTTTCCCGCTGCCCTGTTGGGCTAAGGGACGGTGTTCATCTCCTCTCCCTCTGAGCAACGAGGTGATTCAGCAGCGCTTGTGTGCTGAGGACTCTGTCCCGTGGGTCAGATGGGATTGTCCTCGTGGCTGGAAAAAGCTTATGGGGCATCTGTTGATCTCACAGTAATCCTTGGTCTAAGTGTTGAATCGAAGGGCTGGGGTACTGGCCAGAAGAAACACTGAGGTGTGTGTGTGTGAAAGGATTGGGTGGAAAGTTTCTGAAAGCAAGCCTTCATTCAAGTTTTATTGCCGTTTGCACTTGATGGTGAATTAATATTCCTTTTTCTTCTGGTATCAAAGTGAGAGGGGGAAAGAAAAAAAACCCTGAATTGATGGGTGTTTTTGAAAATGCTGTCCTTAGCATTTTGACAAGTTTGACGTGTTTTTTTCTAAGGCTGCATTTTGGGGGGGAGGTGGGGAAAAGGGACAAAGCTCTTTGAGGAGAGTTGGCTCTTTTCCTGTTCTGACAATTTGCTAGATATCTGCTATTAGTAGACAAAAAAAAAATCCACCTAACCAGAGTCCCTGCAAACTTTCTGAGTGTGTTTTTTGGTGGTGCTTTTTTTAATATATTTTTTTAAAGAAATACTCCTGTGCTCAGTGCAAGCATAAAGCTGAACCTGTGTTTGCAGGGACCGCCCGGGTTAAGCCATTTGCTTGGGGTGATGGTTCAGAGCAGCAGCAGGCAGTGGGTGGGCAGTGGGTTCTGGGGAATGTGACCTGTGGGGGCTGAGGGGTCTGGTGACAGCAAGGTGACAGGGTGCGCAGGTGACAGGGTGCGCAGGGGGTCTCTGGAACAAGGACAGAGCTCCCTGGGCATCTCTGGTGCTCCAGAGACCTAAGCCTGCCCCAGTTACTCAGTAGGGATGATGACTATTTTGAATTGGCAGGTCTGCTTTGTCCTGTCAGGACAAGGTGATATTAAGCTGGGTCTTCAACCCTCCCTAGGAATCAGATGATATTACCAAACCTAATTAAAAAAAAAAAGAGAGGTAGATGAATTTTTTGGGGGCTAGTTAGTCACTTTTTCTTTTGAGGAAATGTTCTGATGTGTTAAGTTGGAAACTTACTGTGGCATCTCACCATCTGTTTCTCTGTTTTACAGGTTTGGTTAAAAACTTACGGCTACTTACTTCCATGTGACAGCCAGACGTCTGCCTTGCAGTCGGGAAAAGCCGTGCAGTCCGCGGTTGCAGCAGTTTCATGGGATCCCAGTAACAGGAGTTTTGGACCAGACAACTATTGAGTAAGAGTAACGTAGGCTAATTTTGTCTTTCCCTTTCTTAACACATTGTCACATTACCTGAGTTATTATTCCAGCTATAAGAAGTCCTCAAAAGGGATATATTCGACTGACTCAGCCAGAGAAGTCTTGGTTACAGAAAGGTGCCCCTAACAAAAACATTGGGACAACTCCACCTTTTCTTTTTGCCAATAGTACTGTTTGTAAGCGTGAGGAGAAGCTCCTGCTAAATGTTGGTTTTTGTACATAGATCCCTGCTGATCATGCACAGCAAAGTGTGAATCCTGTGAGTTTCTGAAAGCAGAGAACATCGAGCGTTTCCTTTATTTCCATCTCTGTCTGGATTTAGGTGAAAATCTGGCTTCAGAAATGGCTTCTAGTGTATTTAGTAATTAACTGGAATCGTGGGTCTCCATAGATGCTATTTGTGGAGATCTACAGTTCCAATTTGAAGTGAGTTGTAGTCTGATGGCGATAGCCAAGACTAGTTAGCTGCCAGTAGTTGCCATTTGTTGGACATCAGATGTTCTCTGCTGTACGTTGACCATGTGTTATTTGTTGTTTGCGATCAGCATCTCGACAGCATGGAAGCATCTGTCTAAATCGCCTGGGCTGGAGCGGCTTCATTCTTTGAAGGCTGTTGCCTTTAGCCTGCTCTTCAGCCTGTGCTGCGGTGGTTTGGGTGGGAACCCTGTTGTGTCAGGGGTGGGAGCAGTTTGTTGCTGCTGGTTCCCATCATCCGCTTGACTGGATGTTGTGTATTGACTGAATCTGCTGCCGGTCTGGACTAGGGCAGCATCCGTTGACTAAAGCAGAACGCAGACAAGGTCTTACTAATTCTGGGGGAAAGAAGCATCTCGTGGTGAGCAACAAAAGAAAGCACAAATAACAGGCTTGTTCAGGCGCTGCCTGAGAGTTTTCCCTTGACCTTTTCTTATTGCATCAACAGATCCTTTTAGAGTGTGCTCTGCCGAGTTCGTCTCTCCTGTTGTAGCACTCTGCTGGCAAAAGGGACACAGTAGCACTAAAGAAGGGGGCACCAAGTAACAGGCAGAACAAAGGGGTTTGGTTGTGTGCCTTCCAGACTACAAGAAGAGGGAGAAACAGAAGAAATGAGTGAATTAGGCAGGAGAGGATCATCCTGGACTGGGAGCACCTCTCCCACACTCATTTAGCTCACAGGACAAGCCCCTCGCTCTCCATTGAGGGACAGAGAAAATCCTGTTTGTTTACTTTCCAAATGAGTTGAAAATGAAATGTTTTTAAAGGTGGGATTTTCCATCTGGGATCTGTGTGCCCTTAGTAGCACAGTTTGTAAGTGAATGCTGAAGCAGAACCAGAGAGCAAGGTTGTGTATGTGCAGTTGTGTGCGGACGCTTGCAGGTGGGATGCGTGTGAGCTGGAAGGGGCTGGGGGAAAGAAGGGGCCATGGCATTGGGGGGCTAGTTTGAAAGTTAGGGCCTGCTGCCCTGTGGGCGATAGGAGCAAACTGCATTTGGGAGTCCCTGCTTTAGTAAGTAAAAGGATTTTTCTGGTGGAAATGAAGGTGTTGCCCACATTTTACTGAGTTTATATAAGGGCAGGGCTTGATTGGTGCGGGAACACCCAAAGGCAGGTGGATGGTACCTCTTCGGAAACTCCACTCTCCAAAGGCTTGGAACCTCAGCTGCAACCCAGTGTGGGTGTGCTGTGCTCTACCTCCCTCTGTCCTGAATCAGGACATCGCTATGTTGTATGGCAGGAGTACCTACCCAGAAATTCCGTGAAAGGAAAAACAGGTCCTAAATGCTGTTAGCAGCGAGCCTGTGTTTTGAGTCAAGGGGCACGTGTGGCTGGGCCGTGCTGGGCCATCACCCCAGCCCTGGTTGTGGAAGCTGAGCAAAAGGAGCAGAGCTGGCACGGCAAGCTGGCTCTGAGAGCTCGGGAGTGGATTACTCAGGCGTTTGCTAAGCTGTTAATTCAGTCTGTGTTACGAGTTTTGAGATTGCAGTTACGAATTTTTCCATTGCTTCTGTCGGTGTCATAACCTCTGTCCCTGTAAAGCGACTTTAGAATCAGTCAGAGTGCAAAGTTACTGTTTTCTATAGTTTCTTTGTTAGGCAACAAATTCTGCACATTCTGTTTACACCTATTATAGGAGCCTGAAGTTTTTAATCTCCTTCCCCATGTGTCCCCAATCCCCGAGCGTGTTCTCCAAGAGTGATACCCGAGAGCGTGAAAGCCACCATGCAGGGGCTGCCAGTGCGAGTGGGGAATGGGAAGGAACAACACCGTTGGTGTTGCTTACTGGCACCTGTGGGGTGGGAATGTGTTCAGCAGAGAGGCTGCCCCGAGGTACAGGCTTGTAAGGAGAGCAGGGGAGAATATGTAGAGCAGCCTCCTCGTGTCCTGCAGCTGCCAGTGCCTCGGCAAACTTGGTGCCTGCCCGCAGCTGGCGGGTGGAGTTGCGATTTTGCTTGGCAGCTGGGCAAGGCGATGGTCCTGGGAGCGTGCTGGAGAGAAGGGACACTGATGTCTAGCAAAAGTGATGGCTGCTGTGTTTGTTGTAATCAATCACGTGGCCCTGGACAGAGCTGAGAAATAGTCTTACTGGTGTTGGGAGTGTCTTGTGTGTCTTGTGCTTTGTTTTCAGTCTGTAGTACAGGTTACTGACCTTGGGATGCATGACAGTGTTTGAAGATACCACTCCCACCGGTGCAGTAGTAGGTGACTGAATGACACCTTCCCTGATTTAACAGAGTCTTGTGGAGGGATTGGAAGGGACCTCGAAAGCTCCTCAGTGTCCTCTTGTCCAGCTCCAGAGCCCCAGCTCCCTCAGCCTTTCCTCACACGGGAGATGCTCCACTCCCTGCAGCATCTTGGTGGCTGCGCTGGACTCTCTGCAGCAGTTCCCTGTCCTGCTGGAACTGAGGGGCCACAGCTGGACACAAGATTCCAGGTGTGGTCTCCCCAGGGCAGAGCAGAGGGGCAGGAGAACCTCTCTGACCTACTGACCACCCCCTTCTAACCCACCCCAGGTACCATTGGCTTCCTGGCCACAAGGGCCCAGTGCTGGCTCATGGTCCTCCTGCTAATGCCAAGTATAAACTTGTGTTATTGGTGTGCTAATTAAAAAAAAGGCTGCGGGGTGGGGGAAGGAAACCATAAGTATCTGAATTACGTGTCGAGTAATTGTCTTTTGTGGTTGTTTCTGATGTGATGTGTTTTTATAAATCCCCTGGAGCACAGAAGGGGTTATCCAAACTGCTCAGTAGAGAATGGCTGTCCGAAAGCTCAGCTGAAGAAGATCAACAGCAGCAAGCTACAGCTTTGTGATTATTTTGCCATAGATCTCCCCTGCTGAGAAAATAAGAGATGGCTGGTCTTGTACCTGGCCCATGAGGTTAGACTGGGTTCCTTATGTCTGAGAAGTACGTTGAATCAAGGAACTGATACAGGAAAACATTCCCGACTTGACTTAAGCTCAGGAGCACAACTCAGGTACTGGCTCTACCCAGGTAGTTGGGCTTTATTGCTGGGTCTGTTTCGGAATGTGTGTAGCTGAGCTGTGGAGCAAACTGTGGTAGAATATGGGGATTCAGATAAACCCAGGTGTTATGGGTTGAAAGAGGAATTAGGCAGCTGTGCATAGCATAAATCTGTCGGCAGCTCTGCAAACACCGATACCTTGGCAGCTTTGGCTGAAGAAGCCCCTAAAGCCCAGGGTGCTGGTATTGCAGCTTCGCCATGGGACGGGGCCGGCATGGGCAGGGAACTTGGCTGTCTTTGAGGGAATGAACTCTTGGCTGGGTCTCTGTGCAGTTCGGGTTGTCTCCGATTGCCCCCGTGGGGCTGATCTCCCGCAGCCCGCTCGGCGTGGGGCAGCCGGTGTCCGTCCCTCCAGCGGGCCTGGGGTGTGAGGGGCTTGAGGGTGTGTTGCTGGTGTCTCAGCAGAGCTGGCACAGCCCGGGAAAGTCCTGCTGTCCTGTCCCACACAACCACGATGGTTTGGTAGCACTCTCCTCTTACTTTTTGCCTTCTAGATGATAACCAGTAAAGGTAGAACAGAAGGTGATTTTCTGACTGTAATCAGGGCCTGATGGTGTTCAGAGTACTGGAGCTCTCATGTAGCTCAGGAGATGAAAACCTCATTCACACTGTGGTTTGTATAATGTTATGCTATAAAAACTCGGTGCCATATCACGTGACTGGAATTTTTTTAAAAATACTCAGGAAATATCTAGGCTACATTAAGCCGAACATCTCTCTCGCAGAAGTGGCGAAAGAACACAAATAAAGGACACTTGGAAAAACACAGTGTATTGGGGTTGAGTTAATATGGCTTTTCTGAAGGCAAACCTCAGATGTGCTGCTTCTCTTTGAAGGCGGCAGCAGTTGTGTGGGCAAGACATTTCCTTACACTTCTGAAAGACGTACCGTACGGATAACTGTAAGGTGATGTAAGAGGGGAAGATGTGTGCTGGCTTTATGTACCCAGCTTGGGTTCTTGTCATGTTCGGTACTATATGTAGCAAGTCTCATTTGCTCCGTTCGTGGTGGGGAGCAGATGACAGGTGAGTGCACTTTGTAAGCCCGCGTAGGTTTTGGGTGTAGGAAGTGGCCTAAGGAAAGGTTGGCTGCTCTGCTTCCCGAACAGTGTGTGCTGTGAAAGAAGGTCCTTGTGAGGCTGGATGAGGCAAAGTGTCTGTCTGGTTTTTATTTAAAAGGTGTTCTGAAAAGAAGTCTTGAAAACCATCTCCTGCGGGTGGGAAGAGGCTCCCATCCTGAAGGTGGGGGGCTAATATTTCTGGTAGATGAGATGTATATTGCTTAGGCTCAAGCATGTGGGCACATATGGACTGCTCATCATTGGCTGGCTGCAGCTGATGGGGGAATGTCTGCATTGGGAGGCCAAAAGTTGTCCCCAGGTGGCTGGGGATGTGGGGAAGCCCTGCTGAGGAGAGAATTGGGTAGTCAAGTGGTGGGCTATGGAGATGATTAGGGGCCTAGAGCACCTTTCTTATGAGGAGAGAGCCGTGTCTGTTCAGCCTGGAGACGAGAAGCTGAGAGGGCATCTCATCAATGTTTATAAATATCTCTAGGATGGGTGTCAAGAGCATGGACCAGACTCCTTTCAGTGGTGCCCGATGACAGATGAGGGGTGACAGAGCACTGGAACAGGCTGCCCAGAGAGGTTGTGGAGTCTCCTCCTATGGCTGGACTAGATGATCTCCAGAGGTCCCTTCCAACCCCAACCATTCTGTGACTTTGTGAAATCTGCCAGGATTGGCTACGATGCTCTTCTTGTGTGTGCCCAGGCAGTGGCATGTTCCGTATCTATGTACTGCAGTGTGTTCTCAAGGCCTTGTGTCACAGTGGACACTTGCCCTTGCTCTCAGACCAAACGTGTAAAACCCCTGACAAATGCCAGGGCCGCGTCCCCAGCAGCAGCCCAAGCTGGGTGAGGGCCACTGTGCTCGGGAGGCTGTGGCCAGAGACCACTTGCGTTATTCCTGGGCACTGGTCTCCTGTCCTGGGCTGCACTGCAAAATCCTAAAGAATGTGGCTGGGGCAGAAATCTGCTGTGCTGGGACCTTTGGAGAGCAGTACCTGTAGTTCCTGTGTTCCTGTCCTTGTCTCCTCTCTCCCCCGCTGCCACACGGGCAGATTCCTTCCTCCATAGCTGCTTCTGACTTCTCTGGAGTGTGCCAGCACCAGCGAGTGGGATAGTATTCTGGGGTATAGGCGATTTCTCCTTGTCAGATAATAACTTATATCAGAAAGGGACTTCTTGAGATCATCTACTGCAACCTACTCCTCCAACAGGGACAGCTGGAGCAGGTTGCCCAGGACCACGTCCAGTTGAGTTTGGGATACCTCCACGGATGGAGACTCTGCCTGTGCCAGTGCTTGACCACCTTCAGCCTGGTGCAAGAAATAGGCAAAGATCTGTTGAGACTGGAGAAGGAGGAGTTTGGGGAGGAGACCTGTCTCCTCTGATGGTCGGAGCTGGGTCCTGTGCAAGGGATAGCAGCCTTTGATCTTCCAGGTCACTTGGCCATAGAGACAAGAGTTTCCTACGTGACGAGGGACATCAAAAGAGTCAAGGCTTATGGGGAGGACCTAACAGAACTTGGTGACTGTGACCCACAGATTGGAGTGGTCTGTTCTGGTTATTACAGGTGTGAGCGTTTGTTGCTATCTGGGAGGGTCGTGATTGCTCATTTTCGGTCTTATCTAGCGAGTTACAAATTGGAGGTTGTTTTACTGGCACAGGAGCACTTTAATAACGGAGAGTGGATAGAGCAGGTGATGGCAGAGTTTGATCCCACTGCACACGCACGTGCAGTTTTGATGTGGGCCTCTTGTGGCATTATTGTCACTAAGCTCTTGACAAGCGTGAGGGCTACGTGATCTGGTGTCTGTGTTTCCAAAAAGAAAAATGAATTATTTGGGATGTGCTGAGGTGTGGATTGTCGGCAGAGGGGTGTGTGCAGCTCTGTGCATAGAGGGTAAACCCAGGAGAGGTTCCCTCAGAGGCCATCCGTCCACGCCTGAGTTCTTTTGAATCTCTTTTCCAAACTCTTTGTTAGCTTGCTCTTTCTTTCCTTCCCTTCCAGGTGGATGAAGAAGCCTCGATGTGGAGTTCCAGATCATCCCCACCTACGCCATAGCCGGAGGAAAAAGCGGTATGCGCTAACTGGACAGAAGTGGAGACAGAAGCATATAACCTACAGGTATAGAGCCCTCTCTGCGCCTTTTTATTTGTGGGGAAAAAAAGTTCTGTATTTGTCTGGTAAGCAAACGTTGTAAGTACTTTTGAAAACTGGATTTTTGCTCCGATGGCTGCGTGAGCCTTTAGATTCTCAGAACATGCTGGGGGCAAACACTTTCAGAGCACTGGAGTAACTGAAGAGTCTATTCTCAATGAGAAAATGAATGATGAGTAAAGATGCCTAAATCCCAGCCATCAGCTGTGTCATTTCAGCAGGAAAATCCTAGTGAGCCCCTTTCTGTTCTTTTACAAAAATAAGACTCAGCCCTTAGATCATGTGTCTTCTTTGACAAACCATTAAAGCAGAAGGAACATCCTTGTTTAAAGGCCTGATGATTTCTCCTGCTACTGATTTGTAACATTCTACTGAATATTTATTTTTGCAGAGGTTTTGCTTTTGCTCATGTAGTAGAGCGCCTGCTTTTGTCCAGACTTAGGCCTGGGGAGCCCACGTGCTGAAGTGAGCTACAGGTGTCAAGTGAGCTGTTTCCAGAGACGTGTCTTGTTTGATTCATTTAGGCCCTTACCTCTTGAAAGGCAATTGCCAAGTAATGCCAGTGGAAGTTTCTAACAATAGGAATGTCACTTCAAAACAAAATTAACCCCCTCTAGTTGAAAGTATAGCCTTTTTTTTGAGAGAGAGGGAAAGGAGGTTGCAGAGGAGTAAAAATCGTCAATGTAGACATTAAGGAGAAGATAGGGGTGAGCAAGGCTAAGGCAGAAAGAAAGCGTGTGGTGAAGAGATAGAAATATGAGTGACCAGCATGGGGAAGGTGTCAGAATGTGCAGGAAGAGATATGATGGTGTGAAGGGAAAGAGAATCGGGGGCTCTGTTCCTTCTGCCGAGAGCTCTAACGAAGAGGAGGATTCTTCAGTGAGGGACGGCCGAGGGTGGTAGCAGGGCCTAGTTTGAAGCTCCTGCCAATAATCATTCCTTCCACTCAAATTTTAAAGAGACACCTTCTGTATGTGAAGATCTGAGAGTCAGATCCTGCTCCGAACCTTTTCTGGACCCTAGATACCAAAACTGGTATACAATTGTATAAATAAAACATATCTAAGCATATGCATAACAGGAAGCAGGTTGGCAGGTGGCTTTTCTTTTGCCATTGTCAAACTAGTAGTTGTTTAACTTTCCAGTTTCGGTGTTTGTAGTTTGCCATTCGAGTGATAGACACCTTGTTTTACCACTGAATGTATTACAGTGTCTTTCATCTGTCAATCATTACATTAAATTGAGCCAGTTTCATTAAAAACTGAAAGTTGCTTCTATGACATAGGTATTTCATAGTTCCCAAGCCAAGTTTAATAGGTCTCGAGTCTGTTATATGAGCACACAAAAACCAGTCCATGAACAGCTCCTTTGAAGCTAAAGCTTACAATTATGGGAAATTTATGTACAGTTAAACTTTCCCCCCACCCCCTTAAACTGTGGATCATCAGCTGTCATGGACTGGGTTGCACCAAACTGGCAGGTCCATTGCTCTTGTGGACTCTTAAGTGTTTTGAGTAGTCCTGAGAATTAAGCTGCTCGCATAAGTAAGGCCATATAGTTTATTGAAAGATTTGTTTCTGAAAAAAAGAATTCCAGCAGTCAGTTTTTTTCATGTGCTGCATTCCATTTTAGCACGATGATTTCAGACAAAATCCAAAGTGATTTATGTTTTTAAACTACCTTATTTAGCTGCCTGCACCAGGACTGAAAGATTGTCAGGTTTTTAGGCAGTGATGCAAGATTAACCAAAGCATTGGGAAGATTCTTGTTAGTAAATGCAAAACGTAGTTTTGTTTGTAACTTTATTTGTAACGGCAAAACTTTACGTGCACAAAGTAGTAGCAGCAAAAAATAAAAACTCTTTGGAAATGGAAACCGTATAGATGTGGCTGTGTACTGGAATTATAAGAAGAAATCTTGAATGTGTTCTGCAAATTTAAAGGACGCTTCTTTCTCATCCGCACAGTGTACACAACTATACCCCCAAGGTTGGAGAGGTCGATACGAGGAGAGCTATCTGACAGGCGTTTGACGTTTGGCAGAGGGTGACACTGCTGACCTTTGAAGAGGTCCCCTACCATGAAATCAAAAATGACAGAAAGGAGGCAGATATTATGATATTTTTTGCTTCTGGTTTCCATGGAGACAGTTCTCCATTTGATGGAGAAGGTGGATTCCTAGCTCACGCTTACTTTCCTGGACCAGGAATAGGAGGAGATGCTCACTTTGATTCCGATGAGCCATGGACCCTGGGAAATTCTAATCACGATGGTAAGAGCGCAGGTCATTTTTCAGAACAAGGATAAGTTGAATGTAGACACATTGACAGGCTTTCACCTAGAAAATATTTGGTTAGTGGAGCTTTCACCTCACATACAGTGGTTCAAATGTTTTCTCAAACATGGATTGTATCTTCAATGGGTCAGTAATTTTATCAGTAGGTTTGTGACTCCGCATGCCTCTGTGCACGGGGGTGAATGTTGAGGTGTGAGCACAAGTGTGTGTCTGCTGGCTTTTTACTTCTCTCAAGATTTGCACCATAGTTGCTACAGAAACCACAGCTCTTGGGGGGAAAGGTGAGCAAGAGAGAGTTGAGAAGTGAGACCTGGATCTCTTGGAACACTTACAAAGGGCCAATGGAGTTAGTTGTAACTGTGAACAGAAAGTTGAGAGAGTGAAGATGTTTGAATGTCAAGTTGTTTTGATCAATATTTGTTTTCCCACAGTCTGAGTGTTGTCCTAATTCCTCCCATCAGACACTGGGACTGGCTGATTTGTTAGGGAAGACGAATGTTTTTGTGATATTAAGCAGTTTCTGTGTCTTTCTAGCTTTATCTTGCTCTCTAATGGCAATGAGCACTTTCTCATCTATTTTCAAATCTTTGATTGAGAATAGTGATGACTTGCAAAAGTTTAAATTGGAAAACTAGAATTTTACAGTGGTCTCGTGAGATATCGCTCAAATTTCCTCTAATCTTAGTGATTTAGGGAGCCTAAAGTGTCTTTAAACTTTTAGGGATTCAAAATCATGTTTTGAAACATTTAATAAGGGTTAGAAGCTTATTTGGAATGTAGATATGACTTGATTTTTTAAAGTATATAGAAACATAGGAGCATTGTTGTGGCCGTGATGTCTAAGGACGTATGCAGAGGTGATGTCTTTCATTAGACCGCACAGTCTGAAAAGTAGAAAAGCTTTCAGGCATGCAAGCCACCTTCAGGCCTGACCTAAAAGTGCCAGCTTGCTTTCCAAATGGAATGGAAATGAGAAAATCCCTGGGAGTTTTGAGTCTGTATCCATCAGATCCTATTTGAAAGGAAATGGAGCTGGCAAGTTCAGCATGGGAATGCTGATTTGTAGGGAAACAGGAATGATGTGATACTTGTCTTCTCAGGGGAAGAGAAGTGATGTTTCCTGGCATGTTCAAATGCTCAGATGAGATGTAGGCAGAGAAAGAGAGAGGTGACAGCCCGTGGGGTGCGGGTTATGGTGTGGCAGAGCAGCACAGCTGCTGTCTGGAAATGTTACGGATGTTTATTTCTTGGCAGTTCGTGGGTTTCCCTGAGGATCGGGATTGGCAATCAGACTGAGCGCCGACCTTGTCAGAGCTGCCTCTGCAGCGTTTGCCCTTCACTAGCGACCTGTGCGGGTTCAGTCTGCTCTCAGGAGTTATTTCCTCCCATCTCTGGGGTGTGAGGGTCGTTCATGCACAGGATGTGACTTCCCAGGTGTGAGACCTGCGAGCGCTGGGTCTGGGATAGAAGGTCCTTACGGGAAGGTGGAAGGGGAGGGTTTGACAAGACGTATTTGGGTTTTCCTCTTCTCTTTTTTTCCTCACGAAAAGCTTCCTCTGATGACAAGCTTAAGCAAGATTGGGAGACGGCTTAAAGACTGGCAGGGGGGAAAGTTCTCCACTGGCGAGGATGTTCTAACATATATTATCACTTTTTTTTTTAAATAGTTTTTAGGATGGTGTTTGAGAGCAGTGTATACAATGAATAGAGCATCTCTTACTTTATAAAAGCAATTTCCTTGTGGTTCTTTCAGAAACATAATGTGTTTCTCTGGTGTGCTGAGTGTCATGAGTAGTGTCCTCCAAGTGCATGTAATTGGTATTTGAGGAGCTGATGTGTATGAAAATTGATAGAAGAGTTGAGATTTTCATTCCAGAGGATGAATGTCGTTTGTGTATTTGTTTTCAAAGAACCAGGTGGCACACTCGCTTGAAAACTCACCAACAAGGATGTTGGGAATGGCAGGGTCATATTTATCCCCTCCACCTGAGGGAAGCACTGATGATCGAAAGGGAATTTCAGGTGTTGAGGATGACGGGGTAACCTGTAGTCAGAGCATTATCCATGTGAGTGTTAAATGTGAGGAATTTGGTTTTGCCCATGTTCTTAGCTTTGGTTTGCAAATATGAAGATATCCTGTCTCCTCACTGCGTGATCCAGGCCTTTTTAGGATGGATTTTTGTCGAGGGTTTAGATTGCGGGGTGACAATAAAGCCCTGGCAGATGTATTGTTATCCTCCTCTCCCCCCCCACTTCCCCCTTTTGCCCCTCCCTCTCCCCCCTTCCCACTCAGCACAGGCAATCGGGAGGGAAAGAAGGATAGAGAGAAGAGAGTTGGAAAAATTAAGTGTTTTACTAATGCTACTAATAAGAATAGAGAAAATAATACAAAATATGCCAAACCAATCTTGAAAGTCCCAGCAACTGCAGAGCCGGCACCCAAAGTCCTGGACTGGACTCTGCAGCCAACCGGAGCTGGATTCAGTCTCTCACTAGGCCTCAGTTCGCAGGGACGACTAGCAAGGTCCTCTCCTAATGTCGGCCATAAGCAGAAGGGAAAAAGCAAAGGCAAAAGGGACGAGATCCTTGTGATCTCCCACTTTTATATGAAGTATTCACGTGAATGGAATGTTATACACAGTTGGTCAGTTTCTTGGTCACTTGTTTCTCGCCCCTCTCTGGAGATGTCCATCCATGCTTATCAATAAGTTTGCATTCCATTGCTAGGTTTACCAAAACATGTGTCTGGTTCTCCAGGAAAATGCACTTAATATGAAGGCTTTAGCTGACAGGCAAATTCACTAAAAGAGAAACTTGTTTTTAACAAAACCAGGACAATTTTCCTTCTCTGTCACTAGATCTAGATTCTCACCTCTAACAGGTCTTAAAGAGTTTCTTCTTGGTCAGAAGTTTCCTGCACCGCTGGTTTTCATTGGCAAGAAGATGTTAGCAAGGGCAATACTGTCTTTTTAACAGGAGGTATTTCTTCAAATATGGTCTTGCTTGTCCTTATGACGTGTTTTGGGGCAATGGGATTGTTCAGTCTGGAACTGAAGAAGTGTCTGAATGAAAGAATAAAAACACCCTACCAGTAGATCAATAACAAAACTCGCATTAATTCAGATGCAAAAAGAAACTGTTCTGGCCATTCAGCATCCATTCGATGACTGTGTAAGTCTTAAAATAGCCACGAAGTAATAATAGTATCCTTATATCAACCCACAACATTTCACCGTGTAAAACGTTCCACTCCTGACAAGAACATGTATTGGTTGAGGGAAAATTTGAACAGTGCCTCAAAGCTCTCTTAGCCTTGCAGTGATTGTAAAGATAAATCTCTGGTCAACAGAGCAGGATGCTGTAACCGGCACCGTAGGTCCTCAGAGTCCATATAATTTTGTTACAAACCGGTGTGATCTGCAGCTTTGCTTTTGTTGGTCTGCATGTGTCTTGCTGTGGTGTGGCCCCTGGAGAGTTTCGGTAAGTCCGTGCTTGGGTGCAGCTGTCACCCGCCAGCTGGTGGAGGGTTAGTTGGGACTGATCTACTCATTTCATCGTGCATGACCATTGTTACACTGCTTTTGCCCCTTGTGGACAGCCACGTCCCTTAAAATTATTGGTATAATCATAGTAACTGTGATGCTGCTGATTGTCTTTCTGAGACTATGGTAACAGAGGCAGGTGTGCCAGCACTGTTATTTTATGCTGTGAAGAGTCATCCTGCACAGGATATTAGTTCCAGTTCCACTCGTGCATACAATTCCTTGAGCTGAGTAATACTCTACTTTCAATTTGTGATTGCTGATTTATCATCTTAATTGTACTGCCTTCTCTGACATTCCCATAAGCGAGCTGTGGAAGGTTAATTTAGATAACATCATGATGAGGATGTGCAAAACCAGGCAGGGAGCTGAACTCCTGGAACAGACTTTCTACTTTTTCCAAGCCTTTTATACTTGAAATGTGCTGTAGGAACGGCTAAGCGAGCTATGAACTGCCTGTCTCAAGGCTCACAGCCGCTGACAGATGTTGCTCACCGTAGGCAGCAAAGCCTGTGCCCGAAAGAGGGTGAACAGACTTGGCCCTGCTGGGATCTCTCTCCTTGGCTGCCTCAGTGTCTTATCTCACTTGGAGCGAGCACAGAGGTGCTGCATGGAATCCGTTACTGAACGGCCAAATCAAATATTTTCTAGCCTTTATATGAAAGTAGTAATTATATATATGTGTATCTCCAACAACAGGTTGAAAAGGAATCTTGAGTCGCTGAAGTAAGTTCTGTCAATTTAATTATCCACATTACACATGCCTGCTCTTACAGCCCTCTGACAACTCAACCGTTTAATCCAGGTTAATTACAGGAAGTAAATTTTAATCTCCAGTTTAACACTGTGAGCAGTATCAATAACAATCCCAGGCAGATCTTCTTCATGGTCTTTTAAAGTAGAAGACCATTGCAGTTATGCACATTGTCAACACCATACCACTAAACATGTGGTGTCTGCCAACCCACTGCAGATATTAGCTTTATATAGATAGAGCTGCATAAAGCTATTCTCCGTATTCATCTGTTGGTCGTGGCAATATGTGCTCTGTCACCTCCGCGGGGACCGCTGCCTGTGTCTTACCGGGGCTGGTGACTCTGGGTGACCGGGTAGTGAGGCGGACTAAGAACTGGCTGAAGGGAAGAAGCCAGAGAGTCGTGTTCAATGGGACAGAGTCCATTTGAGGCCAGTATCCAGTGCAGTGCCTCAGGGGCAGTGCTGGGGCCTGTATTATTCAATATATTCATCAATGACTTGGACGAGGGAATAGAGTGCCAAGCTGTGCATGCGGCCCCCGTACTGGATCGTCATGGAGTTGTCCATAGTGCTTTTGATAGGGATACCTGCAAAACAGGGTCAGTGACAAAACTGCAGAACTAACTCCGCCTTGGGCAGCACCAGGTCCAGCTGGGGTGGCCATTTAACCTCAGCAGATGTGGGGATTCTTTTTAAAGGCTTAAATGGAGAACACAAACAGAAATACAATGTGGAAAGGCTAAGATCTGGAACTGCAGGTGTAGGCCAGAAGAACTGTTTACCTCTAGTAGCATCGGTGCTTTACTTTTGCTTTTTCATTTAATTGTTTACTTATGAAATTTATAAATTGAAATAAATAACAACAAAAATATCTGAGACAGAGAGAGGAAATACTAATGTTTCAATGCTTTTCTCCTGACTAGGGACAGCTTTTCCTTTCAGAAAGGCTCTTGAACATCACAACTGGGCTGGGATCGGTGCTGATTACTGAGAACATCAGTTGCTGCATCACACAGGTATGGGGCCTGTACCTAGTGCAGTCCCTCAAGGGTCAGTACTGGGGCCTGTATTATTCAATATATTCATCAACAACTTGGATGAGGTAACAGAGTGACTGTCAGCAAGTTTGCTGATGACACCAAGCTGGGAGCAGTGGTGACACTGGAAGCTGTGCTGCCATCAGAGACCTGGACAGGCTGGAGAGCTGAGCGGGGAGAAATGTAATGAAATAGAACAAGGGCAAGTGTAGAGTCTTGAATTTGGGCAGGAACAACCTCAGGTTCCAGTATAAGTTGGGGAATGACCTGTTGGAGAGCAGTGCAGGGGAAAGGGACCTGGAGGTCCTGGGGACAGCAGCATGACCATGAGCCAGCACTGGGCCCTTGTGGCCAGGAAGCCAATGGGACCTGGGGTGGGTTAGAAGGGGGTGGTCAGTAGGTCAGAGAGGTTCTCCTGCCCCTCTGCTCTGCCCTGGGGAGACCACACCTGGAATCTTGTGTCCAGCTGTGGCCCCTCAGTTCCAGCAGGACAGGGAACTGCTGCAGAGAGTCCAGCGCAGCCACCAAGATGCTGCAGGGAGTGGAGCATCTCCCGTGTGAGGAAAGGCTGAGGGAGCTGGGGCTCTGGAGCTGGACAAGAGGACACTGAGGGGGGACTCATTCATGTTTACAGATATATAAAGGGGGAGTGTCAGGAGGATGGAGCCAGGCTCTTCTGGGTCACAACCAGTGACAGGACAAGGGGCAATGGGTGCAAACTGGAACACAGGAGGTTCCACTTAAATTTGAGAAGAAACTTGTTCCCGGTGAGGGTGTCAGAGCCTGGCCCAGGCTGCCCAGGGAGCTTGTGGAGTCTCCTTCTGTGCAGACATTCCAACCCGCCTGGACACCTTCCTGTGTAACCTCATCTGGGTGTTCCTGCTCCATGGGGGGATTGCACTGGATAAGCTTTCCAGGGCCCTTCCAACCCCTCATTCTGGGATTCTGTGAACTGCCACCACTGGGCTGTCCCACCTGCCGCGGTGACACCGTCTGTCAGTGTCCTCCACAGTCCGGATTGCTTTCCAAAGCTTTTGTGTACCAGGCACCGTGCTGGTCAGGAAATGCACTGAGGTGGTAGTAAAAGGCTTAAAGTGGAGGAGGAATGATTTAAAGAACCTTGCTGGTGGATTCTGAGGTATCATTGCCCTGCCAGGTACCACCAGAATCTTTCTTTCATCGTGGCCAGGGTTGATCTCCAAGGGCCTCCCTGTCATTGCTGCCTGTCTGGCATTCTCAGGGGGAGCAGCCGCTTCGTCTTTGTCAGGAAACAACTCCAGCTGAGGAGTTATTCCCGCAGTGACTCTAGTGTAACTCGGCTTCACATCGCGTTCCATCACCTCACAGTTCACAGGACTCTTTTTTCGGTATCCCCTGTTCCAGGTGCTCTCCCGCACTGTGCAGTTTCGCACCTCTATCAAGTTCTGTGTGTGAGCGCAGGATTAGCACTGTGACTGCACCTCAGATATTGGAAAGAAACGCTGAACTTGGCTAACAGCAAGTAAACAAATATTGTAATTGTTACAACAAACATGTCCCCATTGATCGCAGTGGGTTTCTCTGGAGGCTTCTTTGGAAAAGTGCTTGTTCAGGCCTCCTGATGAAAAGCCAACCAAAAAGAGCAGCAGCGTTTGCAGGCACTGCCAGAGCTGGTGCAGGAGCTGACACCTTGGGAGTCGCTTTCAATGCCAGATCAGTACAGGAGCTTCTGAAGAATTTCTGGAGTAAAAAGGGCCTGAACCACGTTCTGGGAAGGCTTCTGTCAGCCACAGAGGGGAGGAACGGGGCAGATTTTTCTCTGTGGTTCCAGCACAAGGACCAGCATTGTTTCAGGGGGCATCTGCCTGGCTAACAGAGCCAGCGCTCCTGGAGCTGCCATCTGGCCATCGCATATGTTCAGGAACCTGCGCAGGTTTTTCAGGACAGCCAAATACTGCTGGAGCTGCTGATTGCTCAGCAAGGTCCTCAAGGAGAAAGTTTTGATTAGAGTAGCTCATTTTGGAGGATAGTCTTCCTGATAGCAGGCCTGTTGTACCTGTTGGTGAGGGACATACGTAGCTTTGAGCTGATGTTTAATCTGCTGGACAGTGTGTTCACAGTGGTGTCTTCACTGGAGATTAATGGTTTTCTATCCTGACAGCATTAATATCACAAACCTTGATTCTCTTGCTGTTTGTGTTCCTGTTCCTGAAGACAGGATCCTCTCACCACTGGAATTCAGTTGCACAAACACAGGCGTTTAGCCAAGCTTTGGGAGCCACTCCTGTCCCAGCTTGGGCTGTTCTTGTTAAGAATTCAGGTGTGTCAAATTAATTTGAGCTTGAACCTGAATGTCCTGGAACTCTTTTTATTCCTGCTATGATTACAAAGTTGTTAAAATTGTCAGGGCGCTTCCAGATTTCCTGCTGCAGCGGTGCCCCTGCTTGGAGTGCGTCCCATTTAGATCACTGACCCTGCCTGTATCCCTTTGGTCCATCTCGAGTGTCTTATGGAGGATGTCCTATGCTTCTGTACTCGTTGCCTTTGCTGTCATGTCTGAGTACTTAAATCTACTTACTTGTTTTGAATACCTTAGAAGGACATTAGAGATGCAATATGGAAGGTTTCTGCTCAAAAAATCCACAGATACTGAGCAATGTTGTTGTATTTTATGGACTGTGTCTACCTAGAACAGGTTCTTGTTCTACAGACTGTCTTATGGAATAGGAGTATGGCTTTCCCAGTTCAGATTCCTGGATCTTGGAGGGATAGATAATTTGACCTTGAATGAGAAACAATATTCAAGTACCATGCTTTTCCATCTCAGCTTCCGAAACTCAGTTTGCAGACTGGTGCTCTGGGTCCGCCCTCAGATGCTTTAGGGCTCCGCTTAGTTTAAGTGGAGCACAAGGGATGGTGCCCACACCTCCCCCATCGCTGGCAGGTTTCTCCCAGCGCCTCTTTCTGTTTCTTCCCCGTTGAACCAGGGGAAGGTTGAAGTGGGCACAGTCCTGTCAGGACTCTGCCCATAATTAATTAAGCCGGCCCGTCCCGGCTGACGCGATGCTCTCAGAGGGGCCGTGTCTGGCTCGGGGCAGCGCAGCGGTGGGGCTGCAGGCAGAGGGCGGCACTCAGGGCCTCCCGCATCCGGACAGTCCCTCAGTTGCATTTCTGGTTTCTTGTCACATTGCCCCAGAGACTCAGAAAAGGAAACTTCCGGTTCTTTGTTTACGGATGGCAAAGTTTCCAGCTCCCGCCGCAGATCGGATTGCGAGAGTGTTGGCTGAGCCGGGACCCCTCGGCCGCCCCGAACGGCGGGCAGACCCCACAGAGCAGCCCACAGGCCCCTCTTCTCTTTTGGCCGACAAGTTTTATCAGTCCAGGTTTGTTCTGGGACAAGCGCCCTCGCGGCTCTCAGGGCGGCGCTTTGCTCGGACTTCATTACTTCTAAAGATTCTAACACGTTTCTCCAGAATTCTCTCAGTGCTTTAATTTCTTTCTCTTCTTCCCCTCTGATAGATTTATACCACATTGTGTCCCCCACTGATCTCCACTCCGTTGGGAAAAACAAAAGTGGAATTTCTCCAGAGTGTCCCCAGCGCTGAGCTAAAAGAATCAATGTGACGAGGTTCTCCTGTGACGATTCGATGCCTCTCTTAGAGAGTATACTCGTCGACAGTGCCGCTATTGCCTCGAGCTCCAAATTTTGTGCTTTTAGGCAAACGGTCTTAAAGTAGAAGGCGAGTGGGCAGCTCGTCTGGTGCTTGTCTTTCGATACCGGACAAAGCACACTCTCCTACAGCCCGGCGTGGCTCCGTCTTTATGAACGCTGCTTACCGCAGTAATTGTGCTCCGGAGATCCTGCTTTGCCAACCATCCTCTGCTGCCATTTGTCGTGAGACGACGTGGAGAATGCAAAACTGCCGGCAGGACCTCTTTGAGCACGACGGGCGGGCCGCGAGAGTAAAGAATCTAATTCAATATGAATTTACCATCAATACCCTTTAATGAACTCTTAACAACACTGAATAGCAATGTCCATGAGACCACGTTTTTCCAACCCTTATATACTCTGTACCCAAAAGGCCATGCGGCAAGCACAGGCTACGATTGGTTACACATGCAGTCACTCTTCCCATCCCAGATGGTGATTGGCTGCAGGGCACTGTCCACATGCGCAAGTTATAGACACAAGTTTGAAACCAGCATTCTATCCACTGATCTGGAAAAAATGGAAAAAATTGTTGCCATAGCAATGATTACATCCTATTGTACTGAATACTGCCTTAGATACTGATACATGTGTTCGCTTTAGCACTGAGCTATTGTATACTTGACCATAATTTACAAAAAAAAAAAAAAAAAAGTTTTAGAGGTTTACTTATGTATTACAGTTTTTAGTCTCTAGCCTCACCATGAAACACGCTAATGGTCAAGCATGATTAAATGCTGCTTATTGGGTGGTCCAGGAGCACAAGTTCAAGCTCTGGCCAGAAGAACACCCAAAGCAGCATTGCCGGTGGCCTGGCCTGGCGTCCCTCTGCACATCACCACCACTTCTCCCTGCCTGCAAAGTGGGTATCTGCCTGCTTTCATAAGGGGATCTGTGGAAGCAATACAATTTTACTACTAATCACCATCCAAATACCCATGAATCAAATGAATTTGTGAGAAATAGATCCACAGCTAGAGTTCACGTGCAATTCAGTCAGCTTTGACTTCATGTTTAAATGTCAGGGTTACTTGTTTGGGTACCGAAAGACTTCATTTTTAACACTTCTGACACTCTCCCTCTTTTCTTTAAAGACAGAAATATTAATTAAAAATATTCATGCAAAAAATTCTTCCACATTATTTCTCTTTTCCATTCAAAATATAAACCAGCCTCACCACATCTAAGTTCATTTTGAAGCGTATCAAAAAGAAATATTTTTAGCTCACTGTTATTTTATGTACTTGCTTTAACTTCAGATAGGAAATTTGAAATTACTATGATTCTTTATAATTGCAGAGAAACTTCCAACTGTTTTTGACACATCTGTTGTCTAATGCTGCAGAACTTAAAGTATTGATTGTCAGCTCATGTAAATCAACATAGTTCCAGCACAAGTTCATCTTCCACCACTCAAAAGTCAGGTTTGCAGATTTTTCAACTGTGTGTGATTCACTAGCAAGAGAAAGCTTGTACCTACCATGTATAAGGGCTATTCAAAAGCTGAGTTCTCATTTAAGAAAAATGTGGTTATACATTTTAAGAAATGTGCATTGACTTATTTTCTCAGTCAAGGATACTGAAGAGCATGGACTCTAAGAAAGAAAACGGTGCTTTTTCAAGGATCACCACAGCAGCCTCTCTTCTGCCAATCGTTCACTACTCCTGCAGTCATTCCTTTATACAAGACACTTATCCTGTCAGACATTAAGCTTGCCTGCATCACAAAGATTTGTTTTTAGCTCACACTTTCCCCCCGCTATTTATCCCAGAAACAAACTGCATTGTTCCTCTCTCTGGAAGGACGTCATCTAGTTTTCATTCAACCTTTAACGAGATTGTACTCCCATTAAGAATAAGTGTGGTTTGCCACCAACAGATTTGACCACTGGCACATATTCATTTTTTAATTTAATGCTGCTTTAAAAAAAGGATGGAAGAGCTAAAATCATCATTATGAAAATTAGACTAGCATTTGGAAGGAAAAGACAAGCTCTTTCACAGTAAACAAAGAGATTTCTAACAATGTATCCCAATAGTCAGCCAAGTGTTTTGATTTTTTTTAAGCAGTCATTTTCTTTCATTTATAAATTTGGGATTATAATGAAAGATGGCAACTGGGTACATTACATTTTTTAAAAGAGCTGGCAAGAGGAATGGCAGTGAGAGCAGTGGAAGCTACTACATAAAATGAATAAACACTGTGGAGAACATAGAGCATCTTTTATGCTTTGGAATTTTGTATAAAACTTGGAAACCAAGGGAATATCTGTCATTGCAGGCTGGGGAGGTGTGTGATGATCTCCAGGCTAGTCTGTCCACAGAGTTCAAGTAGAGAGTCCTATAGAGATCCTGGCTGATGTCCTGCAGTTGACGGCTTGCTTCAGCAAAATGTAGCACCTGATCAAATGGCATGTGTGTCAGCGGGCTGGTCAGCTGCCACGCAGCCATGTGCATGTACACAGCTCACACCTTCAAGAGCTTTCTGGGCCGATTTTATCTCAGAAATGCTTGCAAGCATCTGCATTGCGTTATAGACGTGTTAAGAGGCTTAAGGCTGTTACATGCCCTGTTGACACTGATTTCCTAACTCACTTTGGCTTCCTTGATTTTCAAGGCAAAATCCATTAGGACCAATCCCATTTGTTTCTTTCCACTGACTACCAAAGGTGCTAACTCATTCTATAAAATACTTCTCAGTTTTATTACGTAGCACGTTTCATGACTGTAATAATTGTGAGAATTAGTTCTTTAATCTTCAACACATCATCTTAATGAATTCACTTTATTAGATATATTGAGGGACTAAACTGCTTTTGTATCAAAAAAACCTGAAAGGTATCTGAATAGACCTGAAATATCAAATGTCATTACATAATTATAGGTAACAATATAATAGCTACATCATTCGAGAGATACATCACATTGGAATGTTTTCATTTGCTAAATGAAGGATGAGAGCAAATGAATATCTTAATTAACCATTTGATCATGTCTTTATAGATCTTATTGCTTTGAAGCCCAACACCAATGTTTCTAACTATTGGAAACCCGGGCAAATAAGATTCTTGAGACTGCTGGTGCTTTTAACCCTTGAAAGCTGGATGGTGCAATCCTGAAATGAAAATAGTGCACTTAGAACTTAAAGAAAATATTTCACTGAAGCGTAGACTTTCGGCTCCCATACAAGTAATATTCCTTCTCTTCAGCTTACTTCTCAAACCCTGTAGCTGTTCTTGGCAACACTAATGATGTCATCTGACTTTTCCCTCTATTCTCACTCTCTGAGGGTATGTTCATATTCGGAATTGAATATACTATTGAACAGGATCTGATATTTAATTCCAAAACAACAGTCTTAAACAAACCTACACTGACTGGCCTAAAATGCATGACCATGTGTCACTAGAGTGACTTAGGTATGAAAAAGTAACAAAATCTGTTGCAAACACACAGCCAGGAGGTCAATTACTCTAACTCAAATAATATAATCTTGTACTTCCTGTCCTTTCTTTGTCAGAGACATTAAATGCATACTTAGTTTAATGTACATGAATAATATTTAGGGTGATGGAATTTCTTAGTCCTTAGTTGCTTTGCTAAAATAATTGCAAGCTTAGAGCTTGACATTTCCAGCAATGAAAAAAGCTGACATAAGGGTGACCCTCAGGATTAGGCCAGTTGCTTGCATAGTCTGTCCTGTCCTGGAAGGTGGTCAACAAACCATGTCAGGAGAAAATTTTAAGACCAGAGGAAACCCAGAGGTCACTTTCCTGGGTGTGTCTCCCCAGTTTCAAAATTTGCATCGCAGAGTCTGCCTCAGGCAGAAGTGATACCCCTACATGTAAGAACTAGCTGACATACTATATCTATTATAGCACATATATTTTGTGGTTTATGCCATTTGCTGTATTACTATTCAAATTGCTGTAAGGTTTTCTTTCATAGATACTGCTGCGTTTGCAATTACTCACAAAATACTCAGATGGCATAAAAGTAAACATTTCACTCTCCCCGACTGATTCCTGCATTTTTAAATACTTTGAAACAAGTCTGAGTTCAGTAATAAAAACAAGCACAAAAGAAAATGAAATAACAACTTCATTGTGCAAACTTAAAGCCCTCTATTGGTTTTTTTTGTTTCTTTCATTCAAATAAGTATTTATACCACTTCCATATTTAGACACTCAAAAAACCCCAGCTCACTTTCATTGCTCTGTGAGTTTTGTTAGTTATTTGTATCACACCAATCTTAGCTGGCTGGGCCAAATGGAATTTTTTTTCACTGCCTTTGTTTAATTTGAGTAATTAAAATGCATTTTTTGCTCTCTCCCCACCCCCCTCTTTCATTTCTCTAATGGGCTTTTTATCTAACTGAATAACAGCTTTCTTGATATTCTGTAGTAAAAATAACTTCATGGAAATCACATTCTCTAAAGTAGGTCTTATGTTGACAGATTTAGTCTTATTTCATTGAGTCTCTAAACACATCATTCCTTTAAAGATGCTCAGCGTATCATTTCATAGGCCATATATCTTTATAGTTATGGACATTTTAGGACTATTGAAGTACTAAAAATACTAGATCTTCAGCTTTATGCCTTGTAAGTCTAAAGATAAATAACCTGAATGAATGTGTGCATATACATCTACCTCTCTGCATACTATATAAGGTATGTACTGCAGCATAAGGTGGTATAAAGATTTTACCAGTGCAAATTTAGAACAACCTCTGTCTGTCACACTATGAAGATCTACACAATACCAGTAAACAGTATTATAGGAAAGTTGTGCAGAATTGGCTAAATTCAGATAATACTGATTTCTTAATAAACCTTTGCACTTGAGGCTGATGCCTTAGTAGTCACAAAAATAACAATGAATTTCATATGTCCCACCTAGATGTGCAGATTTCTGACTACGTTGCAAAGTCTGACTTCTTCATTTTTTAAATAACATTTTTATGAATGAGTGAAATTCTAATTTTCTAACAGCGACAACTTACTAAAATACAGATAAGTATATTTTATGTCTAGGTCAGCAAAATTTGGCAGTACTGTTGCAAAGCAGATTTATGAACTATATATTCTGCCTATATATTGTGCACCAAGGAAAACCCAAAAGACAAATCAACCTTACAGTCCCTTCTGTGTTTATGACTTACCAGATATATCAGAGCTGCTAGTTGAGATTACACTAACAACATAGCTGTGGCAGCACAGAAATGATCACATCACATAGTGACTTTCATTAAATGTTCTTGTGACAACACAACTTGCTCTAGATAAGTGATTTTAAATCCAGCTTCAAAATACCTACAGAAGTGCAGGGCATCATTTCAGACTTCTTGTCACTCCTGATTGTCCAGAAGGTAATAGAAGCCACAACTTTATAACCGTCCAAAAGCAGAACCATTTCTCTACCACATGACCTCTCACAACCACCCCATGGACAGTGATCTACATTTCTGTTTCCACCAGGACAAAACAGACAGGAAATTTTACTTCCACAGAAGCTACAGGACACCTAGCTGCAAGCCTTTCTAGTAAAAATCACAGCATACCTGTATTCCAGTTTCTACATAGGGGAGTTAAAAAGGAAAAAAAAAAAAAGGAAAGAAAAGAAAAAGATCTAACTATAAGTTTATAGTAAGGTCAGCCTTCAAACCAGCATGGGTCAAACTATCTCACCGTTTGCTTTGGCACCCATTACATTTTCTGGAAGTGGTTATCATCTAAAGTACTATGGTGAGCATTCCCCCAAGAGGCATCCTCAGAAGCAGAGGGCAGGCTGCTCTGCATCAGAGCCCATAGGTAGGAAATACACTGCTCTCGCGGAGCACGATGAGCCAAAGCCTTCACTGAAGTCCCAGGGTAAAATAAATCTTTTTAAACAGAAATTTGTCCATTAAATCACAAGCCTGATAGCCCAGCAATGTTTCCTTATAGAAACAAATTACATTAATCCTATTTGAAGGAACACTGTAAGATTAGTGGAAAAAAAAAAAAAAGAGAATGAAATTTCCTTTTTTACTTATGTTATTTTCAATAAAGGCAGAGCTGACAGCAATATCCATAGTTAATATTACAAAGCACTTCTCAATGTAACTATCTTGCCATTCCTCTCATTATATTACACTTTAAATATTTGAGATTAAATTCTCCCTCCAAATGTCATTTAAAAATAGTTATAGAAAAATAATTAATCCATTTATTGGGAAAGGGGCATTTTTCAGAAAAGGGGCATTTTTCAAATGTAAAAAATAAATAGGTTATGAGAGGGTTTAACAACTTCATGATTTGCAACAGGATTTTGCAAAGTTCAGTAGCAAATTGATTTTTTGGATACTGTGTTGGAGTACGATATGTTTTCTAACAAGCAGCCCTGACTGGAATGCAAGGTTCTGAATTATTATCTGTGCATGCTCTTAAAAAGGGACATAAAATTCCCCTAAAAATTTAATCTGTACTGAGCAACCTCTTTCTTTTAATAAACATGCCAAACTATAATTTTTGCATCTTTTTGTTTAGCATTAAAAAAATTATGATCCTAGTAAGCAGCCACTATATAATAGTGTAGAAGAAATAAGGCTTTTAAATCTCTTATAGCAAGAGAACCTTATATGAATACAAAATGTAACTTATTTAGATTACATTTGTAGTCTAGCTTGTTAAAAACAGATCAGAGGTTTTCTCTGATTCAGAGCAAACCAGGTAATAAAAATAGATACTGACACTTTTCACTTACCTAGCAATACAATTTACCTCACCAAACCCTTCAAGCTATTTTCATTATTAACAAACTACCTCAATGTTACTGCAGATGTACAGGTGCTGTATGATTATTTTTTTTTTTCTTTTACATTCAGCTTCAGATGCAGAGCTGCTATTAAACTACTGCTTATTTTAAAAATAGAACCAGAATACAAAAACTGAAGATGAATCTGAATTTCTCTCTATTCCCATGTTTTATGCCTACTGTTTTGATTTAAGTCAGCTACTAGTTTGTTGTGGAAAAGAAAAAATCCCACTGTAACCATAAAATTAAATCTCTATTAATTATATCACGTTTCTTCTTTATTTTGTAGCTGAGAGAAACTCAATCCAGTGGCACAAACCACAGCTCTACTGCCCATGGCAAGATGGATTTTTAAGGGCACGTCTGAGAGTTATGAGTATTTGTGTGGATTCTAAGTCTGAGTCACCTGGCCTGGAGAAGGATTTGTGTGGTGGACAGGGCCACCATGGAGCGTACCCCCAGTCACCCTTTCCCTCAAAGGAAAGCGAGGGAGTCCTGATCTATTGCAGTTCCTGGATTGGTCAGGCACAGTGGGGCAAGAGGGGATTCTCCTCCCCATAAACATTTTATTTACTGGCCTGGGAAAAAGGTTTTCCTGTTAGAAATTGATTTAAAGGTGTATCAGGAGATTTTCAAGAGAAAGAGCTGCAAAGAACTCACCGGTGTTACTAGCTTTATTGTGAGCGATATTGTAGCTCTACAATTCAATAATAGTTTGAGATACTATGCTGGTTTGAGGCATAAATTTCCTGTAGTGGTCTCCTGTTCAGTGCTTAGGTCAGGATCGTGAAGTCAGACATTCAATAAACAGTTATAAAAGTATTAGCCTTTCTTCGTCCCTCAAAAAAAGAGAAAAGCAAGTCTAAACTGTAAGTTATTTTCCCAGCTTAGTAAATCAAAGAGCTGTAGCTCACCAAGATATTGCACATTTAGTCTACTCCAATCCTGTCATAACTTGTCCTTTTCTCACTACTTCTATAGAAGTTGCAATAGACACATTTGCTAGCACAGGCATATACAAAGCAATGCCATTTATCTTTAAACACAATAGCATTGATTTACCCCATCAAGAGCAGGCAGCGTAGACTGTAACTGCAGGAAGTATAGTCTCACTTTGGGGAAAGTTTGATGATGTTTTTCCCCACCGTTACCTTCAAAACACCACCAAAAAGAAGTTCCTTGTACAAGTCAGATCTACATTGGAGGTCGTCCTTTGGGGTGCAGGGGTGACCCACTGGGTTGAGGTACTGGGTGTCCCACTGCCTGGTAGATGGGCAGATCAGTCTCTGCTCTGGGGGTGCGTGCACAGAGGCTGATCCAGCCCCGCTGACGTGCTTGCTGGTTCCTGCTGCAGCTGCTGGGCTGGGGCAGAGACACCTCCTGACACCCTTCTATAAGAGACAGATGTCTGGAGACAATGAAAGGTTTGTGCCTTCCTGCACCATTTGGGAAGCCAGATGCAGAGTCATGGAAAAGCTGGAAGCCAGGTAACCCTGTCGTTGTCATTCTGCCCCCAAGCAAATCCACACATTCTGCCCGAGCGGCTGCTCTGTGCTTCCAGTTTGTACTATGGCTGTCTGGATCTGCATGTGAGGTGCTAGATGGGGACTGAGAAGCAGCGGGTACTTTTCTCGTTCAGCTGACTCGCTCTGTGACCTTGGCAGGAGACTTCACTTCCTTTTGCATCTATTTTTCCCCTACATTTTTGTCCATTCGGCCTCTTTAGACTATTAACTCTTTCAGCAGTGGGTGTTCCAGAAAGCTAATTGTTACTAAGACGTGGTACTATGTATAGAGGTCTTCCTTGTGGATTGCTGAATCAATAGATAACCGAGGAATTGATAGCATTGTATCATAGTTACTGAAATATTGTAAGGAAATGCCCACAGCTCTTGAATGGCACCTTTTACTATTTCTGAACACTGAGAATGGTTGTTCTGTCCTTGAATGCACTTAAAATCTACACAGAAGGGTAAATATTTAGTCCAGTGCATGGGGATTTAGCTGTGTGATTTCCATTTGCATTAATAAATACAAATACTTACATTATATTTCTCCCAGAATGTTTATGCGGAGATTCGGTGGAATGAGAGAGTCATGGGGAATAAAGTACCAAAATAGCACTCTTCCGTCAAGAATATCATCCAATATCTAACACAAATAAATGTCCCACATGGAAGATCTTAGCCTAAGAATACCCAACAGTGTTTTACAATAAAAGCATTTCTCAGTATTAAACCAGTTACATCAGAGCTAATGCAAGGAGGAAAGTAGGACTTTTTGCTGCTTTGGAACCAACACTTTTGTATCATACAACATCCTTATTCTATTCATTTTCAGACCAGACCAAAGCTTTGCAGAAACTGTAATATGACTGACATAACTGAGCTAGTTTTGAACTAGCTTGCTCAGGTACCAATGGTGATGTATCCACGACGACACAGAATTCAGTAAGGATAAATTTGTCCTGTACAACCTAATATAATATCATACTGGTAATATCCAGCTTTCTTAGCAGTTTCTATGATCACATACATGACTGCAGTGCAGCACAAGTTAACCTACTTGGCTGGAAATCTCCTTGGCACATCCTAGGTGTTCACGGTTCAGGACTTGCCTTTTATTGGGAAAGACAATAAATAGCATAAGTGGAAAAACATGTATTACTTAACTAGCTGCACAACAGTGTAAAACCTCAAATACTTCAAAGACCAGTTCAACATTTTAACACAGCCAACAGTGACAACACTATCTGGATGCTGTATGAGTACTCTGAGTGGTGGCTCTGGTGCTTCTTTGCTGGTGGAGATCTCAACAGCAGCAATGCCTCCTGCCCCCTGTGTTGTGCTGTTGGGTTTGGTGCCAGCACATTTATGTTTAGCACTGAGCCAAACAGGACTCAAATTTATGCGGAGTCGTGGTGAGGATGGACCCTCAGTCTCCAAGATAAGAATTGCTCCTGGTTATATTAGTCAGGTGAACTTGCTTAGTTAGCCCCATACTGTACATACCAGCAGCACAAGAAGTGTTATTTTGCTTCTTGAGAACCCACCCTTTGAAAAGGTTCCCACCATAGTCTCCCATCAGCACTCAACAAAGTCACCTTCACAGTTACCCAGATCTGCTTTAACCTTAAATACATTTTCCTTTTAAAGACTTCCCACGACAAAGACCCTTGAGGAATATTATTTTCCTCCTCCTCAGAGAAATTCATCTATTCAACAAGTGACTATAATTTCTAGCAGTTAGTTCCTCATTCATTAAATACTAAAGGTGGTGGGATTATTTTCGCTCGAAGTCTGAACTAAAATGTTAACAAAACTAAGAATGTTTATGGCAGAATATCAATTCAGTGCTAGAAAAATTAACAGTAAGTTAAAACCCCCATTCCTTCTACCAGCTGGAGTTTATAGTGTCTACTCTATGTTACCTCTTCTGCATGCTGTCCTGACATCAGATGCACCCAGTGGCCATTAGAACTACATTTAAAATAAAATGCTCACTTTGCCAGCTGTGAACAAAACTCACTGTCCAGCATCTCTCCTAATCCACCTCTCTCAACTCTCAATTCTCCACTAGGATCAAGGGTTGATTATGCTCTTCAATAGTGTTTACTGAGAGTGTCACACAGTGATTCTCCATGAACGTTTCCGTTAATTTCTAATGATGAATGGTCCAAATTCTGTGCACTGATTGCAGATGTACCAGAATTGTACTTCTGGTACAAAGAATATACTCAGATTTCAGCTCTAAATGTTTGTAATTATTTTTGTGTGTGTTTTGCTGCTAACCTATTACTCTAAACCAAGAGCAGATTGCTGTCAAGTGACATCCCTGAAAATCAGCAAGCATTTTGCGTTTGGCAGTGAAGGCCAGGGAGGCAGATTGATGAGCAGCGTAGAACACTGTAATAAAAGAGTTTGATTCATATCAGGAAGCATGTATTTGATGGAAAGTGTTGTGTTTCTGTTACACTAACAAATATGCAGATTGAGTAGGTAGTATTAGCAGCTTCATCATTTAGTCTTATCCACTCCAATAAACAATGCCATTCTGTGTTCTACTAGACTCTTAAATTACAGTATCTCAAATGAGTATATAAATGTTTATACATATAACCACAATGCTTTCCTTTGTAAAAGGAAATTAGGTTCAATTCCATTATTTATTTGCTATGAACTTGCCCAAGGTCACGAAAAACACCTTTGGGAAATCCTGGAAAAGAGACTAGGTTTATTGCACTTAAATCACCAAAACATTTAACTGTCAAAAACTGCTGAGTAAAGCAATATAAAATACAAATAACTTTAAAAGATTTTCCCAATATAAGTTGAAAAACAACAGACTGGCTTTGTCTTAGATTTGGCCATTTTCAGTATTATCTTGGAAACCACTAAATTTTTCATTCTAAACAATAGTAGATATGAGTTGAGTGTTTCCTACAGTACTTGGGCAGTATACCTTATCTATAACTAGATAAACTAGATAAAAGATACACCCCAAATGAGATTAGAATTATGAAAGAAGACTAATTGACATAGGAACTTGATTTCTTTGGATATGCAAGAGTAATCTGTTGCCTGTCTGTGTTAGGCCCTACTGAGAATAACTCAGACAAAACACTAAAAGAGCTTTCCTCTCCAGTTATGTGTCTACCTTAAAACAAAGGTAGCAGTTGTGCTGTACTTCTCCGCAGTTCCAGACAGGTTGTATCTAGCAGATCTGAAAGTAGTCCTCTATTTGCATAATTTTTTGAACCTCTTTTCACCTTAATCCTAGTGCAAATAAAACTATTGATGTTTATAAATAGCGGAAATTAATTTAAATAAATCATTTGTGTCAAAAGTAAAAATGCAGAGGTCAGCACTGCTAAGGTTTGAATTTTCCTTTTACAAAGTTTGGGGACCTTCTGTCCAGATCTTCGTTTGAAGAGTCAATGACCGTAAGTTGAAGATAAACAGTAAGATTCAACTGTGAATAAATCAGCTAAAAATAAGGTGATCTTGCTATAGTTAAAATGCTCCTACTTATTAATTAGGAATTAAAATACCCAAAAGATAAGCTGAAGAGAGTGGGGAATCAGACAGCAGAGAGATTGGGAGTCAGAAGATACCTTAATAATGGAAGGGTTAAATGGAAGTTTCAAAAGGGTTAATATAGATCACTTTTAAAGAAACTAAAGGACATGCTGCTGGCATCAGTGGAAGTCAGCTCTCCAGTAGGATTAATACCTCCCTGCAGGAGAATTCTTTTCTGTCTGTTTTATGGTGCAGAGCCAGAAAGGTTAGCTGAGATCTCCTGTGGAGTGGGACAGAGAGGGGCTCACAGAGGCTTAAAGCTGGTGCTTTGTCAACAAAGCCAGTAGTCCTGTACCAAAGAGATTCCCTTAAATCACATAAGATTTGGGTAATTGATTAGATTGGAACAGGGTGTGAAAGAAGGTCTGCAGAGGTGACACTGGCTTTGGTGGCAACTGTGAACCGAGAGGTATCTCCATCCCCTGCTATACCCCAAGCTCAAACACTTTGGTTATGGAAAGGTGACATGTCATGAAATTTGCCTGGTCAAAGACCAAACCTCAGTCTCAACTTAGGCATTTAGAGAAGAGAGTCTAATCTGGACAGTCTCCTAAGTCACACCCCTACTGCAAATGATTATTTTGTTGACAATTTTGGATGAACAAGGAAATAATATATCAAGTTTTGCATGTAAATAATGGTTCTTATTGCACAAAATTCCTTTTGACACTCTTGGTCTTTATTCACTGCCTAAACTGTAATGATTGTATTTGAGTCTCAGTTGCTGTCATTTGTAGGACTGCATTTAGCCATCAGACTGGGGGCTTTGTTAATTGTTTATCTGCTCTGGAGTCTACCAGTTGGCAGACCTAGAGGTAGCACATTGAACAGCTCATATTTGATATTGTCCTATAAAATAAAGCTATGGACATTCATAGCTCCAAGCAAAGTAATGTGTTGCACTTAGAATAGAAAGAAAACATCAACAGCTCCAGAGAAACTAAAATGTATCTCAATGACTTTTGCAAAAGCAAAAATAAATATACGTATCAGCCCCACACAGCCAGTTTCTAGTTCATGCTGAAAAGAATAACATACAAAATACATATAAGCTACCAAAATATTTATAGATTCCTCAAAGGATCTACAAGGGCAGTAATTTTGAAAATAAGTTAATTATATGCTGACTCCTCCTAATTGCAGTTGGTGATGGCAAATGTTCATTATACAAATTATTTTAAGTATACTTCCTCCAAAGGCACACTGGCTGACTGCCCTGTGGCACCCAAAGCTAAATATTCTAGACTGTTAACAGATAGTGTCTCAGGAAATGAACCAAGAGGAAGACACAAGGGAGCCATTCTCCATTCCACCTTTGTTTGCTGTTTAATTACAGAGAGTTTTCCCCCATTGTATTTTTCATGTTGCTGAAACAAAGCAGGAATTTTTTTCATCGATGTAAGTACTGGTTGATTTTTAAAACTAAATGTTTCTTTAATAAAAATAGTAACAAAAAAAAATACAAGAAAGGCAGTTTGTAGGAAAAATGAACAGTTCAATGCAGAAAATAAGGATTGGCAGCAACATATTGAAACTCTGAGCCAATTTTTTTTCACATATAAGATTAAGGAGAACAAGTAAATCAATTTTCCTAAACATATAAAGTGTTAAACTTACCCTGTTTTAAGCAGTTTGTGGCAGCCTCAGAAATCAGGAGACAAAACCTCAGAAGATCTGCAAAGGGTTGTAGGAGAGTAATACATATCAAAACCAACATCATTGTAAAATATTTCATGATAAGAAGAGGCAATACGATATTATAGCTGTATGGTACTATAACTGTGTATGTGACAGCTTAAAAGACTAATGGAATATTGCCCATTTAGAATTGTCCTAGAGGACATGCTGAGAGAATGAATGCTCTGTTAATAATGAAAGATTTCAAAGATGATTCCGGGCAAAAGCAAATTTAACATGGCCCAAAGCAGTAGAATTAACAAGAGCAATGGAAACAGCAGAGAAAAAAATACCAGATTTGCTCTTAGAATACAAATAGTGAAACTCAAACAAAATTAGAAGCTAGGTGGAAGGGGTCTAAAAAGTTCATTTTCTTTAACTTTATACATTCACATTATATAAATATTTCAAGATAGGATGCTTAGAAAAAAAAATGCAAATATTAAAACCGGTCACTAGCCTTGAAAAAGCAGAATCTCCAAAAGGAGAGGAAAGGAGAGCAATTGCTTTGTGGTTAAAGAATAAAACCAAATATATTGCATCAAAAATGGAAGAAAATGAGACTTTACAACAGTAAGCAATAAGAAGGTACAGTACTATTTTGGTGTCAGTTTCTCTTACGAACTAATGTATATACCAGCCAGACAAACCCAAAATTATAATATTCAAACCCTTTTCTTCCCTACGTCTAGTAATTCAGGAACAAAAAAAAAAAAAAAAAAAAAAAAAAAAATTTACTATGAGAACAAGTGCTCATGTTGGATGAATTAAGCTGTAGCTAATATGAATTAGTTATAATCTTAGCTATATTTCTCAATTAAGATGTAGCAATTGGCAATCATTCTGGAATACCCATCACTTTGCACTCACTCTTATTTAAAGAAAGCTTGGAAATGTTAGAGGAGATAACATCTAGTATTTATAACTGAGATCAGAAGCAGAAGTCAAATGACATAATATGAGTTCTTATGCCCCAAGAGATAAGGCACAATAAGTGTAGTCAAGTGATAGAAAGTGGACATGGTTCCACTATTTTTAGAACACCACATACTAATGTTAAGGATATCTGCAGGAATTGTAAACCATGGTGAAGCAAGGATTCCTCAGTACAGGTGCGACAAGATGAGCTGAAAGCATAGTAACCAACAATTCAGTTTATTCTAGGGTCTCTGTTACCATAGATTCCAGAAAATGGGGGACTCGTCTTTCATCCATGTGGAACAGAGTGTTTTCTGAACCACTGACTCTAGAAAGCCCAGGTCATAAAGGGCTGAAAACATATTGAGAAGTATTTTTTTTAAACTGTACTCTAATCTCTATGGCTTAGGTTTTAGAAATGAATGAAAGCTTATTACAGTGCAGCTACATACAGGCACATCTGGGCAGCTATCCAGATGTACAGACTGAAGTTTGATTCTGAAACATAAATCTTAAATGCTTAAATGTAGGTAAATGTTTGTTGGTTTTTGCTTTTGATTTTGTTTTTTTTTTAAGTTAGTTTCTTATGACTTACAGAATTCTTAAGCTATATTGTTTATAGATTATGTATTTGCATTAAGTTAATGAGATATTTTGTAACTGCTGTCCTTACACTGACTCATTAAAAAACAATATGTAAAGTAAGAATTCACTTGTTAAATATGATGACCTTGCTCCACGCACTCAGAAAAGCACCATACATCCCATGCAGCAGCCAGCAACTGTCTTTCCTAAAGTCCCCACTATTGATCTTAAATCTGTGGAAATAAGCTCTTTATCAATTCTATCCCACAGTTCCTAATGCATTCCCAAAGAGACTGACATTTCCTGAGTGTTCAGGTCTGGACATATTGCAATAAAAGGAATCAACATTTCAGAAGCAGCCAAAATACTATTGTGATAACATTGTTTGGCTTAAATATATTTCATTTATTCTTTTATCATTTCTATCATGCACAGCCATGTGTGATAACCAATTACAAAAGATCCTTTATGAAACTGCTTCATGCTGTCTTATGCTTTGTGCTCTATGTAACCCAAGGCGTTTATCTCCAAAAAGTCAAATCAATTAAAATATGTGATGGTTGGAGGATAATAAGACCTAGTCATACAGCTAACTATTCAGCGCTGAAAATGTTAGGCCTAATTTTCAAGGTAAAATGACATGTAACAGATTCCTTTTTTTTTTTTTTTTTTTAAGTCAAAACCCTAGAAAATGAATTGTTAAAAATTTGACAGCAGTGTTAATTACATTCACCTAAATGTAGTCTAGAAGCGGCTAACTCACACACCGGTTATGCAGCAATTCTATGAGGTTTCCTTGAAGAGTGCCCCAATTTAATACATTTGATAGGTTTCTTTTTCATCATATTAACCATTGCTGCTAGCACCACATATCATGCTGAATTTTGTAATCTGACACTGTGAAGCCAAAGCAGGGAGAGGTCAGAAAAAATTCACTTAAAATTGACATTTCCATTCCTGAGATTAAAGTGCCCCTAAAAGTACCAGCATTTTACCTGAAAAACACACAAGTTTTCACATTATCCCAGACATTCAAAAACTGTAAATTCTAAGTAAAGTTTACAGTTCCTCAATTCAAGTAAGATGAATATCAAGTGGCTCTAAAGAATATTTGAATACTTTAGGTTATTTTCATGTCTGCTAGGACCGATACATTTCTACAACACCTTCCTGCCTTAGCAAAACAGAAATCAGGAGCTGTCTCATTTGCTTATAGTTTGTGTGGACGACACACCCCCTCCTCAATAAAAGTTTTTCAGGAACAGGCAAGAAACCCATCAGAACATTTATTCACAAGTATTTAAGGTCCAGCCCACTTATTCCCATAGGGTTCACAAATATTACTCACAGCATTCTCCCTAAGCAAACCTCTGCTGCCGTTCAGCTTGAGAACCCTATCTTGTAAATAGTGTCTCAAGACTCTCCGCAGTTCTCTACCTCTCAAACTTTTTGTGCAATTCTCTTTTATATCCTTAAAACCACAAGATGTTCTTTCACCGTCCTCCCATGTAGGCAAAGTAACTTCATAATTTGCTCAACATCAATGCTGAACTGCCACTGTTTCAGAGTGGGAAATAATGAATACTGTGTTATAGTTTTTAAAAGCTGTGCACATAATCTGTACAATTATAGAATTATGTGTGACATAGAACATGTCAATTTGACATGTTATAGTTTTACATATGAACCTAGCAAGTAGTTATATGGCTAATTAAGAGAAAGTAAATATCTGACGTGTCATGATCAACTAAGGTACAACTACTAAAATAGTTTCAGTAACCTTAGATTTCTAAGGGCATGAAATACAACTTGAAAGAGAACCAGGTGGCCTTCCAGACTGAGCCTTCCAGAAAATCCATTAAAGGTTCATAGGTTTTATCAAAAAGCTAGTTTTCATTAACCAAGGGGAAAAAAATGTTCTCTTTACAGAAACACAGGAGCAGCACAAGCAGTAATTTAAACTGCTTGCAAATAGTTTTCTACTCCAGACCCAAAACAGGCCAATGAAAACAATTCCAAACGGCACATCCTCCCAACAACTGAACACGTGTACCGCAGCCCTGCTGAAGGCCTCTTTTCAAAGGACTAATCATTTAGCACTTTGAAGTGGTTGGTCTCTTTTACTTCAAAATATCCCTAATAAACCTGTCAGCAATTTGCTGTGGAGATGGGAAAGGAGGAGTGAATCACTAGTATCAGAATATTGCTTGTTGGACACACTGCAAGATGAAGTGTTGAGTGAGCACAGTGTCAGGCAGCCCAGCAGTCACTCTCCACCATGTGGCTGCATAGGATGCAGGTCCATAAGGGAGCTGTCAGCTCAGCCTGCAGCTGGGACAGCCAAACATGCAACATCCAGTCTCCCAAAGGAAAGGTTCATAGGACCAGAACAGGTTGAAAAGTCTGGGAAGGGCTACATGGCAGCTCAGTAACCTGGCTCTGTAACACATGAAGAGGCTGGCTAGAAACTATGCAATCTGGCCAGGTTTCCTGCCAGACCTGGTTTCCACCAAACGTTTTGATTTAATCACTGTAATCCTGAGAAATGTTTTGGTATCACAGACTCTTCATTTTCAAGGGAAAGGCCACACAATGGAAGTGAAAGCTACAAGTCCAGAAATGCAGAATGAGAGAAAAATTTAGATCCACTTTACACTGATTAGAATTCCCTGAGCACAAAAATCAACACAAGAAATGGACAGAAGTATCACTGTGGATAGCTCAGTGAAAATTTCTCTCCAATGTGTAAAAAAAATTATAAACCAAAAAAGCCTCAGGATGACCAAAGAGTAGGACTGAACATTCTATCAAAATTTAAGCATATATTTTAATATATTGGTGATTTTGATAGTGCCTTGAACACTGTTCTGGACACTTTATCTAAGAAAGATGAATACAAAATAGAATGGGCTCATAGAACAATCAAAGGTTTGAAAAGACATTCACATAGTCAGACATTAAGTATTTGAAATTATTTCCTATATAAAGCAAAGGAAGCAGAAGGAGCAATAGTCAATGCATATAAAATACTGAGTTTCGTAGAGAATACAGATAACTTCTGCCTTCCAGGTCTTACCAAAACCATTCATGAAATGAAATTAAACAGTGGAAAATTCTGGTAAAAGCTGATAAGTGGCAGATAAGGGAAGAGCAGCCTAAGCAAATACCAACAGAAGTTTTTCTCTTTGTGCTTCCACCCTCTTCAGACTGAAAGTTCTGAGGCTGCTATGAGAGGAATCATTTGAATCTGGAACTCAAATCTAAAATTAGATCCAATTTTAAACAATAAAACAAATAAGCTAGCAAAAATCAGCACCAATAGCCATCAGACAGAGGCATTTGGGAGTTAAAATTAAGTTTTTCTAAACCTCTAACACTGCTTCTTATTTGATTTATGCCATCCTTTCTTCTTTACATGAGCTGCCATTTCCAAAAACCTGATTCAATGAAAAATCCGTAACAACTGGACAGGTAACAAAAACTGCATGGTTTCTTGTATGCAATGGAAAATGGAAAAATTCACATGTAATCTTAAATACTCATCCAAATCCAATAAGTTATAAAAATAGAAAAGCTGATAAGAAACTAAACTGGCATTGGCCAGCTAGAAGAAGCCCAGATTGAATACTGACGTTCACTGCTACTGAAAATGATAGTAAAAGCAGCCTTTTCAAACTTTCAGTCTGGAAGTTTCCTGTTTCACAGCCTATGGATTATAGACAATGCTTCAAAGACCATGGAAACCATATTTTCAGAAGAATTAAGTAGTAAGATTTGTAAAATAACTCTGTGGCAGTGGACAAAGCCCATCTTGAAATATGACCTTCCATTTACATACTGGAATTATGTGTCATTGCTTATGAAAACTTGTTTCCATTCATTTCGCTGAACAGTTAAAACTTTGAATTCAAGATAGTTTCCTCAGTTTTTTACTTTCATTATCATCAGTGCCAGGTCTTCTAACATGACTGCAGTCTGTACATCCAGCATTCTATTTCACTTAAAAAATTAAAAACATACCACAGCCTCTCTTCCTTTTTCTACACGTACACGTCTTTGGAAGCTGATGGTGGTTCAAAGAGGCTAACAGGTCAGAAGCAGAGAACTGTAATACCTTAAACACCTGGGTAGCAACAGCCAACACCTAGCTGGTGTTCAATTAGCTCTGTGGGAGGTGACCAGGCTGCTGTTCATGTCCTGGTCTGAGGTCACCTAACTGTAAAAATCATGCGAAAATCACCTGTGTCAGTAATACTGTATGAGATTATCTAGGAAATGGTATTAGAAGCACCAAACTTGGGTACAGATGTAGCAAACTGGGACTAATGGGGAAGAAGTAGTTAAGGGCAGGTTGTTTATATGGGAGGAGATCAGGGCAGACAAAGGGAGGGACAAGGGTGGTGAAAAAAATGGTCAAGAAATAGGAAAACGGATAACAAGGTACATCAGTGATATAAACAGCAGAGCCCAGGTGTGCCTGTTGAACCAGGATAGTAACCCCAACCTGTTTTTATGTCTTTAACTCATGGCCAAACCTGTTTCTGTGGCCAGGACAATCAGCAAAAGAGGCATTTTTCTCTTGTGGGCAGGGTTACATCTGGAATGGACAGTTTGAGCACCCAGGTATCAATGTGGTGGCATCCATTCCAGCCCTGGCAGCGTCAGGGTCTTCCCAGTCACATCCCAGCATGCTCAGCTTGCTGAAGTTTCTTGTAGAAGACCAATGGTTTTCACCACAAAGATGAAAAGCCTGTAAAGTGAGAAATACTGAGTTATACCCAAAATATTCTGATGCAGGAAACAAAAATCTGCTGTTGAACCTTGTAGTCTGTGTGATTCCTGTTTTCCTTAGAGAACAATTTTCTTCTGAGGAGCAGTAACTGTGTTACATGGAGGAAAACACCTCATAAGAAATACTCCTAAGCTAGTGAACTGAATCTACAGGTGAAAACAGAGACATAAAGCCCAGATTGTCCGATAGAATACAGCATGTTTTCAGGGAAACAGTGATGTTTCCCTGACTTTTTTCTTTATTTTTCCTAATGGATAATGTGAGGGAGGGGAGTGACAAAGAGTAGAAAAATATCCTGTACCCAACACTGTAAATAAATCTCATTTATATGATGACCATTGAAACAGGCAGAAGTGTCAAGTAATAAAGCAGCTGCCAGCGTTATTTGGTTCCTCCTTATGCTTGCACACAGATCTTGGTAAAGGACTTGAGAAAATGAACTGTCTAATAGCAGCGCTGGTATTATTTGAGGGAGCTGCAACATGCGGTGTGGTGGGTTGACATTTGCTGGCTGCCAGATGACCACCCAGTTGCTCTCTCACTCCCACTCCTCAATAGGACAGAGAGAAAATAAGATAAAAAAGCTCATGGGTCAAGAGAAAGTCAGGGATATTGCTTGCCAATTACTGTCATGGGCAAATCAGACTCAACTTGGGGAAAATCAATTTGATTTATTGCCAATTAAAATAGATTTGAATGGTGAGAATCAAAGACCAAAATTAAAATGGCATCTCTCTGTCCTGTTTCTCCGTCTCAGCCTTCCTTGTCAACTTCTCTACCACCTAGGGTAGGGTGGATGGGTGTTCATTGTTAGTTCATCACCCTTCCTCTCTTCTTCCCCCTCACACTTCTCCCCTGCTCCAGTGTGGGTCCTCTATGGGCCACAGTTTCTGTCAGAAGAACCTGCTCCCGTGTGGGCTCTCCATGGGCCACACATGCCTCACATGTCTCACCTTCCTCATTCTTTGATCTTGAACTTCACAGGGCTCTTATCTCATGTGTTCTTCCTCACTCCTCAGTGCCTATGTGGCATTTTGCCCTTTCTTAAATATGCTCTCACAAAGGCACTGCTGTTTTTCACTCTTGGGCTCAGCTGTGCCCTGTTGTGGGGCTGTTGTGGAATGATCTGGGCCCAGCTCTGCCCTGTGTGGAGCAGCCCCTGGTCTCCTCTCACAGAGGCCACCCCAGCAGCCCTCCTGCTGGCACCTGCACCCAATACCTATGGCTATTTTCCTTCAAAATGACTTTGTCATGAATATAATGATTTATACAGGAAGGGTAAAAGGGCTGGTTTTAAGGAATGTGGGAGAGTCCCCTGGACATGTGATGGCAGGGTTGATAGTGGTCCATTTGCTCCAATGCACGTGGCCACAGAAAGATCAAGAGTGGAAAATTGTCACAGGTTTAAGTGAAGCTCTATTAGCCTAAAAACTCCTTACCTCATAAACAGTCACACATTAAACTATTTCTTCCTGAACTGCTCTGTAGTTACTGCTTTTCAGAAGAATTTCTGATTTTGTTTCTATGTAATGAAGTACCGACTGCTACCATCATCCTGTCAGTCTCTTTACATGACTGGGACTGCCCTCCTTGACACCGTTCAATTAACCCATCATCAAAGTATGCAATCAGAGGAGACACATAGCAATACACTTTATAAATGGATCTTATGTATGTTCACTCAACTGTTGTAGAAGTAACAGGCAGACCTCACATACTAAGGGCTCACATAAGGACTTTATTTTTCATTCTTTTCTCTGTGCTTAAACCCTCTCTGTAATAACATTCATTATGCCCTCTCAGCTCTGGCAATTCCTCTTCAATCAAAACAAGTGACCACAAGAAAGCATAAGACAGCAGACACATTTGTTGCTAATGCTTTGAGGAAACCCTGAAAATGATCCTTCAGTTAAGATGAATACAAATTATTTATGTGCCCCTTTCTTACTATAAAAAGAATGTTTGCTCCCCATTTTCTTCATATAGCATCATGCAGTTTACATACAGATTTCTAAATACTAAGGGAATTGGATTTACCCACTCTGAGGGTACAATTTACAGTAATAAAACATTGGAACTTAACAATGATCTTGGCATTCATTATCTTTCTAAGTTGTAACTATGAAAGGAAAAACTTTATTCAGGTTGGATTTTAGGTCTATCAACCCTACCAAGTATCAACATGATTTTCCAGATACAGACAGTTTGAAGAACTGGGGACCCAATTGGCTTCAAGAGTGTTTGTGGGTCAATCTTCTTTGCTCCCCAAGAGTGATATTAGAAACAACTCCATTTAGGCACAATCCCTATCGGTATTTGGAACTAACAAAGCCATTGATTAAGAAGGCATTAATAATCTAATTGCAACAAACCTCTATACCCTGAATTTGGAGAAACACGAATCTGTTTATCCTACTGAAAGGACCATAACTTTTTTTTCTCCCAAAGGCAACACCCACCCCTTTGTGACAGCAAATATACTATTTAGAAAGTGTCACAGATACCCAGGCAACACAGAAAACAGTGAATTATAGTAATTAAATTTCTTGGACAGATTATGAAGATTTTCCCATGTAATAGACTAAGACAACTGTCCCTGCCACAAGCCTCCTAATTTTTCTGTACTACCCACTGAAAAACACTAAGTTCATCATTCCTTCTATTTAGAAAGTATTTAGACAGAACAACAGAGAAGATTAAAATAAAGATAATTATCTCTAGATTCACTAGTCTTAAATGCCACCACAGTTTCCTATTTTGATTATGCTGATCTTTGACTCTGCAATGCTATATTCGCTACTTTCTTCTAAAGATATTATCTACATTTAAATTTCTTAAATATCAGGATATAATAATTGCTTGTCCTTTAGTAGAACATCATAAATCTTTCATTTAAGGAGTTACAGTAAGTTTTTCTTACTGATCTTCTATGAAACAACTGGCTGTTCCTAGTTGGATTTTACAGAAAGGGAAGTAAGGCAGAGAGGAAAAGAGAAGAGATCCAGAAAACGGGATTGCATGGCTAATGGGAACCCCACCTAGCAACTAATATTTCAGAAGACATGACAGTCAAAGCAAGTTTATACAACTGCCCTGCAAGTCGATGCTTTGTGATTGGGGTCGAAATCCTCCTAAAAGTTTTACAGAAGACTTTATGGTCACAAAAGAAAGTTCTGAAAGTCACTGCCTCTCCTCTTTATTTCTCAATGCTAAACAAAAACAATGTTGAAAACTCTCCTCCCAAAGGGCATAATCAGTTTTGTAGAAGCTGTAGATTGTTAAAATGATTTAGCCAAAACACCCTTACCACAACATTCCCCAAAAGTCTTTTCCCAAAGGAGTTACGCTCAACAACCAAGTTTAAAAGTACGGCCTCCTATGCACTCAGCTGAGACCACTGATTAACACCAGACTTCCAGCGCAGGAATGTGCAGGGGGTCTCAGTCACACACCCCATCAAAGCCTTAACCTGTATCCCACATCCAGACTTAGAAGCACAGTTAGCATAGACAGAAAGTAGACACCTACATTAGAACCTGCCCCCTGCCCCTCCACTAGTTTAGGAGATTAAATTGATATAGCACAACAATAAATCAAGATTCCTTTTTTCCCCTCTTCTAATTTCATGGGTATTACATCACTTATAATTAGGCTAATTTCTAATACAACCAGTTTCATACACATATGGCCCAATAAAACTGGTACAATATCCATATAAATTTTATATCTACCTATTATATTCAAAAAGTAAGAATGGATGAATTAACAGAGTAAATAATAACTTTGTACTAAATAAGCTAGACTCTATTTTAAAAATGCATTAAAATTCCAGGATTTTAAAGAGTTTATAATTTCTAGTATTCATAATGTATTGCTATGTGGAGCCCACCATCATTTCAGCCAGTAACATCTGTAGACTACAATGGGTGATGCACTGCTGTTTCTTTTCTCTGATAGTCAACAGATAATTGTTTCTAGGTTGTAATAGTAGAGCTTAAATGTAAGACTTTATTGTAGTAGTTCATTATTTTCAGTTCTGAGTTTGGGCAAGGTGGTTTCTCTCAGATGATTACATTTAAAATTCATAGATAGGAGCAAAAAATATGTTAAATCTCAAGAATTTTCAGGAATATAGAGCACCTAAATGAGGCAAAAGAGTTAATTTATTAGTGAATGGGAAAAAACCCCACACCTTGGATTTTTTTTTCCAATCACCATATCAAAAAAATCACCAGCTACAAAAACAAAGACACTTGAGGACAAAGAGAATTTTTGGACTAACAGAGCCTGACATACCAGAGGAGCACATTCCTATAAAGATTTTTATAATTACCAAGAGAGAGCTATGAGTGTTACTCTGTTCTGGGGCTATCAAGAGATATGGTTTTAATATAAATAATCACAAACATATAATGATCAAAACTAATTTGATACTCTGATTTTTTCTAAAAAAGTAGAACTTTGGTGAAATTCTGTCTAATCTGTAGCACATTTTCTACAAATTTAACATTTTCCTTTGAAATATCTTAATTCTGTCTAGTCAACACTTTCTGTGAGAGAACAGTCCCATCTATCAGAAATTCCACACGCCATTACATTCCTCCTGAATGCAATGCATCACAACTTATCCCATTTGATGCAAAGAAACCAGGAACAAAAATCACCTGCAGAGTTTTTAAAAATGCTTCAGATCTGTTATTATTGATGATCACTAAAATATTTCAGTTTAGCAGATTCATAGTTTTGACAGACATCAGCTCACACAATATTAGGAAGCTGACGTTGTTCAATATGGACTAAAATATGAGGCCCTATAAAAATCTGGTTTTGAATAACAAAAGGTTATGCAAATGCCTAAATGCATGTGGAAAACACACTACGTTTACTGAAGAATTTTCAAGAAGGTCAGGAGGTTAGGAACATCATTAATGTGGTAAGATGGATTCAGAAGTAAAATATCGATGTCTCTATGATGAAAAGGACATTCTGAGTGAGCCTGCATGCAAAAATGAACAGGATTACCAAGATGACCTGATACTGTAGTCACTTTTTTTTTAACGAACAGTTTATTTGCTAAAAAAAGAACCATTGTGAAAACATTAACATTATTCACCTAATTCGACAAACACTTAAATTCACCAAGTTTTATTAGAAAAAGGAAAAAAATTGAAAAAAGTCTAGTTTCAAAACATACAATTCTAAAAAGTTCCTTTAGATCAAAATTCTAGCAATTTTATGTTTTCAAATATGAAAAAGAGAAAACTCTACTGCAGAAATTAAATAATTTTATTTCATGGCTAACCCATGAAATCAAAACAAAAATTCTTCACACCGGAATTATTCTATTATTTTACAGGAGAAAGAAAAAACTACGCCAAGAAAAGAGGCTTGAATTCCATGCAAAAGAACCAGAGATAACTCCCTAAAGTAATTCCAGACCTTTAATCTATCATTTAAGGGCCACTGAAAACAGTAAGTCTTGTATCATAGATTGCAATTGAAACAAACTGCATCTGATCCATAACTTGCCCAAACTGAATTAGGATCAGAAAAACACTTGATGAAATGGATAGCAGCACCATTTCAGATGCAGGATATTGTAAACCTGTCATTTTTCCTCTGAAATCTCTGAAAACTCCACTTGTTCCATGCAGCAAGCGACTAGCATGAGGGAATAGGGCAGAAAAATTAATGCAAATTAACACCATCTATAGTACAGAAAGATCATTAATCTCAGCTGAGGTTAGCCAGAAATTCACATGTTCACCAAAAGTGGAACAAGTCCCCAGGCACAGCAGGGAACCTACCGGCATTCCTGAAACTTTTAACTTCAAGCATTTCAATTAGAAAGTGGTGCCTTTACCATGAATATATAGAGACATTGCACCAGAAATGATTTCCTGCTTAAAAATAAGCACATATTAGTTTTTAGCCTTCAATCTTGAAATATAACTGCCTTCTTTAGACTTTCTGTTCTATAATCCAAGCACTTTTTGTTTTGCATCCAAATTCTCAAATATATAGGGAAAGGTAAAGTTAACTGCAGCTGAAGTTATAATTTTAAATCCAATTTCATGTTGTTCCTAAGAATAATCTTCCCACAGTTTGCATTTGAACTGCATTTGGCTCCTCAGCCTCATGTACTACAACTGCATTAACTAAAGAGCAGCATAGAATTTTTCTTTGTCTTTTCCATAGCATGAATAGAGGTAGATGTAATAAAATACCACCAAATCATTGTACAAAGAAATAAATTTATTTTTTACAGCTTCAATGTACAAATGCACTTATAGCCCATTACAGCACTAAAGAAAAAAAACAAAAACAAAAACAAACAAACAAACAAAAACAAAATAAAACAACAAAACACAAAATCCACAGCAGAAAACAGGCAAAAACCAACCCCAAAACTATGTATATAACAACCAGAAGCACAAGTGCATATTAAATCCATAAAACATATTTTTACCTTTGCCTGATATTTTATTTTCTATTCTTTAAGTATTTTCACAGTGGCTGCAGATCATTGGAAAAAAAGAACATCAATTCACAGCCTCCAGGCTCCAAATTAAAGCAGGTCTCCTGCTATTTGCCTGGATGATTAACAAATTGTCCTATAGGTCTGACAAGGTTTAGGAAGAAACATTAAAATGTGCAGTGTTACAAGTTCATAGACATGTAAAACATATCCATTGCAGCTGAGATGTGGGATTGGCCTTCTCTGAAATTTAGGAAAAAGACATTCTTCCTCTATAAAAATTACTACAGGCTAATGGTTGTCAGAAAGTTTTAGACCAACAAAACTGAACCATCAAAAAAGGTTTAAGACAAGGACTTAGACATAACGTGTAATGGTAACGTGTAAACGGTAACGTGTAAAAAGATGGAGCCGATAGGCACTGCTAAAGGTTTTATGAAGCATCACTAGAACAGCGCAGGCAACAGATGGTTTCCAGAAAGCCGCAACTTCAGATTTCATCAGTCCTGTAGTTTTAATGCATAATATCAGCTGTGATTATGACTCACTTAAGGCATAATCCTCTTTTGCACATACACACACTAGAATACCTGGCATGTGCATTTAATCCTCTGATAAATAAAAATAAAAGCATCTGAGATCACAGTTGTTTTCATATTAGAGCAACAATTTGATGAAAAAATGGATGCATGTTATTTTCTGAAATATGTTCTGAAGTGATGACCTTGTAAGTGGGATACTAGCAGTACCATAAGAGACATGAAGGTTAGGAGATACAGACATGCCATTCCCTCTCTTTTTCTAGCCTCCTAAGTTTTAGGTGGATAGACAGAGGATTATTCTCTTAACTTTTATGTGATGTAATGTCTCCTTATTACATTTCATCTTCCTGGAAAAGACTTATTGAAGAGCATTGTCTGATCCCATCATCATATCAATTTTAAAATGTTAAGATTGGGATTACCCTAATTACTGTCTTTTGAAATAGGTTCCCGCTATGGCATATTTTAGCCCAAAGCAACTACAAGATCTAAAATGCCTAAAAATATTTAACAAGATGCTGCTGAAGACTGAATTAAAACTGAATCCATCTGGAAACTGTCAAGTTCTAATGCTTGAAATATGCCAGTGTATTAAACAGCTTGCAGAAAAGGAAAAAAAAATTACTATATTTTTATTAAATATCTACTCTTATAAAAGATATACTTCCATTTCATTAGGAAAAAAAAAAAGCCTAATAAAAGATTTTTAAAGTTTTTCTAAATGAAGTACTCTACAAAGTGTTTAATAAATACAGAATTTGTAATAGGGCAGAGAGTGTAACATATATGTAAATAACCAGCCCAAATACAATCATCATTTGACATAGAGAAAAGGAAAAATATATGGGAGTGCTCCCTCTACTAACAGCACTTGAATCCCAATGAACTATTTCTTGTCCTCCTCCTCGTGACTGCGAGACTGAGTATATGAGGCAGCAGATCGTGCTCTTTGTTTTTCTTGCCCAAGGATCTGAGTGCATGTCCACATATAAGATGACCATCAGAAACATGCTCCATTTTACTTCAACCAATAACTGTATTGATTGAATATGTATTGATGCTGCATCCCTACATCATCACCCCTTGGTTTGCTCTGCTTGTATGTGTGTCTTTTGATTAACCTGTTAAACAGTCTTTATCTCAACCCACAAGTTTTCTCACTTTTACTCTTCTGATTCTCTCCCCCATCCCAGCAGCAGGGTGAACAAGCAGCTGCGTGGGGCTTAGTTGCCTGGTGGGTTTAAACCGTGACAAGTATCCAGTTGCTCTTTGTGCCTCAAAATGTGAGCAGAAAGTTACTTTTACCAAGAGCATATGCATTTATTTTAGTAAATACTTTACTGAAAATAATCCTTGAAGATTAAAATGAGCCTGTGAATTCATAAATGCAGGCTAACAAATTAGTCTGCCTTTTGCAGTCTAATTTACATGTTCACAGCAAAGTAATACTATTAAAAAAGCTTATAAGAAAAACTACGATAGAACCATTCATCTGATACTTTTGTATTTTTTGTACAGCTCTTTCTATCAATGGATCTGGAATCTACTACTTGCTGTGGCTGCAGTGTAAGCCCCCCCTGCCCCTCACTCTCTAAAAGATGGCAAAGCAACAGAAAAAGAAATTAGTAGCACTATTTTGCAGTGTTACACTGATTATCTGAATATAATAAAAATAAACTATGTTTTTTTTTCGAGTGGTCTTAAAAATACATCATTCTGCACATTTTGAGAGTGCAGAGAAATGTTAGCTTGCTGCAAATGAAAAGATCTGGCATTTTCACTGAGCCATGGAAATGTCATGTGAACAACCAGATAACATACGTTCTGAAAAAAGCAAGGCATTATGAATACTTTCTATGTTGCAATATGTCCATAAATAATATACCATAACATGAGTTACTATGGTAACTATTCAGATTGCAGATCATGCAGATTTTTTTCTACTACATAAAAAATATTCACATATTTTTTTTTGGCATTATCAGGTAAGCCTCATTCCAACCTGACTGCTATTTGTGTCCCATTCTCACAAATGACATTGGGATAAAACACTTTTGACTCAGCAACCTTCTCTTAGGACACTTGCTCCACAGTGTATAAATAAACAGGTACCATTTAGGAAAAAACAAACAAACAAACAAACAAACAAACTAAAAGCTGAACTTAGGAATCACTAAAGTAGATCCTTTACCTGGAAAACGCTCATGTTGGGCAAGTTTTATTGAATAAAACATTCACTCAGGAACAGGTTTTGCTTCCATCCACAGTATATTCTGTAAAATTCTGTAAAAACATAACATATTTGGAAGAATGAAATGCAAGATGGTTCCTAATGTACCTGTTGAAGAGGCCGTAGCAATGGTGTTGCAACATCAGTTTGTAAGTGTGCAAAATGTAAACAACATCATGTAACCTATTGCGTTAGCTAAGGGAAAAAAGCAAATAAATTGCTAATTTATTTTTGAGCTTAGGGAAAGAAAAAGCCATGGCAAAATATTAAAATAAATAACTTACATTTTCTCAATATAGAATTACGGTTTTGTATAGTCCATAGAATTGAAATTTATTTTTAAAGATCAGCTATAGCAAGGAAAGGAATCTTTAACAATGACTTTTAATTATTATTATTCAAAAATTGTATTTTCAAGATAATAGTCAACTGTATTTGAAAAGTTCTCTTAGAACAGTATCTCAGTGAGGCTGTTTCAGTTACATAGTGCCACAAGTGCTGAACATCTCTTAAACTACTTGGGAAGGGCAGAAATAATATGGATATGAGGAAATAATATTCTAAAGAAACCAATAAAGAAATTGGTCAAAGTTAACAAACAGTACCTACTCTACATTTGAATTCATTTGCATATGGCAGATACACACATGTGTGTACACATAAAATAAAACGAGATGGAAGACAGGGAAACAACCCATGTCACTTAGCAAATATTTTCTCCCCTTACTCTCAGACAACTAAATTAAAAACACTGTGTTCAAACATGGGGAAAAAAGCACCCAAATCTAACATTAAAATTAATTTCTTTCTCTATTCTCTGATGAATATATCATGTTTCACCTGCATCCTTTTAAGTTGACTAAATAAAAATATAAGTCAGAGAACAAAAAAAAAAAATGCTAGTAAAGCAGTGTGGTAGATTGAGAGTTCCCATGTGGTTTTAGTCCTTGTAATCCAAACTTAAAAAAAAATAAAGAATACAGTTAAACAGGGACTGGTCTTCTACAAAGCTTACTGGTGATTTTTGTAGTATATTTGTTGTAGCCATGTTTCTCACTCCTCTACAGCAGCCCAGGAACACACAGGCCCAGAAGCCGCAATCATTTAGTGCATAACAGACATATTTTTCAAGGCAAAACTGACCAGGCCTGTTGTATGCGAAAACAATATTCACAAGTCCACAATTCACAGTGTCGATGGTTTAGGACGTAAGTGGTGTGTCAAACCACCCATCAGCACAAGGCAGAAATTTGTCCACACAAGATTTAACATATTTTTGCACTAGATACTGTTCAGTGAAACAGTTTGCATTCTGTCTTCTGCAGAATATACAAGATTTTTTTTAACTTTTAATTGATCACTGATATGCACAATAGAAGGCAGATATTTCTGAGATTTTTTTTTAGAACTACCAGAGGATGTGAAGCCTCATTTACTGAATAATAAATGTCCCACGATGGTAAGAAATGCAGGCAAGGATAAGTTTCTAAAACATTTTTCTAGCTGGAGAAATGGATTAGAGAGATTAGCATTTCATCAAAGTGGCTGAACAGTTGAGAGGAAATACGGAAGGAAATTTTTGTCTAATTCGTGTAGAGTTGTTATTTGTCAAACCCCACTGGCATTAACCATACTTTATCTTTTCTTCTGATACAATCACATAAAAAATTGTGAAGTTTATCTTTAATATGCATGTGTTAGAGTCAAAGAAGAGACATAATATGGAAAAAGTAGATGTTTCTTTGAATTGTTCTATCATCTAGATAACAAAGATGCAGATGCTACTATAGTTTTAATTTCAGTTTATAAGCAAGTAGTGTGTGTGTGTGTCTTTGGCAACATTAAAGTGATTTCTTTATCTTTATTAAATCTTGTACAGCACACTTCTAAGCTGACAACGTACCATAATTTCCAGAAAGGTGCCTGATCCTGTATAGAAATAAAAAACACATTGACTCTCAGACATGAAATTCACGTTTTAAAAACTTGAATAGTCTGACATTCTTGAATAATAATGGTGATTAACATGCCTGAACTGCATTCGGTCAAGAAACATGTTAATGGATTTTGGAGAAGACATTCCTATTGACTTATGCAACCTTGTAGTGAAGTCATTAAAGAACAAGATATCCAATAAAAGGATTTGCTGCATGTAAAAAAAAAAATAGTTACTGAATTAGAACAGGGAAGCCTAGAAGCCAGATCATGAGTTTTTTTGATAAGTGTCTTTCCCTATGTTTTATTATATTCTGTTTCTCCTTATCTCCCCTCCCCACAAGTTTCAAACAGAACACTTCATTTCCTTTAGAAATTCACATCCAAAAAATATAGCTACTTGTGGGATGATTTCCATATGTTGTTCAAATGAGATTTGAGAGGCATCCAGAAGCTTAAACTAGTGGAAATGTTGCCTACTGCCAGTGGTGCCGTGCCTATTAGAACATATAATGTTTGCACTTAGGATATAGGTATGTATAGTGGACAAGATTAGTATACCAGAGGGGAAAACTGAAAAGAAAAAAATAATACATTTAGAAAATCAAATAGCTTATCACTAAAAGTTTTGAAAATCAATATATGTGACATCTTACCTGAATAATCACAGCTCTCATGTGCATTTCGGATTGGCTGTGCAGAAATTTATATTCAGGCTTCTGAAAACTAGACATCAGAGAACAAAGACTGCAGTTCCTTTGAAATTGTCCTGATAATAAAACAGATTTAAAAAATCATAGCATAAAGGCAAAATCACATCTAAGTAGTGTTTGTCAGAATTTTCTATGAGGTGTCATATGTCTTTAACTCATTGTTAAAATGCTACAGCATGTTTGTGTTTTATTCAGTTATTTGCATAATTTAAAAATATTACCTAGCAATTAACATATGTAGATTATTTTGTAGTGACACTTCTCTGCAGTGAATTCTGTGTCTCCCTGCAGATATGCTTGTTATTGTGTCTATAATTAAGCAGTTATTCTTCCTCCTGCAAAGTATCTAGGTGTCTCTGTAGACATTGTTTAGACCTATATTGTCTCCTTACAGAGGAAGTTTCATATTCTGCACCTGTAGTTTTCCAATTGTCTCCATGACTTGAAACATAGACCTGGAAGAATACAACCCAAACTGACTCTACTACATGTTTAAGATTAAGGATTATGTCCAATACATGAACAGCATACATTCTTGTCCTTAATCCATGCACCACTTTCAATGCCAGACCTGCAGCAGTGATAACAGGGCTGATCTGGAATGCAATATGGTTTTGCCTGCTGATAAAGTCAATCAGATGTTTAATTTGGTTAAATTAATATTTAACCAAAGTTAGATGGCTTACAACAAAATTCATATCACTGCACCTGATCTCCCCGCCCCAGCATTACCTGAGGATGCCAGGGATTAACCCCGCAAACTTTCAGAAGGTTTCTGTATATCATAAATACATACTTTCTCATGATATATTAATTTTGGAAGGAAATTAATTCTTTCTTCCTCATCTTATGCAGGAGACTAGTGTTTTCAGTGATGTCATCATAGTAATTTGATAGTATGGTTGACTGTACTATAAAATACACCTATATTTTTCACTATTTCACTTCCCCTTAAAAAATACCCCCAAATGGGAAATTATATTGTGTTACATTCTTAGAATTGTTTTACAATACTACACCTGAGAACTCAAAAACTTTGAGTAAGAGCTACCAGGTTTTCAGATCTCTTTAAAAGGGAAATGAGCTCTAAGAAAATTAAGAAAGAGCTATTAGAAAAAGGTAGGTCAGAAATCAAACTTTTTAGATAGTTTTGAGACTATAATTCTTCATCGATTTTAAAAGTATATTTCATTATTTAATTTTCATAACTTGACAATTTTATGTATTTACTATCTTCTCTTCAATTATTCTGATGCCATAAAATTACACAAAAATGTCTACAAAAAATGGCAGTTTTTTTTTCTTAGTTGACCAATGCTGGTTTTCATTTGCATTAATATTTAGTTGGAAAAGCATATTTCTGTCTCCTTTAACCAGCTATTTGTTCTAATAAAATAAGTTTTACAGGCAGGGAATACACTGTGCTGGGCATCTGTAGAAAGTATTTCTGCACATGTATAGCTTTTAGCAAGATATATTTTCTGGTTTGTTGTTGTGTTGGGGTTTGTTGGTTTGGTTTTTGTTTGTTTTGGTTGTTTTTTTGTTTGGATGGTGGTGGTGTTTGTTTTGTTTGTTTGTTTTCCCCCTTGTGCTTTGTCTCCTACAACATTATCCAGAAAGCTCAAACTGATTTCAGCTTGCATTCATTTGAAGAACTTCAGGTTCCTCTACTGAATGCAGCACCTCTAGACCCCCAGTTGTTTAAAAGTGCAAGAAAGTTATGCAGCACAATTGCAATATCATTTTAGCAGTTCACCTGAAGATGAGCTGTCAACAAGTTGGAGTGACAAGAGTAGGGCGCACACCAGGCACTCTTAGCACATCCAAGTCCCTGTCAGTCAAATGCCTCCACAATCAGTTATGGTTCAAGATATTTCTCCAGGCAATAGAAAAACTCCATCGGAAGAACAGTCATGCAAAAACTGCCAGGCCTTGCCGTGGCTCCCTCCACTGTCAGTACAAGCTGCCTGACTTGAGAACAGCACATCTGCACCGAATTACCAGAGTGGATTCAAACACTGGTCTTATTTTCTAGTATGGTATCTATGCAGTACAGAAAAAGACATTTACTGTTGCTATAAATCATTAGTCTATCACTGATCCACTGAGGCATGCAAACACTTTTGAATTCTTTGCCAAGACAACAAAATTGCAATTAATATAACACCGCCAACAGCCCATATGTTAGAAAGGAGGAAAAAAAAAACCAAAAAAGAAAAAGAGCAGAGCTTGAAATATTACAATGCATTCCTTGGAAAAAAGACTCTATTTAGAGAGACCAACAGCACATGTCCTGGAGGTTGGCAGCTGTCTGTCAGGAGAGATCTCACCAGCTCCACTTGCTCACTCTGGGCAGAAAATGAGGCCGAGTTGGGGCCTGGTTTGCCTGCCAGGGAGGCAGAGCCTCTAGTTTCTTAATGCAAAGTCACTGTTTGCCATGGAAAATGTTTCACCTTTTTGTGGGTGAAATTTCTACTCTTTGGTAGGATATTTGCAGGCAGGATGTCATTTAGCAGAGTTGTTCATTCCTTGTAGTACGTTTTAGCACTTAATCCTACTTACAGAACCCATTTAGACAATGGGAGCCTCAAAAACAGAAATCTTGTTGAATGACAGTATTTTTAATCAAGGGCCACAGATTTTGCAAAAAATTTTGCTTCTCAAAAGTCAACTCTCTCAGAAGATAATTTTAGTAGATGTTTGCCAAAAGAATGTCACAGCCCCTGAGGCCACAACTACTCTGTCAGCGACAGACCTTCTGTAAGATGTTAGTACAATCAAATCTTTATTCCTCTCCTCCACCATCAGTGGTGTTAATTGAACTATGCTCATAGCAAAACTTCAAAGGTATGAAATGATACAGTTAAAAGCAATCAAAGCAAAGACAACTTTGTTCGTATTAAAGTTATTTTTAAGGCCAGATAACTTTAAGGTTTAGATTGCAGAGTAGCTGAGAAGATTTTATGTTTTCTAAGAAGCTGGGGACTTCTACCTAAATTGGAACTACTGCTAGTGAAGTAGCAATGTGACCTCTTCTAAAATCATGTAGTTTTGATATTTTGCTTTCTGCCTGTGAAGAGATTTCCAAGCCCTCATTAAAGTTCAACACTACCCTCCTTTAACTGGAGACATAAACTTGTGGTTTATGGGACCAGTCACAACAAAGCCATATAGAATAACTTGTTGAGTTCATATTTAGTGACAGAAAAAGTAAAATTTGATGTGAAAAGTCCTTCAATTATTGCCTCTGTAATTTAGCTTAAAATTCACCATATTTTTATGGCTAGCAACCACTCAAGAAGGACTGAACACCAGCCAAGATAATAAAAAGAAAGTAAATTTGCCCAAAGAGATTATCAGGACCTCACCCTGTGACAGAAACTATGAATAGGACTGAAGGATTAGTTAAGCAAACTAACAATGGTGGCAACATGGTTGAACCAGCTTTTAAGCAGCACCATAAGGAAAGGTGGGATAAACTGGCCAGAAACATCACAGTTCTAAGCCAAGGGCTGAAACTCAGAGCACGGCTGTCTGCCAGAAGAGAGCCCTGAGGAGGCTGTCTAGGGAAGGACAGCTAAAATGTTCCAGTCTTGGTTTTATGCACAAATAAAATGCTTGAATGGCCAATTGAGACTGTTTTAATAATGTGGCAACTGATCATAATCTCCTGCAGCTTACACATACAGATCTAATAAATGGTTAACTACTTGGCTTCTCTCTTCTAAGGCATATCAGGTCATGGATATAACAATGTAAAAGTATCTGTGAAGAACACCTCGACCTCAGTACACGATCAAACACATGGACTTTTCAAAAGAAATCATAATGCACAGTTTTTCCACAGTACAGCCAGGGAGGCACATGCATTGTTGTGAACCTGAGTATTCCCTAGAGTGTCTAGAGACCCAGGAAAATGTAAAAGAGCTTGGTATTATGGCAACTGGAAAAGAAGTCCACAAAAAACATCACCAGAAAACACAACCTCTTCTTCACAAAAATATTAAAGCACAAACACTACACTGATTTTTAACATATTATTTTCTTCTTTTCCTCAATGTTTAATCACTGAGGAAGACACCACCAATTCAGTAATTTTTCTGGTAGGCTTTCCTTTAAGCATTAAAAGCCGAACAATGTTGCCTGTAGTTTCACCCATCTGGATAGTTGCACACCATAATGTGACCCTAAAAAACAGTAATAAAAAGAGCAACCCTAACATACGATACTAGAAGCAGCATTCTAGCAGAAAGCCAGACTTAAAAAGGAAACAAAACAAACCCACCTAAAAATATTGTAAATAATACCACTGTTAATGCTTCACATGAATTAATGCACTAAACTAGTAATGTGGCTAGTTATACCAAAGGTGCCCTTGTTGTGCTAGCTAATCACACTGTGACCCCAATGCCCTTTGATCCTGTCAGTGGTAGTTCAAAGCCTGTCAGCATATTTTCCATCCGGCTGATGATGACAGAATTAAATCATGCCCAACATGCTAAAAACAGACACTCTTCTGATTTTGCCTTCTGGGACTCCAAATGGTACCTTTCTCATCTTCAGATCACAGTCACCCATTGTGTTCCTTTCCTGTTCCTTCTCTTCCTGCCCCAGCGTAATGACAAGGATGCTTCGTGATAGCAATGTTGCAGGACTTCTGTAGAAGCAAAACACAGGCTCTTGAAAGGTAACAATGTATTCAGCAGATTTCCCGACTTTCATTCTGCAACGAAGTTGTAGAGTCACAAATTTTATGGCAATATCATCAAACAAAACAGCTACAAAGCTCTTGTTCAGTTTTGCAAAGTACCAAAGCTGAGAAGATTTAAGAGATTAAATATTTTTTGTTTCCCCACACATACTATCCACATCTTAGAGCATAAGATCTGATCATCTTGCATAATATCTCAAGCTACTAGAATAGTGATGAATGACCCTTGAAATAATCTCACTCTTTTTAAAACAGATTTCATGCTGATCTAATTTTCATTTCCCAAAATATTAATAAAAGGAGAATTACAATGCAAATGTATACAGTATGCTCTAACAGTACCACCAGACCAGCTTGCTTCCAGAGGGTTTATGTTCCTGCTCATCTCTGTAATATTTTAACACTTGCCATATATACATGACAAGTATGTGAAACTAGGCTGCATGAACGAACTTCCTTTTACAAAAATCTATGAACTCTAATCACAAAGCAGAGTGTAATAGGAAAACTTTTTGCTAGGCTGTAGCATGGATTTTTCTTAGAGTCAGCTGAATGTATCCAAAAGTCCAATAAAGCACAGGTACAAAGCACATGGCTACAAAACCTATGGGCAATGAAAAAAATGCAGCATCTTTATTTCATGCTATTGAGCAGTGGCTCAATTTCTCCTTTACAAATAACTAAAGTTTCTAAAAGCTGTATAGAACCTACATATAGGAGATTGTTGTCAACTACTATGAGACTCGCTGTCCTGACTTCTGCCCTCTTCTAATACCTTCCACTTTTAGAATTTATTTTCTAAGCAGAGACTAGAAAATTACACTTTTAAAAGAAAAGCTTATTAATTAATATAATTATTTTAGACAATTGGAAGTTTTGCTCTGCCTTGATTAGATTATTTGATATTTTCACATAATTGCATACCCTAACTCTAAATTTGAATGACAAAAGATTCTGTATGAGCAGAATTCATCTCTCCAAAACTATTTCAAGATATCTACTTATTACAGTTTGGTCCCTTATTTCTTTAACTTCAGAAAGATTGGAAGCTCACCACTGAAACGAAATAACTTGTTGCGAACTGGAAATACCTCTTTTCCACAGTCATTTGCGTAGCACCTGGGACTTTATATGTCATTATACTTTCTTGTTTGTTTTGTGCATAATCACAAAGCAAACCTTTGTCCATTGTACTGTTAGGAATTTGTCATGTTGAATGAAAGATGGGAAAAAATGATCTGAGGATTTGGGATTTATCAAGTAATGTCTACCTTTGTGGTCCAGCCATAAAGCCACAAGAAAGCACGAACAGAAGATACTTGGATTTACCATGCACTACTCTTCTGTCAAATGCTGGGAATTTATTGCTCCCATTAGGCTCCAATGGGAGCTCTCTTCAGTTTAATGGAGTTAGACTACAAAACAATTTTCAGATGCTGTTCACCTGAACAGCTGTTTCTGTCAGCATTTCAGTCTTCTCTGGAGTAGGATGATTAATCCCATTCTGAGAATGTTTAAGGCTGTTACCTTCTCAGAGGCATTTCCTCTCCTCTGATTCACTCAGTCCAGGAGTTGCAGCTCTCATAGGTTTCAAAACAATTTTTGTAATTGCTGGCCAAAGACACTAAAACTAAGTTCACATATTCAAGTTTGTGTGTTGGGGTTTTTTGTATGTTTGTTTGGGTTTGGTTTTGGTGCTTGTTTGTTTTTTCCTCTCATTAGGTGCGTGAGTAGAAGACCCTTTCTGATGGCTGCCTTCCTAATTTTGCCATGTTCCCCATGAAGTCATCTAGTTAGGGATTTCTGAAAGACAAGCAGAAGTTTGAGGGATATAGAAGGGCACACAAGCACTTTCTGAAAGGAAGACAGATGGGGACAAATGCACCCCAGTAACATGAATGGCTCTAATTCCACCTCTTTCCTCTGCCTCTTTCAAAGCGCTTCATGAAAACAAATCAAGTAACGTTGGCTGCAATACTGAAGAGTTGAGAAAAACATCCAATTACGGTCAGTGATATTTAAAGGGATTGTACTTAAATGCACAGAATACAGTCCTAAAGTACTAATATTAATTTCATCATATTGCGGCATAAATGAACTTACCCTCTTTCAGTTTTGTTCAATTTAATACCCTAGTCTTCTCAGTCAAAATAAAAAAAAAAATCAATTTTCATTGGTTACTTAGATAATAAACAGGAAAACCACTCTATTACATCCTCCCATGACATAAAATCAAAAAAGGTCCTGAAACATGCAAAGTAAGGCCTTAGAACCTAGAAATACTTATATTGACTATTAAACTTGCAAATGTTCCCACTGATGTTGGAAGGAGCAAGTTAAAGTTCATTTTTGCCTCTACTAAAGCCAGTGCCAGAATTTGAAGCTTTCTACAATAAAAGTAAGATCTGAAAGTAAATAAGTGAAAGTTTTTTGTTTGTTTTTAAATCAAGTATAATAAAAATTTCTGAGTAGCATGGAAAGAAGTGGCTCTGATGGAAAATTTTGAAGCAGTGGAGAAAAGTATTTAATCTGTCAAATGGTTTGGCTGGAAACATTATTTAAGTCTTTTACAGTGCACTCCCTTTTTGTGTTCACCTCTACCCACTAAACATTCATTGTATGGTATTTTCTTCTAATATCATTTGTCACTGTGGAATTTAAAAAGCATTTGTTACAAAAGTAAGATGAAAAAAGTGCTAGACACTTTTCTTATTGTTTTGATTAGTTCACTAACCATTGTATTTGTTTTGACATTTTTACTTCTACAGCACAAGCAGGGATTAGATCCTTAAAAGAACTGCAAATTTTTTGCTGTAAATCTGCCATTGGATTTCAACAATGTTGAATATATTTTGGCCTTTTCTTGCATACCCTGCCATAACCTCCAACTCCATGTACTGATTGCTGAAGTTCGTCTTTATTACAAATGACCTTCCTCCATCTGGTGCAATGTCTCAGCAGAATCCATACCTTGAGAACCTTCCCTGCATTGTAGACCCTCACCAAACTGTGCATGTAAACATGTACCATAAAATATACCCTGACTGCCTGAATGAAATTTCTGTTTGCCATCCCCAATACAGCAATAAAATTTGCCAAACAGGATGCAGGTATTACTGAAAGTCACACATGCTTCTGCCAGACTGATTTGCACATAGGTGAATTCTACCTGCTTCCCCCCTCCCATCCTCCCCTTCATCCTTGATCTTAGCTATAGCCTGTCTAGCCTGCTTATATCTCAGCTTGTACCCAACCAGCCTATTCAAAAAGCCAATGCTAAAATTATCCCTTTCGTGCTGCTCAGATCCTGTCAGACATTCATATTCAAATCAAACCCTTCATCCTTTGCTTCAAGTTCACAGGTCTTCTCTTAAATCCAGAAAAAAACAGCACATACCTACAGCTTTGCTGTCAATTTGTTCTGTTCATTTTAAAACTTTCTTTCTCCATATTATGCTCTTCAGACTTTAATGTCTATGTTATTTTCTGTACCGTCTCTGAAGTTTTGTAGTCTCTCTCGCTGTCTGGATATAAAAGTCATCAGTTCCAAATTTAGGTCCTTCCATAAAACATACTTATTTGAAGGGGTGGAAGTAGGTTGGGGAGAAAGGGACTTTAACCATGACCTCTGTTTAACCCTACAACAAAAATCTAGAGAATTAGTCACAGTTCTGCTGTCCCAGACGTCATTACACTGATGAACATTTTAACTTTATAAAAGAGAATTTCATCTTCAATCAGGATAACAGCCACTCAAACTGCAAGTCAGCTTAATCAAAACAAAAAATAGAGAAAAGCCAAGCAATTTCAGTCTAAGATGGTTCTCGAACTATTAGTGGGGGGTTGGTCCCTTCCAACCCAAACTGTTCTATGATTCTGTGATTTTTCTAAAACACTGCAAATACTTCACAAAGTTTTTTTTTGTTGTAAAGGCATAACAGGAGAGTGGCCTTTGTCTTGCAGTGTGCGTTCTTTGTTTTATTTTAATTTCTGACTGAAAGAGCTCCTGACTCTGGCAATCCAAAGAAAGTGCTGATAAAAAGTAAAATAAAAGTCCCCATCTTAGGCCTTATTTTATACTGCTCCAATTTCATCTCTTATATCATTGAATTCAATTAGCTTACATCTATATTTCATTTAATCTATTTAATTTCCCAGCACTCAGCTGAGACTGGCAGAAGGCACTGTTGCCATTACCCTGCAGCTGCCACTTGCTCACCCACGCTTTTTATCACTGAGGGAGTAAGTACATCCTTTCCATTTTGTACCCAACAAGGGCCCAGGTGCCAAGACATAGACAGAAAAAAGAGAAAGGTCAATTAGAAAATCAGTTTTATGCAACTCCCTACCAGCTAATGTTTGTTCTCAGGCACAGACTTGTGTGTCACTCAGGCTCTCACTGTGGCTTCCCAGGGTTACCACAACAGTGCTTGAAGTCCAAAGGTGTTACCCATCATGATTTTCATGCTCAGAGCTGGAAGGATATATTTTCCTTGACTATGCTTCACTTTAATTATCAGGTCTCAATTAACACCCTGCCACTATTTTCTGGTCGCTCTGCTTTGCTTCATTTCCCACAAATTCATGTAAAAAAAAAAGAGAGAGAATAAGGCTTTTAGAACCCTAGTTTATGCAATAATATGATTTTGTATCTGAAAGGGCATTTTCATCTTTTAATTCTTTTTCTGATTAGTTTCTCTGCCCTGCATTCAGCATTTCCCACAATTTGCCTATCAATGACATAAAAAGATTATCTTTTTCATGTTGCTAGCAGAGTCAGAGACCTCAGAGTTAAATCCAATCTCTGAAATTATGCTAAACATCCATTTCATTGCCCCCACACTTATTTCTTCCTCTTATTCCCTGATTCCAAATTTTTCTGTGTTACATTGTTGTTATTGAATGCCTAGGCTGAACAGTTAGTTCCAGATATTGAAAGAAGTTTAATACTTAAGTAAAATTATTATTAGGTTTTTACTGTAGAAAAAGAAAAAAATCCTTATAGATCTTATGTTGAAATCTTTAAAGTATTAACAAATATTTCATCTAAGGATCAAACATCTTTTGAAGAATGATAGGTAAAGCACAGCAAAAGCTCTGCTGGTTTCAGCTTGTGGAATTTCTCTTAATGTGCCATTTTTTTCCTCTGTGTAGACTGGCAGCTTACAAACTCTCAAAACCACAGGCACTGGGGCAATTTAATTCACTAAGTTTCTACAGTAGGATTTAGTTTTCAGAATTCTAAAAATCCCTGGGGATTGCTCTGTAATTCTTAGCTTTATAGATCATAGGCAAGACACAAGAGTTTGAAGAAGGCTGTTACACAGCAAAAAGTCCACGTTAAAACAAAATAAAAACAACAGCCCAAATCCAACCAAAATAACCCACCCAGAGATACACCTCTGTGCATGTACAGTAGATTAAATAAATATTATTAAATAAGCATTTTTTCATGTATATATGTTAATATAGAGTCTATCTCTATACAAGAACAGATTGGACGTCTAAAATTAGCATGATGCACCTGCTGATTCCCAGTATAACAAGCCCTACTTCCCAGCAAGGCAGGGATTACACCAACGTATGGACAAGGGCACTCTGGTTCACTTCACACCTGTGTGGTCTGTGTCCTGGGTATGGTCTAAAATTTGGTGCAGAATTACTCACCCTAAATACCAAAGCATACTTCAAGCAGACAGGAATAGTGCCTTCGGGGTAAGAAACTGATATAAGAAGCAAGATGATGCAAGGGGAGCAGGACTGGTTTAGAAGCTTTTTTGGTGTTTGCATGGGTTGGTTCCTTTGTGGGTCTTTTTGTTTTGTTTGGGAGGCAGAGTTGTTTGGTTTTGTTTTGAGTTTGTTTGTTTGTTTTAAAGGCTCTATTTGTAGCAATGAAACAGAAAAGATCTCATCCAGCTCCCCCTTTTCAGGTCAGTAATTCCTCTCCTGACACATTTAAAGACCTTATTGGATGTAAATAGTCAGCTCAATAACTAAAAACATGGGTGGAAATTTGCACCCATAAAATATACACCTTCCCTGAATGTTCTTTCAGAGTTTAATCATCCATACTTATTTAACCATACTTGTAAGATTGAGTTTAATAGCCCTTAGTCTTTCAGCTACATTAGTGCTAAGCCTGACTGACCAAGGCACAAAGCCAGCAGTCCCCAGCTTTCCACAGGCCAGGGCACTGCTGAGCCAGCAGCCTTTGGGCTCAAATGCCCACTCCAGGTTTCTCCCAGTACCCATATCTCTGCTGAAATCCCTTCCTCACCTGCTACACCCCCCAGTTCCCAAAGCTGCCTGTGCAGTGGCATGTCTGCCAGCTCCTCCTGCCCAAGTGTCCTGTCCTTGTTTCCCAGACCTCACAGACCCCAGCCACCCCACAAGGGACATTGCAGGAAGCCCCTCAGGGACCAACTGCACCAGGAGAGGGACTGCATCCCAGGCCTTCTAAAAGCAAAACCTGCATTTTTAAGTCATTCTGGTTTTAAAATCTCAAATTCTACAGCCTGTTCTATGTGGGGGTTCAGACTAAAACCAGTTTGACAGCTCGTTACCTGTGCAGCAGAGACATCCACTGTAACTCAAGGTTCCTTGTGTGCATCATTTCTTCATCTCAGAGCTGATTTTTTACACAATTAACATTTTTTTAAGTGTTTTTATATACAATTTCATTTGCACAGCATCTTGTGAGAATTCTTGCCATTTAAAGAAAAGGAACTAATCATGTTTCTTTTGACAAGTCAGATTTTTATGATAATGAATAAAGTGAATAATTATTATACTGTTCCCTTTAGAAATAGCTAAGGGCAAGTTAGGTGGCCAGAAGGGACACCAACACTTTTTTTAAGTGTGTGATTCATTCATAGAAGGAGGTGGCAGGAGGGCATCATTTGCAGCTCTAAACTTCAGAGAAATTATAGTGAAAGGACCATTAGCATAACAATACTTTTTGTGTTCACTGGCTTCCAGAAATGGCAACAGGGACACTGTAGGACAGGATTAGGGTGGCATAACAGAAAGGGCAGCAAATAGTTCCAAAGGCCAGATGAGGACATAGTTTTTCTATTTCCTCCCTGGGTGAACACTACACCAAGGTATGACATGGAATTACAGTCAGTATTTACAGAAGTGCATCTCAATCAAAACTAATTAAAACCAACTATTGTTTTGAAAAGTATGTTTCATATTGAATCTATACCCATTAAGAATACATTACGTAAGTTATTCAGTTGTTTGGAAAAGCCAATTACTTTCAGATTTTTAAAAAAGTGAAAATTTCTGTAATTACAAAATATGTAATTCTGGAATGGCATCCCACCTTTCCTACTTCAGACTTCATAATTGAAAAGTAATATATCCATGGATAAAACACAGTATATGTTCCACATAGATTTGGGATTGCAGACGCAGATCAATAGCCCAGTGTCCAAAGTGATCATGCAGATGTTACTTAGATATACTGATTTATATCTTCCAGCAGAAGTAACCAGAATATCTGCCTTTTATGCACAAAATGCTTTCCTTTAACACAGAATTTTTTTACACAGAATCACAGAATCGACTGGGTTGGAAAAGACCTCAGAGATCATCGAGTCCAACCCTTGGTCCAACTCTAGTCTGTAGTTAGCTTCCTCTGTGGCCTGTTCCTTGCTGCACTGACGAGTAAGGTGGTATCAGAGCACCAGAAACATCACAGTTTGCAGCAATTGGGCTAGAAGTTGATACCTTTCCAAGAAGAGTCTTGGAACACAAGGAAGCAAGAGTGGCCCCAGGCTCCACAAGTAACTGTATTGTAAATTGGAAAACTCCTACTTCACTTGACCATTAGACTTTCCCTTCTTCAGATCTCTCTAAATTAGATCACCTTTACTACTGCAATATTCAAGATGCATATTAAACAGCGAAAAAAGCAGGAGTCATAGCTCTGTGTTTGATATGCACTGTAATTTTTGTCACATGTTAGGTAAAATGTGCTACTAGATCATTTCAATTTTGTATTAGAAGCCCTTCTTCAGTAGATTATGATGTTTCTATGGTGAATAGTTTAGGTAAAATTCAGTTAATTTAGTTCATTGTCAAGAGTAAGGCTTATGAAAAAACAAACAAACAAACAAAAACCAAAACCAAAAAACAAACACCAAACAGAAACATACCAAACCTCACAGCATTTTTCTATCCTCAATTGAACTTTGGAATAGGGAATTTTACACTGTCTGGGGAGGAAAAGGCCTTCCCTTCTTCCTTGAATCCACCTCTTGCCATCTCCATTAACAGCGCATCCAACTGCAGCTACAGTACAAGCTTCCAACAGCCATCCCATTTGCAGAGAGTTGCTGCAACTCCGCGCTCCAGCAGAAGTGAGGTTCCTCCTGCCCCTTTCCTCCCATGCAGGCATGGGCAGCTGTGGCACTGCTCTGCGCTCCTCCAGCCACATTACGGATTCACAGCAAGGTAATCAGAGAAAGACGAATCTAACTGCCTGGAATAAGAGGATAAAGGTAATGGAACAGAAACAGAGTAGGAAATATGAGACATTCTAATGTTACTGTAACTGCCTGCTCCAAGTATTTTTTGGCCCCATGACTGTCTCGCCTAAGAATCAGTCCTCTTCTAAATTAACTGAGATGCATAAGCCCCTGCACGTTTCAGGGTGTTTGTTTGTCTTCTCTGGGGACCATTGTTCTCTTTCTCAGAAAGACAAAAGATAACCTCATGTCAGTATGACAGAAACTTGGGAACTCAGTTGCATCTTAGTCAAATCCCCAGCTGAGATTAGGATCAAGTTTGAACCTCAAAGCAAGGTAAATCTGAATTTGTATTGTCAGCTTATGCTGGAGCTCAGTGTAGGCAGACAAAAATCAATACACTAAAGCTAAACCCTTCAGCATATGGACTCCCTCAACCAGGTTGCTCCTTATTTTCTCTTATCTTTTCTTTGGCTATGAGCTGCACTTTTCAATCAGTAGCACATTGGTGTCACAGGAGGCCATATATCCTCACAAACAACCCTGAGGACCCTCATTAACTTGAGGAATTCATTTTAGATCTTGTCCATTATGCAAATAAGAGGTATAATTTGATCTCTTTTTCTGTGTAGCATTATTGATTTATACAACTCCAGGTTACTCTCAATAACACATTTTTTAATTAGCCAAATAATGAGGTTGCAGGGTTAAAAAAAAAAAAAAAAAAGGAAACTGAACCGTAGTTTTTAATAAATAAAAAAGTAGGTGCAACTGCACCCAAAGGTGTGGTATGGTAATGACATTGACCACACAACTTATATTCAATGCTAATCCCTGAAGTAAACTGTTGGATTGAATGACAAAGTATTTATTGTTCTAGGATTGATTACATAAGCAAAAGATACTTATTTTGGTATGCCTCATATTGATTGTTCACTGGTGATTTTATTCAATTATAGAGTTTTTAAACACCTTAAACTGTATCCTTTCTAAAAACCATAGCAACAGGTCCTTCCAAACAGATTAGTTTTCAGCAGCCCATTCACACATCTGGGACCCATCTGTGACTCTCTTACTGTAGGGGAGAGGGCGTGAGGTCTCCAGCCACCCCACCACAGCAGGCTACTGCTGGCCCGCTCCTGGACTCCACACATACCTCAGTGCTCACTGCAGTGCTACTCTGAGCTTGTCCCATTTTCTTCAGATAACATGAATAATAAGCTGATGAACATGCTAAAAAACACACAGATAAGTCAGTTTTCCTTGCAGCTCATGGAAAAGCTTGCAGCAAGCCAAGAGCAAAAATAAATTCCTTGAGATGCAGACACTGCAGCAATGGTAAACAAGTGGCACAGGTGCTAGTGCTTTATCAATGGCACATATATGGGAGCTGGGACTTCTCCCCGCTGCTGCCAAAATAGCAGGATGTTCAGGGATGGACAGGAGGGAGACCAGAAAATACAGAAAGGCAGAGGAGGGAAGAATCCTTGAATATTAAAAAGTTGGAGGGTGTCATCAAGGTGAGGACAGGGTGAATATTAGCAAGAAGTAAGTTTTTACTCCACTGAACACAAAAAAATGCATTCAAGCTTCCCCTTTGTTTTTTACCCTCACAGAAACACAGTTCACAAGAGTGTGTTTTGTATAAGTGATTTTTCAGATTTTACTCTACATTTTCATCAAGTTTCTAAACTCTGGCTGTTAAGTACAGAATTCTTAGGATCACAATTACCATGAAGTTTCCTCAGAGACTAGACAGAAAAATAAGGCCACCAACCAAAACAGACAAAACCCACTGTCACTGAAGAACCATGGAAGACTTCATATATTTTCCCTAAGTAATAGGAATGATTCCCCCTGAAAAGGCTGGAAGAGTAAGGAGAAGAGACTAATGTTTTGACAAGTAGGATAGTTAAAACAACACCACCAAAAACCCCCAACAAAAACCCCCACGAAACTCAACGCAACCAAAACAATCTAATAACAAAAAAAGCTAGTAATTTTTTAAAAATCTGTTAGATGAGATCATATTTCAGTCTGAATTTCAAGCACTGTGTGTCTGCTGTCAACATACAGACCTATCTCTCCCCTCCTGCTCCCAGCATCGTTTCTTGCCTCCTCCCTTTCACACGGCAGGGCAGGACCTGTGCTGGTGCCCAGGTCCAGCAGAGAAGAAGCAAAGGCCACAGCCAGGGCTGCAGCTTGTCCTCAGCACCAGGTGGGGACCACGAGTCCGTGTCAGAGAGGCAGAAGAGTTCGACAGAGAACGGAGTGGGCAAGAATATATCCTATAACAACAGGTACTGTCCTGCCTGATAAACCCTTTTGCTACCAGCAGAAGCAAATGTTGTGGACATCGCTCCTGTGGTCGAACCAGCTGGTTCCTGTCTCCTTTGCTACAGACAGCAGAGATAGTCTTCAACCCAAGCCACTGCCTGCCTTCTTTGATCAGGTTTCACCTGGAAACCTTAGCTTAATGCTATTTCAGCCTTCCAGGAAAATCATCCAAATGTCTTCAAGTCTCTGTAGATCATCCGTTTAGTTCAGCAAATGGGAAAGCCTATATGGACAATAACTCCCATGAGTCTGTTGCAAGGGTTAACTCTGTTACCTTGATGCATACTGTGTATTAATCCACCAAAATTCATAAATCCCAGGTGCATTCAATTTCAGTTTGCCAAAAAGCCTCAAATAGTCATATGAAGAGCAACTGTGGGCACAAAAGTTAGCATTTACTCCTCCCACTTCTGGTTATCTTTAAAAAAATAAGCTTCTCATTCTCCAGATGGGACTTCAGACTCATTTGTAACCTCTGTATCTCACCATACACTTCAGTAAATGTGGGTGGCTTCCTTTTCAAGTATGTTGATTGATGTGAGTACTGAGCTCACACAACTGGCTTGAAGATTATTACACATTCATCAAGAGAAAAACACTCATCATCAGCAAGCCCCTATTTCCAACCAGAAATGAGAATTCTGGAAAAGATGTGTTTCTTGTTTGCTTTGCAATATTAAATCAAGTTTCCAGATTTTCTAGTAGCACATAATAAGTCCAAAGGTGTCACATTTTCTAGCAAGGCAAATAACAGTCTTCTAGGTTTTCATCCCTAGAATCCAGTATTCACCCCCCACCTCAAAAGCTGGGTGTTCTCTGTAGACTTAAATACTTAATTTTTGCCCCCTCAGCAGCAAGAAAGGAAACCTTGAATTGGCTAAGACAAAGCACTTTATGCAATTAAGCTTTTAAGGAAATCATACTTTTTTTTTTTTTTTTTTTTTTTCTGGTTTATTCCAAACATTATTATTTTACTTAATCATTGCAGAAACTGCTAGACACTTACCTATATGCTATACGCAGTTGTCATGTGGGTATATCAACCCTCTTACTAGGAAAGAAAATCTGTAATTAACTTCAAGTTAAGTTAAATAGATGAAATTTTAAAAAAGCTAAAACTACATAAATCATTTAAGATCTGGTCATATTTCCTGTTATGATCTGAGCTATTCTGCACACTGTACTACCCGGTTCTAGAGTCATCTGAGTCATCCTGTGCTTTCTGACAAAGGCATTGCAGCACTTTAGCAAATAAATGTACTTGGAGTCATCCTGGTCACTGAAATTCAGCTGTTGATATTGTAATACTCCAATAGAACATTATGCAAATACTGCTGCATGTATACATGTGTAAATTTTTCACTTTTTAATGTGTTTGCCAGATTCTCATCACTAAAAATTTGGCTTTCAAGACAAGTTTAGAAAAAACCCATATATCAAGTCACTAGTACTTATTCAAGATATCTAAAAAGTAATCACTCAAAATGAAATAATTTTGCCTTCTTAAAAACTATTCTCTTTATTTTCTTCCAATGCAGATTTTTTCTTTTCTTTTTTTTTTTTTTTTAATGGAGAATGTAGGAATCTTAATGCATATATGAGAAATTCACTTACAGAGACTTAAATAACAAAATGCAAACACCTCATCTGAAGCTACTTGAAATAAGAAATATCCTGTAGTGCAAGATAAAGAAGGTGCATATATGATCTAATATCCTCCTGAGTCCAGGTTACAGGCATGTTACAAGCCTCCTCTAGTTCCTGATAGCTTTCCTGTTTAAATCCTTGGGTGACAGGGAAATGCACTAGAACAGATGTTACAAATATGTGAATGTTGCACTTTTGTGGTAATGCAACTGCAGTTTAAACTACATTTTTCACAATAAGGTAAGCAATGGAAAAGACCAGAGGGGTTGTGAAATATCCATCTTTGGAGATACTCAGAATCTAACTGGAAAATGAACCAGGTCACCACCAGAGACTCTTCCACACGTAATTATTCTGTGATTCTATGAACCTTGAGTTTTACAATCTAATCAGACAGTTGATTGAAAGATTAGTATTTGCCTGTAGTTTTAGACAATTATACTTTAAAACAAGCAAATCTGAATGTGATCAGCCACACTTAATTGAGAGCACCTCTCAAACAGACCCTGGCTGAAGGCAGAAGCCTCTTCACCTGCCAGCAAAAGGACTCCCACCACCAACAGGAGTTTTGCCGAGGCATTCAGAGCTGCTCTTCAAAGTCCGCCTGCTGCCTGCTCTCCTCCTGCGTGTTGTTTCAAGTTCAAACATCTCTTCAAGTGTAATTTTTCACCACAAGAACACAAAAATATCATAGTCTCCTTCAGCACAGCTTTCAAAATGCACAGATTGCTTTTTTTAACTCATGGAGGCTCTGAAATATTTTTCAAAGCATTTTCTGTATAATGTCAATGGGAATTCACTCAAACCACCAGTTTAATAGTTCCTCTTCAGGGGGTTCACACGTTAAGTGGTTGCTGTTGGATCAGTTAGCTAATAAGCATGGCAGCTCAGAAGGATTACATGCAAGATGCTGCTATCCACCCACCTGGAAATTATTTGGACAAGTAAGACTGCCCTACGTGTGTAACTCCATCCACACTGGGCACAGAGATGTATGTATCTCCTGGGCTGATCTCCAGCAGGGATCTCAGAAAGCACCAGCCAGAGAGGAGGAAAAGGGCAAAACGCATGAAGCCATTCCTTTAGACAGCATTCCTAGAAATGTTTTACTGATGCTTCATGCACTGAGATGCTGGCAGGTTTACAAATGGCAGATACTGAAGAACACACCATTGTGATACAGGGTGATAGCAAAGAGCTGCACTAATCGGCTCCCAGGCACCATCTGATCACTTTGGCTATCAGAGTTATTTCCATGGATCACAAGCTCTAAGAATGCAAATCTCAGCTTCTCAAATTGTGCACGTTGAACCAATTTAAGTAAATTAAAAACAAAACCAAAACAACAAACAAAGAAGCCCCCACACATTGAAACCCAGAATTTCCTATGATTGATGAAATAGATGAAGACAGTCTTTGCTGAAGAAGACAGCCTGGCTCTTGAGCACTTTGATTATCAATGATGTCAGGAATATTGCTTACCTATGCTGGAGGTATACTGTTCTCTAACGTCTAAATTTCCTATCACAAGATTCTTACTAGGGAAAGCTATTCAATCTCAGCAACAATCTGCCTATGTTTAAAGAAGGCAGTGGAAAGTTCAAAACCAGTTACAAACTACGTGAAACATAGCCAATGCATTAACCAGTCACTTGCCTTACTCTCTTGAGGGCTGTGTGGAATATTTTATTGCAGGAAGAAGAGACTAGCAATACAACCTTTTCACCTGCCTTTGCCTTCTATCTGTGATTTAATCCTGCATACAGATATACAATACTATTCCCAACCAAGCTATCTGTTTTGCATCACAAAATGAACCATTCCCTGTGTGAAGGGGCTGTCAGTTATCTGTGTTTTGTTAAGCATAAAGAAATACTTGCTATTTCAAATCCCAAATTGCTGACAGTCACTTCTTAAGAATCTGAATAAAGTGACTTGAATTATTTAGAATAGCAAGGAGATTGGATTATGCCATTGTTCCATTTCTACAATTAAATCAAGACAAGAAATGAGCTTTTGGTTAAGTAGATGCTAAAATTTGACCCTGGTTGACACTCAGGTAGACTCAACCCTTGCTTCTTTAAGGAATGAATTATGATACTCCAAAATAAGTGAGGTGAAATGTAGGGTAATTTGAAAAACATTTTAGGAACAAGAGATGAGATACTCCAAGCAGGTGAGAAATGTTTAAGCACAATATAAAACTTACTTGAAGCAGAGTTTTATTGGTATGGGCCTGCCAGAGAATGAATTTGGAAAAAACCGACTGAATGCTAATAACTGCTGCTTATGTAGCCCAGAATTAATACAAGTCCTTCCTGAAAGTGACTCAGTTGACTGAAAGATTTACTGTTTCTTTAATCAGGTGCTTACTCTTTTCATTCAGAAGTTGAGACGTATGATATCCCTGTATTCTTCTTCAGAATAATAGGTTATTTCATATTAAATTTGTCATTTCCCCATAATCAGTGTGGCTGATTCACAGCACTATGTGCTTCAAGTACAAGTAATCATGTTTGGGGGTTTTTTCTCCAGCCTTTGAATGTTATTCTTTAAAAGTGCAACATATCACATTTTTTCAGAGAAAAAAATTTCCTAGAGACACATGCTCAATCACAAATATATAACAGAATTAGTAATTCAATATGAAGAAATTAAGCAAGCTGCAATAAGACCTGTCCATACCTGCCCAGAGATACATAGTAACAAAGGCTTAAGAGAAAACATTGTGGCACTAGACTAGAAAAATAAACTTCAAAGCAGTTCTGAAATTCGCCATCATAAACTGAGATACTATTTAAAAGGAATGATACTGTGAACAAGAAATCTGTGTACAACTTGTACTTTATGAAACTGTTGATATTTGAGACACATTTATCTTTAAAGCACCCTTTTAATGGAAAACAAAAAGCAGTTTTGCTTTATATGTTACCATCAAAGATGAGGAAAATATGTATCATAACTTTCTCAAAAGCTAGAATACAGAGTTGAAAAGCCAAACATGGCACCTGGAGTGAAACATGATGGGCGACTTTCCGCTAATTGTTATGATGTATTCAACCATGACACTGATACATAGAGTTTGCTGGAGCCACTTCTACTAAGTAACTTAACTGACCTTTTAAGTTGCCTGAGACAATTACATTATGAGTCAAGACCAGTCTTCAAATTGCCATTTGCTGTTGTCCATGAGCTACTGTGTGTGGTGTTCCAGCAAAGAACCATGACAACACCAAACTATCCAAAAGTTGTCACATTTTATCTTGAAAACACCCAAATACACAAAACCACCAAAACACACTTTATTTTAAAATAGTGTCTAAAGGCACAAACAATTCTGTAATGTCAGTAACTACTGCATTCAGTCGTAAAGATTACTTGGGTAGCAAATAAGGTTCCTCAGAGGACAGTAATAGTAGCCCTGGAATGAGGTCCCAGAAGAACCAAGACAGCAAGCCAGCTCTCTACTCAAAGCTACTTTTTCTAACACATGCATAAATAACAAACATTCACAGACATAAACAACATCTTGCACAGGAAAGCATTGCAATGTTTATACAAATTTCCTATGGGCAGAACATGACAGAACAAACTATACGTAACAGATTAGTCACACTGCTGAATGCTCTGCTGGGGAACACTCTGGGCCACTGGTAGAACTAGAAGAAACAGTCCAGGTTCAATGCTTACCTAACAAAACAGAGTCTCCTGACTTTTATAACATAAACCTTTCCTGAATTAAAAAAAAAAAAAATAAATAAAAAAAAGACAAAAAATAAATATAGTACAATAACAGCCAAATTAAGTCTTTACCACTAGGGAGTTGAGATGGAAGCTGAATGGCAATGGCAATGAACGCCAAATTTCTCTAACTTACTCCAATTAGGGAGTTAAAAATAGGCTCCACCAGTCCGGAAGACTGCGGTGTGTCCTGAGTTATTTCTTTTTGTACACAAGTGTGACAGTTTAGATAACATGCCCATGTCAACTTCTCAATTCCACAACTCCATTTGATTTAGAAAATATTCTTTAGTATGGATTGGAGCATTCATCCTCTAGCAGCAGCTTGACACTTTGACAGAGACCATGTCTGGAAAACCCTAACAGAGAGATCAGTGCCCACAGTTACTGAATGGCTTAACCCCGGAGAAAGAATGGATTTACTACCAGAAAAGCCATTAGCTTTTCAGTGAGTTTCTTCATAGAAACTTGTTTGAGCAAGAGTCTGAGACTCCTGCTGCACATGCACAATAGAAAACCTACCATTTCTCTTGCTGCTTGTGCAAAACCAATACCACAGATTCAGTTTTAAAGGTAATTCCTTTTGAATCACAAAATTCATTTCACTGCTAAAAACAAAAGCCCAGCAGGAAGAAATGTAGAGAGACCAGACCCAGGAACCAGCTTCTGAGAAACTTGCAGCTCTCCTGAGAGCAGAGAGAGCAAAGCAGCTCTCAGCACAACTCAGGACATCATGACCAAGCAGGTGGTCCCTGAGGGAGCTGTCCCAGCCACAAGGAAACGCAGACCAAGTCTCAGCAGCCACGTGCCATGGATGAGGAAGGGACAGCAGCCATGAAAGGCTGGTCTGACCATGCAGAGCGCATCTAGGAGCATCAGACCTGGAAACAGTGACTGGGCGCTTGTGCTCAGATACAGGATCTGCGCATTGCTCTCCAGAGAGTACCATGGCTGCTCTTGTAAAAAACATCCTGGTGGTTATGTTTTGGAAGAAGTGCCTCCTCAGGCACTTGCATAGGAAAGAAGTTCCCTGAAACCCATTTTCATTTGAGCTTTCGCCATCTCCATATGAGTATCTATTTTCATTGCCTTCATTTTCTCCTCAATGCAAATGATGTCCTACCTAGTGTCACCCAAGGAACTAGAGTCTGCAAAAACAATGAGCTTTTGTCTTGTTGATTAGCCAAAGCTGGAGGTACTGTTTAGTATTTTAATATGAACTCATTTTCTTTTTTTTCAGAGGAGGTTCAAAATGATACTCTTGTATCATTTTTTTCAAAATTGATAATCTTGTGCTCTTAGTGTATTTCAAAACTCTCATTTGAAATGGTATGCAAATCAAGTTTCAATATCTGGAGTGCCCGGTCTAAGTATTCTATTTTAACAATTTCAGAAGTCGATGCTCTATGCTTTACCACATATTAAGTACATCTGTCTGCTGTATATCTCTTATGAAAATTGAAGCTCATGCTCTTGAAAAGTACAAGTGCTAAGAAAACAGGGGACACCCACAGGATAAAAAATGATTAGAGCTATAAGAGTTCAGGCAAACCTTATTCTCTCTTGGCTTTTTCAATTATTCCAGGTTTAGGAGGGAGGGATTCAACCATTCCTCCAGCCGTCCACTCTGCATATAAGGCAGACACAGCAAGCCATTAATACTGAGAGGAATAGATTTTCTATCTACAACTCATACACTCATACACTTGGAAAAGAACTACTTTTGCTTAATATTTAACCTCAGAAATGACTATGCGTTTCTTACAAAAATAAACCCGACTTTAGTCTCAGTGCTGTACAAACATGAAAAGGTTTGTTAAATCCATGGCCATATCCTGGCTTGGATGTTTATTGTGAAAATTACTGTAATAATTATTAAAAATACATATCTAATAACCATGTTTTCCCTTTACCTTAATCTACAAAGTGCAGTTTCCCAGGCAACAGGTTAGTCCAGAGAGTCTGTAGACCTCTGAAAATTTTTCACTGAAAATATGAGCCATTGTAAATTGAACTTACATCTGCTGACACAGACTTGTTTTTCTTATCCACCTGGTGTGTACTGCTCAGTAGTAACTCCATGCTGCTGTGATGTACACTTTGTGTGTTCACACCCAGTATACTAATTAACTTTGATTTTCCAAGGCAGTAGAGAGCTGTTAAAAAACAGTAAAAAAAAGGTACACACAGGTTTGTGAGTTTCCCTCACTCCCTCCCTTCCCCACTGTTTTCCTAAGCACAAGCTGAAAAGAACCTTTCAGAAACCCCAGGTTTGACATCTCTTAAGAAAGTTTTGAACTGAATGAACTGACCTGAATTTTTGAAATGAATCGTTTCTTCTGTCCCACACGGTCGAAGTATAACACTACCGAAAGAAAAAAGTCAGCAAAATGGGTATTCCTGGCACTCGGAATTTTTGTAAGACTTAGGCTTCCCTAAGCATCACAAATATACAACAGAAGCAATTTACTTACTCTAGGGATTACTACATTTAATCAGGACCAATAACGATGTCAACAAGGAAAATGTACCAATTCTGTTAATTGTACCTTCATTGCTGTAAAGCTGTTTTAAATTCAGATTACAATGTGGATTTGACTTTATTGTCAAGAGGCAGGTCACAAAAGAGAAAACAACAAATGATTAAGAATTTGTGGAAGAACTCTCTGGTCTGATAATGTCCTCTACTGAACTGCTCAGTAGTCCAGGAGTACAAGGAAATACTGAAATGAAAGGGGAGAGAATTTTACCTATAGATGCGATGGCAAATAACACCTATTACTCTCTACAAAAGTAGGTACTACTGACAAACACTCTCTTTAGAGAAAATGGCAGAAAATATGTGCAAAAGCAAAGCTTTTGGGAACTAATACAGGAATGGCAAGAGGCAACCCTGGAAGGTCACTGAGGTTGAAGAGCTAATTAAGAAAAAATGCAAATCAAGAAACAAACAGTTTATGCAGCCACAAGACCTCAGCATGGCCATATTCTGCTGATCTGGGAACTACAGGAAATGGATCAATGGGAAATATGGAGCAAATATATGATATGAACAGTTTGATTGTCAAGTACATAAAAGCTCTCAATAGCCACAAAGTTCAAAATTCAGCAATTATTCCTCTCTCCTCTCTTCTAGCTGCTGTCATCTCATGAGAAGGAGTCTTTGTGGATCTCAGCCATCCTCCAAAGAGGAGGTTAACATCTTCATTAAGCCCTACTCAGATCAGTTTTACTTTCTGCAGGGTGTGAGATCAAGCTAACAGTGGCAATCTCAATATGACACTGAGATGTCAATGCACCATTCCTGCTTCATCAGGTTCCTGTCCTGCGAACAAACACTATCATAGCAAATGCAGTCATGATTGCTCAGCACTCTCAGAGCAACTTCATGGGCACCGATGTCCTAAGAATTTGGCAGGCAGGGAGGCAATCTGGTGTTTACTCTACATGGCACATGTATGAAACACTTCTACACTGGTGAGGAAGCTAGCAAAAGAAGGTCCCAGCTGTTAAGCAAACAAGTATCAGCCATCATACTTATCAAAATCTGCATGCGTCTGCAGCTCCGTGGACGAATATGATAATCCACATTCCGCAGGCATCCACAAACTCCAGCAGCTTGTTTACTGTCTTCAGACTTTGTCCCCTCACTCTGTTACATAGCTGACTACTCTTCTGCAGGGAAATAATAATTGTGAACTAGGAACAGGGACCTTAGAAAACAGTTTCATGATTTCAAAACATATGTTCAAGATACAATGGCCAATGCATCAGGGACAACCCTGACCCCACTGCGTAGGTACTGCAACCTGTCATCTCCTCCATGCTTTCTGGTTCCCACACTGCACAGACCACATGGTGCCAGTCTGCTTTCAGCATATCGTGTATTTCAGCAGCATAGTAATGTCAATGGTAACAGCCACATCTGACTGTGAGAAATAAAGATTCTGTGCATAAATACTGAAGAATTTTTTTTGTTACTCTTCCATATTTCTCTTCTGTCTTAAATCAGAAGAAATAATGAATACAAATTTTAGTAAGTCCTTTGAAAATTCTCTGAGGAGTTGTATGTTAGTAGTCACAATTTCTATTTAGGCTTCTAACGAAAATACTAATAGTGCTACTGGAGACTCCAATTTCTCTCTGAAAAGTATCAAAATCTCAATATTTACCAGGCATGTACACAGATTTCTGATCAAGAGCAGAATATTCCTCAAAATACCAATAATTACTTTTCATGTTAGTCAGTAGCCCTATGGCCTCTGTAGTCATGTGAGATACAAAGAATCTAACTTACTTCTCCAACTCTCAATCAAATTTCTGGTTCATTGCCTGATATTAACTGAAGCTATTACAAAAGGATAAATGAGACACAGCCCAATGTTGAAGCAAAGTTTACAAAGCCCATCTGGGACACAGAAGAACAGTAGAGCAGAGAATTGAACTTGCCTTCACCCATGCCCTAAGAAGCAGCCTTAGCCATGTAGCTGAGGTCCGGACAGGAAAGCATTGCAACAACAAGCCAGCAAAGGAGACACCAACTACAGGAATGGGAATCTTAAACTCCTACAACCTTCCCAATAAGAGCACTACTGGGAAATAATTTGGATTCATTTTATCCATTTTTATGGAGGGAGAGAGGAAAGGTTCAATTTCACAGCAAGGTAGAAAAGAAATATTTTTTATACCTTGAATATTTTTAATAAGAAAACCATTATCATACATTTACAATAATCAGCATTCCTAAAGCAAATTCATGATAAAAAAAACCTAAAAATCACCAGGTTTGCCAAGACCACTTAGCTTTCTTCACATAAATAACTAACCTGAAATACAAGGTAATCTTAATTTTGTATTTGCAGTTCATTTACTCTCAATTGGTTAAACTGTTTGTGCTACTGCTTCAATACATTTCACTGATGATTCAAAGTGCTCCTTGAAGCTGGTCAATTATCAAATTACTTCAATATTTTCAAATGACTTGAAAAACACCTTCACTCTTCTTCCCCAGTCTCTTTTTGCCCCTTCAAACATGGTTGCCACTCCCCTGGCTCCCTGGTCTTTTTCTCACTCTTCCAAAGTGTTCACTCTTCTAGGGAGTTTGCAAAGTGAAAATAACAAGCTACATTCTGCTAATAGGCTCAGCCACCCAGCTCCTAACAACAGCTCCTGGCTTTCCTCACACCTGCTCTCCCTTCTGCTCCCGAGATCCAGTGAGTCATCGTTGGGAAGCGCAGCCTCTTCCTCCAGCACCGACTGCTCTCAAAATCAACAATCTGCAAACTGGAAATTGTATCATCTCTCTTTCATAGGATGGAACAGTATTTTCTGGCCAGTTCCAGTGTTTTATTTCAGCTCTCGTAGGTTTTCAATCCTCTCCGTTGCCCTTGAAAATTACAAACACAATTAAACCTAGTTTTCAACTAAAAGCAAACAAAATTTCATTTTGATGGTATCAACAATAAAGTTTTAAAGTTGGGGCAAAATAAAGCAAAAAATCAAAAAGACCTCATCAGTTTCTCCTAAATCTGTATATTCTCATGAAATTACATACCTTAGAAATGTAAGTTATGTTCTTAACATTTTAGTAGAAATAATTGCCTCTCCAGTGACAACTTGATAAGTTTCAGGATGGTGCAATATGAGAAGACAGAGATATGATCTTCTAGATTTAAACCAGAAATACTTCTCAGAGACCCTTAACTAGTGCAGTGATACTGAGTGCCACTGCAACACACACTGATAGTAAAAATTATGTCATCTGAAGTAAAAGACTTCCCCACCCCCTCAAGTACTTTAAAAATTATCCGTAACAAAAAATAAAGAATTAAAAAAATATATATCTCATATATATATCTCATATACTGCTGTGTAATGGGAATAGCCAGATGTCTGAGAGTGAGCATCAAACCAGTAAAGAAAACCATGCAGAGTGCTCTCCATCACAGCACCGTGCTTGGGTGTGATGTTTCAGCAGAGGGCCGGAGGGCAGCACCCACATGACACTGGTCGTTGGTAGAGGTGACTGCTGTGTGCCACCCAGCTGGAGCCGCCAGCTTTTCCCAGCTAGAGGGTGGACGTGCAGCCTGGTCAGATGCCATGAGCAAGCGGCACAAGCAACTGCTGCTGAGTGCACCCAAGTGATGCCAGTTGTGTTACTAAGCCTCCAGTGCTACACAGAACAGAAAGTGTTCTGCCCAGGAAGACAACTGCCAGGGACAAGGACTCAGAGTTGAAGCTGTCTTCCAGGGCACAGCACAGATTGGTCTGTGCAACAGGAGGTGCTCTGCATCTCCAAAGGTAGACTTCACACAGTCTATATAGCTGTACCAGAAGGTAAAAACTACACCTTGAAAATAACATGCTTAGTATTAGGTTCATGTGCAAGTAAGCCAAGAAAAGGGCTACTCACATTCTTAGTCAAACACAAAGACTTGTGTGACCAGATCCCAAGTGCCTCCTTTATGATCTCCATCTCTCAAAATTATTATTACAAATTCAGACTGTTCCATTTCTCCATGCTATTGTATTTCCTGCCATGCCAAATAGGACATTTTTCCCATTAATTTTAACAGATGTTTTAATTTATTCTATATATTATATTTTATTAATGCCTATCACATGGAGACCTAGGCAGATGGCCAACTTCAAAATCAAACCTTTATAGAGGAATTAAAAGAACAGTCAGGCAAACGGGTTCTTCACAGATGGGAAGCTGTTACTGTGTAATATATTTATAGTATATAAAAGATACTTGTGAACAGAACAGATGGCAACTTAAGAATTTACCTGAATTTGGATTTTGTTCTGAATTGCAGTAGGTCCTTGCAAGTTTGATATTTGGCAGTTTTATTCTTTCAGGTTCTTCATTTTCTCTTCTAACATTGCACATTCACTTTTTCTGAAAAGAGATATATTTATAAACTCTTAAAAAGAAACTTCTAAAGAGGTTAAGAAATAACTCTAAACTGTTAATGAATCCAGCAGGTCAGCAGATTTCTTATAGTCAAAACTGCAGTTTCTCCCACAGATGTGATACAGCACTTCATAAACACATGGCTTCCTAAATATACAAGCGTGACAAACATATCAGCTCTTCACCTCTGTGTTTCATAAGCTATTTGAAAGTAAACACTTAATTTAAAATCAGTTCAAGCTTTAAAGTTCAAGTCCAGCTGGGAAACTTTGGAAAATGAGAGCAGCTTTTAGAGCAGTTTCCTTATCAACTGTACCCAAGGTACAGCTTAGTCTTCCTTTCTGAGGTGACTAATAGTTCTCTACAGGAATTCAAAACCTTTTGGGGTTTGCATAATGATTTTTACACGTTCTTTACATCAGATGATGTACTGTACACTTGCAGCATCCAAGTCTATTAGTTGAATTCAAAGAAGAGATTTCCAATGTCCAGATGGGTGTAAGACCCTCATCTCCAGTTGATTTACAACCAAAAGAGGTTTGATACTTAAACCCAAAAATCTGCTTCACGATTAAGCTGTGGCCTGGTGACCACTCACTGGAATGCTTTGTGCTGTAAGGTCCTTTTGCTTGGCACAGCATCACTGCCAGGTTGCTATATTACTTTTAACAGTATTTTAAGGGCCACATTGTGGATATTTCAGGCTGATGTAAACATTCATTACATATAACGTCTAGCAAAGTGTGCTATATTACAGAACACGCACACACACAAAAAATAATTAAAAAGTGTTAAGCTCAAAATCAACTTTAAATAACAAAAGTGATATGCTTTTAAAAAAATTATCTTGGTTACATGGAAAACTTCTAGTCTGTCATCTTCGCTTGATTCAGTAGTTAAACTTTATGGCTCAATATCCTAAATGAGCCTACCTCAGGCTTTTAGGCAAGCATAAATACAGATCAGTGTATTAGAGATCACATAACATTTGTTTGTTCTGGTTTGTGTATAGTTACAATCCTTTGTACTAATAAACTGAAATATTCATTATAAATTTGCTCCAGAGGGACCCACAGGCCTTTACTGTGTAGCCACAGAGTCTGATTAAATATAAGAAAGTATATTGTATTTATCTCTCCATTCTCAAATGGCTACAAATCCAGCAGGTTTCCCCTAACAGGATAGCTCTGAACTCCTGTAATTCAGCCCCTGCTTGTTTGGATCAATGACACATCTGTTCAACTCGTTGCATACCTCAATCAGTCAACCCGCACAAGAAAGCTACCAACTATAGACAGACAATTCATGTAATATAAGCTTTCACTAGGCTTGGGGGTTTTTTTTAGTCCTAAAATCTAATTATGTGTTAGGAGTTAAGGAAAAACTTACTAGTACTGTTGTCACATAGCTACATGAATTTACTTTTCTGTAGTGACAAATTCTGTTTTTCTTGTACTGGAGCCAGGGCTGGGTTGTACTCCACACACAGCAAGTTCTCCCTGAGAGCTTTACAAGGAGCCTACGTATCTTTGTGTTCATAGTCTCCTGAAGTACGTTATCCTTCCAGGTAAGTATGTATTTGACCAGGCCTGACTATACCGTATTGCACTTAAAATATATCAAGGCAGTTCCATGAATTTTTGTTCCTGAAAAGTTTTCTTGTATTTCAGATATATTAGATGACCTAGGTACAAATGCTGACAGAAGTGCAGACATTTTCTTAATGTCCTTTTTTTTTTTTTTTTTTAAACAGATCATTCTAGAGATACCTTGTTTGCTCTATCTAATTATTTCAATACCACTGCTAAGGTAGCTAGTATGTATTATTAGTAAAATTTGGTTTAAATATACAGTAGTTAAAGTACTCTCTTTAATTATGAAACATCGCATGTATGCTAGCATGGGAGAGAATGAAAAGCAACCAGGAGCATATAACTCACAAACTTACAGCCACTCCCCAAAAACTAAGCTTTATTTTGTAATGGAGTTGGGATCAGAATGGAGTTGAGACCTGGAGTTGAATTGTCCCTTAAGTTTAGCATTATTTATATTCTAAACTAATTTCAAGTTTTTCCTTTTTCTCATAAAGTTCGGCCTTCTTAAATCTTGGTGTTTTCAGAATTAATCAATTCCACTTAACTAAACAGGAAAAACTCTGAAACCATGTCAACCCTTCTCCTCTCCCTTACTGAGGCAGTTTTTGGTTTTATAAGCTTCCATGAAAAAAATTTTCATCTCAACACTGATGAAAATGAAAATGAAACAAACAAAGCAATTCAACAAAAAACTTACAACAAAACACCAAGAACAATGTGCAGAGAAGCCTCCTGGGGCTTCATCCTCTTGAGCTCCGATGTAACTGGTAGCACAAGCTGCAGCCTCTGCCCAGGTCAGGGATGCTCTGGGGTACGCACAGAGGCACAGCTACTGAATACCCCTGAGAACACCACAGCTCAGCCAGGAAAGCTCAGTGCAGTCTGAGGATTTCAGAACAGGGAGCAACTAGGGACTAAATTCCAACTCTGACTCCTGAAAAGCCCCTTTTCAATTACTTTATCGTCTCCAAATTCAGTCCTGATGTGGTTTCTCAGACCTTGCTGGCACTGGTCCCAAAAGCCAGAATGTAATCACCTTTACTCACCTTGACAATATTTTTCACAAGGGGAGTTCACCAATATGTAGACTATTAGCAGCGATAAGTATAGCTAAAAGTGGACAATGGTGGAAGAAATAGTGGGCAAAACTAAGCAATTGCAAACACTATGGAAAATTTTAGCATCAGAAAATTCTGGAGGCTTCCAGATAAACTCATAATTCAGAAGCATGAGAGACAGCAATGCATCAATAATAGATTTTTAGCAGGTTATATCCTTGAAAGAAGGTAGATGGTATAGCAGACAAAGTTGTTGGTGGCCTAATACATTGCAAGTGGTTTGTCACCTACAGCACTACACTCTTTAAAGATATCTAACACAGATACACACACAAAATCTCTCAAGTGAATTTATTGACTAAAACCAGTTCCACAGAACCAATTAGTATCTTACACAGGCTGCCCTGCAAGGCTTATGAGGCCATCCATCAGTTGTCCATTTAACTATTTAGCATTTGTTCCAGCAATTTGTCACACTGTCAGAATGGTAGTATTTCAGAATAGGAGGTATTGGTTGAAATAAATCTCACTCAGATAGAGCAGGTATTTCTTTTTTAATAAGACTTACACAAGATTTATGTTTCCATTATTTGTAACCTTAGGGTGAGGTTAATTCTTTGTGTTTCAAAGTTTGTACATTTAAATCAATTGTTTAATATGAGAATTTAAAAAGATCCTGCAAAATGGAATGACTTCAAACTTCATCAACAATTTACAGTTTTGATATCATAGAATGCCTTATCTCATAGCTGCGGTGCTTACATTTTTGTCACTTTTCCCATCTAGTTGTTTACACTTTCATTCATTTCAGGTGACTTTCTTAATTTCATGGCACCAAATGAATCACAAAAAAATTACCTTTCCACTGAATGAAAGGCAAAATATCAACATAATATTAGCATGCCTGCTCCTAAGGTACTTTAGATTTTTCAGGCTCTATACATCTAAAGGGAAAGAAAAAAGATTGCTGCAGAGCTTCAGTTAACCACCTCTGGATATTTATAAATACAAATTAACATGAACATATAAAAAACAAAATGCAAAAGAAATATTTCAAGCTTGATTATCTCTAACAGAGTATTTGATATCTATAATGCAGGTACTGGGAACCATTTCAAAAGACTGGCACTTGCTTTAAAACACATCCAGAACATTTTGCCTGAACAACATGTAGGAATTAGACAAACACAATTTCTACACTAAATGAAAACAGTTACAATGAGTATGTCAGGCAACCTGTTAACACCTTGTCAGGAAACTCTTGCAGCCTCACTGCACACGGCTGTGTGTCCACACACCTGCTATTTTGCCACTTCACAGATTCCATCAAAATTAATAGGAGTTATTAAACAACCTTTAGGTTTGTTTATTGTTTCAGAAGCAGGACTCAGGTTGTAATGGCGAGAGCACACAGATCAGAAGTCTGCTTTCCTGATACCCTGTAGAGTTTCCTGATTTAGATTTCTTATAAAGCAGCTGCAGCAAAGAAGCCTGGGAATCAAATGCCATCTCTGCATCTGAATGCTCTTAAGCAGCTCCCATGGCATTTCTGCCTGACTCTCAGTGTGCATCTGTCACTAAGCTCACTCCCAGAGATCAAACACCAAATGTGAACTCCTGTGGGAAAGAGCATCAAGTAAAACCTTTCTTGAAGCTCAGAGAATGCTCCAGCTCAGTCAAATATTGGACCTTCAATCAGTGAGCCCATCCCACCTTCTATACAGAAGGTTTTGCAGTCTACGAGTGTTAGGAATGGATAACCACATGTTTAATATACACAGAGCAAAGTGAATATCTACATGTAAAAGGCTTAGCAAATTTCACTAGATAACGCTGAGATTGTCACTGCTCAAAAACCCCAAAACAATCCACCTTCTGCTTTGCTGAGTGATCTTACTGTTAAATGACTGACAGTTTTGAAGTATGTATTTTCTTTTTGTCCACACATTTGTGTCTATAATGAATAGCTTCAGACAATTATAATGATATCTGCTAAATATCACTGGTTTATTAGTTTGTCTGTAGAGGATGCACCTACTTTAGAGCTATGTTACGCTGCCTATGCAAAAAATATTATTTCCAGTTACAGTCAGAATACCACAGCAATTCTTTTAATATCATAGAAGCAAATGGGTAGAAGGAAGCCAAAGGACAAATCACCAGTTAACAACAGCCAAGGAGTTGGTGCTGTGCAGACACAGCCAAAAGGCCCAATTAGAAGAGGAGAAGGTGCACATGGCATGTGGGGGCACTGAGCCCAGCAAGAACATCTGCCTGCAGTTCCTGGGTCTTTGGAAGAGGGTTTGCTTGTTTACTGTTTTGAATATATGCCCAACATTGAAAAGCATAAAATTAACATGGAAAATTATTCCAATCACAGACAATGATGGAAAAAAAATAGCCCATAAACAAAACTTTACTGGTGTTAAGCACAAGTCTGTGGGGAGAGGTGTACAGAACCAGCAACCCATCAGTTTGTCTAACCTCTGTCTTTAGGGAGAACTTGAAAACCCAACAGTAATGGGACTGACAAGGAGAGCCAGCAACAAATATCAGGGGCTGTCTTGGACCTGGAGAGGGTGGCAATTCCTTCTGCCAGAAAACTGAGGAAGCTGAAAATGAACCAGAAGACAGGATATTATAATATTCTCGTTCTCCACTCCCATAGCACCCTCCTTAAAAAAAGTGTCCAACGTAGACATGTTAGTTAGGCACTTCCAACCTAAAAATGTAATTTAAAAAAACATCACTTATTGCCCAGATCTAAGGATACATGATATAGACATGTTGCTTTTACTTTTGAATTCTCTAGACATTTTCCACTATCTAGCCCTTGTTGGGATTAGGTATTTTGCCATTGCTTTGCCTGTCTTTCCAAGAGGTTCCACTTAATAACATTCTTGGAGTGCACCTGCTACAAGGTTAGGCATAGATGAATTGCCATTTTGTTAACTGAGGCAATGATTCATATTTTAATTCATTTCAGGTGTGGAAAAAGAAGTAGAAAAGCTAGTTCTGAAGCCAACAGCGGCACATTTACCTTCAGACACCTCTCATGTACACAGCTCCTTAAGTTTAGGTTCAGAGGAATGTCTAAAAACAGCCGATGTGCAAGAGTGATGCTGCTCATTGTGTGCTTCAAGAATAAATTTTAAAATGCTCTACTACACCATGCAGACAGGGATGGATGCTTCCATAAAGGAAATGTCAGAGGCCACATTACCATTCTTCAGTTTTCTTCCCCTAATCTTTTCTTCTCACATTTAATCTCTACTACCGAAATACCTAGAGCTTGTTAACTTATTGAGATAAGATGAAAGGCAAAATTCTGAGTTCAACTGTAAAATCCACAAAACTAATATTTCAGGTAGCAACAGAAGCAGCTAACTGGAGTTTACACTATTTCCAATGGCTTTTTAAAGCCATACAACCCTGCTTGGTGTGGAAGTGGATAAACTATATGAAAATGTGGCTATAAGAGTTGTATTGACCAAGGAAGCAAAATATACTGCTAAAGGCATTCTTTGACTGGTTTCATTGCATCCATACTCAGAATTGTATTGATTAAGTACTTTTATATAGCAATATGCCATTGTTTAACCCCAGCCAGCAACTGAGCCCCATGCAGCTGTTCACTCACATCCCTCTTCCTCCCACCTCAGTGGGACAGGAGAGAGAACCAGAAAAGTAAAAGCAAGAAAACTTGTGGGTTGAGATAAAGACAGTTTAACAGGTAAAGCAAAAGCCACACACACAAGCAGAGAAAACCAAGGGATTCGTTCACCACTTCCCATGGGCAGACAGGTGTCCAGTCACCTCCAGGATAACAGGGCTCCATCATGTGTAATGGTTACTTGGAAGATGAAACACCATCACTCTCAATGTACTTCCCTCACATTTACATACTGAGTATGATGTCATATAGTCTGGAATATTCGGCTGGTCAGCTGGGGTCAGCTGTCCCAGCTGCGTCCCCTCCCAGCTCCTTGTGTAGCCTCAGCCTGCTCACTGGTGGGGCGGTATGAGGAGCAGAAAAGACCTGGGCTCTGTATAAACACTGCTCAGTGATAACACAAACATCCCTATGTTATCAACCCTATTTCCAGCATAAATCTGAAACACAGCCCCATACCAGCTACTGTCAAGAAAGTTAACTCTATCCTAGCCAAAACCAGCACACCAGAGAAAAAAAATGTTTGCAGAGAAAGACTCTACTGGCATCACTTCAGAACAAATCAAGGCTCCACATACACAGTCTATCTGCCACCTCATTGACAGGAAGATTGTCCTTACTGAAGGATCACCAGGTGTCAGCAAAGATCTCAAAACTGCGAAGTCCGGCATTACCATTTCTCCACACACTGTTCTCTTATTCACAGTGTACCAGTGGCACTTTTACTACCAGACTGATCTGGCTCAATTTACTACAGAATTTTCTGAGCTTTAATGTTTCCCTTCACAACAGAGGATCAGGCAGTTTGCAAAATAATACTAGAATACGTAATTTATTCTAACACGAATAAAAATGTCATACACACACACATGCAGTAAGTGAAGTCAGTTTAGAGACCATCTGAAAAGTTTCAAACATGCATATATAGAAGTCAAGTGAGATTCTGAGCTCAAAGTTTGCCTTACAAATTGAATTGCAATTCCAATGAGATAAGTGGCATTATTCCAAAACCATCATAGTTTATCAGATAAGCAGATGGTTATCCAATAAAACATGGGATGAGAAACTTACTGAAGATGTGTAGTGGTCTCAAACAAAGACTTGGGGGAAGTACAAAAACCTATAAAATGCTCTTCCTTTTGAAGCAGTTTTTTCTTTTACAGTTATTCTGGCAGACAAAAGTGGATGAAGCTGTGTGATGGGGCAGCTATATCTTTTATTATATCAGAAAAATTATTCTTCTGTCTTCTGCTTTTTCCTAGAAAACTCAAGAGAGACAGTCAAATTATAACATCCAGCATAACATGAGATAGGTTAGAATTTCAAAATTGTTTTGAAATTGTTGAAAGTGCTTGGATTTGTATTCAATAGTTCTTTAACTGAAAATCAAATATGTTATTCAAAGAAAAAATCTTTTAAAAAGAAAAGATTAATCATACTTGTTTCTCATTTGAAGTCTGGGGATGTAGCAAATCTTTCCTGTGTTCTCAAAGGGAGATTTTTAATATTAAAAAGAAATAACAAAATTGTTCTCATCTTCTTTATACTTTGTCATGGAAGACAAGTCATTTTGAGAAAAAAATTAATGTTTCACATTTCTTTGGGTCACTTTTTGGCAATAACAGTAACACTAAATTTTTTCTGGATCTAATATAGAGTCTGATCTCTTGACCATTTATCCACAGAAGATGCTATTAAACCTACAAAGGTTTTCTTCTAATGCTTCTTCGGCAGAAGAAGCAATTAAAAAGGAATTGTACAGCAAATGGGCAAATAAATAAAACTATTTTGTTACTCCTGCATTTTCTGATTTCACTTGCAACTTAGTATCTCTAATTAAACTCACTGCAGGTTTAGAGGCCTAGTAAATCCAGGAATTTGCTTGTAAAAGTGGCATACCAAAGCTCCTGTCCTATGGCTCTGGACTTAGTAATTTCCCTTAATAGCCTGTATAACCAGAAGCAATTTTACCAATATGATTGATTTAATACTAGCCTCAGAACCTTTGTCCAGCTAATGGTAACTGGATTTTGAAAATTAAAAAAAAAATAATAATTGGATAAAGATCCTCATTGTTTAAGGACAGATGCACTGCTCATTGCAAGTGTGACGTGCTTCATTCGTTTCTAGATGGACTGCAGGAATACATTTGGGTTGTGAAAGAAGAACAAACAAAAGCAGTGGATTCCTTAAAATATGTCCATTATTTGTTGATGTATTTGCTAAAACTGTGGAAAGATTATATGTATTTCCAAACAGGACTTTCTTCTTGCCATACATCTGTACAGTGCCTAGTTCAAAGGAGTTCTGATCAATGACTGGCATGACACTAGTGCACAAATATTTGTATTGCTTCTGTTTCCTTGACTGTGTTAGAAACTCTGATAAAGAAGATGGTAGAACAATTGTCTTAGTAGTCAAGGGATTTTTTGCGAAGTTAAGAACAGTTGGTTGGGGTGGAGAGATGTGGAAAAAGAAAATTCATCAGAAAACCTTATTGAATAAAGTGTTGTCTACAGCTTGAGTTGTTTTTCCACCCATGGCAAGATCTTGTCTTAAATTTAGTTTACACTAATTACTTTCACATGAACCATACACATGCACTGCAAAGTATGCCACCAAATTGTTCTATTTAAAAGCCTCAGTACCCAGGCTCTAGAAGGAACTTTGCAGGCTCCTTGACCGGAAAGAGACATCCAATAGCTTCAACTCTTTGACCTAAATGTCTAGGGATTTGGGAAAAAGCCCATATTAGAGCTTAAAAATAAAGTGCTAAGACTGCAAGTTAGTAATACATTTACCAACAGTACTGCTCTCCATCCAATGTATTTTCCCAAAATACTGTAAATTAATAGTACCTTTGCGCAGGTCCCTGGCAAGTCCTGCTTTGAAAAGACTCTTGAAAATAACGACACTTTGGTCTTATGTCACAAGTCTGCCGATTCTTTTTTGTCTCAAAGCTGTGCTTGGAAAACAGAGCTTGCAATGAGGAACAGATAGGAGTGAGGAGGGAGAGGAAGCTAAGCACCAGCTGCATGTGCACGTACAGCTCATTTGCCCAGAAAAGCAAAGGAAAGACCTGGCCAAAATAGCTGCATTTGTCATCCCAGCCTACCGCTTCTGCCAGTTCACAGTACCATGCTGGGTTGCTTCATTAGCCTACTTTGCATAATGTAACTGGGGAGAGCTATCTGTCATCAGCACCCTATCAAATATTCCTGCCACTCTTTGTAGGCTGAGCTGAGCTGTCTCTCAGCAGTGCTTTGGCTGGGGAGCCAGTGAGCACACAGGCTGGAGAGGGATGATGGTGACTGGGCTGTCCTCCTCCAGCTTCTGCTAACTGCAGAATGCAATTTCCTTTCCTTCTATTCCAGTGGCCTGTCCACACACACACACACACACAAAAAAAAAAAAAAAAAAAAAAAAAAAAAAAAGTCACATGCATCAAATAAGTAGTATAGCAAAAAATACAAATCTAGACATCTACACAAATACATTTCTCTACTCTGAAATACGCTTGCCTTCTCCACCAGTTTTTAATAATTTTAGCAAGTATTAAATTATGCATTAACTAGCAATATTGAAGGACAGGACCAGTTACTGAATTGCCAGCTAGCTTTAGTATCTAGAGGTACAGCTAGGCAATCAGCCAGGGGACAGAAAAAATCAACCTCAGTTGACCAGGACAGTGATAATCTCTCTTACCCTCATAAAACACCTGGTTTTACCAAGATTTTCCTCTTCCTATAACGTATCAGAGAAATCCCTAAGGGAAGCTGAGCTGCCAGTGCCCATGTGAAGACTTGCAGCTAGTTGTCCCTCTTTCTGACAAACATGGAACCATACCCTACTGAGAAACTCCCCAGGTTTGTCCCTTTTCCTGTTTCCCCTTCATTCTTTATAAACATTTGTCTTTCTTCACCAAACCCGCAGATGAAACTCAAAGACAGCTTGTTGCAGTCCTTTCTGTTAACAAGGTTTTACTGTGAGTGAGAAGTATTTCTACAAATATTCACATGAACTAAACCTTCACTTCCTATCTGTATTTATGTGCACACATACAGATCACTCTAAATGCAGATAGTAATTTGCCAAATCATTCTTTTTTCAGCACTATCATAGGTGCATTTCAAAAACCGAAAGAAACCTGAGAAGAATATATGAGATCATAAAAGATTTAAAAAGCAATTATAAACTCAAGCAGCCATGTGGCACAGGAAGAAAAGGGAGTACGAAAGACTCCCTTCTAAGAAGCACAAATACAATTTAAGAGAAATTTACACTGCATACTTACATAAGCAAAGTGAAAAATCTTGAGCATATTTTTAAAATGAAATAACGTTTCTATAAAATGAAGACTATCTACTATAGTGGTAAATGCACAATTAAACTGACTCTCCATTAATGTGATTAACCAATAAAGGACATGCTTGACTACTATATTTCTCCACCCAAACCAAATGTAGGACACCAGTCCTCAAAAAAAATGAAAAAGAGGATGATACCCTTGTTATTTAATTCTGTAAACATTTATGCACATCAGGAACTTTATTAATGTTAGTAGCACCTCTGAGGCAAGAGGAACTTTCAATTTGATGTTACTAAACCAGGCTTTTACAGTACAGAGACCTTCAAAAACTGTTGTCTAATAGCACTCAGTAGACACTTTGATAATTTGTCTTTCAGGTTTCCCAGGTGTGGAACCAGGAATATGAAGTGTATCTCAGTCTCCTCCTATCCCCACAACCTGACAGGCTCCAACGTTTTTCCAAGAATCTATGCCAGCCAGCATACTGCTCTTAAAAGCAATACTCGAGTCAAAGAAAGACAATCAAATAAATTGCTCCTTAAACAGAACGTCTCTTCTTCCTTTGGCCATGTAAAGGATGCAATCCATCCTTGTCTGCCAAAAGCCTAAATAGCAAATATCCTTTCCTATGTAGACCCCAGAGTTTAAGAACAAGCTGGCTGATTAAATGGATATAGTTGGCTGCTGGCTTCCTCCTCAAGGTCCCAAAAGTCTAAACATGCTTGGCACTACTGTTTTTCTAGGATTTGAGAAATACAGACAGAAAACAGACTCCTTTAAAACAAACAAAATAAACCCCAAACAAACAAATGAGCCAAACACACACACACAGAAAAAAAAACAACCAAACCAAACAAACACAAAAAAACCACCACACACCAAAATACCAAACAGTACTAGTGACTTGTTATGCTGTTTAAAGAGGCTTTACCTGTTATAATTTAATCTAAACTTCTTTGATGTACCTCCTCCTTGCCAGCACCCCGTTCTTGGCATTGATCTCCTCTGACTCTATTTGAGAATCTATGCCAAGCACACATACCAATTCACATGTGAAAGTTTTAAAACAGCTTTCCATTGATTTTTAGCCATTCCTCCTTATTGCAGAAGTCATCACACACAGCCCAGAGTCAAAGAAATAGAAGAGAGTAGATTTACATTGAGAACTGCACAAGACATCAAGTTTTCTATTAGGCAGCAGTTCAGCATCTTGGAGCAAGCAGGTGTTCTGCACCAGGTAATTCTAACTTGTTCATACCTATACAGACAAAGGAGGGCTCATGGCCAGGAGGGACATCCAGACATAAGCACAAAAAAATATTCATTGTCTGTGGGGAAAAAGAACTAGTTACTGTCTTCCTTTTCTCCTAGCAAGCAGATCTCCAAAGAAAAAGAAACCATAAAAAAAACCCAAAAGCCTGGTGTTCACTTGGCTGACTGATTCCTGTACTTTCTTCTGACACAATTTTATAGTACTTTTAAAATTCAGTTCCTTTAATAACTAGAATTATTTGCTCATCACCATCCCACCACAACTTCATTTCCCTTAGGCAGCTTCGCTTTTCATACGACTTCTCAGGGTGGCCTTCAACCAGTAACTTCATGCTCTCGGGAAGTCTGAGCTTAGACCTCAACTAGAGTGAAGAGTTGTTTAACAAAATGTGGATATCTGCAAGGGCAACCTGATTAAAAATTCAAGCTGATTGTCAATGGAGCTTTATGTCACTATACTTCCATGGAAAAGGTTGAGGTGTTCCTAGATCAAAAAAGGTTGAAAAGTGCAAACATACAGAGTAAAATACAAGAAGGTTGAACTGACTTGATAATTTTACACCCAGATCTAAACATGTCTTTCTAGCTGCAAACACAATAAGCTTCTCTCTAAATTTCCCTTGTTGAGCTTTACAAACAGCCACCCTACAGCAAAGGAGCGCCTACAGTGCATACACAACCAACCACTGCCTATAATGGCTTGGGCCGGGAGCGCTACCATTTGGGTTTCCTCTCCTGACAGGGTTACCAAACCTGTCAGCATACCTTTGATTTTGCACTGTCTTGCTGCGTTTGTCTAGAAACAGAAATAACATGAGAGAAGCAGAAACCCACTATTTTCTCTCTTTCAAAATGAACTCTTGATGCCACAAGCACAGTCTCAGCAGAACATCCTCTCCAATTACTATGCTAATTAATATATCAAGAAGGGAAGCTCACCTCACCCACCCAGGCCCCCACAAGCCCCACATAAACCTCTGGTTCATCTGTTCTAGGAAACACAATACTTAGAGCCCAGGTGTGCAACATTTCTCTCCAGACAACTAGTTCCCAACTGTGTAGTAATATTTCTGTGTACTAAACCATGCGTGGGGGCAGGGGAAAAATAGCAAGTTGGGAAAAAATGATCTATTGCACCATTAAAATGAAAACAGCCTTCCTCTCATTAACAACACCCATTAAAGGCACCCTCTGCCCATTTCACTGCTGTGTTTATCTCCTTCCCCTGCTGGCACGGATGCTGAATTACAATGAGCCGTCAGGGTTCATGCCCAGTCCCAGACTGTCATCTTGATTTAAGTGACAGGATCCTAGTACCAGACCCCACACTGCAGACATAAATGACACCAATAGTCAGGCAACATTTGCAGACCAGTGTGTAGCTATAGGGACTGCAGTGTCAGGTATGGACTTTAATAAACACAGAAAGAAATGGAAACTTTCCCTGCCAACAGAAAACAGAAGGTTTGGGAAAAACTTGAAGAAAACACAAGAAGCCTACAAAGAATCACAACCTAAAAATTACATATATTAATATATTTGAAAGATATATTACAGAAGTTTATAGAAAGCAATTCACGGCTATCCCTGATAACATTATTGTTCTCTATAATCCAAATGCCTTTTTTTTTCTTTTTTTTCTCTTTTTTTATGATGCAGGACTGTGTAGCACAGTCTGTGGAGAAAACATGCTGCTGGAATGATGTTTTGCATCACTATATTCAACTTAGAGAACCTCAAACTGCACTAAATATTGAAGTGAGTTTTCAACATACAGGGAAGCGAGCCTGCATCAAGAGCTGTAAGGCATTTCTCTAATATGAAGATATAACAGAGATTTAAAAGGTGTTTCCCTTCCCCCTATACCCCCTCCCTTACCTGGAAATTGTGAAGTATTTTGTTTTCTTACTACTTTTTTAAGGTCATTTTTAGTGCTAATTATATATACATATATATATAAATCTGCTTTCTAAAGCATTTTGCAACTGCTCCGCCCACTCTCCCTTTTAATACACCGAGGAAACAATAACAACAGCCACTAGAGAATTGTGCTATAAAGATTGCACCATGCAGCGATCTGGCACTGTCCCCTCCCTGAGTCACCACCTTTCTTCTAGTGACTGGCATATCTGATCCAGCACAGCTCTACTCATCTCCTCGCTGGGCACTTCCCTCCATCTGACCTCCCAAAGGAAAACCCCAGGACTCTGTGCTTTGTCCGACACTCGCGCTGGTCGGGAGCAGCTAAGCATTTTCATGAGGAGAGGACAGAGAGGTGAGAGAAAACGTCAGTCACCACTAGAAATAATGCAGTCCCAGCTGCACTGGTGATGAAGGAAGAATATCATTTATGTGACTTCTACATAAATACTTTTATATTCAGCTTGCAATTTTCCAGGGGAATAAAATAAATGCAAAAGGGTTTGGACATCTCTGACCATTATATTCACCAATTTTACTCATTGCTCCAGTGACCCAATTTTTCAGTATTTAATGGATTGGGAAAAAAAAAACAAACCAAAACAAAACACCCAGACATGAATTCTCAAAAACAATATAACACACACAGAAGAAACATATGCAATGTATTATCAAGTCACTTAGAAAAACATACTTCACACTCTGCATATTATCGTCTTGTCTTTACACTTTTAAGCATTCAAGAAAAACCTCAAGAAACTCTTTTGATGTACAAATCATTTTCCCCTGAAACCAAGGTATATAGTATCCACTGTATTCTCTGGTAGCCAAACCAAACAAAGGAGCATTCTCATGAGACCACAGGGAGCAATGGCAGAGCTTTTCTGAGAGGGATATTTCAGTTAAAAAGAAAGGAGAGATGCAGAGATCCCTTCCCACACCGCGTCCTTTGCATACCAGTAGACACGAGAGAGAAAAAATGCTCCAAGCAACTGGATGTTTCCAGTAAAATGACATATACAAAATTTCTCTCCCCATTCTCTGACCATGTGGTACTTCTGCCAAAAGGAGATCCTGTAAACCAGTAATGGACAGGAAAGAATTTGCCACTTAAGCCCCCTGTTAAGCCTTTCGAACGTTAATGTTATGCATCAGAAATGACTAGAGAGATCTCTACACACAAGAGAAAATTTAATTCTTCCATGGTACAGCAATCAGCTCTATAAGCACCAATCTGCAATGACAGTGACATTTGTTCTGCCACAGCATTGTCTGTTAGAAGCTTGGTGTGTTTTATGAAATGGTTTCAAGGCCTAGACTAACTCTGGCCATGCTATGAAATACTTTTATTTTTTAATTAATGTTCTCAAAATTAAGAAACAGCAACTCAGGAAAGAGAAGGAAAACCATTGTTACATTAGTTGCATATATTTCTCAATGTTGTTGCTTTTCTGTGTTATTTTAAGCATTATCTATTTAAAGAAGTTTTATGATATATCGAAGACAGCAGGTAAAGTGATTGACTAGAAGAGTCAGATGTTAAGTTGCCATATAGCTGTGGAAAGGATAAAAATATTTCTCTACCTCAATTCATTCCATAGGAAAAAATTCTCTCAGATCTTGCATCCTGGATCATTTTTACACTTAAAGATTTCAAAGTGAAAAGAAAGTTTAAAGGGTAGCATTTAAAAATAAAAATACACATTTTCACAGCTTCGTTTTATTTTTCTTTTTTTTAAGAAGTGTATAATATTGAAGGAGAAAAAGCCTGCTTGCTCTCAGTTAGGTTTACTAAATCAGTCATGAAGGCAGCTGATCTAAAATGCATCAGCTGTCACCTGCTCAGTCTCAGTTTGACAGTTCAATACCTCCTCATTTTCTGAGAATGGTAGTGCTGAGGCCTGAGTAAACCACGTCTGTATGCAAACTGTCACAGAGCTCTTAGCATATCATTAGGCCTGACCTCAACGGCTGCAGTGACAACAGGGAACATTACAGGCAATTGTCATCAGAGTTAAAATTAATGTGTGGGTCTCCAAATTCAGCAGTGGCCAAGGTAAGCCCCACAAGCAGTGGCCAGTTGATGAACTACATAATTACAGCAAGATATCTTATCCCTTTGGAGAATGCAAAGGTATGTCACAAATTCAAGGCACGTCTCTCTACACATCTGTAGGTATATTTTTCACCTCAGCACTTATCTGGACCCAGTATGACATATAAATGTCAGCATATCCTAGTTATCAGCTTTGAGTAGGAAAATGAACCATTATTCAGGGCCATGAAAGAACAATCTAAGACACATTCCTAGGCAGTGACAGTCAGGGTCACACTCAAAGTGGTTAGAAAAATTGTACGTGATCATTTCAGTGGCCCAGGCACACAGACCAACCCAACATCTCTTCTCACTTTGATAGGCCATTTCTGCTCCACTGCAGCCAGTGGCAGGAGCCTGCATGGCCATAGCATGATGCTTCCAGCAGAAAAGCAGCCCCAAAAGAGCTGAAGGCAGCAGCAACATGCCCTTCAGTCCCCAGGCCTAACTTGGCTAGGTAGGCATCTTCAGAACTGCTGGACACCTAACAAGACTTATTCTGAATAAACACAAAATGGGAAGCACAAAATGGGCTTTAAAAGGATCCAAATTAATATTCAGACCCCTTCTCAATTTTTGTGATATGAGTTATAACATAAACCATATTTGTGAGCTCTAGCAGAGCTCGTCTGGTTTGCATTAGCCAGTGAATCTCACATCACTTCTGCATGACTTCACTCAGATTGTAAGCTCCTTATTTGTTTTAAATTACCAAGTGTAAAAACGCAAAAGACCCTGATTCTCCACTGCCATTGAAATGTCTATAACGTTTCACTAACATATCAATATTAACTTCAGGTGTCAGATATAAATAACTTGATGGAACACACTAATTTTAGAGTTTCTTTGGCTAAAGTAATCATGAAAAGGACCATCACATCGAAACCTGACAAACCAGAAAAGCTACTAGGCATATTTCCATCCTGGAAGAACTTGGGCTGAGGAACAGTACCTGTAACAACATCTCCTGAATACTCAAGAGACACCAACAAGATGTTGGATATTTAACAGGGGGACCATTACACATTACTTGCTTTTTTTCAGTTATCTTTTCATCATGATCATAAAAACAGTGAGACGGTATAAAGAGTTATACAGTCTTTGCCGTACTTTTCCCATTGTCTCCAGCCATCCATGGCGTTGGCATTGCCTGGTCTGGCAGTGCTTTTGATCTCTTATTTTAGCAAACATTGCTGATGCTTATCTGACTGTCTAGATTGAGGTTTCCAGGAAAGAAATGTGCACCTTATAAAGTTATCCTAGAGAGCAAATATCTTCAAATAAAACACTGCATACTTCTAGACTAAATGTCAAGGCACTTTCATTGTCTTTATCACAAGGGGAAAGTTACAGTTATGTAAGAGTTTTCCTTTACGCTGCATCACTGGGTACTTGTCTGGTAAAAATAAAATTTTACTGCGAAAATACTGCAGTTCTCCAGTCTACATGGAGAGACTTGTAGAAGTATGTCAGAGTCTGCTGCCAGCTTTAAATTAAGCAAGTTTTGCTTACCTTCCTTTGCACAGTGAGGTATTTTTCTAGAAAGGTATTTCTAGGAGGTATTTTTCTAGAAAGTGACAAATTCATATTTGGCCTTTGCATTTCCACAGCTTTTTGAATGACGCTCAAAATTTCTCCTTCAGACTGACTAATTATATGAGAGTAAATAGGAAGCACAGGTAACAAATCCATCTTATGTCATCCATGAGGAAAAGAATAATAATAAATGTCAGGTTTTGTGAAATCACTTCCTTTAAATAAGCAGTTTGAAGGTACTTGCATCCATGTCAGCATAAGAACCCTGTATCAGAGATCTGACAGAACTGCAAAAGTGCTGTACTCTCCACAAAGCTCACCCTAGAAGATAAACTATTGCAGATTATCTGAGCAAAGTTCTCACTGACTAATAATTTTTTATATTTTATTTCCACTAGTCATGTGTCTCATATGTAAACAGTCCTTAAAGGTTTCTTTCAGAAGCTAAACCTCAGCTAAGTAATTGTTTAGCTAAAAATCTTACCCATTTCTTAACAATGATTGAGATACAGCTCCCTATTGGCTTAATCAGGTTTATGAAATTATAATTTAAAAATCAACATGATTAAATATAGATTAAAACCTCGAAGCCTTATCTGCAAGAAATGAACATACGTTTTAGAGCACTTGATGATCTAAAGTTACAGCATGGACAAAGTGTGAACGGTCAGGAGCATTGTCTTAACATTTGAATGCCATAGTGGTATTCAACCCCATTGCCAGACATCACTACTAAATAAATAAAGCAGCCTGTACCTCCACCTATAGAAGCTCCCTCCCTTTTTGTCTTTGTGTGATGAATTGCAATATGAAATGCATTTCTTCTAAAACTTAGAAATTCTGTAGTGGGTATAATTTAGTCAAAACCAACTTCTACTCCTTAGGATGTCCTCACATAATTCATTCTTAGCTCCACTTCATACTGCCATTCATGAATTCCAAGGTCATTTATAACTGAAATAATATTTCACCTCATGTCATCTCACTGTCATATTTCTCTATACCAGACTTCTCCACCAGTCGATCAATAGTAAAAGCAGACACAAAGTCCAGCATTTCAGCAGATATTTGAGCTTTTCTAAATCTCCAATTCCCTTATGAGTTTGGTCATTTTCTATTAAAGACAACGTAAGAAATAGCCCTGCGACAGGCTTGCACAGTCTGCAGTGTAAAAATCCCACACCGCCAGCGGAGGGCACTTTAAGCCCCTTCAGAAGCTTCTACTCATTTAGAAACACAGCTTCTCCCCTACGACCCAACCTGCCCTAGTTCACATTTCATTTCTACTGATTTTCTGACCACATTTCCCCAGGCTTGACACTTTTTTATTGATACACCACCACATAGGAGGCTACAGAAGCCAAACAATCAAAGAAACAGACTCAGGACAGTAGAAAACATTTTAAAAGAGAAAATGAATATTGACATTGCATGTGTCTTAAAAGAGCTGGATTAAGATAAGGCAGGTTATTCTTTTAATTTTGGTTTGATTTGCAATGAGGTGGGTTGTGAAAATGCAAACTGGTTAAAGCACCTATAGGTAACTGTCTGTATTTAGGGAATGGTGTGTTTATCCCATTCCTGAGAGAAATAATTGCCAAGGTGAATGCTCTTTGAGAGCAACAATATCTGTTTCTGGTTTAGTTCCAACCCTTCGGCTGTTAGCTCTTTCAATTTCTGTAACCAAACACTGCCAGGTCTTCTCTCTTTCCTTGTCTTTTCCTCAAAGAAACATGTTTTCTCAGTAATGCAGTAAAACAATTGACAGAGCACACAAAGTGTTAAAACTTCATATAATAATTACCACAAAAAGAGCCAAACATGCATAACAACTTAGAATTTTCTCCTTTCTCTGTTGAGGTATCCCTTCTCAACATTTGAGAAGGGGATAGGAGAAAATCTCCAGAAACGTACTATAAATCTTGTTTAACATCAGAATGAGGAGACTCAGACATATTTTACATTAATGCCACATGTAGTTATTAAAAGATTAAAGATTTCTTAATAGCTAGTTTACTAAAAAGCAAATCAGTGGACTGTTTAATGGCCTGCTTACAGGCCCAGTAGGTCTGAATGATTTTAACACTTTTTACTGGCACTGATGAGCACTATTTACTGCACAATACTGCTGTATGGCTGTAATGCATGTATATCCGTTAATCATTTATAATCCTTTCAGCAAGCTGTATCTTTTAATAATAACATACAGTTTTTACAAAATTTGAACTCATCTCAGATTCCACTAAAGTCATCTCAGGTTTTTTTTTCCACATTTTACCCACTCTTCTGGTTCCTACTACTGTTTACTTTGCTGAGTGCGTCTGTATTTATTTAGTCTCCTTCAAATGAACAAATACTTTAACATTAAAATGTTACCATTTTCTCATCTCCTTAAAGAACATTGAAAAAACAGACCCAGAACACGACTTCCCCTTTTGTTTTCCATAATGGGTACAATAATCACAAATTCAACCCCTGCATAGAGAGAAGATAACCTATAAAAATAAAAATTCACAGCCATTGACTCTTATCAGACCTAAGGTACTGTCCTTTCTTGTCATCATACAGTTTTGGATAACTTGTGGTGACTGATCAACTCCATCAATAGTTTTTATCATTGTGAATATTTACCAGATCTAAGAAGTTTAGGTCACTGAAAGGAGACTGTTCCAGGTATGTCATGACTTGACTTAATTTTCAGACACAAACATTGTGAATATCACTGCATGCTCTCAACTGAATGCAAACATTTATGGTGTTATTACTGCCAATAACAAAATTTCACCCTAGAACTGTTAACAACCAGATCTACTTAATTGTAATTATGTGCTGTCATTTTCTGTCTTGTTTTAGATTTTCCGTAGGAGAAGTAGCAGTATTCAAATAATTCTTGAACAAGTGCATACATTATTTACAGACATGTATCCAGTTGTAAAATTTTGATCTGAATTATATTTTTAAAACAGCTTACTAAACAGTTGATAACTACTAGAAAATCAAATGATGCTCAAAGAACTTTATGACATTAAAATGTTATAAGCTCTTCTCCAAACAGAAAAGCACATGGTGCTTGGAGACACGGCTCAAGTGACTGTGTGGGAGTGGACACAGCTCTAGCTGAGACCCTACTAGCAATGAGTGGAGTTATTGCTTTCATGGTTCTTACCACATATGTTTCCATTTGTACACAGGAGGAGGAGACTGGCTTTTTTCACAAGATCATGACACCGTTGGTGCTCACCAAAAAAACAGGAAACCCAAAATGATCCACTGCGCACCCATGTGCTCCCAGCCCATGAGGAGCCACAGTATGGCAAAACTTTGTTTTAAGGAGCTCCTGCAATATCAGAAGTCTTTAATGTTACCACTAATTGAAAAAAAATGTGACGCTAGGATGAGTTGCATTTCTTTATCTCAAACCATCTTCTCCCTAATTTCACATAATAAATTAAGATTATACCTCCAGTGGTTTTGTTCATCTATCACCATGTCCATGATTATTACAGCATTACAAACCAAACAAGAACAGCTTAATTTCAAGGAAGATTTATGGGGAGTGAAACCCATTCAGACTTGATTAGATGAGAGTAACCAAATAAATCTAATGTTTGCTCTAACAACAAAATTAGACAAAAATACACAGGTTTAAAATATCAGTGCTGAAGTATTGAAATATAATTGCCAGCACAGGAAGGAATAAACACTGGTTAATAAAATTAGAACCAGATACATTAGTTAGATAAAAAGATTATCATGCACACTATCCAACTCTCATTATAGGTTAGTTCTCTATAGTGTGACCTTCAATACTGTCCAAGCTAATTCTACATGCCTGCAACGTCTTAAATGCTCTGCAATTTAAAAGCAATAGGCTTAAAATAACCTGCAGTTTAAGAATAGTGTGCAGGGGAGGAAAAAAAAAACCAACAAAGTCACAGTAAAAAGGTCTGAAGGCTGATGTTGAATCAGGCGGGGTCACTGTCCCCTGCAGACAGAAAAACTGTGACAACAGAAGTATTTTTTAAGATTTGTCTGAGGTTTCTGGCTTATCCTTTTTTTGCTTTGATACTTAACTAAAATGAACTATTTTATATGATACCAGCATGGCGATGAAAGGGAGCCAAATATATAGAAATGCCCAAATCAGGAATCTGTGCTCTTACAGTGCTGAGAGCAGCCACAATTCAGTATCCCTGTGTGTTTTAGCCCACTCTCATATAGAGCTTGGTCATTCCTGCAGCCCCCTTGGCATCCTCTCTGCACTCCAGCAAGAACACTGACAAGGCTGTGTGAGTGCTGAGTGGTTTGGGTTTTGTGTGGTTTTTGTTTTGTGATTTGTTTGGGGTTTTGTTGATTGGTTGGGTTCTTTTGTTTTGTTTTGTTGTGGGTTTGTTTGTTTGTTTGTTTGGGGTGTTTAAGCAGTTTTCTGTAATTTCTTCTTGTGGGAGAAATACACTCTCCCACAATCAAGTAGCACGACAGGAGCAGGAAGAGGCTCCGGGCACATAGGACGACCACTGCACCACTGAGAGCTTCACAAGGGAGGATGCACACTTGGCATGGACCACCCATGAAATTAGACCCAGCTCTCAGTCATGACAGCAACTACCAAGCAAATATTTGTCATTGGGAGCATAATGCAATGACAATATAGACCAAGTTGTACCAGGATTAATTAATATGTTATCAGCCACGTAAATCAGATTTTCCAAACTACAGAGTTACAGAGATGGTGGTCACAGAAACGCTTCCTGTAGCACAAAATGTATTTAAGCGATCCGAAATTTAATGTTTGCTTTATAAAAATTAGCTCAGCTGTCTACTTTGCTTTTCTTTCTCACCAAAGTGACATCAAAGGGACTGCAGAGCAAGACAAGCTATCTTCTACATAGTAAAAAGCCACTTCTGAAAGTGAAAGCATATACTTTTTTGTCAGCAGCATGACTGCAATGGTCTGAAGGTTGTGAAAAGATGGCAAATTATTCCTCCCAGGTCCTACCTCCCCTGAGTGCAGGAAAGAGAAAGGTGTTGTTTGAAGAGCTAAGCCCCTAATTAAGAGTCATTCATCCATATTTAAAATTATGACAAGTATACAGATTGTAAGACAGGCAGAAAAGCTTTAGGAAACTGGGAAAAAAATAAAAATCAAGCACTGCACAGGTTGTCCAAGTACGGTGGCCTGTCCACCACACATTCATCTGTGTTAGAATCAAACTGCAGCACCTTTTCAGTTTAATAATTTGTCAGTTTGTCGTAACTGAACAATATCTCAGTTGGGATCCTAAAGCCCTTACAGACTAAGCAACATCAAAAATTCCTTTTCATGGGGACAAAGCCAAGATCGTGTCATCTCTGCAATGGGTTAACCTGCACAGTTCACCATTCTATGGTAGTGGGTCCTAAATCTAAGTGCAATTGCCCTTGAGCAGGAAATCTCTATGGGCTGAGGAACAAAGAACAAGACTTTAGCCCAACAGGGTTTACCTTTGTAAGCTCTCCATGCCATACATTTTGCAAGTTTTCTGTACTGTAAGATGAAATGCAGAAAAGATGAGTGGGAGAAGCACGTAAGACAACTATGTTACTTTAGTTTCTTCAGTACCATTCAGACACTGACCCGCAGCAGGCACATAGTGCAATGGAAAAACACAGAAAAAGCTGGGGACTGTAAGAGGTCCAGCATGGCTTCAGCATTACTGACACTGAGATGATTCTAAATACAGCCGAATAATTTTAAACTCACATATAAAAACAGTAGAAAACACTCTTATCTATTGTTCTCTATTATATGGACATGAAAGGAGCAGTCTTGATCTTGCTCTCTTTTGAAAATGCATCACTGTTCACAGGACATTGTAGGGTCTGTTTTAACTCTATGTACGTCTTTCCTGACTGCAGTGAGGTTGAGAGGTGTAAGAAATGCTCCATCTAGAACACCGTCAGTCATTTTGAAAAAAAAAAAATTATTCAAATTTTTAAAGATTAAATTATATGCGTTTACTTAATAGACTGTCAGAGAGCTTTGAAGGGCGATGATCCATGAACTATAACTTTAAAACCTTAACATATTATAAGATAATGAATCCAAAGTTACAATAATGGACCATTGAGCAGATAATTACACATTCATAATGGGCAGTAGTGGGAATTATGATGTTATGGACTATTATGCCTATTCTGAAATTTATATAACAGAGTTTAATAAAGAATACAACAGATCGCATGCTACGTTCGGCTGCCACAAAGAAGCAAGACAACACAGCGGACGCATGTGACACCACGGCCCTCACAGAAGTTCTCCTTTCTCCAGCATCCACAATGGCCCTTTCAGAGGTCACAAATGTGAGCAGATCTGAAGACAAGGCAGCAGTACCCAAGATCATGGATCCCTAATCTTCCCATGAGTAACTAAATGATGATGCATCATGTAACATGCTACACTGAAATAGGACCCTACTTTGAGAAAACGCCCTGAAAATCGTAAGGTTCAAAAGTTTCCAGATATGACATATTACTTATGACTTTCGAACTTGGAAACACCACAGGTACATTTTCAGAGTCTCCATTCCTGGAGGTCACAATGTTTAATAAAGCCAGCCTTGCTTTTCCCTCCAAATACAGTAATAAATCAAATAAACCTTTCAAACATATGAAATAATACTCCATCTTCATCAGAGAACTGATCTCAGTGTTTAACTTTCATGTTTCATTTAAGTCCCACTCTATTTCATTCCAAAAAGGGGAAAAATACACACATATATGAAAATACAGCAATTTCATATTAATATAATCTGCCATTCTTTGAAATTGTCTTCCTTTAATTGTCTGTTTTGCAATAGGAACAATAGGAAATTCATAGACAAGACCAAACATAGAGCAATACAGGCATTTTCTCAACTTTAGAAAACCAGCCACAGGAAAAACATAGTAGAGGGGGAAAAGTACCCATATTAAAGAAGGTTAGTTGATAGGACAAACACAAACAAGTAATGTTATAAGACAGTTGCTGCATGTGTTTTTTCCACATGATACATTCATTAGTGAGAAAGTAAAGACAGTCCGATTTTAAAATCTGAATTATTTTGTTTGTGAGGAGAGGATCAATCACAGTTTTCTACCATCTTGGAATTAATCACAATGCTATATAAATCCTCTGTATTTGAAGAACTCAGTGTGATTTCAAAAAAAAAAAAGTTAAATAATATATTACATTGAAGAATGTCAATCTTTTAATATATTTCTCCATGTGAGAAAAAAAAAAAGAAAAAGAAAGGAAATTGCAATTACAACTACAAAACATGATTGTAACCTCTTTCTAAGCATTAAAGAAGTTGTCATTGTTTAGTTAACCAATTCAGATTCAGCAAATGTGACCTACCATATCCTGAGGGAGAGACCTATTGTAGCAGTAAGCAATACATCTCCACACACTTGTAATTCAAAGGCACTGAGGCAAAAACTGTCAAAACATTACTAGAGTCGACAAGGATGTATGATTCATTAGTCTAGGAACTGATGTGTTATGGACCTGTTTGTGATCAGCCTGGTAATTTAAATCCAGTTACAAGTTTATGTAGACCTACTAGAACAGTATTATTAAATTTCAGATCATGCCTTCAACAAAGACACTTGTAATTGTAGACATTTATCACAAGGCCATAACTAGCCCCCTATCATGCTAACTTAATCAATAATCAATTTATAAAATATCCTTACTTTAACTGAAAATCTCTAGCTGTTTCCCTTTTATTGACTTTGAGGGCCAAAATGCAGCGTAACATCAGCAAGGCAGTCTTCATTCATTAGCGCAGAATTAGATTGTAAATGATTCAATATCTACAAGTGGTTACATGTGCAGAGAAGAGTGATGTGCAGCAGCAAATCCCAGGGCTGTGCTGGAGGGTGCTGCCTGTGCCTTGGGTCTCTGCCTCCCCCATGGCTTTACACTCCCCTCAGAGCCATGTTTGAGACATGAAGCCATCCCACACATATCACTGGCCTACAGCCCCTCCTGTTGTTGACAGAAGAGAAAGATATTTGTGCAATTAGCTCAAAGAGAAGATGAGGAGTGGCAGAGTTGGACTTGTGATTGATGTCTCAGCATTTCATTTGTTGTGACAGGTCACAGCAAAAAAAGGATGAGTTCAGCTCCAGTGGAAGTATCAGAATGCTTGATTTCAAGCGTTAAAGATTTTCCCTGAGACAAAAATGTCCTTTATTTGAAGAAATTGCATATTGATACCTGTTTTTACATGGTGAGCTTTCCATCTGAAGAAAAAGAAACCTGAAGAAACCTGAGAAGACAACTTGCTGGAGGACTGTAACCAACCAACACTATCAAACAAACAATTCATAAGATACACTTGATCCACAGGATAAAACTGTGGTTGTCCTATAGTTGCTTGCTTGATAATTATTCGATATTAAGTTTTCTGCATATCAAGGATTATTCTATGCCCAAAATACAGGACACAATATTAGTAGAGGACCATAATGTCAAAATTTGGTTTATCAAGTTTGCCCATGATAGTGTAAGAAGTCATTGCTGCTCTTCTGCAGCCCCAAGAAAATAAAAAGAAGTTGCTAAGTATCAAACCTGTAAAAGTCTGCCCATTTCATGTCTCCCTTACCATGATACACTAGAGCTGATTTTATTAATCACAAGTTTATGGTTTTGTACATGTTTTTATCCATTTATGAAAATTACTGCATGAAGATGGGAAGGAAGGTTAACCCCAAAAAAATATTTACCTTTCAAAGGAATATTTTCAGGCAGTTTATATTGAAGTACTGTATGAAGTCACACTAGATTTAGCTATTTTACATTTGTGTGATCTTTCCAAATCGTCATTAATTTAAACATGGTTCCTAAAAGTGCCAGAACAAACATTTTGCTTGAACTGCCATCCCATATTACTCAGTAACCTAATACTCTCTATCACAAAACCAATTTTTGCAGATCAGAGCATGCCTAATCACAGAGTGCACAGCAGGTGTATGCTACTTCTGCCAAAGGACTGATGTTTTCTCTCCTTCCATTCAAATACACAGAGCTTCTGGGAGCTTTTTTCTCAACAAAATCAGAACCTGATAAACCTGACAAAACAATGGGTTTAAATATCTCAGCTAGATTTCACCATTGCTGTAAATGCGGAGGGGTGAAGAGTCTGACCTCATTGGCCAGCCTGGGTGGATGCTAACCTCTCTGGGCAGGGGGAGGGGACAGAGCAAGGGCACCACAGAGATGGATACAAGAAATTAAGAACTGGCAGCACACTCCAACCTTTCAGAACAAAGAACTTGCTTCAGGAAATATACTTGTCAGACTACAACTCTAAAGGGCTATCAGTCATCAACACAAGATGTCCTAAATTCCAAAAGGCTTATTTCTATTGCATGTAATGTCAAACTATCAATTAATAAATAAAAACTAAAAACTCCCACAAAAACACAAGAGAAAACAAAAACTATCTTCCCACTCAATAACAAAATACTGCAATTATGACTTATCTGTAATGAGAAAAGCTCAGGGTTCAAGTTGCTTCTGTAGGTGCAAGGTTCATTAACCACAGCTCAGACACTGCTGATATCAGAGATGTTGTCAGATTGCCCCAAAATATGCCCTGGGAACAAATCAGATATTGTCTGGAACATCTCATTTTGCTGAGGGATAAAATTCTCTCCTTTTAACTGCACCACTTCACAGTACTATTGCACAAATTGCAAAAAGGGTGTTTCCCTGGAGGCCATGATCAGAAATCACTGATGCAGAAGGACTTCCAGAAGTCCTTCTGAAGAATGCAAGAAAGTAAAGGACCTTTCTCCGAAGGGTTTTTCATTTATTAACAGCACTTCCATCCCTTTCTAGCAAATCATATTATTATTCCTGAACAGCATTAATGCCAGCATTTTTTCTTCTGTCAGAGATGCTCCTTTGAATGCCATTTATTGTGAAAAAGAAACATGCATGCATACAGCAGGAGACTAGCTAGTATTTGTTTTGAGAGGTGTCATCATTTACGAAGATAATGAAAAAAAGCTTGGTTTCTTTAAAGTTGTTCTATAGTCTGGACCCATATTCCTCTCTGATGTCAATCCCTAGAAGCAGTGTATAAGTAAACACTAAAAATAATACTGAAAGAGTTGATAGCATGCCTAACCCCTTTCCATGACACAGTGACAAGGCTACAATGACACAGGCTCAAGTAGAATGCATACCTGCTCCGAAGCACAATAATAGAGGGAAAGTATTATTTAATGACAGCTCCAGAAAAATAAATAAATAAATAAATAAATAAATATGAGAATTTTCACATCCATTAACGGATGGAAGTTTTAAACTTGAAATTTCGTGAGAAAATCTCTTGTAACATGTAGCTACAAGCTTTTTTATCAGGTTTTGATTTGAGCTCAGGGTAAAAACACAATCTGCTTTCAAAGCAGAGCAGTTTAAGTTTCTTCTCTCTCTCTCAAAACCAGATAACACAATGAAAGGTGAAAGGAAGCTTGTCTTAGTTTCCCCCCAAAAACTGTGTGATTTCCTGCATACACTTCTGGTTTTCAAAAAGAGAGTCAATATCATAGTGGTGGCAACGCAACATACTTGCTGAATTTCACTTGCTTACTTGTTTTGAAGCAAAAATTTCACGTGGATCAAACATTACATAAATTTTCACACAAATATTGGTAGGGAAAGACTAAAGGAGTTAATATTATATTATTAAACATGTTACATTGCAAGGTATCTTAATAATTAAACAATGTAACTTTTTTGATGGAGAGAATTTCTGGCTGAAATTTAAATGTAGGTACTCCAAACAGAAATATACGTGAGTAAACATTTGCTGCAATTAACTGAAGACCACAAAATCACCAGTAAAATTTTCTCACAGACCAATATAAAATAGAATAGTGGAGAAAAGAAATCTTAACAACAAGCAATGCATAAATTTGGTTTTAAACTGCACATTTCCACCTTTTAATCCAGGCCCATTCTCCTTTTTCTGCCTCCCCTTTCAAAGAACAATGCATTTTAAAGAAGATGGAGATGATCATTTTCATAAGATTTCATTTGAAACTAGATGGGTTCCTTTTGCTCAGAATCATCCTCCTATGACTTCCTGTTAATTTAATTATTTGCATTACCTCTCTTGCATGAACTTCAATATAGTGAGTATGTATACAGCAATTAAAATTGCCTGCCTACCTGCCTGCTGTATGTAATTATAATTGTAAAAAGTCAAGAGTCTTATTTTTCTCTCCGGCAAGCAGACTCATGCTAGAAATAAGTAACACATCCAAATTAGTGTAATTCACCAACTCAATGAAGTCATCACAATTGTTATACAAAATGCAAAGAAAAGCAGCCATCAATTATCATAGGATTGTACACTATCAGGAAGACAAGCACATCTGCTATTCTGTTCTTTTTGGAGCCTTAGTCTTCAATTGGTAGGTTTAATTCCTAAAGATACCTCAAAGGCCATGAACCTTAAAGCGAGTTTAAATTAGAAAATAGTTTGTGTTCCAATACACCACTGACACACCAGTTGGAATACTGGCATTGAGACCTTACTTAAGTATCTCCTATGCCTAATTTATCTCAGTTGGCACCTTCATTTCTAACCATCATGCTGCTTGTCTGAGATACCATGATGGATAACACCATCATGGCTTGTCTGAGAGTAGAAATAATCACCAGGCAAAGGTGTTTGTGGGAAACTGAATGGCAGAGTCTCACCTCCTAGGTGAACGCCACCATCACTGAACTATTTATAGGAAGGGATCCTTGAAGAGCTTCACACACTCTTTCTATGCTTATGCAGGAACCAGTCCCACAGCAAGATGCAGCAGAAAGATCACGCCCAGTCAGTCAACTCTCGGGTGCCTTGGTTTTACCTGCACAGAAACCACTCAGAGCTTAGGGAAGCAGAAACTCAGACTTCAAAAGAGCATTAGTTTTGGAAACTCAGAAATATCCTAGTCTGGGTATAAGCCAAGTTGAGGAAAAAGGAATCCAGTTTTAGATTTAAATACTCAAAGTGGCTGACAAGGAGACTGAAACCTGTGAGGAATGAAGGTCTACATCTTTAGCAGAGAATTAGTTTATGCTATTTTCACTTGATGGATACCACTAAATACAGCATAGTTACAGTGAGCAGTCACACAGAGAAATAGTACTTGAACTGGACAAAAGGTGCTGTGCATTTTAAGGCTCTTTTCAAGGACATAATTAGTATCAGAGATTTTTATTTTCAACACTGAGGCATACAACAAAATGATGCTTGTTCCGGGCTGTAGATCAATGCAACAGGGGCTCCCCAGAGCCCCGACACATAGCCAGCCAGGGGGAGACTGAATTAAGAAAGTGCAATGAAGAGTTGCAAGCTTTCACACCAAGCTGTCATGTGCAGTTTTTATATCAAACTTCTTTCTACAACGAAAAGGTCAGGACACCGCTTCTCCCCCACCTCTCACCAATGCTCCTAATACCAACAGAGAACTGTAGTTCACAGCCCTGGAAAGGGTGACCAGGAACAACCTGGAATCTTCAAGCCTAGTCAAAGATCTCAGTCAAGTTTAGTTTTTGCAGAAAAAATATTTTATTGTATAATAATATTGTATACTAATACAATATATTATACAATTAAAACTGTTGTAGGCACACTTCCTAGTATCCACTCCTTTCCTTGGCATCAGGCTTGCTCTCCTACTGCCCCATGGGCTTGTAAGACCACCATCTCCCACCTGGTAGGGGTAATGTAGCCAATACCACCTGTAACCCAGCTCCTCAGTGCAAGAAGTGTGACGTTGACAATGATCTCTCTAGGCGGTACTTGAGGTCTTTTTTATGTATCTTCTAATACTCTTTAAACCTTGCTCTTTTTTAAGGGGTTCAGATTTACTGTATATAGCAGATTTTGCATACAAGCTACATGTGCTTTACTCTCTTTGCTGCCCCAACACAGTTTTTACCCAACTTCTAAGTCTGTATTTCTCTAACTGAGCATTGGTGAGTCATTTAAAGACATGAGGTCTCTGGTGCCCACTTGTGTGGCACCTCTCATCATCCCATGCCTGGACTCTTCCACAAGGCATCCTGTATCCCCACCTTCAAAGCCTAGCTGTCCCACCAGGCTGTGTTTCTCTACACTTTGTGTTAGAATCATGAATATCTTGTCCTATACAAAATTACTACTTGTCACCACTGTCATTAAAAATGTTGTTGTACAATACAGACATTAGCAAAATTAAATTTAGGCTACTGGAAAAATAGCTGTTACAGCAAATCCAAGCATAGAAAATGCTCATCACAGGTCATGACAAGCTGATTCAAAGTGTGACAAGCCTCAGGTCAGAGGCCTTACAAACTCAGTATAAATCCCAGTGCTCCTTGCTACACCACATGTAACAACATGCCTGCTGGGCTAGAGAGCTCTATGCTCCCTCCCTTCCTACACAGCCCCTCCGAGTAGCTCTGCAGAAGCCGATCCCAGATTCCCAATTCAGCTCATTGCCACAAAACTACTATGGCAGGATCCGTACAGACACAGACACAGCCTTCCATGCAGCTTCTTTATATTAATCTTGACTTGAATGGAGCGCTCGTTTACTTCAAAGTTATATCCATCATGCAACATACATACTAAATATTTGTATAACAGTTCAAATGAATGAACTTGTGTTCATATATGAGAGCTTTTCTGCTATAGACACTTAACCACATATTGTCCCCAAATTATCCTTCAGACTACACCTTAGAGAAAACAGAATATAGACGAGGCCTTCATTTTTTTTCCTAAAAGTTTCATATATGCTAGATGGGACAAACATTTAAATACCTTTGTACATTTAAAGACACTGAGGTACTTTTATGAACCACTTCAAAGAGCCACTTAGGTTTTGATTTATAAAAGAAAAAAAAAAACAACAACAAAAATGCCAAACAATCAAAATAAAACTCACAAAAAAAAAATCCATCCCACTTGATTACTTAGTACTGAATATTTTAGGATACAATTCATAGGAGGTGGGAAAAAAGATGGAACAGTGGGTTCACTTGTAAAAGACCTATTGGGCAATAACAGCTGCAAATGAGAGTGTTTAGGGGAAAAACCTACACTGAAGACCATTATTTTAATATCTTAGTTTCATGAAATGATTATTTGATCTTTTAAAATTTTTGCCTTAATAGCAGTATTTCTAAAAACTAATTATATAAGTGCAGTTAGATATAAGCCACAGTGTTTCAGATGGGTTTATTCATTTAACCTGCTTCATCAGAGAAAAAGAAGAAAAATAAAGGAATGTATCTGTAACTAAGAAGGCTTATGAGGTGTTCGAGTTTTCTGTGTAAATTTTCAACTGCTTGTTGCTTTTTACAGAAAACATGTGTTTACTGGTTAGGGTTGTGCTGTAGTGTTTGCAAGGGTAATGAGCTATTCAGTGTCTATTCTGACTGAGCTATTTGTGTCTAGTTAATGCATTTCAAATGTAATTGACAAATTAATATCTCTAACTTTTCCCATTAGCAGTATTAAATAAGGAAATTGCTGTTCCAGAATTGTAACCTTTTTATTTATTATACTGAACTTCTCTTGTAACATATTAGTTGGTCTAAGTTTTCTTCCAATAAATCAAAGCAAAAGAAAGAAAAACTTTTTCCTCTATTCATGATATTCCATTTCTCCATATTTCTTAAGCTAGACAATAAAAATTAATAAAATTAATTCCATTTTTTCTATCCAGGTTCTCAATATTGCAGTGCTCATTTTATCACTAGTAAATGTCAATTATATATTCTAAAAAAAGTGTGAATCATTAAAAAATAACAGAACATGAAACACTTGTGTTTGTCTTGTTGATTTCAATACTGACTTCCCTTATTAAAGGACCAGGGCCACGTTGGAAAAAAAGAAAAAAATATAAACTGAAGCTTTTCCATACACAGAAACAAAAAAAAAAAAACAACCAACCACACACAAACAAAAAACCAACACATACCACCACAAATGCACAACATACAACCTGTAAAAGCCTCTAAACTACTAAGTATCACTAAGGCAGCTGCTGTAACGACTGAGTTAACTGAGAAGGAGTCAGTTTTCCTTCCATTTTCAGTGCCTGAGTATCTCAATAACAAACAGTGAGCAAAAATTAGATCCTCCCTCTGACTCCACTACCTATACTCCTTTACAAAGACCACAGATCAGCCATTTTCCTATTTCTGTTGGACACACATTTGCACAGGGCTGTGGCTGCTCATCAGCTGCTCCACTCAAAGGGTGGCAAAATGAGGTTTTTAGCACCACTTTACAGATTACGTAGGCAAGGCTACTTACTTTCAAGGCACAAGAGAACTACAAGACTGGAATCTTAGCAGTGCACTACCAAAAATGTTATTAGTATTTCTCTACTGTAAATCTTGGGGTATTAGGAATATGTTTAAGACTCATTCATATTTTGTAGTACTGAAATAGAGCAAATCCCAGTCTGTGCTTCTAGTGGAGAAATTAACTTCAGGTTTCCCCTGAGTTGACAACAAAGTACTTCTCACAACACTTTTGGTCCTTACTAGGACTTCAGAGCCAAGAACTACATCATTTTATGATAACATTTACACCCATAGATATTTACTTCCAATAAATAAACAAATGAGCTGTCTACATAACCTAGAAGTCAGCTGGATAACAAGAACTCTGATAAAAGTAAACATGTCACTATCATTTGGGAAACAATCTACCTTAAAAAACCCCAGTTGTATTTATCATTTACAGTTAATATCATTTATACAAAGTATTTACAATGTGACTGATTTCGTAGAGAAAAAAAAAAAACAAAACAACACAAAAACCACTACATTTCACCAAAATACAACTGGAAATTGATTTTAAATATTTGAATTACACACCATACAGGTAAATTAAAATGGTTGATTTCAGAAGAGTTGATTTCCTCTATGAAAATATATTGCATATACAAAAACATTTGTTAGATGAAAGGTAAGCAATGTTATGGGACGTAACTTTTGATCATGCTCTCCAGGTGAAAGGAGAACAGAGTGGCATTTAAGAACCAAGGGGCATATATGTTTTATCTACTCTATAGCCGTGCTCAAAGACACTCACAGAAAGCCAAAAGTATCTATGGTACATTTAATTCTCGTTAATAAGAAAGTTTTAGCTTGCTGGGCAACAGTCCACTAGAACTGGAAGAAACCTGTGCTCTAGGTAAGTGAACTTTCCCATGAATAAAATATAACTTCTTAACCTGGAAAGGCTCATCTTCCAATCCTACAGATCAGCAAATGCAATATGACGGAGCTACTGGAGTAATTCCTATGAATTCCCAGTCAAGCATACAGAGAGAGGAATGCAAACACACCCTCACCTCTGCAGATAAAACACACATAGAAGACTTCGCACTGTGATTCCTATACTCTTTGTGCTGAGAAGGGGCTGTGTGGGACATCTCGGCTCTATAAGCAAAACTGTAGTTTGCATCTCATTGCCCAAACTCACCAAAACACCTTTTCATGTACCAGGCGGACAAGCTGGAAATGCAGACATGAATGTGATCAAACAAGCCCAAAAAGCAGCACAATCTCATCCTGTGCCACAGATGTTGCTTTGTTAAGTGATAGCTGAGTATCTCTGCTTTAAAATGCTTGAACCAGCACAAGTGCCACTTCATTCCTATGTGATGTTTTCGTTTGGCAGGACAGGTGCTCTTGCCGCAGAATATCCCAAAAAAGAACATCTAAAATATGTATTCACCAACATCTGTCTTCCTTTGACTTAAATGCATACCTGAGCAGCTTCTTTAAGTATGAGCAAAAAGTTTTTCACTTACTTTAACCTTCTAAAGAAGCTTCATGAGGCCATATGCCAAAAGACACTTTTCTATAAAAGTAACCTTGACTACATAAAATGTGAGCATTGAAACTTGAGTTGGGGCGGGGGGAGCAGAACACAACAAAACACCTCTCAATTGTCTCAAGAAATATAGAGCTTAAAGCAATATATTTTTCAACTGTGACAACATTTTGGAAGCTTTTTAAAAAGGAGGTATCACCGATCTATTTAATATATTTTTTTTTTTTCAGTTGTAGGTATTTACACATGAGGTTTGCATTTTATTTTAGGCTTCATCAGAAATACCAATAGCTTCATTTGAGGAAACTAATTCGATTTGGGGGTTTGAAGGTTTGTTTGTGTGTTTCTCTTTCCTGTGCATCTAGTACAGCTTAACATGGGTAGCAGCATTTCACATGCTATGTAAAAGCTACTATTAGAGGCAAGGAAATAATTTGCTTATCTCTCAAATGTTACTGTCACATACAACAGTATCCAGCCCAAAATCTTTTATAAATAACAAACAAAATCACCAATTAATGAAAAGAACTGCATGCAGACACATATCACAATTACAAAATATGGTGACAGAGCACTGGGACAATCTGTCCAGGGGGGTTGTGGAGTCCCCTACTCTGGAGACATTCAAAACCTGCCTGGACACCTTCCTGTGTAACCTCATCTGGGTGTTCCTGCTCTGGCAGGGGGATTGGACTGGATGATGTTTTGAGGTCCCTTCCAATCCCTAACGTTCTGCAATTCTGTGATAGAAAATGAGGAAAGGTTGATTGAAACTGAAGGGGAAGTTAGTCCCATAAACAGTTGTATACTAAAATTACATTTCTAAACTTGGATTTAAATAGTTGCTTTCAACCCTTAAGAGCATGTTAGCATCAAAGAATCACATTCCTGCATTCTACTATACTTCTTCCTGGAAGACTTTATTTACATATCCGTGCAGTGAGACAGAACCACAGAAATACATGCTTGAAGAGAACTGCCCACCTAGCCCAGCCTCACACTGTGTCCTCAGTCTGGAAGGATCACAGCAGTTGATGGTATAGCAACATCATTACATGGCTGGTGATGCCAAGAACCAAAGAGTAGAATCCCTAGAAATGAGATTTATTTTCTCCAGAGTAAACTGGTCTGTCTGATGCTAAGTGAAAATAAGATTATTTCTCAACTTCCATGTTTTTTTTCAGTTGTTTTACTAAGGCAAGTGATGAAAACTGGTGCTGAAGAGCTATTAATTTCTAATGCAGGATGGATTTTATATTGCTGTTTATTCATAAACCTAAACATTGGCTTGAGAAAGAGATGCGATGCATTCAAGTATCAATGTGAGGCAACTGTTGAGGTAGCAGCAATTCAAAGTGCTAAAAAGAAAATTTAAAAAATAAATATTTGACCATTAATTTTTCAATAATTTCCCATAATTTACTTAAAGCTCTGCAAAAATACCACACCATCATACCACAAATACAATGAAACAGAGTCATGAAGCAGAAGAATTAAAGTAATGCCAAACTGATAATACTAAATTCAAGTTAAAAAAGATTTCATCAGCTACAACAGCCTTTTGCAATACATTAATGTCATGTATAGAAAGTTTTTAGTGGTAGGATGTTGTAACGCAGAACGGAAATGAAACTGCTGATGCTACCAAGCTTTGGATAAAGGAATGCAAATGTAAGGACCCTGCTCTCTCTCAGGATGCTTGCTGGAAGATACAGCTTTTTTTCTATTATTTGATTATTCATCCCACTTTACAGTGGGAATGAGGATTAATTTATCAGTGAAATTGCTGCATTTTTTGTAGTAAAAATTAGTATGAAAAAAATTTCAGACTTTTCTCAGAATGCAACAATAAAATTTAGACTGAGAGTTGTCAGAGAGATGTAAAAATATCCACAGCTAAGAAGCTTTCCCCCAAAATACTATTAGATACCAGCATTCGATCAGCCTAGCTTAAATGTACCTCAGAATGACATATGAAAGGGATTAGATAACATACTTAATGAACCTGAAGGTTATTTGCCTTGTTCTAAATTCTTAATTATTTTAGAGCTATTGTAAGAAATCTGTTAATTAAGTTTGCAAATATTTTAATATTAAAAAGTGATTACAGAAATAGTAGAATCATAGAATAATTTTAATTAATGATGTGCAATGGTGACTGATTTCTGTCCATGATGACGAATAAGGAATAAAATAGAAATTTAGAATTGTGGACAGACAATAACAGGTGGCATTCAATGAGGAAAAATGTAAGCTAGAATATTGAACAGAAAACCAGGTATACAATGTGAAGGCAATTATATAGGTAATTTAGTAAAAAGATGTTTAGATGTTCTATCCAATAATGGATAGAAAACAGACACGATCACAATTAAATGTGGCAATAACGAAGGCGTATATAAAACTGTGTGTGATCTTTAAAAATCACATTGAAGTATACATAAGTATACATGAAGTATAAATAAGTATACATGAAGTATGTCACATTTAAAAATCATGTTGAAGTATACATATCTGCATATCTGAAAATGAAAAGAGGGAAAATACTCACATTCTTAAAGACTATTCTGCAGAACATATTTCCATTATTTCTGCAGAAAAAAAGGTAGATTAAGTATTAGAAATGGCTAGATCTCTTATTCTACTCAATCTTTCAAAGAATTGGTAGAAATTTCATAACTGGGATAATTTTAAATTAGATTAGGCAGAGCACTAGAATTTATACATTATTGTAAAACCCTATTTTGGAAGGAGAAGAATCAGAAAGCCTAAGCAGTCTTTATCCCTCACTAAATTTTAAATAAATTATTCAAACATGACAGTCAATGCTACATGAAAAAAGCAGCTATCTAAACAAGTACTTCACTTTACTTAATCAGTTTTTTTAAAATTTACCTTCTAGAAAAAAAAAAAAAAAAAAAGAGGAAGTATTGGTATGCAGTATATACATTAATTTTTAATACTGCTGTAGATGTTTGAATTTTCAAGGAGAACATTTTCATTCATGACTACAACAATAAAACCATTTCTTACAGATCAATCCTTCAACATCTCATCCTGTTACTTGATCCCTCAAACTACAATTTGAATGAAAATAGATATTACATAAAGGGCTTTCTCACTGAAATTATTTTCTGACCTGCTCATATGCATTATCATCAATTCCCTAAGCTAGTGGGTTATCATGGGAAAGACAGACAATGGCTTTTGTAACATGAACATGGTAATATGTGTTGTTGGTTTCACTTTCATGTCCCATTTTACCTATTTCCATTACCGGGGATAAACAGCACTGCTTTAGGATCACTGCATTTTGGTGAGTCTTGTTCACATCCACAATTACGTTTGTTACCAGTAGGGCAAGCACATCTCCAGTCTTGACTTTTTCGGTACCAGTCAAAATTTCCCTTGTGACTGGTACGGCCCAGCTGGTAGAGAGATGAGAGGCGGCTGCCCTGTCCTGGTGGTTGTTCATTAGTGAGTCACAGGGACTAGTTCTCTCTCATACCTAGAGAAGAGCTTTAGTTCAGAAACTCTAACATTTTTCTAGGCTGCTTCAGAACAAGGAGTGGCTAATTTGCACAGCATCCCCTATCAATACCTAGAGACACTCCTCTCTAAAATGTTAATACAGCATGGGCATAATTTTTCTAAAAGTCTGTAGAACCATAAGAAATATATGGAGTGAATTATTATAAAGTGTTAAGTCACAAGCCTGGAAAAAGATGACCTGAATTATAACCCAACTTCTGTTACTTCACTTTTTTTTTCTTTTTAAATCATAAATTGTTAAGGCAAGGACCATTGTGGATGTGTCTACACAATACCTATTAAATAGGCCTCTCACAGGACATGGAATCTGCAGCACTAATGTAGTATATATGCATATCTTAACACAAAATTTACATAGCTGAATCACCACTTAATTAAAATTTTCAAGAAAAGAACAACAATAAATATATATTTAGGAAGCATTATCTTTATTTTGTTTTATTTTTTTTTTCATCAGAATGACTTGAAACACTGAAAGCAATTTCAGCTGACTGCAGCTAATATTTTACTCTTCTCAGTGTTTTCCAAATTGAGGGGTTTTTTTATTTTTAATAGAAGCAACCTAGTTTTTTATTGATTCCAGTGCACTTTGAATTAGCCCCATAAGAAGCACTTGATATTTGCAATCTTACTCATACCACACACTCACTACCTTTTAACAGTCATTTATGAGTAAAACCACAAACAATTCACATAGCAATCATAACCAAGATAATAAACATTCTAAATCCAAAAGCAATACTCTTAGGAGATGGCGTTTCTCTGAACTAAACCACCCTTGTACTATAAATTAAAAGGTCCCATCCTAGATTTTTTTTTAAAGTCTTGATAGCAATAGGCTTACTAGATGTTATTAACCACTAGGACTTCCTTTGCTTCCCTCTTGCCTTCAGGAAAGATGATTTTTGGAAATGTCAGGATGGCAAAATTTGAGCCCTCTTATCCCTATCCTGAAAGTCGTTGTGTGAGGAAGGGGCAAGTCCTCATGTTGCTTGACTGCCATTCAGTCTCTCCAGAAGTCTTCTGGCTACGTCAATCTTTCAATCACCATCTGGGCATGAGCCAGTTGATGATTTGGTGGTGAGCAGCTTACCACCCATTTGTTCTTCTCATGGCAACTGAGCTGGTATGAGAAACACAATTGCTACCAGAAAATGGAAGAGGTTCTGAGGAACATGGACTTTACAAGACAAAGGACTTTTAGAGGTCTCATATAAAGGCATAATAAATGAGACTGATTAGATATTATCCACAATGTGCTACCATATATATAGTGTGCCAATACCCTCTAGTGGATGAACTTGCCTGTGTTCATATCACACTGCATTGGCTGGCATACAAAGTCCTAGAGACCTAAAAGCCTTCTTATAAAAGATTCCTCTGCTTGTGTGGCAAATGATGGCAGTTTGAGAGCAAAGGTCTCCTTAATTTGTATTCTGCACTGTAGTGTGCATGAAGTTTCATTAACATGGTCCCTACAACAGCTTCTCCCTCTCCCAACACATGTAACTTGATTAAAATCTTGGTGGAGTTTTATGAAATACTGTGTGCATTCATATGGGATAATAAATAGATATAACCGAAGGCAGCTTGACAATTCTGTATTTATTCCTTTCTGTTCACCAGCATAACGATATCTCCTGTTACCATAAAGTGACTTATACAACTATGTCAAGCTCAGAACGTGTTGAAGAGGCAGCTAGCACGAGCCAGAGTGGGGGTGAGACAGAAGCTTCCATTAGCAGCAGAGAGGGAGACTTTAAATTGATTGCCATACACAGAGAGCTTTCTGAATTGGTAACGCTTCTTTCAGCTGCAAGACAAAGTCCTTGTGACGAAATGGATATCCCTACAGCTTATCTGTAATCATTTGCTATCACACAGCAGAGAGGAAAATGCCACCCATCTTACTGGCTTGCAAGCAGGTACTCACTTAATGTTAGTTAATGTTGTAAAGTAAAGATTCTATGTAGCAGTTCCTAGAACTGTTGTATATATTTCTAAATTTAGCAAATATGCCTGCATGAGGGCAAGATACTGTTTTTGGTTTGAGGAACTTAAAAATTAATTCTAAAAAAAAATAATTCTAAATTAAAAATAAGATTTGCAAGTTATTTGTTTATATGAAAACATTACTAGAAGAAATAAATAAATGGTGCCATTGTACTAGATGTTTTTCAAAGGTGTGATTAAAAAATACAGCCATGCTCACAATTAACACACCATTGAAATGATATCTAAGACTCCACTACCATCTTCTTACAAAATGCACTGATGAAGATGTTTTGTGTTTACACTGATTGGTACTCATAAGGCACCTCAATTTCTCAAGAAAATGGACCTTAAATTTGCATCTTATAAAGCCATTGTTGCATGAACAGAGTTAAAACAAATAAAAACCAGTAGCCTTTTTCTGATTACTTTGTAGTCTAACTAGACAGAGCTCCGATAAAGGTTGGGTTATCATGGGGAGGATGGGGTGAGGAATATTAAAGCATTGAATGGTAAATTTAAATACTATACTATATACTCTAAATGTTGCCAGACCTAAGCGAACAAGCTGTAATTTGGAATTGCTCATGTCTCTCTGCTGTGAGGCATTAACACGCTGCACAGACAAGCAAGGATATTTCTTGCTGACTCAACCCAATACTGTGCCAGATCATTTTCCATTTTGGGGTTAAAGTCAAGCCAGAGAGAACTTCAGTAAGTCCTAGAGGGAGAGCGAAGGAAAAAAGAATCAGGTAAGGGCTTGACTTCTACTTTGTTTTAGAAAGGGTGGGAAAACACAGTACTTGGACAGAATTTGTTAATATTAAATGGCTTTTTACTTATTAATCACCATTTTACTCTTAAATACATTGGGAGTCTGCACGAAGTTCTAATTAATCACTACTAATACAGCAAAATTAAAAACATTTATAATTTACGAAGTCATATTATTCTGGATTGGGGTTTTGTTTTCTTGATATATGTAAGTTCTTTCCCAATCAGATATGTGGCCAAAACCGAAGTAGGAGAGAGTATAAATAAAGCAGCAGCAAATAAACTTTCAGGACACAAACAGCTGCCTGTACCACAAGACAACACAAAATTTGGAGTGCTAACAGAACTGACTGCAATCAATGCCGAGATTTAATCTGTTGTTTCAATGATCAAAACTATTTTGTTTTAAAATTATCTATAGTTAAAGGGCCAAATTCCCAAAAGAATGTTTTCATTTTGTCCCCTTGGAAACAAGCAGTGTTCAGATCTGCCCTCCATAGTAATAATCTCCTGTCAAGCAAATAGCAGAATAACATTTAAGTAGGGTTCAGAACATGAAAAAAAAAAGAAAAGGTTAGGACATAGATGAGCTGGGATGAAATAACATGTGATGCCTAACTAATCTATTACAATTAAACAGCACTGTTCTATTTTAGCACTTGCTTCTCTAAGAATTCAGCAGGCTCAGTTTTCTATGTGTGGGTATTTAAATTTTAAAGAAAAGGTGCCCTTCACTAAGTGTTTATTGTACATGCAATAGAATGAAGAAAAACATATTTCTATCAGATTTCTCTCTGAAAGGAGTATATTAATAACAGTATACCTGAAGCTAGCTTAAGTCCAGAAGAAGGATCTCATATGATTTACGACCGGATCAGTCTCTGTACAAATATTACAAGCAGACGGTAGATCATTATTTTTCACACAAGTTTTTCTCTTGCCAGGAATTCCTTTTTGCCAAGCATCCTCTGAGGAAGGAAGGAAATAATCCCACTGCAAACACGTTAAATTGCGCAGATATAAATACATAAGTGAAACTAGTACTGACATACCTCCATTGCAGGAGGAGGAATAGGAGAAGCAGTCACTAAGCATCATACTAAGCTACTCCCCTTCTAGGTTGCCACTTCTGGTGAGACCCAAGACCTTGAGCTACTACCAGTCCTGATAGCTGCTTCATGTCTCATTCTTAGTCCCTAAGTAGTTCTCCCTAGAACAGAAATCACAGAAATACTACTAACAGCTTTACTTGGCAGCATCGGATCAGAAGGAGGCTCAAACCTGCACTGTCATGAGAATTGTTCCTGGCTCCTGCCTGGAATCCCACAGTACCCAGAGTGACCCAGGATGATCTGCAGACCTCGCAGCTTTGGCAACTGCTGGTGCTTGTGGGCAAGCAGGGGGCTGTCAGTTTGGGCAATGAGAGGAACTGACAAGTCATTCAATATTACTTCAGAGAGACTTAAAAAAGAGCTTTCTATACAGGATGCTTCCAGCCATCACCATGTGTGTTCTATCATTCATTTTGCCTTTTAGAGTGGTCTTAAAGGAGACATGAGAGGGGAGATGAGCAAAGACAAGTTGAGAAGTCTGAAGAGCAATTCAAAGGAATCATTTTGTTCCCTCCATAAAGTTAGAGTCGTGACAGCACACAGCCATTCCCTACCCTACATCGAGCTGCAGGGACACTGCTTTGCAGCCAGGAATATGGACACAGAAAATTAAAAAGAAAAGAAATAAAGAAGAAGAAAAAAAAAAATCTTCTTCTTACATCCTGATGGCAGACCAAAAATCAATACCAGTTGCCTAAGTAAAATCTCAGCCTGACAGGGCCTCCCTGCTGGCTACGCAGCAATACTAATGGTCTTGTAGTGGTCTTTAGACAACACAGGGATGTCAATATGATTTTGTTCCACTTTTCTTGCTTGCCAGCTCCCATTGCCTGCAACCAATTCATAACCTTAGTTACTCATACCTTTGCACAAATGGACCGACTCTCCACCTACACATTTAGCTGTCCCTTTCCTCACTCCAGTGCTTCTCTGATCACTGTGTCAGCCTTTGCAGTGTGTCCCTCCAAATCTACTTTGCCTTTAATATTTCACTAAAATGCCAATGAAAACTGCCTTCGCCTCTTGGGAGCACAAAAATCTTCTTTTCTTCTTCAAGCGCAGCAGACAAAGCCTATTCCCATCAGACTAAACAAATAAGCAATAGAGTCAGAAAATCAGGGATATATATTGAAGACTTCTCAAATCTTAACCTCGGAATGCTTCAGAGATATTTATTAACTCCTGAGGGAAAATAGGGAAAATATTCTACCTCATAGAAAAACAAAACAATATATATATATGCATTTACCAAAAGTGTTAGAAGAAACCAGCACATATCTTTTGGTTAGCAAGAACATAAACACTCTAAAACCTTGTATCTAAAATATTTACATTTTCTAAGCAGGCAACTGGCTGTAGCAAAACACAAACAGGAACATAGCCACATACAGACGGATGATGTATAACTGGATGCTAAACACACCTGTGAGGAAGCCTGATCACCTTTCAGTCAGCACATCAGTCACGTCTGTCAGAAGCACTGGGGGTTTGGGAGCCATTGATCCTGGGCCAGGGTCTGCACCCCAATCTGGCTGGTCCAGATCCTGTAAAACCACTTTAGCTAATGCAGATGAACGTGCAAGAGAAATCAAGCAGTGAGACATAATTCATTAGCCTCACAAGGCTGCTGTGAGAGTTAAACGGGCTGGGGGTGAGGCATGAATAAAAAAATTCTGCTGCTTTCACAGGGCTTTCTCATGGTGAACTGCAAGAACTTAGAAAAATATCTGTATGAAATTCTCTATTATTTTATATGAGTCCTCAAGACTGAAGAAAGCATTATTAAAGTCATGGGAGAAATATCCGAGTCCCAGCCAGCAAAGTTAAAAGCAAAGTTCTGGACTTGAATTTCCATGTTGAGTAAGGAGAAGCAGTCAACATCTCTCGTGTTTGGGTTACGCATTTAAACAACTCCACTGCAAACTGCAATACTTTAGTGATTTCTTTACTAATCAGTGTTAATGCCCTAGGGAGATTACAGTATTTAAAATATCACCTTGGACTGCTTCATATTCATGCCACTTATTAGAGCAGACCTACTTTCCTGGCCAGCAGGGCTCTCAAACTCTCAGCCACAAGCCATTTTCCCTCGTGTGACCATCCTACTGTGTTATGCATCAAAGTAGGACAGTTCTGAAGAGAAAAGATGTAATGAATTCTGCTATGCTTGGTTATGTCTATGAAATCGTAATATTTACTTCTTTCTGACTACAGAAGCTTATGAGTCCCATATCACCCTCTTTCTTAGAAGCTACTTCAAACTTTCCAGGTCCATTTTGAAATTCAACCTGTCCTTTGCAGTCTCATTTCCCCTCTTTCCATTTCAGAAAGGTAAAGGTCAAATTTCCTGCAAAAGTTATTAGAAAAGAAAGACATTACGGTGCAGGACAGCCAAGTGCTTGATATCTTTATTTTAATCAGCAAGAAGAAAAAGGTGAAAATAGTTTCTGAAGGTTCTGTAAGTCCCTAAAACAACTAGCAAAGCCTGACTTTCTGCAGATTATTGGATTCCTCCCTCATCCCCTTTATAACAGATGGACCACCATGGACTTTCAGTGATCCATGAACCACAGCTGGCCCGTCTCATTGTAGAAAATCAGGGATTAATACTGTCAAATTATCAGACTGCTAAAAGACTGCAACTTACTATGAAAGAATGAGCTTTCACCATGGCATTATTTAAGTGTTACTAACCTGATCTTAGGGTTTTCTGGGAAAAGAGCTTTTCCCACTTCATTACATTCAGCCACTGTTGTATCACCATTTCAACTGCAACTGCCAAATTTTGCCCCTACAAACTTACCTGTAGTTTTGATTGGCTTCAGTAAGAGTTGCTTTCAAGTACACATGTAATGAAGTGGAGTTAGTGACAGTTTAACTACGCTGAGAGAATCAGATTAACAATAGGTGTTGAATGCATTCATTGAACACTGCACTGGTCCAAACATCAAGCAATTAAGAATCCAAGGTGCTTTAACAGAGAGCAGAAAGCAGATAATTTTCTTCCTCATAAGCTAAATCACAAAGAGTGTTTCTGCTCCCCCTACAACGGCTGAACACATCACTCTTCATTAAAGGCTTTCAACTCAGAGATCCTCCGAACTATAATGAGATCATATCAGATACCTTTACACTGGTGCACAGAGTTTCTGGGGGACCTCATAAGCAAGTCAGCAGTTCCTGCTCTCAGCAGGGATTTGTCAGAGAGCAAAACACAGGGTCTCATTTCTCACTGGCTCCTGAATACTGACATTGCCCCAATGTGGGAAATCATCCTAGTGCTCTTACTTCAATCTGATTTCTCTTTTTTGGTCCCAGTGCCCAGACCCAGACACCAGAGGACAACCACAATCTACTTGCAATAAATCAAAGTTTGAATAATAAATTGCAGGTGTAAGAGTAGTTAAAGAAAAAAAAACAGGACTGAGTTATATCACTGAATATATGGCAGTCCTGAGATACGTTATTGGCATAAGAACAGGTGAGGATTTTATAACAGACAAAGAGAGGCCTCACTTTCCCTCCTTCTTATTTTAATATCTCACTCTGCATTGTACTCAGACTGCTTGTTTATTTAAAGGACTTGCTAGCATCAGAGAGGAAGTGTGGTAGAATTTGTACCTGATCAAGAATTGTACCACAAGGGCAACAACTGATTTCCCTGTGCTTGTAAAAAATATTCTGTTGCTGGCCTCCACTAGTTCTTATTTGAGTATCTGTCAGCAGAGTTGTTATAAACTTTTTACAGAGTTTGTAACTGTCATTTCAGTTGCTTTGGAACGAAACATGACCTGTTTTTATCAGAGCAGAAGTCTTTCAGACTGTCTTTGGGAAACAAACCAGAAACACAAGGGTCTTTTTTATTGTAGATACAGTTTCTCACACCAAACCTAATTTAAACAAGAAATATCACAAACAAATCTAAAAGATGCAGACTTCAAATCCAGATTAGTAGTTTTACACTTGTCAATTAGATGCTGAGTTTATATTCTCTATTACTTCCCAGCTGCATTTTAAAAGGAATGTTACATGACAATTTGCTGCAAGTTTTCGAATCTTTGTCAGCCTGTATGCAAGGCATAAATTCCAATTCTCTCTGAAAGCTGCAGTTTGGTTGTAAATATCTAGTTAGTAACTAACCAGAAACACTTGAAAATAAGTAGAATTACTACACAAAATCTGTTCAAATAACTTAACGCATTCCTACTTAGACCAAGAGTATTAATCATGCCTCCTGCTGACACAATGAACACCAAAATGTTGTAAATCAGTATCTTGAATTTTAGCGAGAAGTGCACTGCTGGATCATTAGGCAGTCATCAAAGAAGACTTTTTTGCAACACTCCTCTTTTCTTGCTCTTAACACTTCAGCCTATGGTGACAAACAGAGCATACTGGAGCAACCTCACTCTATGTTCCCTTTCCATCACTCAGCAAATTATGGGTTACGTGCTTCCAGGCTTCTGCAAAGTCTATATTTGTGCCACTTACTCATACAAGCAGCAACACTTTTCAGTGTGAATGCCAGTGCCAGGAACTCATAAGATGAGGCGGTTAAACAGGGAAAGATGAATAGAAGCTACTATTATCGTATTTTAATGTGACCTAGAAACTGGGAATTGAAACAGTTGCCGACAGTGGGAACTCAGGATTTTGCAATCAAAGGTTTGTACCAGGTTCTGAATGTCAGGCAAATAGTGATTGGTTATTTTGTAGGATAGAAGCAGTTGCAATAATTTTTTTGTAGAGGAAAAAGATTAGGAAACACAATAGAAGAACCATTTTAGTAAGCTTTGGACCAAGCTTTCTTAGATAAATATAATAATCAGAAAATATTTCAATGAATTAATTAGAGTCTGGCAATTAGCCATTATTCTGTGATAAGGAAGAAGTAGCACAGGTTATTTGAACATACTTTAGCATTTTTAACATCGGTGTTTCTTCTCTGTACATAAAATATAGGCTGGTTGGATCACTTAGTATACTGATACACAAATAAGTACTCCTTGTGTTAGATTTTTAAAAAGACTTACCAGGGCAAGATTGGACTCTCAGTTTTAAACTGCTCCTCCCACCTCTTGTATGGAACATATAAAGGTTTAAAAGTATTTTAAAAATTGTGGGGCTTTTGGGGTGCTTTTTTTTTTGTGGGTTTTTGTTTGTTTGTTTGTTGTAAATTAGTAGGACTGAAATATTACTTTCAGGTCATCAGAAAATAATTTAGAACATTGACCTCAGAAATGTCCAAAGTTTGATAAATTTAATTAATTAAAATTGAATTAATTAAAATGAAGCTATTTATTTCTTTTTCCATGCCTGAAAACACTGACATCCCAAATTCTGTCAGAGGAACAAAACAAACAAAAACCAAAACAAACACCACCCCCCCCCTCCCCCCACCAAAAAAAATTCCACAAACTTCACTATCCCACTAATTCACCTTAAACAGCTCTCACAACATCATGGTGAGGTGAGCCATGGAAAGTCACCTTTTATTGCCTCTTCTCTGCCCAACCCATATCAGCTAAAGGGACTTCAGCAGCAGTCAGTCCGGAAGTGCAGCATGTGAAAGAGTTTCAGAATCAAACCACCAAAAGCTTTGCAAGTAATTTCCATATTCTGAGCTTAATTTCAAAGATCAGTTCTACTTTGACTGTAATTTAAGATGACTGGGGGAAAAAAAAAAGTTTAGGGAAACATCAGTACTTAAACTTACTGTTGACAGCTTGGTCAGTAGCCAGTAGACTGGTCTGTTTGATCAGGCACTGATTTTATAATACAGAAGTAATTCAGAGCAGTTTCAACGCCCTCCATGCATAGTTAATGCAAGCAATGTTTAGCTATCAGCACTAAATTCTTGATCAATCCATACTGACATGATCTTTTAGTAAAACTGAACAATGAGTACATTGACTGAGTTTGAGTCAGCTCTTGGACAATGCAAAAATATGCTAAGAAGAAGAAATTTTGATCTGAAGAGTTCAGAAAGTTATTAACCCCTTAATCAGAGACTACAGTAATTTATAATTGGCCTTCAAAACCACTTAATAATAGCAATTAACAGATTTACAGTCCACCCTTGTTTTAGGTAGAAATTTCACTGCACGCGTCTGAGACAGTCTCTTAAATGATGTATATTTTGTGTCTGTCATGTGTTTCACATGTGGTAACTTCTGCTAAGAGAATCTACACAATTTTGGTTACAGCTGAAGAGAAAGAGTTCTCATTTCAGAAACTCATAAGTTGGACATTTTCTGGATAAGTCATCTCTTGTGTTAGGGCTACTATTTTCAGAAACCAGCATCCCAAGAAGTTTACTTCTCACCTTGTTTTGTCTCCAAATCAGACACCCACTAGTTGAAGAACTAGGGTCAGTCACTTTCTATCACCATGGAAGAGTTCTATTTCATAATATTAAAGCTCACCACTTCACAGCAACAGTTTTGATGACACACACACAGGTAAAGCCTGTATAATATACAACAGAGGATACCAGGAATGAACACTCTTCTGAGGTCAAGGGAATTGAATTGCATAGAAAAATAAGACCTCAAAAAGAGTATAATAAAAGTATTTGAGATGATAGAAGTGCTCAGTAAAACAGAGCTTTAGATACTTTTATAGTGATGAAATAAAAAATTTAAAGAATTACTCACAACTTGATAAAGGAGGAATAGCAAAACACACGCAGAACTATTAAGCTAGGCAGTTAAAATGTAATAAGGTGGTTGTTTCATTTATTTTCACAAGAAATGTAAGCATATACACTACAACTATCTAAGTAGAGACTCCAGAAGATGACTCCCTGAGTGGCTCAGCTAGCCAGTATTACATTTCCTCAAGGTAGAATTTTATGTATTTAAAAATAAGTAGTAAAGCTTCACTGAACTTACTGCAGCTATGGAGATCATCAGGGAGGATGTGACCCTCCTATAGCAACAGTTACCCCACCTCCATCAGGCAATGTGCCGCTTTAGCATGCTTAAATCTGTCATTATCTTTGCTGATTAATATCAAAATAGCTGCTTGCTTACCACTTCAGCAAAGGGGCTTTGTGGTTGTGGAAAGGACTGAGAAAGATCTGACACTAAGGTACAGTGAAATAAAAAGACACAAAGCAGAAAGTTCCATTTTCAAGAGAACACCCTTTCAAGACATTTTCCCCCAGGGCCACTGCAAGAGAATGCTGTATTTGGATCAGCAGGTCATGCACCAGAAGGTGGTTAACTGCTAATTAACACTAGATGATATACTGAAAATTACATGCTAATTAATTCTCTGTAGATCTAAGTGCCCTTCCTTCTATGTCATTTTCAATGAACATATTAACATGAGGAATAGAACAGCATTAATTACTAATTCATATGACAAACGTGCGAAGATGTATTAAATAGTTGATGGAGGTTAACTAAAAAGGAAGATGTCAGTCAATGTTGTCAACCACAGGCCATAGTATCATAAAGATACCACACATTAAAAAGAATTCAATCTTCCTGTCAGTTTGATGTTGTTCTCTTAAATTAAATTTTCTTGCAAGATGATCATTACTCAGAACATAGGATTCCGCTGTTCAGAATACAATAGTGAAAATCCCACAAAATGAGAGCAAGTGAATTGAAAGGCAATCATCTTATTATTTTAGAAAGTGACAGTGATTACAGTTTTTTATAAATTAACTGTTAGTTATCCACTCATCAAAACAGTTTGGAAATGGCAAAAAAACTGGGCAGTCTTAAGCTATAGAGGTAGCTGAAGAATCAATATTCCAAATATTGGTTCTGCACCATTCCCACTTTAGAATAAGAGAAGCCTTTTAACTTACATATGTGCAACATCCATACTGAGAGCTACTGGTTGAACGTCTCTTAATTTTGAGGTCTGGAACTACTTTGAGTAAAGAAAAATCCAGTCACTAAGAAGAACTATCAAGCTATTAAACTCCAGACATTGCCCACGCTTCTAAAGGATCTCAGATTCCACGTGGTGACTATAAGTCAGCCCAACTGGGGCTTTCAAAAAGTGTACAGAAGTGGTTATTATGTTAAAATTACATTTTGTATTTGTAATATACATATACACCTATATATATGGCTATGTCTGTAGTTTAAAAAGCTGAGTTTCTTTCTACTGGTACTTTCCAGCAGAAGTACTGGTAAGTTGTCATTAGAGAAACATTAGCTGCCAAGGTCTATCCAGTTTTGCTTTGTTTTTTTTACACAGACTTCATGTATGCTTATGGTCTATACAATCTTATGTACACACAGAGAGACATACTTAAATGCTTTTATACAAGGGATCACAGAAGCATATTGAAAAGCTACATTCCAACTTCCTTTTTGACTCCAGAACCACTGTAGTCTTCTAACATGAGGGAAGAAGCTGACTGTACTAGATTGCAGGGGCAGAAGGGACAAGGAGCTTCACTGAAAAAGGTGAACATAGCTTTCATAAAGGACGCATGAAATGGAATGTGAGACAGTTCACAGATGTTGGTGCTAGAGCAACAGGGAGATCATCCCGGCTGTATCTAATGCCTTCCCCATTTAGCAAGGAAACAGTTTAGTTTTTCTGTGCCTCCAGTTAACTTTACCTCCCCCGCAACAGTAAGATGTAGTTAGACTTTGCTCCTGTATTTTGCTTAGTATCTGCAACACCACTGACAGTTTCCTACTTCAAGCCAAGTAGCCAGTTCCCCAACTGAACTTCAGAAAATATATTTTGTTTTTTAAATAAGATAATCTTTATTTTTAAAGTTCTACTTCAGATCTATTTACTATTTCCATGCATTATTCATTTGGTGACCAACACTTAAATTTTAAATATTTAAGTCAACAGAATATATTTGAAAGCATTTATGAAAAGGACCTTCTAGAAGAATGTCCTTTATTTGATTCAGCACTGTTAGAAATGTATATAAATAGTATCTTTTTCAATAAAGAGTCATCTCTTCAGTAAACATCATGCCTTTGAACTAAAAGAGACCGGTGTGCAAATCACCCTAAAAATGAAAATAATTCCTTCCTAATACATATTTTTCTATTGAATTGAGAATTCCTGCTTAATACATACATAGTAATAAAGTCTTTTGAGGCACCTGCATTAGAAATAATGCTCATTTGTAGGCAAGAGATACAGGAAAGAGGAACATTAAAGTATTTTTGTTTTATTTTAATAGCTGGATAAATAGCAGAGCATCAGGGAATTTGGTATAAGAAGGCCAGTGACCAAGCCTTGTGTCTTGGGGAACTGGAGTTAAACTTTTATTTGCTTATGGTCTCCAGTGAAAATAGTGGACTTTAGGTCATGCTATAGAGCTCACATTGAGCAACAGAATTTGCCCACATGTGTAGGCAGTTCACTATCCAAAATGCCCAGGACAATCTTTCATGAGAGATACATGGAATATACCTTTCCTGCCTAGCATAGAAAGGTACCAAAACTTTAGAAAACATTCAAAATCACACTTTAGCACTGCAATATGACATAGAATACAAAACTGGAAAAACAATACAGCCAGAGTTTCTCACCTTGCTAGAGATAACTGTAGAACACATGCTAAACAGTTACAGGCAGATACAGAGAAAGCAGAAATGAGATGACTTTTCACATCTTCTCAAAGCTTTAAAGTTCTATGACCAAAGTAAGTGTCCAGTGTTGAAAAACTTTTTCCAAAGACATTAGCATGTGCCTGCAACTTTCAGGACTGAATAATCCTTATAGCTGGAAGGAAAACACCAGACAGTGTAGTAAGATACTGAATGAACAGAGCAGAAGAGAGGAAAGGGTTGGTAGGGTGGGATTCACCTGAATCCAATTTAGGCTGACCATCCACCTCTGATTCAGCTCTAGCCTCTGCACCTGATCTCACTTGAGAAGTACCTACTACATTAACTTCATTTTACTTTTCCTGTCCAAGAAATTCTGAGCAAAAAGGAAAAATATATCGTAAGTAGTATCTTGCTGGCCATAAGTCCGTGTGGTCAGAAAAAGTTTTGTAGATTGCTTATCTTGGCAGGGTAGTCCTCTAAAGCACAGATGGACTTTGAATGAAGCCTTTCAACATTCAGGCTGCACTAGTTTTCAGGCACGAGTAGCTCTAGTAAGGATCTACTGTTTCTTGAACAGACTTTATTATCAAAGAAGGACATACTGAGATATTTAAGTGGGATTTCTCTAGCTCTTTTAGCAATTAAAATAATTCCTAATGTCAGTGAAGTCCTTTTAACCATGAGTGAGCCAGTTTATAATTTAGAACTCAATCAAGTCAGGAATGTTTAATTCTGCTACAGATTTTTAATAGATTTTGTGTGAATGTCCGTTTACCATTTCAAAAGAGATGTGGCTTAAGTTCTGTTAAGAAATATTTCATTAGGGAATGGAGGAAGAAATCCAGCACCCATACTGCAAACAGCGATTTAAGTTAGGAATCATTAATACAAACATAATATATCATAACTGATTACACAGGGGAACCATCTGAGACTCCAACTGCTCTACCTGAGAGGATAACTAGAGATCATCATACATGATTTTTCTTAAATACACATTTTTCTGAACTAAAACGTGCAAGATTCTGCAGTATCTCACACTTTTTAAGTTTAAACTCTTCACAGGAACAGAGGTCACAAAAATCAGCATCTACAAACATGTTTTGTATCAGTTAAGGAGTGGAGAGTTAGCCTTGAATAGGTAACATTACTCTGTTAGGGGTTTTTTAATGCAGTTTCACCTGTATAAGATTTAATCTTCTTTTCACACTAACTTTTTTTTTTTTTTTTCCTTAAAGTAATGCAGTCTCTGAGAACACATCTATATGGAAATTAGTTCTAAAGATTGTTCCAATAAATATCTGCCAAGTATATAGTACTAGTAGAATTTCTATTTCTTAAATATGAAGAACAGGATTAAGACACGGAAAATTAAAAACTGTTTCACATTTTGCACTTTTATACTGTGAAGAAGAGTACCAACATGCTTTCTTAATCAAAATTACTATTGAAACATCAAATAAGCAAGATGGTTCACCTACAGTACATAAAGTGATTAATATATCTAGTACCTTTCAACAGTAAGTAATTACTATTCACCACGAAACAAGTACTCAATGAAGCTAGGACTCCCATGAGATGCTTATGTACATATTATTTAAACATGCATTTTACACTGATTGTTTCTCAAATACTTACAGTTATTTTCTCAGATCAAATTAGAGAAGCTCTCAAGTTTCTGTTAGTGCCTTAGCCCATCAACACTGCAACAGGCTGTAGTGGTTTTTCAGATGATGGAGTTTTCTTGAGAAGTTCTGTAAATGAGATAGTTAAAAGCAGGGATTAGTTTCTGGACTTGAAGACTAACAAAAAGATATTCAGATATATATGAATATTATCTGAAACATGTAAACATATAGACTGCTGAACTAAATATTAAAAATTGAAGTTACTGAGTCTACTCTAAGATAATGTTCGTACATAAAATGAAGTTGAACCAGCACAGCTACAGTCATATCCAATAGTTTTGTTTTGCCAGATTAAGAGCCAACAGCTAAGAAACACAGTGTTTATTCTAATCAAGAAAAACAGATTTCCTAACAAAATTGGTTAAGTTCACATTTCTTTCTGAACTTTAAGATGTAAGGAAAATTTTTAAGAACTCACAGAAGCAGCACCACAGGATACACTTAGCAGTAAGGGCAGGTAGCAGTTCTCCAAGTAGAACCTCTGTGGCTAGGGCTTATGCATCCATCCTTCTACCACCAGTCACTGTGCAACACACAGGCTGGCTCTCCTTCCCACAGGTCCAGGGATGCGCAGAGCCCTTTGTAGCCCTGCTGCTTTTCAGGTCTGACCAGGGCTGGGGAGGAACTAAACACTCCAGTGTTCCTTCCTGGCAAGGAAAGGCTTTTACAAGACCCGCTGCTCCTCTGAATCACCTCCTGCAATTACTAATACCAACACGATGGTTTTCTCTCTCCCATCACCTCCCTGCTCTTGCTCCAGCCCTTGCCAGGCTGATCTCTGATGAGTGGCTGATCTCCAGCCCGTAGGTGGATGCAGTGGGGGCTCCTGCCCCTCGCAGGGTTCTGCTGCCTTTCCAGGGCCAGCCCTGGAGCCTGGTGAGGCAGACAGGGGCTTGTGACTCCTCAACTTGCAGAAAATCTGAAAAACTGCAGAAATATCAAAGCTATCAGTGTAACACAGGATGAAGCTTTTGTGCTCTTTAACTGAGCAGACCTCTCAGCATGAGCAGCAAGAGTTTTGCTAACCTAAGGGCTAAAGAATTTGGCTTGGAATATATAAAACTTAAAGTGCCTTATGAAAAAAATACATTTATGAATTTATGCTATAGTGCCAAATTAGAGGGTTCTTATACACCAGCAACTATTTCAGGGTATTTGGCTGTTTCTTCTCCTTTAATTTTTGCCCTGGATCATGGAGACACACTTTGCATTGCAGGATAACATAGAAATAAGCACCATAATCTCACCAGCCTCTATTTTTTTTGCATGAAAACCAGAGGCATAGCTGTCACTAAGCTGTTTATTCAGGCCAAATCCCCAGGGGGCTGCAGCAGCCTCCCCCAGGTGGTTTCTCTGGGCATGGTCGCACCCCAGCAGAGACCGTCTCCCCTGTGCAGCGTTTGCTCTCCTCTGCTGAGTTTCTTTCCATCTCTACTATAACTTCTTAAACTTTGATTCCTGCAGGAATCAAATTTAATCTGTTTCAGTATATTTTATGCTCCACTGATTTTTTCAAAGCTGAATAAAAGCATTGCAGTACTTACATTTCCTATTTTATTTCGGGAACTGTATTATTAGTAGCCCCATTCAGGAACTAGAATAACTTGAGTCAAGCAGACTAAAAACCCAAGCTACACCTGTGGTATTCAGCTTGCACTTTAATCTTATCCACTAAATTAAAAAAGGTCTGGATAAAAATGAGACAGATTAACCTATCACTTATCTCATAGAAGGGTCTTTATGGTAAAAGAAGATTCAGTTCTCATGCAAGTCTGGTAATTTTTCCCCTTCTTTGCTGGAAAATACCACCTCTGTATGAAACTATTCCATTTCACTGAACAACAAAAAAAATATAGCCCTTTGGAGCTGTATATGCAAAAAACCCCGGTTTAAATTTATATCTAAATGAAAGGAAAAACACTGTATTTCTTATGTTTGATTGACAGCACAAGAAACATTAGAATGCTTTCTCTTTTTGCTTAATATTTATTATATAACCAGTAGGTTATTATTTGATACTCATTTTTTTAATGAGATCCCTCTCTTTCTTTTCCTAGTCACACCCTGGTGTTATGTGAGAGCTTTCTGTTTTTCATACAAACTAAAACTGAGTAAAGGATGAAAAAAGTATATATAAGGAATATTTTAATATAACATGTGTATTTGTATATATACATATATGAGATGATCAGCTAGTAAATATTTTATTTTGCTCTGTACAGTGCAGAAAGTATCTAGATGAGCTCAGACAGATTGAACAATAAAATGAACATGACAAAATGGGTTTTAAGCCAGGAAACAGAACAGTAAAGCAATTTCCTGAGTTATTTAAATGCTTTCATCGGAGAAATGTCATTACATACTTGAATTACACTGGAATATAATTATATAAACACCACAAATAACAATGTTTCACCAAGAAAAACAGAAGTTGAGAGGGGAATTATTTCCTGCCATATTTCTTCATTTTAAAATCAGGTTCTGGTAGCTATAAGAAATAAATCAAAAGAAGCGTTCTAAATTTATTTCAGGAGCCCATGTCCTTTACACTTATGCACATACTTAAAGAATCCGCTATGTGAGTAGCTCTGTATATGTAGTCCCCTGCATGTTTAAGATGCAGCCCTTACTCAAAAGTCTTCCCTTTGAACTAATTTGGTGACCTTAATCAGAATTTTATAATAGCTTCAAAATTTAGCATCACTGAGCATGCTTGTGAAAAGACTGCTTATAAGCAATTGATTCTAATCTTTTCTTCCCACAGGCAAAGTCGGAGGAGGCTTTTTTTCTCTCATGTGGTGTTCTTAGTTTTGGTACTATATGTACAAATTCATTGCAAATATCTGCCTGGTGTGTCTAGCTGAAAGACTGCAGAACAGTACTATCCAAAAATGGAGATTAAATAAACAATCTGAAAAGTTGTGTTTACTTAAAAATTTGAAAGTTAAGCAAATTGTAATAGCCTGCAAGTGGTCAGATGAGAAAAGAATTGTAAAATGTGTATTGTGGAATGTATGTTATCACTTAGAAATTTTAATGTTGAAGTTGTTGTAGTTGAGCACAAACTTACACATAATACTGTTCATCTAACCTCACTGATTTTAGGAATTCTCACAAAAATATCTATTATTAGAATCTGAGCCTTATCCAGCCCCAAAATTTCCATTAAAATTTGAAAGCCAGTTATAGCTCTCTACTTGAAACCATCTGTACACATTACAGGTAAAAGTCACTTTTCTACTCCTAGTGACGGTATTTTTCTAGAAGGACTATAAGCTACAGTCTATCACATTGTGAATTAAAAAGGAGGCTTGTATGGAGATAGTTCCAGTTTAAATACATGTACTTCTTCAATAATTGTTCCATAAAACAATATGGTAAAAGCAAGCAGCTCACCTCCTCAAAACAATATTAGTCTTAAAATTACTTTTTGGAAAGATTAGGTAATTGATAAAGAACCATTCCCATATGAATATGGCACCAAACCGAAACAGATGCACTTCTCCTCTCCCTCCCTCCTCAGTCCTTACTGAAAATGTTTATATCCAGGGAATGAGTTGGAGACAAGAAAGACTAAATCACAGCAGATTCCTTTTTCACTACAGGTCATTGCGAATTCCCACATAAATTAGTCACTTACACTTTTTTCCAGAAGCAGCAAACATTGTTTGCCACAGTGTTCAATTGAACCCACAACTCGTCAGCAGCTTTACAAAGGCAAATTCTTGCCTTTCTCTGTGCCTCAGTTTCCCCATTTGCAAAAAGAAGTAATGATATAACACCCATCTGTTTTAAATATTACTTTTTGAACAATGTTTGAATGATACTTCTAAGTGTTCTACAAAAGAATGACTCCTTAAAGCTAACGCAACAGAATAATGTGGGCAAATGCAATGGATAAGTTATTCGTATCATTGTAACACAGGCAGTAAGGGAATTAACTCTTACCTGTAATATTCAGACTGAGAACAGACAACAGCTGTTAAGAGTTAAAATATTTAAAGTATTTATGAGGTTTTTTTATCCAAATTTAACAGTATAATCTTTTAAAACAATCAACAATTGTTTAGAGAAGTGTTCTTGTTTTATTCATTAGCAGAAAGTTGCCGGTCAGCAAAACTCAATGCTTTTCCAAGCAATACATAAGTAAGCTGAAATTTCTACTTTTTAGGAATTATTTATTATTTATTAGATATGTTGTTCTTACATTTAGGAGGTCTTCCAGCACCACAGGACCATGCCCAATAGCTTTGTTCTTATATTCCAACATCTGTCTGAATTTGATGCTTATCTTGCTTCTGGGACCATTTTTTGTAAACTTACTGGAAGTTGATAGTGACATCCTATGCATGAAATATCACACCACCTCTGCGGAGCTGGTATATTTTGGGTTTGGAAAATAAAATAGGAAACAAGTCTCTATTTATGTTTCAAATTTTTGTTAATAAAAAAATGACTTCTTCTTTAAACATTACCTTGAGTATTTAAAATGCTGTTAATCTAGCAAAAGTCTTCAAGAGCTTTATTCCTCCTTACATAAACATGAAACACTGACATTAAAAGAAACTAAAAGAAAGACAAATTAGGCTACTATAATCCCTGAGGATAGGGAGAATTGCCGTTGAAGATAAATAAACCAAGGGGAAGTGAGGTGAAGTATAGTAGCATTCAGGGAAAAAAAATTAAGGCAATAGTATTCTTTCCCAAGCAATGACATATACTCTTGACCATCAATAGAAAGAGTTTTTCCTTCCCAGCACATTTATTTATACCTCAGTATGAAAGCTATGCATGCACAGCAGGGAACAGAAAGATCTGATGTATTTCTATTATGAAGAGGATCTATCTGTACTATTGTTTCAGATTAAGATTGTGCCTGTTTTAAAATACAATTTGTCTTTAAACAAAGCATTCCACTCAATGAATAAATGTTAATGTTACATGTTAAATTAAGTAAATAATTTTTGAAAAATCAAAATGTAGACTTTGAAGGTAATTTGTTTAGCACCAACAACATGCATGTTGCTGTAGCATGTTCCAGCTACAATGTGACTCGTGAGCAATGACATGCCCACGTAGGGTCCCTGCACAAACACTAAGAAAACTGTTCACTTGAACCAGTGTACAGAAGGAGAACCTAAATGATACAGAAAGATTTGGAAGAAAGAGCTTAGACACACAATGCACTTTTAATTAATTCTGTATCCTGTTTGCAACAAGAAGTATCCTGTCAGAAGAGGTAAGGACCTGGCATACAAAAACAGTGCAGCAGACAAAATTCATAGTCATAGGAGTACACAAAGAAACTACAGGAATTTTTATGTTTGAGGTTACTGGAAGATGGAGATTTGGATTCAAAAGAAAAATATTTCTTCTTTCTGTACAATCTGTTAAAGTAATATGACATGTTTCCATAGTAATAGGATTGGAAGGTACACAGTTCTTGATGTGTGGGGACTGTTTTCAGTAAACAGCAGTGGAACACTACCATTTTATTATTATTTTAATAGATTAATGACAGTGGTTTCTAATTCTTACACGGCCTTGATTTGGTACAGTCTATGTATAAGTTCCCCAGAGGGTTTTGTTGGCCACACTGAGGCAACTGTAAGTGGAGCCACTTGACAATGGATTGGGAAAGGCGAGTAGGAAAGCCACATAAAGACAGAAAAAAAGGTAGTGAAAAATCACATCAGACTCAGGGAGTTAAGGACAAGTCTTGTCCTTGAGCACTGCAGAGTTGATTACAGTAAAGCATATTCATAATTGCAGCTTTTGGTCAAATAGAAGGCTGTAAACATTCAGGTTTCCTCAGGGTTTTCTTCAGAAGGAAAGGAGAAGAGAGCTAAAGTCACCCCAGCAGTGTGTCTGCATGTGGCTCCAAAAGTATATTTCAACCACTTAGAGAAAAGTCTCCCTAATCTGCTATTCTTATATAGTCACTCCTGCCTACCTTCAAGGAATGAACTAGTTTTATTTATTTGTTCAGACTAACACCATTTAGTGCTATAACGTAATCTCTCTTCTCCAGAGGGAACATGCTCAAGGCCATGTATTTCAGACAAAACAAATGACCCCATATTAGATTTGTCATCAAAGTAAGAGGAATTCTTTTTTTCCAAAAAAAATTCTATTTTTTTTCCTTCCTGCTTTCTTTAGTTCACAAAATGTTACACAAGAAAGCCAATTAAAGGAAACAAAAACAGAAAGAGAAGAAAGAAGAGCAAGATAATCTTGTTTAGATCACTTTTTGTACACATTCTGATTTTTGTTAACAGATTCTGATGACCAGAGATATAATCAGATTATAAAGAAAATGGCAGAAATATCATATAGTGAATGAATATGCTGGCAGATTTGAAGAACTTGCATTTCAGGCAGAGAACCTAAGAATCTACCTCCACCTTTCAGCTACATTCATGAATTGCAAAATGATAACGTACAATACCATGCAAAAATGCCTTGCCTATGCATTTCAGAGATATGGCATGTAACACATGTACAAAAAAAAAAAAAGAAAAGGTTATCCCTAGCTTATAATACCCGTTGCTTATCCTATTAATAGAAAACAGGGCATTTTCACAAGATCTAACAACAGAAGAATATGCCCACTTGTCTTTCAACCATGGTAACAGTATTAACATTATCCACACCATTTTCAAAAGCTCTTGGCTTCAAGGGATGTCCCTCTCCAGTTGTTGGTACCCAGGTAAGAGGTTGTAGTCTGGTATTGCTTTTAACATAAAGCTAAGGGAAGATGGGAAAATAAGTGCTTCTCTAAGCCCCTTTTAAGCACTCCTTACACTAAATGTCAAGTAGAATATTTTCAGTCAACAGCAGTGGCTCACACTGCTGTCAGGCACTATAGCTTGCAGCACATGTAGTTTGGGATTACAGAATTGTTATTAACTGTGGATAAAACATGTGTAGAGTTCCCCAGATGACACAGTTGTTGGAGACATCTTGTAGAGATTCACTAGGAGGCAGATTACATCCATATTACTGAAGAAAGGATGGTGACGAACCCTACAAGGAGAAGTCCCTGTGGTCATAAACAAACAACAGAATGGACAGAAAAACACATAAGAAATTTTTTTCTACCAACTCAGCACACTCTTTAAGCCTTTCACTCATTCTAAGCACGCTGATAATTACATTAATACGTTTGAAGCAAGTCAAAGTACCTGTCTCCAAACCAGTATCACTTCCAAGGAAGCAGTGGTTTTTCTCAATGATCTCAAGAAAGTATAAATACCAGTAAGAGCATAACCATGGCATCATAGGCTGACCTGAGGCCATTCTCTTTGAATTTATATAATGACCCTGTAAACGCTTTAACTGTCAGCTTCATTTTTCCTTTCCCTCAGATCCGCTTCCTTCACAAAACTCTGTCTCGAGCTGACTGGGCTAATGTAGAGCACTGTTGAAGTCTCATGCTCATCCACTAACAAGGATACAACAATTTTAACTCCTTCCCAATGCCAAACCAAAATTTAATTTTTCAAGAGATCATGTTAGCAAGCTGAAACAGAGTAACTCAATATACTAATTCTAGACAGCTGCTTTTTTAAGGGTGGTCTTATGCTATGGCTGTGTCTTCTCCTCCTACCTGCAAAGTTCCTTCTGACCTTCCCTATCCCTGTTTGTCCCTGTCTCCAGAACTGCTCCTTTACTGTTCAACTGCCTGTTGTTGTGTTTACTCTTCCCTATGGAGTTAAAGGAGAAAGGAGGAAAACATCTACAATTAAATTGCTCTCTTAGTTGTTCCTCCTTCTTGGCAACTACTGGTTGTAATTCAGTGGTTTACAACTCTCCCTCATCACTTCAGAAAGAATAAATAATGTAGGGTCTTACGTTCATATTTACAGTAGAAAAAAATGCTGGGAGGTACAAATTGCTGCTGAAAAGACAGCCACATTCAAGGGGGCAAAGGCTGGAAAGTTAAATCTCTCAAAAGACAAGAAACACTAAAAAAAGTATCAAGTCTGTAATGGCTTGAATAGACTGAATTCCAGTATGGTGAGTTTAGAAGAAGTTTGCATGTCTGTCTAAAGACGTAAGTAGACAGCAAATTTATGTTGCAGAATTGTAAAGACCAGCTTCAGGACACACCTATAAGGAATTTCTCTCCAGTAAACATCTTGCAAAACTTCCAGCTTCTGACCTGCACAAAGGGTTAATTTTGGTACCCTTTTATCAGCCCAGGATTATATGAGTCTTTAGCAAACACTTGCCCGTTAGGGTATTTTGAATGTCTTATTCTATAGATAAACAAAACAAAAGTAAAGCAACTCAGCAAACAAACTTGAAAGCACAGCTGTCTTCAGGTCCACTGACTGAGGAGTCTGATGGTTGAGCTTCAGAATCACAGACTTTCAGACTGGCTGAGGTGGGAAGGTGTCTCTGGAGATTGTCTAGTTCAACCACTTGGTCAGAGCAGGGCCAGACAGAGCAGGTTGCTCAGCACCATGTGCAGTCAGGTTTTTAATATCTCTAAGGACAGTGACTTCACACCCTCTATGGGCAATCTGTTCCTGTGCTTTGTCATCCTTACTGCAAAAATTTTTTTCCCTATATTTAAATGGAATTTCCTGTATTTCAGTTGTACTCATTGCCTCTTTTCATGTCACTGGGCACTGCTGAAAAGTGCCTGGATCCATTTTCTTTGCTCCCTCCCTTTGGTGGCTACACTCACTGATAAGTTTCCCCTAAGCCTTCTCTTCTCTGGGGTAAACAACCTCAGCTGTCCCAGTCTCTCCACATATGACAGACATTCAAGTCTCTTGATCCTGATGGCGCTTCACTGGATCCACTCCAGCAGGCCCACGTATCTTTTGTCCTAGCGAGCACAGAATTGGACACACAACTAGATGTGCTTCACCAGTGCTGATCTGAGGCAGACAATCATGTCCCTGGACCCACTGGCAATGTTCTTGTCCACCAGGACACCAAGGTCATCTACTGCAGAGTTGCTTTCCAGCTGTTTGGCCCCCAGCATGTACTGCCACATAGAATTACTCATCCCCAGGTATAGCACTTTGTCATGATACGACGTGGAGAATGCAAAACTGCCGGCAGGACCTCTTTGAGCACGACGGGCGGGCCGCGAGAGTAAAGAATCTAATTCAATATGAATTTACCATCAATACCCTTTAATGAACTCTTAACAACACTGAATAGCAATGTCCCCGAGACCACGTTTTTCCAACCCTTATATACTCTATACCCAAAAGGCCATGCGGCAAGCACAGGCTACGATTGGTTACACATGCAGTCACTCTTCCCATCCCAGATGGTGATTGGCTGCAGGGCACTGTCTACATGCGCAGCGACGACGACGGCGCCCTCCTGCAGCCTGGGTCGAGGGCAGACCAGCTTCTGTTTACTTCTGCATGGTCCTAGTGCACCACAGCCACAACAAGCCCTGGCTTGTTCACAGCAGACAGCCCAAAATTCTCCACAGCACTTTGCTTTTCCCTTTGTTGAACTTCATGAGACTTCTGTGAGTCTCTTTCTCCCAGGGTCACTCTGCAGGACCCCCTAGTGTATCCAACACTCTTCCCAGTTTTCTATCAACTGTAAAGCTGCACAGGGAGCTTTTTCCCCCATTGACCACAACATTAAGGAAGAGGTAACGCAGTAGTAAACTCAGAAGAATGGTCTTTTCAGTAAAGACTGAGGTCAAAAAGGCATTGAGTATTTTGGCCTTTCCCATGTCCTTTACCAGATCCCCCGCCTCACTTAGCAGAAAGACCGCATTCCTCAAACATCTAGCTGTTGCTCCCTCTACCCAGTTCTATCCCAGTACCATAAAATGGGATGCATGTTCACAGATTGGAGTTCTACCTTCATCAGCAGTTTAAGCTGTGCCACTGAACTATGAGCTACATAGCGGACCCAGTCTGCTGCCTCTGCTCTTCAGGTAGTTACTTCCAGCTGAGAGGCAAGGTGTAAAGGGTTAGCTTTCCATCTCTGCATCTGAATCTGCCAAAGCTAATCTGTCAGAGCACTGACTTATATTTATAAAATGCCCAGCTGGTGAGTACCTCCAATATGCAGTAGCTCCTCTCCAGAGGATAAAGGGTGGAATATTGTATCAAACAGGTGCAAAATCTATGCTTACTGGGCTAGAATTAACCAGTACAGAAAGCAACCAGCAAGTGGGCATCCCTTCTCTTTTTTCCTTTAATACAGTTACCTCGCTACCCTTTCACCATTCACTGTGCAAACATGGAGCAAACTGTTTCTCCAGCACCTGAGATGCTTTCAGTACTACAGGACATACTCTGTGCATGGCGCTGAGGTGAGTGACAACATGTCACTCACCATGTCACTTAGGATGTGCCATGTTATACAATAGCAGTAACATATCACAAAAAACATATGTGACGTGACAGTTGCTTTAATGATAGGCATGAAAAATCTGCAGTCTTTGCTTGCTTGATCTCAGTTCCTCCTCACTTTGAACAAACGCTTGTGCCGAATATAAAATGTTTTTAAAACACTGCTTGCAATAGATGATTATACAGTAACTTTTCAGGATAATTTATGTGGTTTAATTTTTTAGCACAATTATAAGTATTGTCCGGAGAACATGATCTCCATCTACAAAGACACTGTGAGACTCAGAGATCACTACTCAGAGGACAGACTTGTGCTGTTCATACGGTTAGAATACTGGAAAAGCAGGAATTCGCAGTCCCTCTTATTTACTTGACAAGATCTAACATGTAGAAAAGAATCCAGAAAAATAAAAAAGAGGATAGACTGGTCATTTTCCATCAAAGTTAGCAGTCACTAAAAATGCACATTACCACAGGCTGCTATGTCTACTTAGAGCTGTCTTCTTCTTCCCAGCACAGGAAAGGTGTTGCAAAATGGGAAGATCTCTTTCCTGCAGGGAAGAGGGCATGAAGACGACCTTTGGGAGGGGAAGAATCTGACTGAATAAGGTGAAGGCTTTGTTTGGCATGTTCGAACACCTGCTCAAGTCTGGGAGTTGAAACACAACGTCAATAGGGAGAAACAGCATTGACCTAAAATTTCTTCCTATGGTTACAGAAAGCAAGATGCCTATCACAGACAAGGGATAGTTTGGAATGATTTTTCCAGCTCTAGTGCAAAGACCCAGAGGCAGCGAGGGGAGTACCTTCCACAGGTCACTGACTGCAGAGTTTTCAAATCCATTTTCAAGGAAGGACAATTATATACCTTTTGTATTAAAAAACAAAAACAAAAACAGAAACAACAAATCAAAACAAATCAAAAGGTGTAGGAATGTTTTTAGGGCATATAATAACAGAATTGCAATAAATAATTAAAGAGTAAATACAATCATTTGTACCTCCCATAAATTGACACCTGCTTAGATGCTGACAAAAAAATGGTGAAAAGGAAAAATAATGTCTCATCAATGAGTTTGGACAGTGAAAACTAACTAAACAGTGCAAATAATGACAAATACACAAGATTTTTTTTTTTTTTTTTTAATGTCTAAATCCCATTAGAAGTTATTAGAAACACAAGGGAAACAATGAAACCTGAAATAAATGCAGCTTGGTTTCCTGTGGATTTGTATCTCATGGTTTAAGCTCTGTTTTGATCTTTTCCTCTGTTATGGGAATTTATAACCTTTCTCACAAAACATGAGCTCTCTCTGCTGTCTCCCTCCAAAATGGTTATGGGGTCTTATTTTTACAAAACTACGGAGAATTCAATTATCTTTGATACTTCTGCCTTCTGTCAGATTTGGCTGACACTGGCCATTAGGTTCAAAATGATATTTAGACAGCCACGCACAGACCAAATAAATACAAAAATATTATTTTAATTTAAAAAAGGCTGAAATAGATTTATATTAATTTTTTTATCTTTTTGTGTTTCATCTCATGCACAGGGAAATACATGACACCTGGATCCTGATAATAAGCAAATCCTAATAAACAAGTCAGATCATTATTTAAGACTACAGAATTTCAGAGGAAAGCATAACAATACAAGATTTCCTAGTAGCTGAAATTGTTTTGGCAAACACTGACCCTTGCAAATCTCTACAAAATGACATCAAATTTTACTCATGTTAATGAAAATCAGCTTCTTGCTAAAATAAATGGGAAGTGAAGGTAGCAGGGTGAGCTCACAGATCAGATAAGTACTACAGGGCTCAGCCCAGCAGTATCTAAACTGATCTCCACTTTCAAGACATCAGTAATATGTCCAACTCACTCTCTCTTTTTTCCCATCTATTTAGGTCAGACGGAATAATGTGTAATGTGTAATTTTTGATTAAAGTACAAGTGCAGATAAGCTCTTTTTACATCTAAACAACCTGGAAGTATCCAGAGTTCACATTTGGCTAAATAACGCACTTGAAGTAAGATTTTTGCAATGAATCTTGTGATTTTTAATGCATAGGTTAGTCTCTTATTAGAAAAACAGACTACCATGATATTTAGAGACACAAAGATTAGTTTTGTAACACAAACAATGTCTTCCTATGTATATATTTATGGAAAAACACAAATGAAAATATTAACCTGAATGCTGAATTTAATGTAAGCCTACCTCAGGCTCACCATTACATGTATAGCTGACCTTGAAAAGCTCTCATGTTTAATAGAAAAGATGGTATAGACCTAGGACACAGAACTCAGAAAGATTCATTGCCATCCAGACTGTATTCATCACTTTGGGGTGTAATAATTATCAAATATTTCTGCCTTAAAATTACATTTTTGGTTTTGCTCTCAATAATTAATTTATTCAGTAGTCTTAATGAGAACAAATAAACAGAACATTTATATGAATTCCAGGAGGCCTATGACAAGAGCAGCAGAGATAAAAATATCACAGTACCTGACCTCTTACGACTGAGAAAGTGAAAGACAGAAGGGCACCTTCTAGCACCCATTTTTGAAGAGAAGTTATTCCAGCAGAAACAGTCTGCAAAAGGAGGCCCTGTGGAACAATCGTGAAGGGACAGGTTGAGACTCCCATCACCAGCAAGGGGTAGGGGGGTGCTGTTTCAGCATGGGACACCTGTGATGCCACAGTGCCAAATCTATATGGTGCAGGAGCCAGTCATGTGAGAAATCAGCACCTGCAAGTGGGAAGCAGCCTTCTAACAGGAGAGTTTCCATGCTTCTGAAAACTCTTATAGCTGAATTATTTCACAAACTTCTGGGTACAGGTCAAGGTCTCCAGGTCTCTTTAATATCACAGAGACAAAAATCTGATGGTTTTTATTATTTTGTGGGTTAAAAGTGGTTTCAGTGCTGTGACAGTGGGTACCATTAAAAATCAATCCATAAAATTCTTACTGCAATATCTGTAAAATTTTGTGTACTTAACTAAGGACAAGGCTCTGCTTCCATTGCATCACTAGATCATACAGTATGGCTTGAGCCTCTGAAAACCTACGTTTTAGAGAACAAAACCATTAGCAAGATAAATAGGAAATGCAAAATAAAATAAACATAGATTGCACAGAAAGACAATTTTAAACAGATGACTAAGCTAACTCAGCAAATTCAAGCATAACTTGTCAGTAGCTAGCATTTCTCTGTGATCTTCATGCTTCATTTTTCTTGTACAACAACAATCATAAGACATCTCATTTTTTTATTTAAAGGTCATTATTCATGTGCCTTCATTTCTAATATGTTGTTTGAATTTATTTTACCCTGGTTAAAATGGAAGGGTATGCTTTCTAAAGACCAGCAAAATTTACACTTTTTCTTCTAAAACTCTCCTTTTAGCTGTGTCCACAATACCTTGTGATGCCTGAAACCTGAGGCTGCAGTTAATTCTGCAATTCAAATACCAAAAATCAGAAACACTTGGAAATTCTTTCTCCAGCCTCACTATGACAAGACAACATAAACGTATTCTCCCTGGAAGTGGGGGAGGGAAAAATGATCACATCAAAGTTTTTTTTTTTTATCAGTCTTTAAGCTGTGAAATATACAACAACAACAAAAAAAAGAGCACCAAGTGACAGAAAAGGCAAAAGTGGCAGTGCATGTGGCACTCTCCCAGGGCACTTTTATCACGGAGCTGCATGAGCTGGGCTCTTTGCAGCAGCCTGCGGTTACCCTCAGTTCATGCTGGTCAGGTCTTTTACCAAGAGAGTTTTTCTTTCAGTATTTGTGTAGTGCAGCAGGCAACTGTTTACCTCAGAGGCATAAAAGTAAATCCGGATGTGTTTGATCCATAATGTCACCACGGCTCTGTTGCCTATGGAAACAAAGGCTCCTTTTCAGGGAGTTCACACAACAGGCCCTGCAATGCCGGAGATAGACATCCATTTCAGCCACTGTATTATTTGCAGGTATTTTGCTGATATGTATGTATATGCACACATACATATAACAAAATGTAGTCTCTGTAATATTCCAGTATGATCAAATGAGACAGCTCCTGAGTCTCATACTACTTATCTGTTACTTTATTTAAATAACATAATCCCCTTTTAAACAAATTGGTAGTTGAAATCTAATAAATGTTCAAGCTATAACCATGTCTTTTGTTCCTCCACCATTCACTGTGTAAGTTGTTAAGTACTTTTGGACAGCAGCTTGACAAATCTGTTTCATGCTTACTCACAAATTCAGCTTTTGAAGATGACCCGGAGCATAGAGTTTTAAGATGCTGCAGAGAATGGATAACATACCAAGAGCACCCTTGTTAAAGGTTTTCTTTGAAAATCACTTATTTGTGAATATGCTATAAGTTTCTGCGTGCCATTTATGTGTGGAGCTCTGTATATTTTACAGACAACTGATCAAGTATGGCACATTTCGACAAATCTCAGTGTACTGTGTTTTTACAGCCCTTTTCCAAAGGAGAACCTGAGGGGATACAGAAGGAAATTGGTCAGATCCAGGACATGAATGCAAAACGCATGATATCTTGACTCCGTGTAGAATGCAATAGGGGGGCAAATCTTCAACTGCAGCTCCAGAGGTGTAAAGAATGTAACTCAATGCCTCCTCCCTCTTTGTTGACATCATTAAAGAATATCTTCACAAAATTTATACCTTATGTGACTTTGCTTAAAGACATCTTGTATGAAACTTCAGATTTCAATTTAAGAAGGCATCTAGCAGCTAAGAGCAACTTATTTAAACCACTTCCATTTAGAATTCACCGATTTTTTTAACTTGCTTATAATTTTTGCATTTTGGCATATGATTACTTTACTAGATATAAAAAAGAACCAACAACTCCCAAAATCTTCAGCTATAACCAATATCCTCAATTTTACATTTTTGTGTAAGTATTAGTTTATACAGAGTAATAATATGTCATAATAAGTTAAAATAAAACAATTTAAACTCATTTAAATGGTATATTACTCTCCATTAAGAATCTAGGGCCAAAAAAGCCTTGAAAATGTCATCTATATAAATATTCATGTACCTGTGAACAGATAACTTTAGAAGCAGATTTGACAGTGGAGACAAAGAATAGCTTCTCCACTTTGCAGTAGATGACTAAGATCGTTTGAATGATTTATTGATAGGCCAATGTACAGAATGAGTACAAAGAGGACGGGCTGCACTTCTTGTTACAAAAAAAAAAAATTGATTACAAGACTGGCTAGCATATGAATTAATAAATATAAGAGTACTATGGGTAGGTTGGCTTTGCAAAAGGTCCTGCATGATAAGAGAAAGATATTGATGATGTTGAATTCCATGACTTTTCTACTTTTTTATTGTTTGAGGATTTTTACTTGTTTAGAGTTTTAGATATTTACTTTTTTTTTTTTTTTTAATAACTGGAAGGATGTTGGAATTCAAATAAAAGCTAAGGATGGGGTTTTTTTGTTTTGTTTTTTCTTGTTATTGTTGGGGTTTGTTCTGTTTTGTTGTTGTTTTGGTTTAGTTTTTTGTTTTCTTTTGAAAATCTTTCTATTGACCCTGAATTATGCCACCATTTGCAACAATATAGTCATGAGCAAATCGAAAACAATGAACTTTAATCTCATAACAATCAGGTTATGGGCAATTTAGATACTCATGCTGTCACCTTTCTTATATAAGGTGGTACTCAGACGAGTAATCCCATGGAAAACAGAAGGAATACTTGTGCACAAAGTGCTATTTAGTGGAAGGGTAGCAGGCTCAAGGCGGACAAAGAACGACTTAGTAGTTGATAAACCCATTACTTCCTGGAGAAGGTCAAGGGAACTTCTGGGTAGAATTTAACCTCATTTCCCAGAGGTACCAACAACCTCCAACTCTAAAAAGCTAAATACTCCAGAAGTCACATGAACAGTCAAAAGCTACACAGGATCATCATCAGCTGCTCAAGATATCATAGGATCAGCATTAAGAAATACATGTCAAAACTTATGTTCCAGCTCTTCTGAGACATTTTGAGAGCTTTTTCTTTCTGGGCTGTGTCTGTAGCTATGCCATCTCCCAACCTGCCCTGTAGCTGGCTTCCTGGTCAGTGTACAACACACAGAGGCATACTGCAGTGAAGAAGAGTAAACACACAATGGTGCATCAAGAAGAGACATTTTTTTTTCCTAAAGCCTGTGCACAGGACTATGCTGATTTCTCTTCTTAGCTTAGTATAATTTGGGATACCTTTTCTGCTCCATGACACAGCAAGACCTGGGTTCAGCAGCAGAATCTTGATGATCTCCAGAGTTCGATATATTTGACAAAACCACTCCTTTAACCATCTTTCATCCTGCATATGCAATAAACAAAAATGTAATCTGGCCACCAAGTATTCATGCTGATTAGCAGCTGGCAAGGATTGAACCTTCTAGTAGATACTTAGTAAAGCAAGGAAGACTAAAATTCTGGATTAAATCTCAACCTATTTTATCATAAAGTATAGCTCCTGGATTGTTAGTCTACTTAAACACTTGAGATTTTTCTCACTATGCAGGCAATAGAGCAAAAGACAGAATGTTGCCTTCAAATGCCACAAACTATGTCCTATACTTTATTGCAACAGCTACAGCCATTCTTAACATTGTAATCCAAATTATATTCAGGATACCTGGCACAGCAATAATGGTGTAATAAATGTATCATCCTATAGACCTAGGAAACAGGAGATATAATAGCAGTCACAAATAAAAAATAAACATCAGATAAACACTTTCAAACAGATGGAAGCACTAAACATCTGGATTACAAACTTGAAAGAGTCAGAATAAGAGAAGAATGTTAAAAGAAAAGCCAGCGTTAGCTTCAAAACTAAATATTATTCTATGTTGTGGGGATTTTTTGTATTTTTTTCCTTCTAATTTCAGACTTAAACAAGAGGTAGTTGAACAAGAGCAAAAATTCAGGTGCAAAAGCAGGCACATGTAACAAGTTCGGTAATACATGAATAGAGCTTGAAGTATTATACGTGGCTCAAAAGATTAAAATACAAAAAAATAAAAGTGGTATTCTTAATTAGAGAACCCCTATGCTCTATGAAATAAATCCTGGTAGTAGGATACCTTGTAATTACAACCGTATTTTTAAACAGATCCTGATAATTCTGTATTCCTCATTTATTTAGTAAAATACGAAGATCACAAAGTCATTATGAAAAAGTGCACTTCACAGATGAAAGAATATCAGATAAATAATTTTGCTACCTCTCATCCTACGAACAGGAGATAATAAACAGGCTTTCTGTGTTAAAGATTACTTTCTTATCTACAGCAAAAAACTAAGAAAACAAAACTAAGAAGGAAAAAAAAAGGAAACAAAGAAAGAACTACCATAGTGAGTTTGTCGTGCCCAGTATACTGCCTGTAGGGGTACGATATTTAACAATGTTCAAATTAAAATAAGCTTACAGTGCTGCCTACACGTTCGCAATCCAGAACGGCCATATGGAGCATCTAATCCAAGTACCTGTCTCAACTTAATCTTAGGGCTACTCTGAATATTTTTTTCAAGTGGGAATGGAACTTATTTTATTTTTTTGTAACTCTGTTTATCTGAATGGTATAAACTTTTGACTTATGTTTTTTAGAATAAATTTCTGTTCAGTATAATTTACCCATATTTCTCCTTTTTAAATTGAAATATATTTAATACAACATTCATCCAGAGACTCCAGAAGATCACTGCCATCCTTGTGACTTCTATTAGGAAAACTCAAAATAAGGTGGTTTCATACAGGAGCTATCTGTCAGTTTCAGAGGGTCAGTTTCAGAGGTATGTATGTGTGGTTTTGTAGCTATATAATAGGTAGGTATGCATGTGTGGTTTTGTAACTATATAATAGGTATAATTCCCAAGCAGGCATCACAGTTTTTCTAGGTGCCAGACTTCCAACACAATGAAGATCAGTCTGCCTATATAAAAACATGAATCAGCCCATACACATCAGAGACAAAGATAGTAGTTCAAGATAGTAATTTGACTGTATTTTCAGTCATGTGAGGCCCAGGTCCCCTACTTACTAACCTCTCAGGTTAGGATTCTATATTTGCATGGCTCATTGGTGCTGGCACTTACCTGTATTCACTGCCACCATCCTACAAGCACGCACATTGTGCAGCTCACTTCCCTTCAACATCAACATCAAGCAGCTGAAACAGCCTTATGCCAGTTCTGCTGTTCTGATTGCTGAGCAAAAAGGATAGGAAATCACTATAGTCCAAACATTTCTAAAAACAGGTCACTTTAATACAGAATTACATCAATCACTTTGAAGAAAGTTCAAGAAGGACAAGGAACTGCTGGAGAGGGTCCAGCGTAGGGCAACCAAGATGATTAAGGGAGTGGAGCACCTCCCTTATGAGGAAAGGCTGAGGGAGCTTGGTCTCTTTAGTTTGGAGAAGAGGAGACTGAGGGGTGACCTTATTAATGTTTATAAATATATAAAGGGTGAGTGCCATGAGGATGGAGCCAGGCTCTTCTCATTGTCAAACAATGATAGGACAAGGGGCAATGGGATCAAGCTGGAACACAAGAGGTTCCACTTAAATTTGAGAAAAAACTTCTTCTCAGTAAGGGTGACAGAGCACTGGAACAGGCTGCCCAGGGAGGTTGTGGAGTCTCCTTCTCTGGAGACATTCAAGACCCACCTGGACAAGTTCCTGTGCAACCTCACTTAGGCGTTCCTGTTCCAGCAGGGGGATTGGACTAGATGATCTTTTGAGGTCCCTTCCAATCCAGAACATACTGTGATACTGTGAAAAAAAGTACGTTTCAATTGATGTCATTCGTTCATTGGCTAATATAATATCAGCTTTAGTTTTAAAAAAGTTAGGCTGGTTCTGGAGAAAAAAATCATTAAAAATTAACTATGCCTTTCAAGACAGATTTAAGTCTTGTGTGAGATGGTAAAATTGCATGAATTGTTTCTTATGATAATCCAAATGGTGGTTTGAAAACTTTTTTCTGAAGACATTACTGTGAAAGTATTAATGCAGAGGAATCAGCTAGAGAAGATGACTATGGATAAAGCATTTTTCAGTATTTACCACAGTCTGGTTATATGCCTCATATAATCCAGGCCTTTAGCCCACATATGTAGCATTATACAAAGGATGTAAGCCAGCAATATTATACCTATATTTCACAATATATACACATATTCACAACTGTTAGACACACTAGATGAGGTATATGACTCTGTATGAAACTTCAGGGGTTGATTTTGACATGGCCACATTTTAAAAATGCTATTTAGAATTGCAGACAAAGCTTTATACATCTAAAACTTTTTTACTGGGAAAGACTAAATGAATTTGCAGCTATAAATTAGGTCCCAGCTTTCGGTCATTAATACTCACGTGATTAAAGTTTCAGTGACTTCAGTGGTAGAGGATCATCTCATATCTTAATTCAGGCTATAAATCACTCTTATCTATATAAGCATATGCTTAGAAGTACGCATTTTAATGGAGCTGAAGGACTTAGTTAGCAATTGTGTTAAACGATTTGCTGAAGGAGGATGTATGGATAGTTTGGAGACAGTGTTATTGCCAATGATATTGTGGATTTGGATTCCACACACACACAAACCTCCCATTTAAATGCCATCTATTTAATCTTTATATACATGGAATTCACAGACATGTAAAAACATGGAAAACCAATAGAGATGTACATAATTTTACAACAAGGGTAAACATCCAGTCTCAACAATTTTGTCTTATGTATCATAATAAGTTTCATATTCTGCAACATTATAAATTATCTAGTATCTGCAGGGTATCTGCTATTTGGGTTAGTCAACAGCACAGCTTTAAGTCCAGTGAAGGTTTTTTCAAGGCTAAGGGCTATCTTTGTAAATTCATATGTACGCTGCAGTTTGAAAAACAATTCCTCAAGTGTTTTAATCTCGATTTATCTGCAACACATCTGTGTATGGATTTGTAAACAGCATATTCAAGCAGCTTAATTTCAAATCAGCCGGAACACACTGTTTTGAAAAGGTTGGTACAAAACTGAATGTCACTTGATTGTTATTCTGCTTGGGAGAGACTACAAATGAAGAATCAGTGAGGGAGCAGAGAGAAACTCCAGTAAGAAATAGGATGACAATGGAGCTGCAAATGTGAAGAACAAACAACTGAGTGTGAAAAAGAGAGGCACAGAGGGAGAAAAAAAGTGCTCATACATTGGCATTTAAGGGACAAGAAGCTTACACAGGCCACTGAGCTGTGCCATTGTCACTTTTTGAGGGCTAGTGCTTGCACTTGCTTCAGGAGAAGGTTCACTCAAGAAGAGTTTACTACGTTGAAATAATGATTCAAATAGCGTAACTAATATCTAAAATAGAATTTTGCAGGCTCTGCAACCACCCCCCACTCCCATCCTTCCGTATCCTCTTGTCAAGTGTACACAACCATGTATGCGTGAATAAACCAGAGATTTCAGTTCCTTTTCAAAGCAGTTTTTCTCACTTGCAGCTCTCCACAGAAGAGGCACCTGAAACGTGGAGCTTGCACCTTTGTGAGCCAAGGCTCATGAGCTCATGGTAAGGCTCTGCCATGCTGTGCTGGGGTCATTCTCCTCGGAGATCCGGAGCCATCCTGAAGAGCTGCAGACAGGCTGCAGACACTGCCACAGACCTGCAATGGCAGGCTCTGGATTGTTCTCTTCCCAGTTTTCCAAGCCATGGTTTCCAAAGACAGTGGTAATTAGTCTTAAATGCTTTATGTGACATAGAGAAATATAGGAGAATATGTCCAGCAGGCAAGGTTTTTTTTAAAAGCCTCTGCCAACACTTTGATCACAGAATGAATTGTCTGGAATACTGTGAACTCTTTACTTATTAAAAATGAAACCGGGGTGTTGTATCAATGAAATATATTTTATTGTGTTCTGTCAATGAGACATATGCTATTATATTATCAAGGTACAGATTCAGACTATAAAATCAGCTCTCCATTCATTCCATTTCTCTCTTAATGAGAGGCTGTACCAAAAGTAAATTACATGAGTTTTCATCACTATATTCTTAATAAGAAAAAAGACATTTTTGTTCTTTGTCAAGAGGAAGCTAATATAGTATTTATAAAGTCCGTGCACTGAACAGTTAAGGACTAATACTGAATATCCAAAATGCTACAATATCTTTAGTCAAAATGGAGCATGACAGTATAAAACACAAGGCGTTTTTTCAAGAAAAAGAAAAAAAGAGTAATAGAAAGAGGAGTCTTTAGTATTGAAAGAACAGAAGGATAAAGATAGGGAAAGACAACTAGTGTTTCCAGAAATTAAACTAGGGTGTATTTTTTTTAAAAAAAGAAGATGCCTTCTAGACTTTAGTTGTATTTTCAGAAGATGAAAGAAACAAACTTGTAACTCTCCAAAGACACTGCAAATGTAGACACTGAAAAATCACCACAGCATTTGAAAAGAAATGGGATCTTCTTTTATGACCATAAAACTATGGGCTGTTTCTTTTATTATTTAAGGGGTCTTGCTTTACCATTCTATCAAGATGACTTCAAGGTCAAAATATCTGTGTGCTGAATGCCACTTTAGGTGCCAATGAAAGGAGATTATAAGAAAAATGAGAACCCTGGGGCTTGTCAGGCCTTTCTGGGATAAATGCACCTGGTAAAGGCAAGGTTATATAAATGAAGAGAATCCATCATCTGATATTGTTGTAGGGGATTTATTTACATTTAAAGAAAAAAGAAATAATAATATAAAATAGCAAAATGTTTGAAGATGTCTCTATGAAAAAGAAAATTAGATAGTATAATTCTGTAATAATAAGTCACAAATTCTTTCATTTCAAGTGAGGGGAGAAGCAAGGTAGGAGAAAAGAAGAAGGCATAGCTTGATAAAGAATTTCAAACGAGGTTAAGCCCTTTTCAAATTAGCATAGTCCGTTCCCTGGAAACATAAGGACCTGCTGAAGGCAAACCAAGATTGAAGGGAACTCAGTAGAAATCCAAGAATGTAAGAGAAATTGCCCACATCTGAAAAACATAAAGTTAAGTCTATTAACATCAGAAAAATGTACTTAAGTGTACAACCCAAGGAAGTGTTTTGAGGGTGATATTTCAAATGTTTACCATCAAGACAGACACACATGTGGAGAGAAGTTTTCCTGCCATGGAGGTTCAGCACTCTGTAACAGTTGTGATCAGAAATCTTGTCTATAGAGACACAGTAAGAGTTGATTCTCTTGCCTTGCTGTAGAATGGCAAAATGGTTTTTCAAGGTCTTCACAAGGTCCGTTTTCCTCAAGGGTAGAGGGATCTTCCCCTCCACCCCCGTTCAGTCCTAGCACATTGTTGAAGATGTGATTTCATGTCTTATTGGTTATTGTCCTGTCTTATTATAATCAGAAGCTCAACATCCTGCACAGATGATTTATTCTGTTAGGCATAAATGCCGCATTAAACTCAGCAACTACAGTTCAGTAAAGAGAGTGCTGATGTTAAGCTATTTAATTTCCTTTTCCCAATACCCTGATGGAAGTAAACTAGAGTTTCCTGGGAAGTTCAAGGTCTAGAGGGCATTCTTTCCATTCAATTTAGTATCCTCAGTGTTCAGATTTGGAGCAACATCCCTCTTTGGTACACAGCCCTAACTGATGCTAACATCAAGTACATTAAAGAGGGAACTACTCCTTTAGAATTTACAGCAAATTTCACTGTTAATTGAAAAGATGATGCCTTTGCGTAGAGACTAAATGCTGCTGTAATAGAGGCTATACATTTAGCAATGCAAAGAAAGGGCTGATGAAAGTACAGAAAACAGTTTACATACAGCTTTCAGGAGTAAAAGTTATCTGAAAAGGGAAAAGAGGAAGGAAGAGCCCTTTATAAGAGGGCTAAGTAAGGAAAGAGACTGAGAGCAGTGAGGAGAAAGATAAGCAGTGGAGAGAGAGAGGGGCTAGGCAGAAGGTTAAAGGACCAGAGTTTGCTGGTTCAGAAGTACAAATGGCTTTAGAGTTACAAAACTTTCTCTGCCAGGAGAGGAAACCCTTCCCTTCCACTAGTGGAAAACGAGGCCTTTGCGAAAACATGCACAAAGAAATGAAACAATGCCAATTTCCCATATGGTCCTGTAGCATTCATTTTCCACTACGGGAATATAGCAGCTCTCTTGTCCACAAAACCACCTGTGAAATCTTTTGACCTTCGTGCATCTTTCTTGGAAGACAAAATGCAGGCAGAGTAGTTCCTGACAAAATATTATCCTCTGGTGGTTGCTGTCTTAACCATGGGGCATCAGAAAAGCAGAATCAGCAGCTGCAGGTGTTAAAGCACACATTTTAGGAAAAGAATGCTACATATAGGCAAGGAAATATCCATCACTTCCAAAAGGCATCTTGTCATTAGACAGGGACTCTAGCACAGCATTGCAAGCACTTACTTTGGCCCCAGTCTCATTCCTCTCCATTATGCAGCTTGTAGATTGTCCTGTTCTTTACTAATCTCTTGGACTGAGTACTTCACTAATGACAAAATGCTGCTCTGCAGCACCCAGAGGAGCCAATATTCACCCGTTTGCAGAATCAGCATAAGGCCTATAAGCAACTTAAGTTGCATACAAATTCTGTAAGTTTCCCAGCTACAGTCTTATTTGTTGAAGCTTAGTAAGTGCTTTCTTACAGAAGGGCTGGAGGATCAAGCTGGTATTTTGATTTCGAAGTGCTCCAGAAATGTGAACCTCCCAAGGCATAAAAGTAGACAGAGAAGTAAGTACCAGCAACATGCTAAGACAGAGCCCACCAAAGTCAATTAAAAGACTTTTTATAAAACCACAGGATTTTGGATTGAACTTTAAATCACATTTGCTGATTTAGCCCTGAGGATGCCTGATGAGATTCATTATAAACAGGCAAATGTGGAACACAATTGTTGTACAAGTTTGCAGGATAAGGAGGAAGATACTCACAACAGAAAACTGCCGTCTTACTGTCAGCACCGAGGAAACTAAACTAGCAGTTTAGTTATGGTTCCCCATCTTGTCTATGGCTTGCTTTTTGCTATATCTTGATTTATATCAACACTCTTGAAGCATTATTAATGTCACAAGAGACAGACCTGTCTACTGGAATAAGACTCTTGGCAAATTTGCTCCCATCTACTTTCACTTGCAGGTTCATCAGATACAGCATTTTTTTCTGCCATTGCCCAACTGTAGCTGTAAAACATGAGAAAAACACATTACCATTAATTGCAAAGGAAAAATAAGAATATCTAAACAGAAGGAGCTTGGGTAAAAGAACAATACTTTTGTACAAGCCCACTGTAATAATTTTTTAACTCTGGTCACAGGTGAAACAGTTTGCAGTTCTTTTGTATCACACTGAAAAGGCAAAATAATTAGCAGAATGTGATTTATATCCTAAAATCATTCCCTCTGCAAAACCAATACTCCCATATATGCTTTCAGAAAGTATCCAAGGGAGAGGTAGGGAGTCCCACAGGGCAAGCATGACACATGAAATAACATTTGTAAGGTCAAGACCCCGTTCTTTTAATAGTAACATATTCTGCCAAGGTTAATGTGCTCTCGTACAAGATCCAGGACAAGGCCTACAAATCACTGGAGTCCTTCCCAAACCCTAGCTGCACAGAAAAGAACATTTAAGGCCATAGATACACAAACTGATTATGGCAGTGTATCATTTCACACAAGAAATAGAAATGTTCAGGTTAAAAGCTCAAACCCATAAACATACCTCCAAGTAAGCCACAAGTACTGCATTTGTGAAAAAGCTAGAAGATCTGTACTTACATTGAATATTAGTGATAAAATATCTAAGATATTTTTAGAAAGAAATCCACTTGCTGAAACATTGATGTCTCTGCCACCTTGAGCTTCTGTAAACCTGTTTTCTGGGGGTGTTTTATCATGGCAGAGATAGTGCTTTTCCATTCTTGTAGTTGCCTCCCTATCAAAACCTTAAAGACAAATTAGTCAATTGATTCTAAAAGCCCTGCAATTAGTTATTGATCTATTGGCATTCAAAGGTAGTTACAAACCTGATATTTAGAAAATGTCCTTCCATGCAATTCTATGCAAGTAAATTGAAGCTGAAAGACTGTGAGCTAGAAATAATCCAGATCCCATGGCATGGAAAACTATGCTCTAACCTGTTTAGGTTTAGACATCAATGAGAGAGAGGTTCTAGATCACTGTTACTATTATTATTATTACTTTGATATAGAGAAGCCTTAGATACTGTTTCCCCCAAGAGGAAAAAAAAAGGCATGATTTGGTTTGGAAGAGGTCATGTAAAATTAGTACCCTTGGTTGCACAAATCTAAAATTTAACTATCATAGCTGTGAGCATTATATTTAAAAAGGATGAATGGGTGAGAGAGCTCAGGAGGGGGTTTCTTTCATTTTCTCTGCTTTTGGGAAGAGGAAAATGTGAGAAGAATACAAATTGAGTGATTCATACCTATCTATTAGTCATAGCTCTGTTGTGCTAGTTGCTTATTCTGTAGACGTTCTCTGTTGTATAAATAAGGTGCACTGCCTCAGGGCTTAATATAGTATATGTATATATAGTATATACCTTTGTTTTCTAGTTTTCTTTCTAACTCCTGATCATTTTGCACTTTCCTTGACATATTTTGTAACTCAGCTAAAGAATTTCGTAACACAAAAAATTGTACTATTCATTAGTACTTTCCAATTAAGAGTTGCTGGACTTTCAACCAGTGGATGGCCATCCATTTCCTAAAAAAAAAAAAAAAAAAAAAAATTGTTTCTTTTACTGTTTTTAGGGAAAAAATATTTTCACTGAATGTAACAATAAAAGATCGCTGTATGTCTATTTCTTCTAAAAAAATATGTTATGAGGTCAGAGGTTTATTTCCAAAACTACTTTACAAAAGGATCATTTTAAATATCTCAATGTACACACTCTGGGTTGATTTTCTTAGGGAAAAAAAAAAAGTCATCTTGCACCTTAACTAAAATGAAGCTGTATGCTTTTAAACAACAAATTTTAACATTTTTTTTCCCCTTTGAACAACCAGTTTAAGGAAAAGTATTGGCTTGACTACAGTTTTTGATGTAAAAAACCCATTTTGAATTAGACTAAAAGATATGCCATGCTATAAATTCGAGCAAGCTTCAAAGAAAATATAGGGGAGAGTCATATAGGACACAATTCAAAACTTCTTTGCCAGGGATTTCTAATCTCTCTGCATATATTATTCAAAGCTTTGCAAAAGACTAGTCTACAGTGCTGAATAATTATTTTGCATATACTAGTTCAAATATTTCATCTGCTGTTTACTTGAGTTTTCTTTTTTGATTTACTAACTGTTATTTTTTGTAAAAAGAAAAAGTAGTCATTTATTTAACCTAAAGTTTAAAAGTTACCATAACACTGGTATTTTTCCCCAATATCTATTCATATGGTATGAATGCACAAGAAATCGGGCAATTTACATAGCCAAACTTGCAGTCAAAAAATCGTAAGCGATACGTGATTTAACAAGGAAGAGGTTCAAGATTCTTAACTGACTGTTTCTACATTGACCTTTACATTTCAAGTCAAGGGTACAATAACCTTAACTGATATGGTTTTGAACTTATTAGTAGTGATTGGTGCAGAAATGTAGTGCTGGTGCACTTTACCTCATGCCACCGCTAAGGTTTCCTGTCTCCAATATGCTCTCTTCTTTTATCCTTGACATGAAAATAGGTAAACAAAAGAGCTACCGTGATTATTTGCTTCTGGAAATCACAGCATTTTTTTCTGCTAAAAACATGGGGTACAGACACTCCTTTGTTTTTCTTAGCTTTTAATGAAACCTCAAAATAGTCCATGCATAAATATTGCCATATCAATATTTCTCCAAAACAAACCAGACCAAATTCAGAAGTAGTTATTCAAAGGAAGTATGCCCCAGCTTCATTTCAAGATTTGTCCACATACAACTCAGCAAGCATTCTTTAGGATTTAGCCCATTGAACATTCACCCATGCAAGAGTTTCCCCAATGACCAGACAGACCAGTTTCACGTACCAGGTTTATGGAGCACACCACTTATAAACACACCAAGAACAGTATAATCACGTTCTTGGTTCTACCTAGTTAAAAGGAAAAATTAATACAGTACTAATCTGCAAGTGAGTTCCCTGGCTGGGAGACACATAGGTAAAACCTCCTCTCTCCAGTGAATGCTGCGCAGTTTCAGTGTCCTGGACCTGGAAGCGAGAGTAACCATCTAAACACGGGTGGCATTCAACATACACCTTTATAGTGACTAACTGATTTCAGATGGATTAGATCTGAACCCAACCAGGCTGCCAACATTATTCCTCATATGGATGGATGTCACAAATTTGATCAGGCCATTACTGTATCAACAGCATTCAAGTCAAGGGAAGTTTTTCCACTTATTTCAGTAGACACTGAATCAATTATATAGAAAGACACTGAGTGGAAGCCAAAATCTTAGACTTAAAGAAAGCATCCTCTCTCTTCTTCTGGTCACTTTTTGCTTTGACAGTTTGCCAGTCACCAAGCTGCTCTTTTTCAGATGCTCTTTCAAAAAAAAAAAAAGACACACCTCTGTTGCTCTGTTGTGTTTGCCTGGCTTCTTTGATGTGTTTAATTATTGCTGCAGAAATTGCCTTGCATCCATACTTCATGTCGCAGTCTGGTTATGTCCATTGTATGTAAACCCTGTCATCTTTTACTGCAGTTCCCATTCTTGAGGGAGAGGGGAAAGCGTCATTTGTAGTTTAGTTTTCCTGGGTTTATTTATATTTTTTTTTTTTTTCCCAAATAAATTCCTCTCCCTCATGGCAAGAGCACCTGCTCTTTGGGTCTAGCCTAAGGAATGTTCTTTGATATTAATTGTCTTGGCTAGATGTATTCAACTCCCTGCCTGTTTTGTGTCCTTAGTTTAAAGAGAAAGGGTTTACCTATTCTTTTAATTCCCTTAACATTAATTCAAGGCTGTGTAAAACATGAATCATTGACAGATTAAAGTAAATCTGCCACAGTGAGATTACCGTGAGTATAAAAAGTTGCTCAGCATATGCCATTTTCCTGTGCTAGGGGCTCAGATGAAAGTATAGGAATCATGAAGGTATGTTTGGCTTGATACAAGAAGCAGGGCCTCTTTCATTTATCTAACACAAACTCATGGGGAAAAAAAACCTGAAGTTTATTTAGTGTTTTCTGTAATTCATTTAAATTCTATTTAAAATCCTGTGTCTTTTTCAAGGTTAGAGAGGTTTAGTTTGAGAAGGGTGCAGGGGAGGAATGCTTAAGGAGGGTTTCTATAATACTACTGAAACTGAAGAACACCAATCCCATTTGAACTGGGATGGATACCAGGAAATCTTTCAGCCTAATGAAAGCAAGTAGCAATATTTTATATTTATATGATAGAATACAAGAAAAAAAAATGAATAAAATAAAAATGTGACTAGTATTAAGTAATATTTAACCAGGCATTACATAGTAAGGGCATTCTGAGTTTGACTCTTTCAGCAGAAAAGTTATGAAATAAATATTGAACCAAGAAACACCCTACCGTAATTTTGATTTAATAAATATTGAGCTTTCCTTTTAAAACTTTTCAAACAATATGCTCTCTTCTTTGTGCAGGTTTATTTGGGTTTTTTTGGTTGGTTTTTGTTTGGTTTGTGTTTGGTTGGTTTGTTGTTTGGTTTTTCACTTTTATTTTTTTAATGATTTTAGGTGAAATTATTGAAATTGGCAGAAATAGTCCCAATAATTACAATGAGCTTGGAATTAATTTGATCAGCTGGGATTTCAAAGTAGTTAAACTAATCAAGAAAGTTCTGAAACTGGTAGTCTAGAGCACTGGAACAGCCACATCTCTTATGTTCCATTTAACATCTATACTCAAACTGCCTCTGACAAAATCACTTTAATTCAAAGGAATTATTCATACATTTAAAGCATGAAACCTCATAGGCAAACAGTAATCTTCAATCTCAGCTGATCTTATTTCATACTGCCAGCAACATGTCAGGTCCTTTTGACACTAACTGTAAAATACTAGTCCAAGGATAAGAGGTATTAACATTGGAGCTATGATTGAGGATGAAAAGACTTTTGGTGTCACTCATTTGCTTCTGCACTTTACTCTGTGGTACCTTATTTCCACAGAGAAAACTGTATTGGATACATTCGACCTTCCTCCATTCCTAATGCACAGAAAAGAAATTAGACACACATTATAATTCAATCTGGCTCTAATCTATACAAAATGGGGAGAAAAAAAATCCATTATAGTTACAACCTATACAAGTTGGCTTTCACTGCTTTGAATTTGCAGGGTATAATATGATAATATAATATGATTGTCTGGATAGTTACACTCAAAGAGTTGCAGTGAGTGGCTCCATGTCCTAGTGGAGATCAGTAACAAGTGACGTTCCTCAGGAGCTGGTGTTAGGACCAGCACTGTTTAACATCTTAAATGACAACATGGACAGTGGGATTGAGTGCATCCTCAGCAAGTTTGCTGACAACACCAAGCTGCGTAATTCGGTTGACACACTGGAGGAAAAGGATGTCATCCAGAGGGATTTTGACTGGCTTTAGAGGTGGGCCTGTGCAAAGCTCACAAAGTTCAAAAAGGCCAAGTACATGGTCCTGCACATGCATCAGGGCAATCCCAAGCACAAATACAGGTTGGACAGAGAATGGATTGAAAGCAGCCCTGAGGAGGAGGATTTGAGCGTGTTGGTTGATGAGAAACTCAGCATGACCCAGCATTGAGCGCCTGCAACCCAGAAAGCCAACCATATCCTGGGCTGCATCAAAAGAAGTGTGACCAGCAGGTTGAGCAAAGTTATTCTCTCTCTGCTGTTGTGAGACCCCTCCTGGAGTACTGCATTCATCTCTGGGGACCCCAATATAGAGAGACATGGACCTGTTGGAGCAAGTCTGGAGGAGTGCCACAAAGATGATCAGAGGACTGGAGAACATCTACGAAGATGGGCTGAGAGAGCTGGGGTTGATGGAGAAGAGAAAGCTCCAGGGAAACCTTATAGCCACATCCAGTTCCTAAAGGGGACCTACAAGAAAGCTGGAGAGGGACTTTTGACAAGGGCATGTCGTGATGGGTCAAGGGGTAATGGTTTTAAACTGAAAGAGAGTAGATTTAGATTAGATATAAGAAGGAAATTCCCCCCCTTGAGGGTGGTGAGGCACTGGAACAGGCTGCCAAGAGACGTTGTGAATGCCCCATCCCTGAGAATGTTTCAGGCCAGGTTGGATTGGTCTTTGAGGAACCTGGTCTAGTGGAAGATGTCCCTGCTGATGGCAGGGGGATTGGAATTAGATTATTTTTAAGATCCCTTAAGACACAAGCCATTCTATTATTCTATGATTCTACAATAAACAACAATTTCTAGCATCATCAAACCACACACTGGTAAGAAATTTGCCATTAGATAGAGGATTACTTGTAACTCTGGACTTTGACATTTACATGATTAAGTTTCCTTGTAGTTTTATATGTCAGCAAAATGCCTACACCTTGGAAAGAAAGCATTTCAGAACACAAAAGCACACTGAGAACTAAGATGAAAGTTTGCATGTGGCAAAACCTTTCATGGAAAGGAGACACTGAGTAACTATCCCCAAGCCATCCATGGAAAACAACAGAAAAGTATGATTGTAAGAATTTGTTGTCTCTCTTCTCATTTTTTGATCAAATTCTCCCTCAGTACAACAACTTCTCTGACTCTGTAAAATCTACACTGCTTACATGAGAGGCTTTAGGCAATTTTTGGTCATTATATGATGTTGTTCCATACTTCAGAGAAGCATTTAATGAAAAATGACCAGACATATTGCAATCTTTGTGCCTCGCTTTTATTCTTCAAAGTTTTTCTTAATTGGCTTTAGGACAGGACAAGTTGTGTCTTGGGAAGGAATAACCTTATGTCACAAGGGACTGTGACTGCTCATTAACTGCTTAGGTCATTATGGAGGATTCCTTATGCTGCTAAAAGAAATCTACATAGACTGATCTGTTCTTTTCAGCTAACTCTATGAAAGACAAGTTCAACTTCACAACTAATTTTGAAAAATTGTTCTTGTTTGGAAACGGTTTTTTTCCCCTATTTTGTTTGTACTTCGGAATGAAGAACACTTTCAATTTAAGTTTATTAGAAAAATTATTGAAAAGGCAGTTATGTTTTACAGCTTCCTAACACATATGGGATGATAATATATTGTACTCCTGATACCACTTAAGACCAAGGGGATTAAAAGAATTACTAAGAGCACCAAAAGATAAACCATAATCATTGGCTATGAATAGAGGCAATTCCTTCATGCCCTTAGAGACTATTCTAGTTTTGTGGGTTCTTTCTTTTCATTCTCTCACATGTTCATAATTTTTTACTTCTCTAAGTATATCTAAATTTTCAAAGATGTCAAGTCTCAGCATGGCACCTTTCAAAACAGAGAAGTTTTGTGGAAAGTATCAGGCAGGGAGCAAAGGTCCTATTTTTTTCTGATCAAACTCAGTGGCAGACCTCTCTCTGACTTCAAATGATCGAGCTCCGTTTTCTTGTTAGTCAATCTGAGTGGTAGACTGATCCATGCAGTAAAGATGTTAGTACCATATAGTTCCTTGAATAATACAGCACATTCACTTTAAAGTTCTTTCTTTTCAGCCACACCTTTAGACCTAAATTCTTAAGCAAATAGGCTGTGCTCATCCTATCGTGCCAATTTTCTCACTTATTCTTCCACTAGGTTCTTTGTAACATAAGTTTTTGCCAGATTTATTTCCCTAGATAAAAATCTGAATCAGTTAAACACCAGGTTTTTAGGACTTGGGATTCTGAATTTATGAGAATGAGTTTTGATGAAAAAAAGTAATATGCTGAGTGACACTCCTAAGAGTGGGAAACAGAAACATATCAACTGACCTCTACGCTTAATAAAAATAGCCATATCTTGGTTTCTAAATGCCAAATGCTGATAATATTCATTACTGCACTTGTTTTATTGCCATTCCATCCCATCTTAATCTAAAATTCTGTACTTGAAGTATTGTACAATCTGAACAGAGGATATACAATGGAAGATGAGAGCATTACCACATTCAGTAGTTTTTCTTGCAAAATATTTGATTAAATACCATTTTCTGTGATCATTTTGATTTTTTAAATCACTTAACATACTCTGAGCTATGCCCTTGTTCCAACACTGAAGTATCTAGAAACTTTCAGAGAATAAAAGCAACATACTACATAAAACATCACACAGTAAGGTTTGCAAACTTGATTTGTCTTAATAACATTTCCCCAAGTTTGCAGAAAGGCTGGACTTTCATGAGGCAATTGCCTTAAAAGAGAACATGTTTCAATAAGGCAGCAAGGAAAGGGTAGATATCCCTTGGATATCATCATTTGATCACATCTATACTTCGGTGACCCTGGTAGAGCTCTGTATAAATGTGAAGGTCTGTCACCTGGCTGGACCAGAGCTGTACTGCCATAGTGAATGCTATCATAGTCAAAGAAACTCAAAATAAACCAGGAAATTCCACATAAATCTGGCCTTATTTTACACTACTGTGGAGAGAAAAAAAAAAAAAAAATTCGCACAAAGGAACATTCTTCTATCCATATTCAAATCAGTTCTGTTTGAAAGGATAGAAGACAAAAGGTCAAAGGTGACAAAGTGAGCATATACATTTATTACACAATTCTCTGCTTGCTTAGTCTTATTTAAGATCGAATACTGAATACTACCTTTAAATAAACATGAAATATTGCAGGTGACAACAAATACAGAAGCATTATGGTCTAATAATATTTGCCATTATTGTCATTATTTTAACCGGCCAAGTAGCTCATTTAAAGTTTGGATGTAGTCAAAACACAATCTTCACCTGAGGTGAGTATAAGAGCCCTAGCTCTGTGTTAATTCACAAGAATGAACCCTTATCCTGGATGATTTCTTCATCTACCTTAAATCAGTTATAGCTGACCTGGGGCCCCCTCGGGTTGTATAGCATAAGAAGGGGACTGGTTAGCGAAGAATAAGTGGACCACACAGCTTCCTTAGATGGAAAAAGAGCACTGCAAGTCTGACTGACAGCAATCCCACACCAACAAGGGCTATTTCTTTTGTAACGAAAAGTTTTGAAGGAAAGTAGATGATAACAAATTCATAGAAATTAATAATTTTAAACCTAGGATGCTGTGAATTCTCTTCTTCAGCTGCTGAATGTTATAGCTTTCTGTACACTCAGAGCAATTCTTTTAAATTTGGATCACATATTTTGACTAGGGTCTGGATTCTAAAGTCCTTATTCAAAAATTGGTTTAGGTAAAAGTCCTACTGAAGCTGCTGGGAATTTTATTCTAGTGCAGATTTCTAGATTTCATCCCCAAGAGTAATAAACTGTGTAAACTAGAATGAATGATTGGAGCGTCCAATAAGTAACCAGGCTCTTTTAAGTCATTAATGTTATCCTTAGGAAAACACTTATCACTGTGCTTCCTATGGCAATTATTGTCAGGGAACAATAAAAGAGAATATCTTTTTAATTTCTAAATACCTTGAATTGAAATCTTAACTCATAAGACTGACTTGCTGTTGAACCAACAGTTTCCAATTTTATAGTCTCTTCCTATTATGTTTGTGGGTAATTTAATTTAGGATTCTCACACTTCTGTAATTCAAATACAGTCATTGATTAACTACATTACTAAAAGTTTTAAATTTGGACACATATGCAAACAATTTCACTAATGATGAAATCTAATGTAGAAAGTCCATCGTGTTTCCTTGGAAAATAACCTTTAAAAAATATCTGTGGCCAAGACAGGACCAAACCCAAAGTTGTTGATCCCTGCTGCTGCGTGTTCATCACTATATAACACACAGATAGATGTGGATTTGAAAATTAAAGTTGCCTACATGCTGACTTATAGTACCAGTAGATATGCATGGATAGTGACCTCTTAGGTCTTAGTTCAGCAGAAAAAGCCTATAAATTATGACTTTTTATCCCATTTACCCCTTCGCGATAAAGCAAGGGGAAACCAAAATGCCCTCAACAATTTCTCAACAGTCTGCACCCAGCAAGTAGAATCATTTAGGTTGTAAATACCTTTAACATCATTGAGTCCAATCAACTGTCACACATTCATGAGCACGTGTGAACCGCAAGGCACTGCGGCAGCCATCCCCTCCCCAGGTCACCAGAAGGAATCAAGAGTTCTAGGTTCTCTTCCCAGTTCTGCCAGATTCCTGTCTGACTTTGGGCAAGTCGCAGAGGGCTAACTCCTGCATGCTGGCAGAATAGAACTTTTCCACATATCTCCATATGTTCCCCTATCTATAAAGCTCAAACAGTACTAGGTACCACAGACAAGGGTTATGAGGCTTCACCTACTTGATCTTTGTAAAACCTCTTCAAGTTTTCATTTGTTCTTTCAAGAAGTATTATAGAAATATATATGATGGAGTAATGGGTTACTATTAATTAATATTCTCAGTAATGTCTTTCAAAAATACTAATATGACTGGTACTTTGCCATATCCCATGCTAACTGTAAAAGTTTTAGAAAAAGGCCATGTTATACAAAAGTTATTCACACAGATAGCAACTGCAACCACAAGGTCTTTAGTAGGGTTATTAATATGAGCTATTTATCAAGTCTAGTAAATAACATTCTGACCCTCTCCATGTGCTATTAATAGTACACAGTAAGATATGTTATGGTGTATTTTCATAAAGCATAGTAGCTTGGGCCAACAGTTAGGCAGTAAGTGGGAGGCTAAGCTATGTCTGACGGAAGTAGTGTTTGAATTAAACAATTCTGCTTCCGTAAGCAAAACTTAACTGCCTCTTACACACACTAACCTCTTAACTGTTAAATCAAGGAACATGATTCAAAGACATTGCAAGGTTTTGTTGGTTCCCCTCCTCCCCCATGTAGTTTGTCCTGAAATTTAGTCAAAATGTAAATAAATGTCAGCAGGAGGCCAGAGAGGTGAACGTTTGTAGGGCAACAATCATCATGTCTTCCCTCAGCAGCTGCCCAACTGCCTGCAGTCACTAATCAGCCTGAGCTGAGGAGGGGGAAAGCTCTGAAAATCTTGGTGCGATTGTTCAAAAAGTTATGAAACTTGTCAAACAGCATTACATCATTAGGGAAAAAAAAAAAAGTAAGCACTCAGTGCGACCTTACAGGGCAAAAACCATAATTCCCAGAACTTTGTTGAAAGAATGGGCCTCTCTTACTTTTCTTTATCATTTGGGAATATAGACAATAATAGATTTTGAATGCTATCTCAATAACACAGTTAAATCTGGGATCAGACATCAACAAGAGGATTGCTGCATATAAATCTTTAAACTAAACTAGCCTTTTTTCCTCACATCCAAATACTATAAAGTTTTCAAACTCTTTCATCAACATATCACGACTTGTGGCATGCTACTACATATAATATTTTAAAGCTTATTTCATAGCCATAACAAGAAAAATGAAAAACGTATAAAGATATCCCCTACAAGAGTTCCAAAATCAGGAAAATTTGGCACAGTGCAAAGGTAAGACTTTGCTCTTTTTCAGATGCTTTAGAAAGTCCAACTGGGTGCATACCTACATCTTCTAAAGTTAGTTCTTGGGTCTTACCACACTCAAAGTACATAAAAATGTACTGTCATATGAAACTGAAGTACCAGTACATAAGATTGTATATATTAAAATGAATATCCTATGTGTAATATTATGTACTTAATACATAATAACAACATAATTCTAATGTGCTGATCTTAAATATTGATCAGAACTAACACAATACTTGAAATACACACATTGTTATTGAATACTATGGCACAATGAGTCCATGTAAATTCCCAAATTGATTTCCACACATTTCTGTTCATGGAAGCAGCCAAAGACAAAGGTGAGGAACCATCTTGCTATGGCTGAAAAACACGAGAAGCCAGGTCTTTGGCATAAGCTTATCAGGAACAATCATAATGCTTTTGAATTATATTTAGAATCTACCAGAAACTAAGATGATTGAACTTTAATATTTTCCTTCTTACTCAGACTTCGTTCTTACTTCTGGAAATATATTCTGGGAGTGACTTTCATGAAATAAGATTGTGATATTGGAGTTTATCATATCAAGGAAATTCAGGACAGTTGCAGTAACTAATTAGTAGTAATTAATTTTAAATAGTTTAAGGTTCTTTAGTAAAGAGATACCGTTTTACAATATGCCTGCTCCTTCTAATGCAATAGATTTTTCTCTTTGTCTTGTCATTAAAACACATATTTCTAGAATTATTTAAAGAAAAAAGAAAAATCAAGATTCTTTTCCTTTAAAAGGAAAAACACATTCTGAATGCCAGAATTTGAGTCAGCTACAATATGCTGTATCTTATACCTTGATAAAGTTCCTGAGCCATGAACTGCAACAAACAGAATCACAAGTTGAGTCACGAGAGAGGGCTGAAGTAAGTGATTTAAGAACCTTTTACTTTCAAAAAAAATTAGGCCTGCTTTTAGTTTCCTGACTAAAGTCATTGTGATTGGTAGATGGATGTCAGATCTAGTTTGATATTAAATACATCAGGGAGGAAATCAGGTTAGAAAAGTCAATGGCTGCTTATGGATACTAAAATCAAAATAAAACTTTTGGGGAATAGAGGCATGAGACAACCTTCCAAACCTGCTCTGTTAAGGACTTCTGGACCTAGGGTTGCCTTTATTTCAACAGCCAGAGAAATGTGCCTGCTCCTATCTTTGGCAGAGGCAACAGTAACCTCCACTGGCCACCTAAATTAATCCAACTGTACATTTCCTGTAAAATATAAAATCACTTTAAAGAACAAATGAATATAAACAAACTAGATTGGATTGTTTCTCTACTTACAGCAACAGAAACTAGGAGTAGTTTTGTTGAATGCAGGTAGATGAATACCAGATGGAAGCCTGACACAGTGAAACTCACTATCTGATTAGTAACACTGGAAAAAAAATATGAAAACCCAGAACTCCAAAATACCCACCAAACAACTTCATGTGCACAAAAGCAAAGTAGTATTGAATTGTGTTGAGACTGCCAGAAATACTTTCGCAAACTTACAATACATTCGTAATAGGCACTCTAATCTAAATTTCATCATCAGTGTTTTGATTTTTAAAGTGCTGCCTGCAGCTGGCAGCTGGTAGAAACACATTCACCTGATCCTAAGAGGCACACAGAGTAACACAGTGTCTGCACTCTATGAGCTAGGCCTGTGCCTGCCTCCAGGAGGGTGATCCCAGCTTCATTCCGAATTGTCCTTGCCTGCTCTAGAAAATGGTAACAAATTGCCGGCAATGAATACCTGGGATATGAGAGTGTGAATAAGCTCCAGTAGCAAACTAGACTCAGGACTAGTGGGGAAAAACCCTCCCCTTCTGCCCTCTCCAAGTGTTTTCAACAGAAACTGAAGCTTTTCTGCCTTTTAAACTCTGTCTCTCTGGACACGTATTCCCTTATTCTAATTTTATAGTTCCCCCTGTTCCAGATCTACTGAATAGAGAGAACCCCAAATTTAATCTACTTCTGATCACTTCCAATATTTAAAGAATATAAAAGGGATCAAGAAACCAACTCTCAATTCTGTGCTACTCAACTTCTCTAAATGCAGAAGAACATTGCAGAAACTGTGTGTTCCGTGACAAGGATTCAGAATTGCTGAGAGCTTGGCCACGCATGGCAACTCATAACAATAATGTTAGCAACGGAGAATGGAAAGCGTAATCTGTCATATATGAAATATTGTGTCTATATTCAGAATTTGCATTTCATTTTGGTTGCAAAATAATGTTTTACAAATTTGTTTTTAAATAACTTTATACTGTGGCTATTTCTGTTAAAATATGTTCAAAATTCTCTCTCATTTATGATGAATGCATTATTGCCTCCATGAGAACATAGAAGCATGCATATTGTGATTGAATAAAAATATAAAATAATATTTAGCAAACTGAGATTAAATGTTGATTTGAAAAGCATGAGGGAATAAAATATCATAAAGATCAAGACCTGCTGATTTTCTGACATAAACCTTCTATTAAAAATTTGATTTACTGTCCTGCAAGACACAGATTTATCAGTGCCTTCGTACCAGATAACAGCTGTGCATTTAACATCGCTTGTTTGTCTAAAAGGACTTTGTCAAGCTTTTGAATTCATTTAACAGACACTGTTCAACGAGGTACTCTTCAACTGAAATTGATTAGCAAATATATCAATTCATATAATCAATCAGGTCAAATTATCAGTCTTTTCCACGGCCTTCTATTGTATTTACACAGCCTTCTATCATAATATATAAACCTGTTGCTAAGCTAGAATTGGACTAGAGATGGGAGAATAGAAGTGACTTTTAGAAACTCCAAATCTTAAAAACCCTAAATAGATATGTATAAATCCCAGACCCTTAAGCTGCACAATGGTTAATATCCCAAATAGGATGTGGCAAGTTCTGCTTACCCTACTCTCAAGTCTGCTTGTTCAATTGGATCAGCCTTTCAGAAAAACTCATTTAGGAGTTTTTTGTGGCAGCTGAAAACTATCTTTGCAGAATATCATCATTCCTTTAGTGCACATTCTGGAGTTTTTTGTTTGCTTGAGAGGACCAGATTGTTTCTACTGTGAAAGGTAAGAACCATTCTGGAGATCATAGACTATCATTGCTTGGCTGTTCTCATTCAAACGACCTCCAACTTCGATATTAATAATTCAGAACTTATCCAGCAGGTAAAATCAAGTCTACAGATGTATCTCTCTCTGAATCTTTCTTCCCTCTTATAAAGTAAAAGAAGAGACACTATCTGATTCAAAGAATCTGACAGGTTTGTACCCTACTATACTCCTTTCCCAGCTCAGCCTTCCCCTGATCACACCATCACGTGCCTTGTGATGACTCCATCCACTGCTCACCAAAACCTTCACTCTGATCTTCCCAGTTTGGCAGTTCACAGGCAACACCCACCCCAACACTGCTCACATTGCTCTCCTCTTCAGCTGTCACACAAAGATCACTTTCACAGGTTTTTTGCCCTCCTTTTTCTCTGCCTTAGAACATACGCAGAATTGCTACAAAGAACAATGCCCCTTTCCTTGCATGCTTCTGTTATTTTTTTTCTTCACGGAAGAAATAAGCTCCTCATGTATTAGTATACCTGTCACATAAATTACTCCATAAACCCAAATAATCTCTATAATCCCTACAAAGACAGCAAAGGTAATCTGAAGAGTGACCTGCTATTGTTCTCTGTTTCTTCCTTGTGCTTGTCAAAAAAAAAATATAAAACTTACAACTTTTAGTCCCAGTCCACGGCAGTGCCACTTGCAGATTCTTATCATTCTCTCCCCATAGGTCCCAGTTTGAAGCCCTGCACTCAGATGAAGAAGCTCATGAGCACTGGTGTAATTTCCAAGCTGAACCAAGGGATGGTGCTCCAGCAGAAGAGCAAACAAAAATAAGGATTTAAGATGAAGCACTATCACTTTACCTGGTTATTCACCATCTGCTACTTCTTTCTGCTTTATCACACCTAACATATGAATGAAAGAAAAATGCAATAACACACAGAAATGAGAGAAAACTATAAGCAACTCGATGGTCACAACCCCCTAGTCTCACATGCATTATAGGATTCCATTAAAAGTTACATCAGCATGACATAATTTACATCACTTCTACATTTAGTTAAAAACCATAAGAATACAAGGCTTATAGTATTCATTTTCAAATTCATTAAATTCCTTTTCTTCTTGAAAACAGAGGAAGAAAAACTTTATGGTCAGGAAATATTTTGCAAAATGCATGTATAGACATTTACTAGATATTGGTTTATTGACTAAAAAAATGAGGTGTTCTTACGTGAGGCATATGAAAAAATTTATTGACACTAAATAGTTAGGACAAAAATATTGATTCTGTACACCACAAGCAAGTTTAACCTTCTACTACATTATACTTCCACAATACCTGTGAAGGCATATATGACAATCTCTGTGCCTAAATTCTTCTCCCATTACTTCTGTTGGGCTTTTTAAAGGAAAGATCATAAAGGAATAATTATGTTATTGGTTGAAACAACACTTTCACCTAATTCAGAGACTCCACAGATGGAGCCAAGGTTGAAGTCAGACTTTTAATATAAACTCATGGACAGAAAAT